>NC_086319.1:71900405-72514905 GCF_036172605.1 Pelobates fuscus
ACCGTCCATTTGTTCATCACACGGGCTTGTACCCGTGCAAGACATTGATGACTGCATAGAGGGGCGCCCCTCCTGCATCCAATTAGATCTGAAGACCGTGCTACTGATCTCGTTATAGAGGACTGCCTGGTCATGCATGATATACATATTTAGACTGGATCCCCTATTTTATCTCCTGTAATGGATCTACTGGATCCCGACCACTGTACCACGCGCGAGAAATACTCAAAGGGGTATAACGGGGGGAGTCTCCCACTTATTTACGCACACTCCTGGAGATGGTACGGCTAACGGATGAGCCTCAGGTATTCCGAGAATGCAGATTTTGGTAGATTCTGCACCATAAAAAAGAAAATTGTTTTCTGTTTTGGAGATCCAGACCATTTCGAAAAAACTGCGCGGACAGTTTCTCCCATATCAAGTCGACAGGAGATACGGAGACCTTCATGGAGCAAACGGGCACTGCCTTGTTAGGTTAAACAAGACTAGGGAAGGCCTACTACCCGGTCTGAAGGTAAACCGTACGCATGGATCGCATGGTACGACCGGACACCCCGGTTGTCTTGAATTCCCCGGTCATTACGATCTTGGGATAAGATGACAGGAATGCCCCATCTCCTCAGAGCACGTACCTGGTGCACAGGGTTTGGAGATGGTGGGCCCTCCGTCTATACTCTATAGATCCCTCACGGGAGCCGTCTTGTTTTGGATTCGCACTAACCCACCTTTTCATCTACTGTCAAGGAGATTTACGAGACTCTAGGGAGGTACCTGGTGTGCCTCGACTCCCACATCAATGTCGGGTCACATCCTGCCGCTTGAGTAGAGCTCAGGAGGGTAGCAGACTCAGATAGGGCTGCCGATTTTCTCTAACAGGACACCACATGTTCGGACGGCTGAAGCTAGACCCTTCCTTTTTTCGCTGTATCTGCTCTCTGGAGTCGCCTGTCGTGAACTAAGGTACTTTACGCCTTGCCTGCGCATTGGAGAACGCGATGTTGTATGCGGGACTCCAAGATAAGAAGGGAGGTATCCCTCTATAGGGAGACTTTGGCTTCAATTTCAAACTCACATTCCTGGGTCCCTTGACCTAGGGTCTACTCTGGGAGTTACGTGCCTGGACAGTCAGGGGTACAGGGACCTAAGGGTCTGACTATATTTTACCCTATCTTGTAGGTGGCGTGTATACCAGGAACCCCTACACAAATTTTGACAGGTCGGGCATGGAACAGGATCGTACTATGGGTAATCGGATTATCTCACTCACTCACTACAGCTTCGTGGTTTACAGGTCCCAATCACCATTGGATCCGTACATCTTTCATTCCTAGCCGAGGACATATCTGGATGGAAATCTCCACTCCGCTTTACGCTTCCCATCCCTTTTGAATATTTCTGGAATTCACTACTCCCTGAATAGTCGATCACCGTTTCTCCACACAAGTTCAGTTCGGAACCCTGAATAGACGCCTTTTTGGAGTCTTTACTCTATCTCGAATGAGACATCTCACCGGGTAGACCAGGAGGGAACGAAAGATCCTACTCGATTCTATTGCGATATTGGTGGTGGACTTAGACGCATTCCTTGAGATTGGAGATGAAGAGTTGAGACAGGGTGGCAGTTTTTATCGCGTCCCTAAGTCCGCAAATGACCTTCGATTTTTACTGCTAGAGGAAAATGGCTGATAGGTCAGCTTGCCAGCTCGTGGACCGACTGATAGGAAACAGGTCGCAACGCCACGTACAATGGATCTTTCAGCGGATGGTGTTTTTTTCCGTGTTTGAGATGCTTTGTCGGCTGGCATCTTCTTTGATCAGTCTACTGTCGTTTATCGCAGTTGGAAAGTCCAATTAGGATTACTCTGATATCTCCTGGAATAGGTACCAGCGACACAATCAGCGTTGGATTGGTGGACTGAGCGTTGAAACAGCAAATACGAAGCCTCCTGTCATGTTATAAAATTGTAGATTATGCTAGCTTTAGTGTACCTATAATCTTAATTTTATTAATGACAGGAGGCGAGTATTTCCCACCCATTCTTATCCCTCCCTTGTTTAATTTCATAGTTTAGATTATCAGGTACGTATGCAACTCTGCTTGTTTGTCTCTGCTACCTGTCTATTGTTTCTATATCTGTTTTTCATAGTAGGGCTGGGATATCTGCACATTTAGGTAATTTTGGTTGCTACATTGGGTACCTGCATGTTTGTTCAGAGTACATTTAATTGGATAATCAACCTGTTCGATTCTGTTTTTCTCTCGTTTCAGTTTACAGTCCATCAACACTATCTGATGTGGCAGTTCTTCTCGGAGGATGGACTTCATTGTATCTAGGACTTCGTTTCTCCCCATTATGTTTTTCTGCCTTTTGTTCTGTTTTGTCGCAGCTTGAAAGAGGAAATGATGCATGGGGAGGGGAGTTTTATAGTACCTAACTTTTTTCTGATTGGTTGTTTTTCTGTGCTGCTGTGGAGTTCTAGTAAAGAGAGACTTAAGTAAATACTCGCCTCCTGTCATTAATAAAATTAAGATTATAGGTACACTAAAGCTAGCTTAATCTACAATTGTAATAAAGGGAATAACACTCTCTGCCTAGGTATGTCTCTGCTTTTTATATAGGCCTTCCATGGATCCCAAGACTTTAATGAAAGAAGAAGAAGGTCTAATTATTGATGTTAAGTCATCCATTATAAAGTTTTCTTCAAGTTTTAAGTGGACATCTCTGATAGATGGTGAATCTGTTTTTAGCCAACTGGCGGCTAAACATCTACTTGCTGTCAAGGCAATAAAGTGTAACAGTTTCTGCATATGTCTAGGTAGACCAGTTATAGATTTGGATAATAAAAGTATCCAAGGATTTAGCGCAATGTTTTCTTCTAGTATTGTTAACACCAGGTTTTTTTATTTCTTTACAAAAACTTTCAATTTGTGGGCACTCCCACCTCATATGGAGATATGTCCCTTGTTGTCCACAAGCCCTCCAACAAAGATCAGTCGGATTTTTACCAATTTTATACAGAAAGACAGGGGTTGCGTGCCATTTAAACAGGATTTTAAACATCTGCTCTCAGGGCCGGCCTTAGGGGTGTGCGAAGGGCGGCCGCACAGGGCACCGTGGACAAGGGGGCGCCATGTGGCCGACACAGCTTGCACATGGCCGGGTGACAGCAGAGTAGGGGAGCTAAAATAGGTACCCGGGTGGAGGATTTCATTATTCTCCACCCGGGTATATAAAATTTATTATTTTTTTAATTAAAAATAAATCATGGCAGCGGGGGCGGAGCTTAATGAGCGGGGCTTATCGCGAAGTGGAGGCGGGTCTAATACCTACCCCTGGAAACTGCTGCACGAGAAGAGGGAAGAAGGAAGGAGTCCCTGCTGCCCCAACAACCAACTGCATCTAGTCCTCTTCCAGCCATAATGTGTGTGTGTGTGTGTGTGTGTGTGTGTGACTGCCTGCCTCTGTGTGTGTGTGTGTGACTGCCTGCCTCTGTGTGTGTGTGTGTGAGAGACTGTCTGCCTGCGTGACTGCCTGCGACTGCCTGCCGGTGTGTGTTTGTCTGCCTGTGTGTGTGTCTGTCTGCCTGTGTGTGTGTGTGTGTGTGTGTCTGTCTGCCTGTGTGTGTGTGTGTGTGTGTGTCTGTCTGCCTGTGTGTGTGTGACTGTCTGCCTGTGTGTGTGTGTGTGACTGTCTGCCTGTGTGTGTGTGTGTGACTGTCTGCCTGTGTGTGTGTGTGTGACTGTCTGCCTGTGTGTGTGTGTGTGACTGTCTGCCTGTGTGTGTGTGTGTGACTGTAACTGTGGGTGACTCCAATTGTGTGTGTCGCTGTAGCTGTGCCGTTGTGTGTGCCTGTATGTGTGACTATCTGCCTTTAACTGAGTGTGTGCCAATAAGCGTGCGTGAGTGTCTGCATTCCTGTAACCGAGTGTGTATGACGGTCTGCCGATTACTGAGCGTGTCTGAGTGTCTGCATGTAACGGTTTGTGTGACTGTCTGCCTGTGCATGTTACTGTATACAGGCAACTTGTTGGGGGAGGGGAGGCACCGTGAAGACTATTCGTACAGGGCGCCTAATGGCCTAAGGCTGCTCTTGATAGAGCCCGCATATATAAATTTAAAAACACTTTCACAGTAATTTCCCATAAAAATACTGTTCACCTTTAACTGGTATTCTAACTGAATAAAAAACAAAAAGAAAAATTAAAAGAAACAAAAGTGACAGAGCCTTGGAAAAAAGTGTAAATAGTATATAGATATTTAAATAATTATAGAGCATTATAAATTTTGTAAACACACTGTAAAAATTTTTTTTTAAATTGTGTACCGATTTTGAAAGGATTTGCCGGCAATGTTATCTCTATAACTGTCGAATAATACATGGTACTGGTCCCGACTCCACTCCAGCACAACCTGTAACAGATAGATACATTTGTTTATGTCCCATACTATTTCATAAACATTGCATAACAAATAGCATTTCCTGTATTAATGGCGAAGACAAAGAACATCTACAATCAGAGTTCCTTAGCAGGGAAATGTTACTGAGAAATTTGACTAATACCTTATATAATGCAAACACATGTTGTTTACATAGCCATAACAACATCTTTGCTAAGTGACGTAAGGATGTTAAAGATTTACTCCAAGCACCATGACCACTACAGCAATTTGAAGTGGTCATGGTGCCTGGAGCCTGTATTAGAGGATTTCTCTGCAATAAAAGCTGCACATTTAAAGTTTAATCTCTTTGCTGCTAGAAGTGTAGCTGTGCCTCCAGCAGTGTCCTTGGGAAATTATTACCCAGCCCAGAAGAAGAGTTCCAGGATGACTAATATCACTTGTGCACTCTAGACGTCTGACATCAGTACGCACAGCATTTTCATGACAGTCATAACGGAGGCAAGACCCTACCCCCATGTCGTCATTCCTCCCATAGCAAGGGAGCATCGGGCTGCAGAAGCTGGCCTCACTGTTTTTTGTTGAAGTAACTTTATGGGGAATTCTAAGAACCATAGTAACTTTGCACCACTGCAAATGTTGTGTTGCAGTAAGCACTCAGCACCTGTACATACACTACGTAACTAGGGTGCTGGGCATCCTCTCCTGATATTGCTGCAAACAGTCTGGTTTACAAAAAACAGTTTGAAAGTACACTTTTACAGCATGCTGTAGTGGTTATGGTGGGGTCCTACAGCCTCACCAAATGCATCCGGTGCTGCATTAGCCATGCTTTGTTCTATGGAGACATCTGGCTTCTATTGCTGGAAAAGAGAAGATGCGGTGCAGATGCCTAGGGCACCCAGCTAAGTTGTCAAACTATACTCAAGTAGTTTGACATATTACCGTGGCATAGCTCCAGCAGGATGCAGTGGTTATGTTGTTTGGAGTGTCATTTTACTAAATTATGTAATTAACAGGTTGCGTAATAAAAATAATTAAACATTTTAGAGTCAATTCACTAGACAGCAAATAGAAATGCCTGGAGAAATCTCTAATGAAAAGAACACCACTTACTGCAGACAGTAAATACACTACTAGAGGCTGTTCATTCATTCAGGAACAGTGATGAATTTACAAAATAACTAAAAATGTTAGGTCTATAAAGGAGTGTTTTTTGTTTTGTTTTAAGATCAACATAATTCTCGGTTTCATTTATAAACCCAATTATTTTTAGTTTTATTGTAGCGGGTAAAATGAAAGCTGCAAATTCCATATTAGAATAATACTGAAATAAGAAAGATAAACTAGTAACAAAAGAGAACGGTAATTGAAATCTCTATACCAACCCTACCTATGATAGTTTTATCATATCTTTGCATTCACAGGTATTTCTGAAGAAATATTGCATTGTTAATATATTAACAGTTAATATACAGCATTCTGTTCAGCAAAGTATAACAGAATTCTGAAACTTCCTACATTTGTTTTAACCGTTTCTTCCGTTTATTTGCTGATGATACTTTTGGAGATTAGCTCACACGAGAACTTAAAACAGCCATTTATTTTTCACTAACAAGATATTATAAGTTTCCTGATAGAACACAGGATGCATATCTGTAAACAAATGATTACAGTCACGAGTATAGTGATTAAACTTTGTTTTTAAAGGGAACGTGGTTGGTAGGGATGAGGGTTACAGAATCAGAAAGGGAGGGAGGGTACAAAGTAGGGTAAATACCGGTACAGTTCCAATGGTATCATCTCATAACATACATCTGTACATCAGGCTTTTATGTAAGGTTAAGACAGGCATCGGGGCATACCAGGGGGTTTGGGACCGTCGTCGGCCGCGTCGGTCTCCCGGATGCATGAGCTGTGTGGGTTGGGGAGGGTCAGTCCAAGGGGGAGGGTAGGTCGTGGGGGGATCTGTTAATAGGTAGGTGTTTATAGGGGGTACGGATGCATCGACCGGTTTTCCGGGTCCCCAACCCCATCGGCCCAGGGTGATGTGCCAAATGTTGGGTGGTGAGGGCGTGGTAGTTTCCGGGGTCTCTTCGAAACAGTGAAGCTGCTTGGATGGGGTGGTAGCGGGTCAGTTCAGTTTAGGTGGTTGGATTACGGGTACCGTCTACCAGGGCAGGGTGGTGTCTCCATAGAGGCACGGGTCCCAGATCTTGTGGTATTGTTTGGTGGTCTCGTGTATCTGGGCTGTAAGGCTATCCATGTTAGCGCACTCCTGTATCTTGTGCACAATGATCGTGTGTGTGGGGATGTGTAGTGTGGCCCATACCTCTGCAATTGCTCGGCGTGTAGCCAATTCTATTCTCGCGATTAGTTTGTTCTCTGCTCTGGAGAATGAGTCTATGGGTTTGGACAGTAAGAGCATCCATGGGTCCATTGGGCATGTTCTATCGAACAGTCTAGCGATCAGGGTGGTAATGCTGTGCCATAAGGGCTGCAGTTTGGGGCAGGTCCACCAACAGTGGAGGAAGGTCCCCACTTCACCACATCCCTTCCAACATAGGTTGGATGGGGTTACGGCCATAATGGCTAGTTTGTGGGGTGTAAGGTACCACCTAAATAGCATTTTGTAGGCCTGTTCCTTTTGCATTACGCAGATGGATATAGTGGCTGTGGCATTCCAGATGTCTGACCAGTCGGTGGGGTCGTCTGGTGGGCCCAAGTCTTTTCCCCAGGCCTTTATGTATGGGAGTGTAACTTGTGTTGAATGTGTCGCCAGGGTGGAGTATAAGTTTGAGATTTGGCCCTTTCGTGTCGGGTGTATCATGCAATCTTTTTCAAACTGCGTGAGTGGGGCCGTGCCCGCCTCTTTTATGATGGGTGTGGACACAAAGCTTCTGAGTTGGATATATCTAAAGTGGTCGAATGTGGTTAGTGTATTGTGGTCTGGTAGATCTTCATAGGCTATGATTGTATTGTTAGAGTACAAGTGTCCCAGTCTGGATATGTTTCGCCTTTCAAAGTTGGCAAAGTGTGCAGGGGTCAGTCCTGGGGGGGGGGGGGGGGGGGGGAAGAGTTTATTTCTCCAGATGGGGGTATTTGGGGACAGGAAGGAGGACAGGTCAAACCTGTCTCTCACCTTGTCCCATAGATCTAGTGAGTATGTGATTGCTGGGGCCGTTGGTGGGGGCAGTGGTCTCTGTGACCTGGGTAGCCGCATATATAGTGAGGGATGGTCCCACCCAAAAATCATGTGCTCACGGTCCACCCATCATTTCTGGTTTGGCGGTAGGTGCCATTGTTGTATTTGGGCGAGGTGTGTCGCTGTAAGGTAGTGTGTAAAGCTGGGGAGGCCCAGTCCCCCGGCCTGTTTGGGGACGTAGAGAGTAGCTTTTTGCACCCTCGGTTTGCGTCCGTTCCACACAAAGGAGTCCACCGCCCCCTGGAGGGCCCTGAGGTCCTGCCTGCGAAACGGTATCGGGAGGGTCTGAAACACATATAGAAATCTGGGGAGGAGATTAATTTTAATGTTCTGTTTTTGTTGCATTTAATTTATATCCGCTCAATGTGGAGTAGGTCTGTATTAGAGTTAGTGTGGCTTCTATGGATGTTTCAGGATTTGTCAGCGTTAGCAGAACGTCGTCCGCATATGCTGCCACTGTGAACTCTTCCCCTCGTATCCGTATCCCTTCTATCCCCGGGTCCTCTCGTAGCGCTTGTAGTAGGGGTTCGAGGGAAATCGCAAACAGCAGGGGTGAGAGGGGGCATCCCTGCCGCGTGCCATTGGTAATTGTAAATTATGCAGCCCTAGCCACACCCCCCCTGGCTATGATTGACAGAGCCTGCATGGAAAAAAGAAAAAATGGTTTCACTTTCAAACAGATGTAATTTACCTTAAATAATTGTATCTCAATCTCTAAATTGAACTTTAATCACATACAGGAGGCTCTTGCCGGGTCTAGCAAGCTATTAACATAGCAGGGGATAAGAAAATCTTAATTAAACAGAACTTGCAATAAAGAAAGCCTAAATAGGGCTCTCTTTACAGGAAGTGTTTATGGAAGGCTGTGCAAGTCACATGCAGGGAGGTGTGACTAGGGTTCATAAACCAAGGGATTTAACTCCTAAATGGCAGAGGATTGAGCAGTGAGGCTGCAGGGGCATGTTCTATACACCAAAACTGCTTCATTAAGCTAAAGTTGTTCAGGTGACTATAGTGTCCCTTTAATTTACACAGAGTTTTACTCCGTGAAACAACACTGGATGTCCTCAAGCTGTACATGAAGACATCCAGCGACTTCAAGTTTTCCTTTAATGACCACTGTGCTCATTGTGCCATTAGCCCAGTGTGCCCAGAAAGTGTACCCTTAGATCCACAACTCACAATGCATAGCAACTGTGGTACTTTGTCACAGTGAGCAAAGTCATGTAGACTTTCTCCCCAACGCTACTTGTAAAATTTGCCAGACAGCAAGCTGCATCTCGCCTAAAGTAGTGACAGCCATTTACCAAGTAGTGATAAAAAGTAGCAACAACAATGGAAAAAAGCCCTAAATCAGATTACCAGTATTGCGTGATATAAATGACATATTAATGTGCAGAAAGAGTTTCACAATGAGCAATGTTGGATAAATCAGAAACTGCAGAGGTTTCATGTGAAAAAAACTTAGCTTTTCAAACAGCTTAAAGAAACACGTTACAGTTTACATACAGTCCTTCAGCTAGCTGAATAGCTTTAAGTGTGTAGATACTCTTTTTCTTCCCCCCATTTTATAGCTCAGTAAAAATCTTTACTTTATAAATCGATAATGTAACATCTACCCGGCTGTCAGACAGCTGGGCAGGTTGTCTTCTGTTATTTTTTAGCTCCACTGAGCTAAATGAAGTTGCAGGGGCAAAAGAGGCAGTCTGGTAGGCAGGCAGTATTGAAGAGCTGTGTACAGTAACACAACTCTTATCGTGCACACACACAAGCGCTTAAACCATGCCTCCCAACCATCCCGATTTTGCCGGTACAGTCACGATTTTTTAGGTCCTGTCTCGATGTCCCAACTTTGTTCCCTGGTGTCCGGGTTTTTGGGGACTCCACAGAACTACCGGTATCCCCAAAAAGTGTAGCACAAGTGGATCATTAGACATACTAGCACTACTTAGGGCACTAAAATGGAGCCAGTGACAAAATTGCATCAGTGGCCTGCCCCTTTTACTTGCAATGCCAAAGTTAGGGGGTATGGCTTACACTCCTGAAACTTCTCAACAAGCTGTAGTACAGCAGACTTTGGTAACGAAAAGCTACGGCCCAACTCACAGCTACATCAGAAAGGCTTCTCAGACAAAGTCTGTGTAGAGGGGGAAAGGGGTTATCTACTAAATGGTAAAATATTTCCCTTAATGCAGCATTCCTATAATTCTTCTGCCAAAGCTGTTAAACTGGTCACGTGTTTGTAAACCACACTAAATGGCTTTCTAGAAACGGAATGTAAACAATAATGGCATTTATCCAGTGTTTTGCAACATGCATTTGAACGGTTAACTCTGTGTGGTGAAAGGTCATTGCTATTTCCCTTCAAAACCAGAATCCTGTTTGACTTGCTCACCAATACTTTACATGCACTGTGTACACAGCACTAAATTGCTGCTCATATTTAACACAAAGCACCGTGAACAGCCAGGTCCCAGTCACATTACCTACTGGCAATGAGTAAGCAGTGTTAATTTTGTCTACTAACAACTATTAGTCAGATTTAGTCAACTAAAATTTTGGAGATTTAGTCACCTGACACTAAAACAATTCAGATGACTAAAATACGACTAAAACTAAAATTGATTTTTAGTCAAAAGACTATGACCAAAACTAAATAGAAATTTGCTGCCAAAATGAACATTGCTGGATAAGACTCATGGGGGAGGGAGGAGAGGAAATTAGTCACGGGGGGGTCTGCGGGATAGAGAGAGGGACACGGGGGGGTCTGCGGGATAGAGAGAGGGACACGGGGGGGTCTGCGGGATAGAGAGGGACACGGGGGGTCTGCGGGATAGAGAGAGGGACACGGGGGGGTCTGCGGGATAGAGAGAGGGACACGGGGGGGTCTGCGGGATAGAGAGAGGGACACGGGGGGAGTCTGCGGGATAGAGAGAGGGACACGGGGGGGTCTGCGGGATAGAGAGAGGGACACGGGGGGGTCTGCGGGATAGAGAGAGGGACACGGGGGGGTCTGCGGGATAGAGAGAGGGACACGGGGGGGTCTGCGGGATAGAGAGAGGGACACGGGGGGGTCTGCGGGATAGAGAGAGGGACACGGGGGGGTCTGCGGGATAGAGAGAGGGACACGGGGGGGTCTGCGGGATAGAGAGAGGGACACGGGGGGGTCTGCGGGATAGAGAGAGGGACACGGGGGGTCTGCGGGATAGAGAGAGGGACACGGGGGGTCTGCGGGATAGAGAGAGGGACACGGGGGGGTCTGCGGGATAGAGAGAGGGACACGGGGGGGTCTGCGGGATAGAGAGAGGGACACGGGGGGGTCTGCGGGATAGAGAGAGGGACACGGGGGGGTCTGCGGGATAGAGAGAGGGACACGGGGGGGTCTGCGGGATAGAGAGAGGGACACGGGGGGGTCTGCGGGATAGAGAGAGGGACACGGGGGGGTCTGCGGGATAGAGAGAGGGACACGGGGGGGTCTGCGGGATAGAGAGAGGGACACGGGGGGGTCTGCGGGATAGAGAGAGGGACACGGGGGGGTCTGCGGGATAGAGAGAGAGAGACACGGGGGAGTCTGCGGGATAGAGAGAGAGAGACACGGGGGAGTCTGCGGGATAGAGAGAGAGACACGGGGGAGTCTGCGGGATAGAGAGAGAGAGACACGGGGGAGTCTGCGGGATAGAGAGAGAGAGACACGGGGGAGTCTGCGGGATAGAGAGAGAGACACGGGGGAGTCTGCGGGATAGAGAGAGAGACACGGGGGAGTCTGCGGGATAGAGAGAGAGACACGGGGGAGTCTGCGGGATAGAGAGAGAGACACGGGGGAGTCTGCGGGATAGAGAGAGAGACACGGGGGAGTCTGCGGGATAGAGAGAGAGACACGGGGGAGTCTGCGGGATAGAGAGAGAGACACGGGGGAGTCTGCGGGATAGAGAGAGAGACACGGGGGAGTCTGCGGGATAGAGAGAGAGACACGGGGGAGTCTGCGGGATAGAGAGAGAGACACGGGGGAGTCTGCGGGATAGAGAGAGAGACACGGGGGAGTCTGCGGGATAGAGAGAGAGACACGGGGGAGTCTGCGGGATAGAGAGAGAGACACGGGGGAGTCTGCGGGATAGAGAGAGACACACACGAGGGGGCTGCGGGATAGAGAGAGACACACACGAAGGGGGCTGTGGGATAGAGAGAGAGACACACACACCAGAGGGCTGTGGGATAGAGAGAGAGAGACACACACACCAGGGGGCTGTGGGATAGAGACACACATGAGGGGGCTCCGGGATAGAGAGAGAGACACACATGAGGGGGCTCCGGGATAGAGAGAGAGACACACATGAGGGGGCTCCGGGATAGAGAGAGAGACACACAAGGGGGCTGCGGGATAGAGAGAGAGACACACGAGGGGGCTGCGGGATATCAATGACTGTACAACACAGAGAACTTAAAGCATAAGTAAACACATAATCAACTAATGTTTCCTCTCCAAAAGTACACCAAATCATTTTTTTTCTTTTTGGTAATTTACTTTAATAGCTTCTACAAGGAATAAAGACAAGAACAACCGAATTGCAAAATTTAGGTGAATAATACTAATCTGGACACTTTCTCAAGCTCAGTTACAGCCAGTGCTTGATTATTTTGGCAATTATTTTTTAATGCACTACAGAGTAAGGAATACAAACATGTTCCTTACGCTATAGTGCTCTAAAAAAATTTTTCATGTGTGACCCCCCATGTGCAATAAATAAAAAGTATTTTCTGACCTTTCAACACTTCGCATTGTGCCCCATCTTCTTGGCTGAAATCATCAAGATTGATAATCTCCCCCAATCCAACGCTTCCGCATTGGAAAGCATTGACAGGCAAATCACTGTGCTGCGCCAATCAAATGTTCTCTACTAAGAAAAGCACCCCTAGTAGGACAGCAACTAGGAGTCTTTAACTGGGCAATGAAAACATTGAAAATTCTTACAAAACACACATTGCAGGGTGAAAATGGCAGGGGCACTGCTCCTACACCATGTCGCTAAGATGAAGTGATTTGGGTTCATTTAGCATCCATTTGATTTTTAGTAGATCATATCCCATAAAGTATTTTCTCATATTAATTTGCAGTTATTTTAACCTCAAGACATATATTGTTTACTTATCTACAAGTTGAGGATATGCAATGATGAGCAGTGCAACCATGAGACTGAAGGTATTTCCCCTAACACATACTTCAGTGTTCTATATATCCTTTACTGTATATTACAGTAATAATGAACCCAATATTAAAAAATCCAGATATAGTTCCCAGCCATTCCAACTACTGTAAAATGTAACAAACACAAGCAGATCTGGACATTCATGTCTGAAACTGCCCAGGATTGAAGGGCGGTATATTCCCACGCCGCAGCCACAGTCCATAGATCAGTCTCTCTCCTATTTACTTAAAAAGTTTACTCCAAGCACCAAGATTGTATTCCTAGCACTATAGTTCCATTGCCCCTTCCCCCAATGTCCATCGGCACTGGGTCAGAGCTCCGCCTCCTCCAACAGGGGGCTAATGCGCATGCACGGCGAGCGCATAAGGCCCTCCCCATAGCTACCTCAACGCTTTTCTATAGGGATTTAATGGACGCTGGATTTTTTCATGCAGAGGATGAGACGTCTAGCATCAGTTCGGCAACTAAAAGTCTGGTCAAATTCCGATAGAGCCTCTAGTGGCTGTCTGGTAGACCTCCACTAGAGGCTTAGTGCTGCAATGTAAACATTGCAGTTTCATTAAAACTGCAATGGTTTACATTTAAGGACTACAGGGGACAGGGACAGTGCACCCAGACCACTTCAATGAGCACTGAATGGTCTAGGTGCCTATAGTGTCCCTTTAATGCAGGCATTAGAGCATAACGTTCTAAACGAGATTGAGTCTGGTAAGAAGCAATGTTGCACTCACATATACAATATATATATATATATATATATATATATATATATATATAAATATAAAAACTGTAGCGTTAGTGTGCAATGCACAACAGAGATTGCTTTAACTTGGGAAAGATCCTGTTGAAGGAATTTCTCAGAACTTAATTTGTGTGTGTATAAGACAACAGATCCAAGCCTGCACTTATTGGCTGAGGCAAATAAACATGGTTTTGCTTTGCACTAATCCAGCTTCTCTTGGTGGTTAAGTCCTAATGTGGCAGGTGCCTTCATACTCTATAAATGTTGATATTATTCAAACCGGCTAATTATATAGCCTGGCAATAACAAATACAACCCCTTGGAGAAGTGGTCTGTCCTAAGAACATAATGGGCAAATTAGGGTTTTAACAAGGAACTCTGTGACATAATACTAAACGTGGAGTAATGAACAGATCACATTCAACTGGTTTTTGTGGCAATTGCTTCACTTTTGAACTTGCACAACTGCTGCAAAATAGTGCAGCATTTATTCCTACATGCAACGATATCAGCTAATATTACATAACTTTAACTAAATTAACTAATATTACATAACTTTAACTAAACCAGGGTTTATTGATTTCTGCAACACAGCTTATGACAGGCACAAAAAGCATGGTACTGTGGTGTAACTAACACAGTGACTTGGTATAATGTACCCTGTTCATTATATATATTTAATCCTGGTAGTTTGCTACAACCATACAATGTCGTACAGTGTGTATGTGCTGGTAGCTTGCTAGAATACATGTTGTATTCTACTTATTTCTTAATAGCATGCTGCAATTCGTGTAATATTGTACAAACGGTCTACGGTAGCTTTCCAATTCCCATGTAATACGGTACGCATCGCCTTGATGATATACGTTTGTTATAGTATATCCCATGTCAATATCAGGTGTTGGAAGTTTTGTATACCTCATGCCCTATGGTACAGCTCATGTATCGGGTAGTTAGGGCACACAATAATAAGAGGGTTGGTTTTTTTGGTAGTTTAGTGTAAGGAAAGTAAAAGGTTAACAGCATAAGCTATATCCTTGTAGGAGTTAATTTAGTATTTAAGCAAACCTGAAGGCAGGAAAGTGTTAACTGCAGAGGACATAGCTAGAAGTTACAGTGATGAATTGCCAGAGAGCTCTTTGTAACTTGAGGTAAAGCTGCCTAGTTTCTGGCAACATTGCAAAAAGATTGTGTTTGTGAATACAGTACTGCACTCGGAATAAAATACTACAGTGGGAAAATGCTCCAGATACAGGATAAGCTTTTCAAATGATTACACAATCAATCAAATATATAAATATTTTGATATAGTTTTATACATTTTTTTTTATATTGTAATATTTAGTAAAAAAACAAACATTTTTTTACCGTTTTATAAAAAAAAAATAAAAAAAATTAAATATTTAAAAAAATAAATTAAAAAAAAAAAAAACTGCGAAAATATTACATCAAGGCCAAAACACACTAAAGTAAGAAATTACCCTTGGTTTCTCTAGTAGAATTAAGAGTGTTTCATTTATAATAATAATAAAAAACACAACACACACACACTGCACAACAATAAACTATATAATTCACACTGCTCCAGACAGATGTTTCAGTAACATTGTGTGCAAGACTGAATCATTCTAACCAGTATTCAGCACAATATATATATATATATATATATATATATATATATATATATATATATATATATATATATATATATATATATATGTCCTAGCACTTCACACATGGAAGCAAATTATATATGTATTGGATTGCAAAGATCTAGCATGTCTGTGGACAACTCCCATCATCCTCAGCTAATGCAATGGTGATGAGAGTTGCAGTTCAAGCAGCAGCTGGTGAGGAAGGGATCTGTTACAGCTGGTGGGGGAAACCCTGCAGCTGTGATACCACAACACCTACAATGCTCAGCCAGCCTAAAGGAGTTTGCAGCAGCTGGTGATCTACCTTTCGGCCACCCTTTTTATCTGACAGACAGGAGAAGTAGGGTAAAGGTTACAGACCTCTCCAAACTGCAGGGCGGAGACGATCATCAGGACCATGCCCCCGAAGCAGAGATAGAGCCCATACCTGTGGGACAGGCAGGTATAGGTCTGTCTCTGCACAAGCTTCAGCAGGGAGTTGAACAGCATGGCACGCCGGGCTGCATCCCTCGCCCACCTCTAGCCACCACTGCTGCTACTCCAGCAGCCTGCCTTTGCCAACCAGCCAGCCAAGAGCCGGGTCACGTGAAGCCCACAGAGAGGCTGGCAGTAAGCGCATCCCGGAACTAGACCGGAGCAGCAGAGCGCCGATCGCCCGCAGCAGCCAATCAGCGAAGGAAGGCTCTTTCCACACCTAGTCAAAACGAATGGAAGGCCGATGCCAAAAAAAAACACGATTTCTGTTAGAAGTTCTTGTCCTTTGTAACACTGCTGGAGGAAATGTTACCAGGCACTACAATAACAGTACCTGTTTAGCTCAGACATTTGGATATTATGTTTGTGTTACTTCATGCAGTAATGCCTTGTGCTCCATTAGAAGTGGTTACAGGGGAGGGTACATTTGAGGAAGGGCCCTTGAAGTAGTTTAACAGGGTTATTCACTAAAGTAAGAATTCAAAGAGAATTTAAAATTGAAGGCAAAAGTAGCGGAAATAGAAGCATAGCTGGCTTAATTTTTTAAGGAGAGAGAAGGCGCGCACACAGTCTGACGTGTACATGGCCTTTTTAGGGCCATACATGATAGGAAGTCCCTCTGGTGGCCGTCTGAGTGACGGCCACTGAAGGTATTCCTATTAATCAATGTAAACACTGTATTTTCTCTGAAAATACAGTGTTTACATTAGATTGCCTGCAGGGAGCTATAGATCTCACCTGAACAACTACATTAAGCTGTAGTTGTTCAGGTGACTATAGTGTCCCTTTAATGTTAATTGGTGATGTAATGTGTTCTTCAGCTCTTGTCTTCATTTTTGCATGCTGTTTACTTGTGAAATATGTCAAATATCCCCTTTCTATAACTGTAAAGCACTTTGGAATGTTTTCGCCCTTTATGAATTCTAGTAATAATATTAATTTTACTATTGCCCACTAGAGGGCAAATTTTGCATAGCATGCACTGAACACATACAGTGTTGTTCAATAAAATGTGAATTGTTCTGAACTAACCAGGGAACTCCAAATTTTCGCAAATTAAATCCGACTGGAAAAAAAACGAAGCAAAAAATAGCTCCAAATCAACCGTAGTAAAAACTTGGCTATTTTTGCACTAATCAATTGGGTAATAATAACATTTATTACTATTCAGCTGCCGATTTGGTTAACTCAGAGAGCGTGCGCTGAAAAGCGCTTTGAGTCCCACTGGGAGAAAGGCGCTATATAAATACTAGTTATTATTATTAGTTTTAGTATTTGGATTTAATTTGTGAAAATACAGTTTACTGAATAATCCTGTCTCTTGAATTTAGCGAGTTAAGAATTTTTCCAGATTGTCTTTTTTGTCCAAACAAAATTCTTCTATTCTAGTACCAGGACTTGTTAGCTTAAAGTCACAGTGATAGATTGTACAGGGTGAGGCAAATTTCAGAGTAGGGTTTGAGGAGTCAATAATTCTTTTTTTTATTAATGAACCAATTTTTTATGATATTGCATACAATGAATGCTTAATGTATGGAGATTTCTTTGACTAGGTACGGAAGATGACAATCAATTAAATGAGCTACATTTGCTGCCTCGAAAAGTCTGCAACGGACGGTGCATTTGGTAGGGTGAAATTTATGTTGATTTTCTGTATCACAAGACTTTAGTTCCGTTTATTGTGTTCCTTTAAAACCAAGTTCCTACACTGATTATGTTTTACCACTAGTGGCCTCCCTTGCCTCTAGTTCTGGAAACTCAACTGTAAAGGTTTGATTACTTCAGCTACAAAAGGCTACACCCAACTCACCCCGTGGCCTTTACATTCAGGGCCGGCGCGTCCATAAGGCGGCACAGGCGGCCGCCTTAGGGCGCACTGGCTCCGGGGGCGCAATATTTCAGTGACCGGCAGGAGGGAAGCTCTCCCTCCTGCCAGGCCACCTTCTGGACCCCCGGCACGGCGTGCGGCAGTGCTGTGATCAGACGCGGTGAGTGAGCTCTAATCTCACCGCTCTGCTCCCTCGCGCACTGTCTGCTGATGCCGCGGGAGCCGGAATATGACGTCATATTCCGGCTCCCGCGACATCAACAGACAGCGCGCGAGGGAGCAGAGCGGTGAGATTAGAGCTCCCTCGCCGCGTCTGATCACAGCACTGCCGCACGCTGCCCAGCAGCCCCACTGGACCCCAGGGAATGATTCCTCATCCACACCAGCTCTCTAGGTAGGGAGGCTGGTTGGAAATTTTTTATTTATTAAAATAATTAGTGAGTGTATGTGATGTGTCTGTGTGTGAGTGTCTGTGAGTTAGTGTATGTGTGTCTGTGAGTGAGTGAGTGTATGTGTGTCTGTGTGTGAGTGTGTGTGTCTGTGTGTGAGTGTATGTGTGTCTGTGAGTGAGTGTATGTGTGTATGTGTGAGTGAGTAAGTGTGTATGTGTGTCTGTGAGTGACTGTCTGTGTGTCTGTGAGTGACTGTGTGTGAGTGTATGTGTGTCTGTGTGTGAGTGTATGTGTGTCTGTGAGTGACTGTGTGTCTGTGAGTGTGTGCATGAGTGAGTGTGTGTGTGAGTGTATGTGTGTGTGTCTGTGAGTGATTGTATGAGTGTGTGTGTGTGTGTATATGAGTGTCAGTGTATGTGTGTGTCTGTCAGTGTGTGTTTGTGAGTGTCTGTCAAATCAGTGAGAGTATCTTTGTCATTGACTCTGTGTGTGACTATCAGTGTGTCTGTCAATGAGTGTCAATCAGTGTGTGTGTGTGTCAATGAATGAGTGTGTGTCAGATCAGTGAGTCTGTGTGTTTGTCATTGAGTGTGTGTGACTGTCAGTGTGTATACAACACTGAGTGTAGCGTGGCGGAGCGCAGTACAGGAGCTTCTGTTTCCTGTACCCGGCCAGACTGACTGGAGGTGCTCACTGAGAGAGCACTCCCTGTCAGTCCGGCCAGGTACAGAAAATTGAAGCTTCTGTAGGGGATATCCTCCACTCGGCAATGCTACAAGAAAAGCAGGATTCACACCAGGAAGGGGAGTGCGACCACTAAGGGGGTGGGGGGTGCACCAAGGGACAGGGAGGGGAGGGGAGAGAAACACCAAGGGACAGGGAAAAGAGGGGAGAGGTAAGAAGAACACTAAGGGACAGGGAAGGGAGGGGACTGGTTAAGAGACACATAGGTGAAGATGTTATTTGGGTGGGGGGGGGCGGGGGCGGAAAAATACATCTTCGCCTATGTACCCAAAAATCCTTGCACCGGCCCTGTTTACATTGAAGTTGTTGATTTGCCTGAATGTGTACTTACCTTCTTGGCTTCAAACCTGCTCCATACCAACCTGCTCCAGACTTACCTTCTTGGCTTCAAACCTGCTCCATACCAACATGCTCCAGACTTACCTTATTGGCTTCAAACCTACTCCATACCAACCTGCTCCATACCAACCTGCTCCAGACTTGCCTTAACAACTCTGCATTCCTGCTTTACTTACTAACCTGCTCCATACCAGCCTGAACAACTCTGCATTCCTGCTTGACTTCCAATCTGCACAGTATCAACCTGAACTTTACAACTATCCATCTTTATCCTGCCATCCTGATTTACACCTGCTTAATCCATACAACCTCTCTGCTCTATACCTGCCTGTATAGCACCACTCTGGACTTTGCCTCAAAGTAATATTACATGGTGTTATTTTCCTGCATAAACAATACTCCTTCCAACGTGGGGCTTACTAACTAAAGTTCCTGTAATCCTGCAACCTTATTGTTCTGTTCTATTTTATTTGTCCTAGTTTAACCTATACTTTTATCTTGCTGAAATGCTTTCTGCGTGAAGAATGTCTTCCGTTTCATTTTTTATTTATTTATTTATTTTTTTAAATGCAGATTTAAATTTTAAAAAAATGGCACTTTTATAAATTAACCTTATTACATCCCCCTTACTGTCAATCAGACAAACTGTCCTGTTACTTCCTGGTTATTAAGCTCAGTGGAGCTAAATTCAAGAGGCAGCCATTTGCCTAGAGCACCTGACTCGCAAAGAATGAGCTGCATTTGGCTGCACATGTTCACTAGCCTTGGCTGAGATCACCAATTCCGATAATCTCAGCCAATTACGCAGAGCTTCCATTTGAAAAAGTAAGTAAAATGCCTTTTTTACTCCATGCAGGTGGGGACGGTCACCCTTAAACGTCCAACAGAGCACTATAGCATTAGGAATACATTTGTATTCCTTACGCTATATAGTTTCTATGAGCTGTAGTGGTTCTGGTGCCTACAATGTCCCTTTGATAGGTGAAATATGTATGAACTCTGAACATGAGAAGTATCTGACACTGTTTACAGTGTTTAAATGAACACTCCCACCCCAACTGAAACTTCAGCTTCTTTCGATTCATTGTCTTACCTTCAGGATTGAAACTGATTTTCAATATTTTATCCAATTACGTAATTTTCAAAAAATTGACAGTTCCACTTTAAAGAACACTGTTTGTTAATCCTGCATTATCAATATACATATAAACTTCTTTTTGTTTTGAAGATTGGAGAATAAAAGGAAGGAATTTGTCGCTTCATACGTTTGTTTTGGGCATGATCATAATGCTTCTGTTTGTAACAGTTCAAAATAATAATTGCAAAGTATGAAATATGACTGCCCATATTAAAGAAAGAAATAGAAACACAATGCCACCTAGTGGAGGAATAAGAAACAGTTTCAATGCTTTAAAATAATTGCTTAAGAAGGGAGAGTTTGCAACAAAGATAAGTGTATACAAACGTTGCTTATCTTCACTTATTGGTATTGAAGCCAATATTTTAATGTGATATCCAAATGCACATGAATACTTCGATCTCTCAATTAATTTTCTTAATTTGCCCCTATTTCCATGATTATATTCTTGCACATCAAGCCCATACCAGTGATTCCTAATGAATGTCATACTGAGTCTTGAAACTATTGCATATAACAGCGGTTCCCAAACTGTGTGGCGCGTGATGTGCACACAGGGGTGCCGCAGAATCAACATTACTGCTGAACAGGAGCCCGGTCGGGTGCCACAGTCCCAGGGCTGGCCTTAGGGGTGTTCAAGCTGTGCGGCCGCACATGGTGCCATGGCTTACCACAGCTCACACATGGCCGGTGTCAGGGGAGCAAAAACAGGTACCCAGGTGGAGGATTTCATTATTCTCCACCCCGGTCTAGGAAAAAAAAAATCGAGGCGGCGGGGCTTATCACGAGGTGGTGGTGGGGCTAATACCTTCGCGAAGCCCCTGGTAACTGCTGCACAGGAACTGCATCCACTCCCCCTTCCAGCCATAATGGAAAGAGGTGTGTGTGTGTCTGTAACTGTCTGTCTGTGTGTGTCTGCCTGCCTGCCTGCCTGTGTGTTCGACTGCCTGTGTGTGTGTGTGTGTGTGTGTGTGACTGTCTGTCTGTGTGACTGCCTGCGTGTGTGTGTGTGTGTGTGACTGCCTGTGTGTGTGACTGTCTGACTGCCTGTGTGTGTGACTGTCTGTCTGTGTGACTGCCTGTGTGTGTGTGTGACTGCCTGCATGTGTGGAACTGTCTGTCTCTCAGGGGAGAGTGCTCCCTCGCGCGCCCGCCAGCCCGTCCGCCGGGTGATACCAGGGCCAGCCTCAGGGGGCCCTGAGGTGGCCGGCTCCTGGGCCCCCCAGGAGAAGAGGCTGGCCACACTGGCATACATACCAGGTCACAGGGCGGCTGGGCCCCCTGGTGGGCCGGGCCCGATCGCAGCTGCGACCCCGGTATGTACGCCACTGCTCACTCCCACAGCAGCAGGACTCCAAGCCACCCTCCTGGCACATAAGGTAAGCTGGAGGGAACAGGAGGGTGGCTGGAGGTATTTTACAAAATCACTTGTATGAGTGTGTGTGTGAGTTTGAGTGTGTATGGGTTTGAGTGTGTGTGGGAGAATGTGTGTATGAGTTTGAGTGTGTGAGTATGAATGTTTGTATGAGTGTGTATGTGGGAGAATGTGTGTGTGTGTCAGGGTGTGCATTAATGTGTATATATATATGTCAGTGTGCTTCTATGTCTGCGCACACATCTGTGTATGTGCATCTGTGTGTCAGGGTGTGTGTTTTTATGTCAGTGTGTATCTGTGATATGGTGTGGGAATATATCAATGTTTGTTTGTGTCAGGGTGCACATGTGTATATTTCGGTGTGTATCTATGTGTGTGTATGTGTCGGTGTCTATATGAATTTGTGTATACGTGTCAGTGTATTTATATGCATCTGTGTGTTGATGTGCATGAATATCTGTGTAAGTGTGAATGTATGTATGTGGTAGTGTATGTACATACATCCAAGCAGTCAAACACCAGCACAACATACAGGCCCACTCCGGTAATCTAACACAAATATTACATACAAACACACCCCTGCATTAAAACTAAAAACATATATAAAAACACACCTCTTCACTCAAACACAAATACTTCACACAAATGTACATTTGCATTTAAAAGTGAACATTACTTTCAGACACACCCCTGCAATCAAACGCAAACATTACATTCAAACACACACCTGTATTAAAACACACTAACTATATACAAGCACCCCTTCAAAAACCAACACTGTACATTACTATAGGGTCAGTAAATTCTGCAGCACTGTACAGATATAGAACATAGAAATGTTGACTTGGGGTGCCTTGTAAAAATACTGATATATTAAAGGCGCCTTGAACCTAAAAAGTTTGGGAACCACTGGCATATAATGTAAATTGTAAGATATCTAACACAACTTTTGGTTAACTTATACAGCAACTTTTACTCTCACAACAGTTGTGTGCGTTTATCTTTAAAAGCTGTCAGTGTGATAAATAGAGTACACACAATTGGCAATTATTTTACATGTAAGTTGAAATTTGTCTTTTAAAATTGTCATCAAGTGTCTAAACATAGTATAAACTGAGATTACTTGTGATTTACGATGGCCTATTTAGCTAAATACATACCTGAAGTCTGAGTGCCAAGTTTAAAACGTCCACAATAAATTACAGCACTGTAGGGAAAATACACCTCTTGAAATCAATGAACACAGGCTGGTAAACATCATAGCAATTTGAGTTCACGTCAACTGAAGATCTATCTTTAGTGCACCCTGAACTAAGCAAACAATACTTTAATAACAATATACCTGACTCATAACAGGCCTAGGCAGCTATCACGAACAGTAGCAAGCCACATCACACAGCACCGAATTGTACTTCTGGTACTCCATCCGAGGGGACTGTAAATCCATCCTCCAATGGCCAAATACAATACCAGAATTGGCATCCTTGGACGGTAAAAGTGTATAAATCTTTATTAAAGCAAATTTCTCATGAAAAAAAATGTCTCCCATTTTCTCTCCCTTCCTTTGTCCTCTTTTGGCTATCCTGGCTTTATATAATAATATAAAAATTATAAAGTTCCGTAGGAGGGACGAAACGCATAGACTAACGCACACTTTGTCGGCTGTTTCCTCATTTCCTCTCCATCTCACTGTCTGGTTGCCAAAAGTTTCCCTGTGGATTACTGCAGTCTTTTTTGAAGGTTCCGACCGCGGTGTTGTGAAGAAGGGTATCTCTCACGGGCAGCTCTTATCTGCATATATCTCTCTACGTCCCTGTGTCCAGTTTCCATCATCTGTGTAATTGTAGCGTTACTTACCTTGTCCGGGGGCCGGCCGAGGTCCTCTGTTCCCGGTGCGCTCGGCACGCCGATGACGGCGGGCGCTGAACGCAGAATGTGTCCCACCTAGCTCTGAGAGCGCGCCGCGCGTCACGAGCACGCTCTTAAAGGGGAAGTGGGAGCCGAAAATCAAAACGGTCTCCCATTGGCCCCTGTCACCCCACACTCCCCATACTCTCACATATTGGGGGCGTGGATATGACAGGGGCCAATCAAGAATATTTGCCTCCTTTCTCTCCTATTACTTCTCTTTGCTTTTCCCTCTCACACGTTTTTTCTCTATTCCTTCACACTTACCTTATTTGAAACATCACTTGTTTATTTATATGGAGAGAGCGAATAAGCCACTACTGTCCTTAAATATCCAATTGGAGTGTTGCATAACATACATGCGGCAAGATATTGAGGAAAGCTCCTCTTGCGACAGTATAGAAGCTTATATGTTTGGGACGTAGCAGTCAGGTGGGCCTCTCCCCTAGAGACGATAACTCACCAAAATCTATGGCTTTCTAATAAATTCATAAAGACATGACTCAACATATTGACGTGGTAACCTCACAAACACATAATTAAAGACCGGGGTGGTCACTCTGCTACCTTATGTCTATGTGATCATGTGCCTACCACGACTACTATATTTCTGTATTTGTTCTACTGTTGATTTGCTATTGTAGCTATGCAGAATTCCATGTATGGCTTGCTTTTTTTTCTGTCATGACAAAAATAAAGAATTACACAAAAAAAAAAAGCCCTATGTGACATATTTAGAAGACATTGCTCTCTTTAGTTCTTTGATCTGTTCCTACCAAGTTCTGACTAAATGCCAAACTAACCTTAAAATCCACAGGATGGATTTTTAATTATTACGCTACATTGTCTTCCAGACTTCCAATCTTAGTTTGCTCAATGTGTACAGGTTAATATTTACATTCTTATCTGTTTTTTAACAAAGAACACTTACATCAATGGAATTTTCTTTATCAGGACACTTAAAATATCTTTAAGCGTTTTTTGAGGATTTATGTGTTTTACAACACGCAGAATACTGCAGAATGGTTTAGCTGGTTTATTTGAATTAAGACAGCAAAACTAAGCTCTAAAGCACGTTCATCAATAAATTATGGTTCAATGCTTAAAAAAGCACCATGTGTTTGTTCTAACCTATGTTAACAATCATCTATTTCTCCATATATAGATTATGTGAACGATATCCTAATTACTCTGAGTAACCGATCTCATTTGCTTCTGACACTGGTAGACCTAACTAGATTTTTACCTCTAGTGGGATATAAAGTAAATTTAGCAAAATTCTGTGCAATGATTTGGGTTTGCAAAACAACACCAGTCTTTAAGATATCTAGGAATCCAACTCACAGCTGATCCCAAAGCCTTGGGCCCCCTTAATTATAACTCTCTGATCCACACCCTCAAAGCGGAACTCGCCCGGTGGGACTCCAAATCGAGTTTTTGTATTGGGAGGGTACACGCTATTACAATTAATATTATGCTGAGACTTTGTTTTACTTCCAATCCCTGTCAGTGAGATTGAAGAGGAGAGAGTTAGATGGGATGCAGATGGCGATAAACCAGTTTGTCTGGTACGTAAGTGCCACAAGGTGGTGCGGAAGGTTCAACGTCGCCAAAAAGGACATGGGACTGCCACTCTAATTTATATATGTACTTCGTAATGACGCAATTAGCGCTGGTGTTGCTGTGGTATGCCCACCCTCGATATCCAGACATAGCAGGTAATAAACAACATAACAATGATAATGTACATTTTTCATACCAGGGTTTGGGAAGACAAATACAACAGGAATATGTCTTTTACCTGCATAAACCACAATATGCAAATTAATTAATCTTGCTTTTCAGTTAATGCACATAACTGTTGCAACCAACAGGTGGCGCTGCACATAACTGCTGCATACTCATTCACAACCAGCTGGTGGCACAGCACAGGCCCACAGTCTGATTCTGATCCGAGATTACACTAGACATTCCTCAAATAGAATTACAATACACACCCTGCACCTAGAGTGGGTACAGAGCGCCTTAAACATAAGAGTCATACAGGGACCTACATGAAATGTCAGTGTTATTCTACCAGTGATGCTAGGAAAACCAATACCCAAAAGGCAGCAACGAGGAGCCCCACATTCATTGAAATATTATGTGATGAGGAGCAAGGTACAAAAGGATCCATATCATTGGCTTTTTTAAAAGTATATCATGAAGATTATCCCCTTCTGAGGCCATTTCTGATCTTGAAGAATGAGCACCAAATTTAGAAATGGCAATACCAGCTAAGTCTTAAGCCATTCAAATCCATCTAGCAATCGTAGAGATAGCCAAACAAGGTTTGCAATAGGAATTTAGTAATTGAGAACATGGATTTAATCTCAGAGAAAGCACCCTTTGTTCATAAATCTTTCAACATTGAAACACACAGCGTTTAGGATTATGTGGAAAAGATGGATAGAAAAGATTGTGAAAGGGAAAGAAATTAATTTACATTCCTTGTATGAAGATATTTTGACCACAGAGGATGTTTAAAATGTAAACTCCTCATGAGTCTACAAACAAAAGGATGTTTACCAATATGGACCTGAATCACAAAAGCATGTTGTGCTGAAATGGCTAAACAATATATATACATAAAAGGGACACTATAATCACAAGAACAATTACAGCTTAAAGGGACACTGTAGTCACCCAGACTACTACAGCTCAATGAAGTGGTCTGGGTGTCAGGTCCCTCTAGGGCAGTGATGGCGAACCTATGGCACGTGTACCACAGGTGGCACGCCTGGCCCTCTCTGTGGGCACGCAGCCATGGGTTCACCATCAATGCAGAGTAGGCACCTGCCTGCCCGAAACGGCAGGCGCCTACTCTACTTCCGGGTCGGGAGGCAGGAGGAGGGATCTGTGATGCAGCTTCCCTGTCCTCCCGCGCGATGCTGTGTGGAGCGTTGCCGAGCGTTACCATGGCAATGCTCCACACAGCATCGCGCGGGACGACAGGGGAGATGATTCACAGATCCCTCCCCCTGCAGTGCTTACCACCACTGGACCACCAGGGATGGCTGTGCCGTCCCCCCCCCCCACTTCATTAAAGGTAAGAAGGAGGGGGGGGGGGGATACTGACACACAGCACCCCTACCCCTCCAGCAGTACCCCTTCCCCCCACAGCAGTACCCCTACCCCCCCAGCACCCCTATCCCCCCAGCAGTACCCCTACCACCCAGCAGTACCCCTACCCCCCACACACAGTACCCCTACCCCCCAGCAGTACCCCTTCCCCCCCACAGCAGTATCCCTACCCCCCACAACAGTACCCCTACCCCCAGCACCCCTATCCCCCCAGAATTACCCCTACCCCCCCAGCAGTACCCCTGCCCCCCGCCAGCACCCCTATCCCCCCTGCAGTACCCCTAGCCCCCCCAGAATTACCCCTATCACCCCCAGCAGTACCCCTACCCCCCAGCAGTACCCATACCCCCACCAGCAGTACCCCTTCCCCCCAGCAGTACCCCTACCCCCCAGCAGTACCCCTACCCCCCACACACAGCACCCCTACCCCCCACACACAGTACCCCTGACCCCCCAGCAGTACCCCTACCCCCCAGCAGTACCCCTACCCCCCCACAGCACCCTTACCCCCCACAGCACCTTTACCCCCCCACAGCACCCTTACCCCCGCCCAGCACCCCTACCCCCCACACAGCACCCCTCTCACACACACATTACCCCTCACACACACACACACACAGCACCCCCCCACACACACACAGCACCCCCCTCACACACACACAGCACCCCCCACACACTTACACAGCACCCCTCATACACACACACACAGCAACCCTCATACACACACACACAACACCCCCCCACACACACAGCACCCCCACACACACATGCACCCCACACACACACGCAATTGCCGTGTTGGCACTTTAAGGAAAAAAAATTGCCATGTATTGCGGTTTGGGCACTCGGGCTCAAAAAGGTTCGCCATCACTGCTCTAGGGTTAACCCTGCCTGATGTAAACATAGCAGTTTCTGAGAAACTGCTATGCTTACATCTGGGGTTAAGCCAGCCTCTAGTGGCTGTCTTCCGGACAGCCACTAGAGGTGCATCGGCAATGATTGAGGCATATTATGAAAAATGATTTCCTACGGACACTTTGAATGCGCGTGCGGAAGTGCCGCACATGCTCATTCGGCGCCGGGGACGTCAGACAAGGATGCTGACGTCGGCGGGGGAGGAGAGGTAAGGGAGCCCGGCAGGGGGGAAGGGTGAGTAGCTGAAGGGGTTTTAACCCCTTAAGCGCCGCGGGAGGGGGACCCTGAGGGTGGGGGCACCCTCAGGGTACTATAGTGTCAGGAAAACCAAGCGGTTTTCCTGACACTATAGTGTCCCTTTAATGTAGTTGTTCTGGTGAGTATAATGATTGCCTTCAGGCATTTTCATGCAAACACTGCCTTTTCAGGGAAAAGGCCATGTTTGCATCCCCCCCAGGGACACCTCCAAGTGACCACTCTTTAGATTGCCACTGGAGGGGCTTCCTGGCTCAGGGCTGCACAGTAGGCCGGACTGCCATTCAGCGTCCTCACGCTCTGCATGGAGACGCTGAGTTTTCCTCATAGAGATGCATTGATGCCATAACCATACCCTGCTCGACTGGATTCTCTCCACTTCTCCTGATAGAATCCAGGAGGCAGGTGTTCTTCCTAACAGTTTAAGTCAGGCTTCCCAAACTCTGGCCTTCCAGATGTTGCTAAACTACAACGCCCATGATTCTCAGCCTATCTATTTCATTCATAGAATATTGGGAGTTGTAGTTCAGTAATATCTGGAGGGCCGGAGTTTAAGTGATCACTGCTTAGTGTACTGCGTACCCAAAATAAAGGCTACTAAACCCTCTCCCAAGGTTAAAATCACCAGCTCCTTACATTTTTTTTAATTTTGAATCCTTTCTAAATGACATCAAGAACCTCCCATGGCACAGATTAAACCTTATCCCAGATCTAGACTGTGCAGTTTTTTTCAGTCTGAACTCCTACAAGTTTGGAATTTGCATGCCCCGCTGCATAAGGTGATAGTTAAATGGGGCACATATGAATTGGATCACAGCTGACCTCATCCAAATGTACCAGTTCCGGGATTCAATGTCATTAAAGTTCAAGCGTACTGGCTCTATGAACAATCACTGTGCATATAGACAATGGCAAAATATATGCACAAAACAAACAAAATTGCCAAGGCCCAATATTTCTGTGAAAAATAATATCTCAAACCCTAGAAACTTTTGGAAAATAATAAATTACAAACTCCCCCAATCCACTCCCAACCAGGGGCGGACTGACCGGTCGGGCACTTCGGACATGGTCCGAGGGCCCGGCCGGGAGGGGGGCCCGCCATCAGGGGGCCCGGCCGCCCCTTTAAATGCTGCAGCCGCCTGAGCGCTCTCTTAAGAGCGCTCAGGCGGCTGCAGCTTCTCACCTCCCCTCCCCGTAGCGTGGCCGAGCTGCTCTGCGTCCGCGGTGCCGGCCGGAGTGATAGGAAGGTGCACACACACTGAGTGTGCACCTTCCTGTCAGTCCGGCCGGGTACAGGAAACAGAAACTCCTGTTCCGCGGAACAGGAGTTTCTGTTTCCTGTACCCGGCCGGACTGACAGGAAGGTGCACACTCAGTGTGTGTGCACCTTCCTATCAATCCGGCCGGCCCCGCGGACGCAGAGCAGCTCGGCCACGCTACGGGGAGGGGGTAAAAAGAGAGAGGGAGGGAGGGGGGGAGTTAAAAGAGAGGGGGGGGGGGTAAAAGAGAGAGGGAGGGGGGGTTAAAAGAGAGAGGGGGGGTTTAAAAGAGGGAGGGGGGTTAAAAGAGAGAGGGGGGGTTAAAAGAGAGAGGGAGGGGAGGTTAAAAGAGAGAGGGGGGGTTAAAAGAGAGAGGGAGGGGGGGTTAAAAGAGGGAGGGGGTTGTTAAAAGAGAGAGGGAGGGGAGGTTAAAAGAGAGAGGGGGGGTTAAAAGAGAGAGGGAGGGGGGTAAAAAGAGAGAGGGAGGGGGGTAAGAAGAGAGGGGGTAAGAAGAGAGAGGGAGGTAAGAAGAGAGAGGGAGGGGGGTAAGAGGAGGGAGGGGGGTAAGAAGGGAGGGGGGTAAGAAGGGAGGGGGATAAGAAGAGAGGGGGTAAGAAGAGGGAGGGGGGTAAGAAGAGAGAGAGGGGGTAAGAAGGGAGGGGGGAGTAAGAAGGGGGTAAGAAGAGGGGGAGGGGGGAGTAAAAGAGGAAGGGGGGAGTAAGAAGAGGGGGGAGGGGGGTAAGAAGAGCGGGGAGGGGGTAAGAAGAGGGGGGAGTAAGAAGAGGGGGAGGGGGAGTAAGAAGAGGGGGAGAGTAAGGAGAGGGGGAGTAAGAAGGGGGGTAAGAAGAGAGTGGGAGTAAGAAGGGGGGGAGGGGGGTAAGAAGAGGGGAGAGTAAGAAGAGAGGGGGGAGTAAAGGGGGTAAGATGAGGGGAGGGGGGAGTAAAAAGAGGAAGGGGGAGTAAGAAGAGGGGGGAGGGGGGTAAGAAGAGCGGGGAGGGGGTAAGAAGAGCGGGGAGGGGGTAAGAAGAGGGGGGAGGGGGTAAGAAGAGGGGGGAGTAAGAAGAGGGGGAGAGTAAGGAGAGGGGGAGTAAGAAGGGGGGTAAGAAGAGAGTGGGAGTAAGAAGGGGGTAAGAAGAGGGGGAGGGGGGGTAAGAAGAGGGGGAGGGGGGAGTAAGAGGAGGGCAATTGCCCCCTCCCCTGTCCGCAGGCACCGTGCGGGCAGCCGGCAGGGGAGGGAGGAAGAGAGGACCCAGGAGCTCAGCCTGCAGCTCCTCTGGGTCCTTCTTGCGCGAGCACAGATCGTTGCCGCGGTTACCACGGCAACGTTACGGCTCTTGCGAGAGTAAACTCTAGCCCTGGAGCTACGGGCTAGAGTTCACTCTCAACACTGTGACCACCAGGTATTCCTGGTGGTCGCAGTGGTGAGAGTGAACTTTAGCCCCATAAACACACTGCCCCCACACACCATACACATTCACACACTGCCCCCTCATACACACACACACTGCCCCCACACACACCATACACATTTACACACATTGCCTCACACACACACATACACTGCCCACCCATACACACAGCCCCCCATACTAACATTGCCACACACATACACAGCCCCCTCGTACACACATTGCCCCACACACCCTACACATTCACACACTACACCCCCTCACACACACTGAACCTTTCACACACACTGCACCCCTTACACATTGCACCACTGCTCCTATACCCTTCTACAGCCTCATATCCCAGCAGACCCCAGGTAAGTTGTCAAACTGTTCTTAAACGGTTTGACTACTTACTCTGGGAGGGGGGCCCGGCCCTCCTGGCACCATAACGACTACACAGAGTAGTAGTGGTTATTGTGCATGGATTATTTCTTTAAATAATCTACGAGTGCCCCAGTAGCCAGCAAGCCAGCCAACCCACAGGCCAGCCAGCCCACAGGCTGGCCAGTAGACAGCCAGCCAGCCTACAGGCCACCAGTTAGGCTTAAAGCCAGCAAACCCACAGCCTGCCAACCGCAGCCAGCAAGCCACAGCCTGCCAGCCAGCAAGCCACAGCCTGCCAGCCGCAGCCAGCAAGCCCACAGCCTGCCGGCAGTAGCCAGCAAGCCCACAGCCTGCCAGCAAGCCCACAGCCTGCCAGCCGCAGCCAGTAAGCCCACAGCCTTCCAGCAAGCCCACAGCCTGCCAGCCGCAGCCAGCAAGCCCACAGCCTGCCGGCAGTAGCCAGAAAGCCCACAGCCTGCCAGCAAGCCCACAGCCTGCCAGCCGCAGCCAGTAAGCCCACAGCCTTCCAGCAAGCCCACAGACTGCCAGTCAGCAACAGTAATTAAGGTAAGAGGAGCCAACTTGGCCTAGGTATCAGCTATGTTGTGTTGCTATATTGTGAATAGGAACCAGAGTGTTGGAGAGACCCCCCTCCAGGCCCCATTAGACTCCATTGTAGTCTCTAATGGGACCTGGAGGAAATTCTTTCTAACACTCTCTAAAGGACACTGAGATAGCCTCTGCTAGAATGCTCCCCCCCTCCATGGCCCATTAGCCCTCAATTGTAGTCTCTACTGGGGCCTGGAGGCGACTGTTTCCAGCAGGGACACTGAGATGGCCTCTGTTAGAAAGACCCCCTTCCAAGCCTATTAGACTCCATTGTAGTCTCTAATAGGGCCTGGAGGGGATTCTTTCTAACACACTCTCTAAAGGACACTGAGATAGCCTCTGCTAGAAAGACCCCCCTCCATGGCCCATTGTAGTCTCTACTGGGGCCTTGAAGGGATTATTGCACTTTTGTTCCTTGTGTCTAAAGATTGTGTAGGGTGTGGCTGGAGGCGGTGCATGGAGGCGGGACATGGGTGGCGCTTGCTGCGGAGTATGGGTGGGGCCTGTAAGGGGCCCTTGATTTATTTTGCCCGGGGGCCCTGAGGGTTCTCAGTCCGCCCCTGCTCCCAACCCTCCACTGTCAAAGTGGATAACCAAACCCTGCAACTTCCCTTAGATGTAGCAAATACCTTTAACAATTATTTTGTCGGATGCTCCACTACCCTGATTGCCAAGCTAATAAATGACACGCATCCTGAACTACAAATGTGGATCAGGCCCCACTAAATGTGCAAAGACCCAATATAAACAAGTTCACTTTTAGACCTGTACCTATTAGTGTCATTAAGAAACACCTTATCAATCTAAAAATGAAAAACCAGTCTGGACCTTATCAAACCCCAGCAATGCTGTTGAAGGTCAGAGCACCGGCAATTGCTAAACCTGTCACAACCCTAATTAACGAATCCTTGGTGTCTGGATACATACCCAAACTTTGGAAGACTGCGAGAGTAGTGCCTATCCATAAAAGTGGTGACACTACTTTGGTTTCTAACTATCGCCCAATATCATTGCTCCCAGTAATGTAAAAAATCTTAGAAAAATGCGTCCATATGCAACTATGTTAGTATTACCAACAATCTAACTATCTGACCCCTGATCAATCGTTTTTTTTTCGCCTGAATCACTCCACTGCAACTGCCCTCTTAAAAGTTTGCAATGACTCCAAATTGGCATGGAACAAGAAGACCTAACTGGAGCTATTTTCCTTGATTTTGCAAAGGCCTTTGACACAGTAGACCACAACATTCTACTGCACAAACTAAAAAACTCAGGTATTGGTGATTGTCCGCTAACCTGGTTTCGATCATATGTATCAGATTGCTCACAATATGTGTCTATTTCTGACAGCGACTCCCTCCCTCTCGGCCCCCTACTATTCACATTTTTTAGAAATGATCTGCAAATCCTTAAATGTACACATGTACGCAGAAGACACAGTAATCTATGCAAGCAAATCCGATCTACCGCAGCTTGAGGCTGTGCTCCAACACCAGTTCACAGTGGTAGAAAAGTGGATTGCAAAAAACAAACTCTTCCTAAACACTGACAAAACTGTCACAATGATCTTTGGAACAGTATGTAAATTACACAAATTACACAATTTTCACCTTTCCATCAAAACAAAATCAAATAGCACACTGACCGCAGTCCAATCTTTCAAATACTTGGGTATGTTGTTAGACCCCAATCTATCTTTTGGCCTCCACATAGAAAAACTTGCATCTAAACTTTATCCAAAACTAGGTGCCCTGTGCAGAAACAAATCCTGTCTAAGCCCTAGAGTAAAGGAAAAGATTGTACAGCAAATGCTGATACCAATCATTGATTATGGGGATGTAGTATATGCACCTGCACAGCAAACCCACCTTAATAAACGTAATACATTGTATAACTCGTTCTGACACTTTGTGCTACAATATAATTACATGACCCACCATTGTGACATGCTAAAAGAACTAAACTGGCTGTCGCTGGAATCCAGACTCACCCTTCATCTTTCCAGCCTTGTGTTTAAGACATTTTCTGGGAAGCTCCCACCCTACCTAAGCAGAATGATCACCCTAGCTGTTCCCACCTCCTATAACCTCCAATCCAGTACCAGCACTTTATTTAGTCTACCTCAATACAAAAAGAAAGTGGCTCGATCCTCCTTTTCCTACAGAGCGCCGCAATTATGGAACGACCTCCCGCACACTTTCAAATCTTCCCCAGATCTAAAATCCATTAAGAGATCCCTCTCTACATACCTCACCTGTCGTGGTTGATTATATATTTCCTACCTGTTCTATGTTAAATTTTGTATATATTGTGTATTAATATTGTTTTTGTATTTTATTGTACCCTATTGTATCAATGCAATGCTTTGTGGACCCAGGACATACTTGAAAACAAGAGAAATCTCAATGTATCTTTCCTGGTGAAATATTTCATAACTTAAATAAATAATTCAATGCATCTCTATGAGGAGGTGCTTATTGGCCAAAATGGCGTTTGACATCGCCCCCATTCCCCTATGGGAAAGCATTGGATTGGCTTAAAATCTGCTGATGTCATCAAGGAGTTGGATCGGGGGCGGGGCCAGCGTTGGCGGACCTGTGCAGCGCTGGAAATAACGTGAGTTTAAACATTTTCTAAGGAGGGGCATGCCACCTAAATGATGGTCAGGAACATGTTTGTGTTCCTGACCTTATATTGTTCCTTTAATAGTTCTGTGTGCTTTCCCTTGTTCATAAGAAGCAGATAGAAATTTCATAGCTCTTGGAATAGAGGTATGTAGATCTAGATTCCATGCACCAGATTGACCAAATCTTCCAGGCTGTTCTGTAGGTGATTTTGTTACCTGGAGCCCAGCATTCTAATAAAAGCTCTTAAATATACAATGAAAATTGTATGTGAGAGTCTATTTCCCTGATATTAACCTAACCATAAGATTAAGTTTGTCCTTGATCAACAGGTGAATATCTCCTTTCGGGTCCCTTAAAACATTGTTCCATTGAAACAATATTCAACAAAATTCTATTGTCAACTCCTGTAGATGAAGAAACCACGGTTAGGCTTGCCAAAATGGTGTAATTAACACTATGATCCAGGGGCGGATCCAGAACCTAATTTCGGAAGGGACACTGGTAGATTATTTAAAGAAACAATCCAGGCACAATAACCACTACAACTCTCTGTAGTGGTTATGGTTCCAGGAGTGCTGTGGCAGCCTCCGGGGTAAGTAGTCAAACTGTTTAAGAACAGTTTGACAACTTACCCTGGATCTGCTGGAATAGGAGCTGTAGTAGGGGAACAAAAAAGAGAGAAATCTGTCCTATAGGATATAGATCGCAGCGTATGCAATAGGTAATGAACAGTTAAAAAACCGATACCCGGCTACTCTTTTCTCACTCACACTGCCCACTAGGATTGTATACCCTAGCAAAAAGTTCCATTTTAGGGACCGGTGGTTTGAGCTAAAGATTGGTCGGTGGTACTCTCCATGCTAATACATGGCCTTCCTACTCTCCAATTGAGATATCTTTGGGGACATACTGACTCTATGTAGGACATCGGTACTGTTTTATCTTAACAACTATACGTATACTACTACCGTTACCACGAGATATTTGATATCCCTTACTGTCATCTGCCTCATCTACTGTTGGGTTACTTGTCACTACACCGATCTTAGTTACCGTTGTGGTACTAATTACCAGCATATAGATTAATTGCGGCACTTACAGTACTTGCCAAGTTTTATGACATTAGGGCACCAATAGTAGTTACATGTATTATTTAGTTGTTTTTTGACACACTAATTTTTCCTTTTCGTGTGTGTCTTTGCACTCTCCTCTTTACCTTTTTCGTTAAATTGGTTCTCACCATATTTACCCCATTTTATTAAAGGGTATTTTAACTGTTCATTACCTATTGCATACGCTGCGATCTATATCCTATAGGACAGATTGCTCTCTTTTTTGTTCCAATTCACTATTAGGGTTACCCCCTGCTCTGTCCGTATTATCGATTGGCCACTCCTATTTCTCTTCATTCATTTTTTCCAAGGTTTTAATACCAATTGGCCTCTTTAAAACTAGATTGGGTAACCATACCAACACAAGAACAGTTATTGAATATTAAGCTCTGTACGGCAGCACCCAAATACAAATCTTTTAATGACTGACCTTCTGGACCGTCTAGGGGACCATAACCTAGGCCATGACGAAATAACTAACGTTTTTTCTACGAATCCACTTAACCTTAATGCTGCGATCACTGATGACATTAATACCGCCTTTTTTAACATTCAAAAAACATATCAGGACCAAATTCGAAGCCTCTGGGAATTAACCAGTCTGAAGCAATATTTGGAACAGAAATTGGTTCCCAGTGGACTTCGCCCAGAGATATTACTACCAGATAAAATCCAGACGGACGAGCAGTTAAGCGAATGGAACTCTATCCTACTTGACTGCCCGGCCAGACTAATGGATTTTCTGGTTAGACTGGAATCTATAAATTTTGAAATAATCAACTCCAAACTCAAAAATGACATTGTTGGAATAAAAAACTACAACACTGACGCTCTTTTCATACAAATGGAAAATAAATTACAACAGAACATCAATAATTTCAGACACCATCTAAAAATCAAAAAACACAATAAATTTCAGCGGGACTTCAAGGATTTCAAAAACGGCACAATCTTCAGGCCTTCTACCAAATACTCTAGAAGGCGCAATAACTATCAGGGTTCCTCCTCAGGTGAGACTGATTGGTCCGACCAGGATCAACCTCCACAAAGGAGACGGAGATCACCGTTTAACCGCAACAGTGACCGCTCAAGGGAACCTAGGTCCTCTTCAAACACCAGTAACAAAAGCATACTCAAAAACCCTGATAAGATAGTTTCGTTTCTGGACATCCCAGTATCCACTGATATTGCAAACTCTCAGACTTCTACCAATCCCTCCTCAAACTCTTTTTTAGAACAGGATCAACCGCGACAGCAACGGGGACGCCTGAGAGACAGGGATCGCTGGGGATACAAGAACCAGAACCGTACCCAGAGACAATAGCCTCTAACAAAATCATTAACCTATCAGACTTTCCATTAAATAAACACCACCTATCCCTATTGAATCGGGGACTATCCTTTGTACCCACACCTACCTGCAATAAGTTTACCTGGTCTAAGGACCTTAATCTGTTTGGACGGAAACTAGCCCTGAACATCTTTCACGCCAAAAAGGATCAAGTGATGGCTAACGAAATGGGTCTCTCAGCAGAGGACTACGAACTTTCCAGAACATTGGACACTCTCCTGGTCGAAAGTGATCTCTCAAGACCTCTCACGAGTTTCAAATCAGCAAGTTATTTTACACCAAACTTTGCTGACTCACCACATGTAGACCTTTTCGTCCAGATGTCACTGAAAAAGCTTGATTCCGCTCCGACCCACAATTCCGGTACTAGTAACCTCAGCTTTATGGAACGGCAGGCCCTAAAAGATCTCCAAAAACAGACAGAAATCATTATCAAACCAGCTGACAAAGGTGGAAACACTGTACTGATGAACCGCCCCGACTATATTGAGATGTGCATGTCACATCTTTCCGACCCACTATATTATAGGGCTCTCCCCTCAGACCCAACCAAGATGTTCGCGGATGAGTTAGAGAAACTCCTTAATGAGGCCCTGAGCAGTTCCATCATTAATAAAGATGAATTCCGGTTTCTCCTACCACACAAAAATCCCACCATAGCAACCTTCTAATGTCTACCAAAGGTACACAAGGGCTTGCATCCCCCTCCTGGCAGGCCCATTGTGTCGGGTTATAACTGCCTAACAGAATCTCCCAGTAAATTCATCGAGAGCATTCTTCACCCCATGGTGTTAAAACTACCATCCTTCTTACAGGATACGAAATCCACCCTGCTGATGCTACAGGACTTGACAGTCCCACCGTATACCCAGCTAGCCAGTCTCGATGTTGTTGCTTTATATACTAACATCCCTCATGACAAAGGCCTCAGGGCTTGCAGGTTCTTCTTGGAGAACACTGCCTACAGCAACCTTCAGACGGAGTTTATTCTAACTCTACTTGAATTCATATTAACTTACAATTACTTTGTCTTTAATGGCCAACACTACCTACAGATCTCTGGGACTGCCATGGGGACGGCTTGCGCACCTACCTATGCCAACTTATTTCTGGGATGGTGGGAGCAGTGTATTGTCTCCACACCCCGTTTTGACCACTTCCGTGAATTTGTTTTAAGTTGGCATAGGTATATAGATGACCTCCTAATCATGTGGGCAGGATCCGTCCCCATGTTTCAGGAATTTGTCAAGGACCTGAACGCAAATGACATCAACCTGAAGCTAACTTATGTTATAGACGAAAATGAGCTGGTCTTCTTGGACCTAAAGATCCTGTTGCTTATGGATGGTACTATTGAAACAGAACTATTCAGGAAGGCCACCTCCACAAATAGCCTTCTTCACTGGGACAGCCACCACCCGTTTAAATTGAAGGCCTCGATCCCATACGGCCAGTACCTGCGGGCTAGAAGGAACTGCTCAGTAGACCAAACGTTTCATAAAGAATGTCAAATCCTAAGATCTCGTTTTAAGGAACTAGGCTACCCCAATCGGGTTCTGAAAAAGGCCTTCCATCGGGTTTGCCTGTTGGACAGAGCATCAACCCTATTACCTACTATACGGAGACAAGAATCCAAGGCCCCACGGTGTATCGCTACCTACGATCAAGGTTGGGGACCAATGTCCAAAATTCTGCAAACCAACTGGCCAATACTTCTCCATAACCCTGTACTCTCCAAATTGTTACCAAAGTATCCCTCAATTACAGCACGCCGGCCTTGCAATCTGCAAGATCAACTTGTCCGGAGTCATCTAGCATCCCCTCTGCCAACCACAAACTGGCTCTCAGAGACTAAAGGAACATATAGATGCGGACATTGCAAGGCCTGCCAGTACATTCTACCCTCCAAGTCTACCACCTCCACTCAGACCAATTACACTGTGGAGACCAACGCTCTGGTAAACTGCAGTACTACCAGAATAATATACTTAATTACCTGTAGCTGCGGCACGCAGTACATTGGGAAAACTTTCCAACAATTTAGGCGGAGAATATTACAGCATGTAACATCCATTAACAACAGGGTAACTCCAACCCCGGTGGCTCGGCACATTCAAAACTTTCATGATGGCAAACCTGATAATCTCAAATTCCAAGCAATAGAGAAACTGCTCCCTAACCCTAGAAAGGGCGATTTCAATAAGGCGTTGTTACGCAAAGAGTCCCAGTGGATTTTTTCTTTCAAGACATTATCCCCTCTCGGCTTGAATGAGGAGTTCAACTACACCCCATTCATACACTAAGGTGGTGTATCTATGGGACTATGGCTCCGCCTTGGGGACCTACTTTTACAACAATCCACTAACTTATGCAATTGGAGGGCACCACTATGGATAACTAACCTACCCTTGTTCCCTCTCCCATCGGCATCTATTCCCGATTTGATACTAGACCATCGGGACTCTTTCTGTAAATTGTTGTATTCACCTATCTACATATTGCAGTATTTTTTCATCTTATTCCTAGATTCCAGCCGCACTGAGTGCAGAATTCTGACAATCCATCAACGGGTCCAGACCAGCAGAGTCTGTCTCGTATCATCACCTCTGGGTCTGACCACCAGACTGTATCGTGTGTCACACGAATTATAGTTGACAATTAACAAGGTCCTACCAGCTTATGCCACAATACCAACCAAACTGCCGGTCCAATATCTAATCCCCGAGTAACCTATAATCGTCAAGGCTTTATCAGGATCGTCACTCAACTGTACGATCACTAAGCCTTACCATCATGGACTTACGGCAATAAGCCTTTTGGGCATTCTATCAGTTATTGGTATTGATTGTTTATACTTAATTTAATTTATTTTATTTTCCTTTTTCGTCATACTCTCTTCTTTTGCGTTGACATATTGGGCATTGTACTATCCCCCATGGTCTCAGCGTAATTCTGACCAATTTGCACACCTCCCCAAAGGATAATGTTGATCATGACTTATCTACCGGAGACGTTTACCGTACAGACTCCCATTGCGAATTTCGCAATTAGCACTAGTTTGTGCTCCATGGACCACCGTATTTTGGCCCCTCCTTCTCTTATCTGCAGCAACCAATCAGATTTGTGAGCGGGCTTTTTAAACCTGACGAATCAGGGAAGACTTCTCCCCCTGATGAGCCTCTTTACACAGGCGAAACGCGCGTCGGGCTGAAGTGTGGCACCTATTATCGGTCTCGGGTCTGACACTAACCCGACCACCTCAAGGTTACCCTGACTCCTCGGACATTATTACGAAAATCTCTTGGTTGACCAAAACCTTGTACTCGAGCGATACTTTTATTATTATCCAGCATCCCGGCTTACTACCTCACACATACGGGATGCCTAATTAGGCTCCGGACGAACAGTAACCTTTAGTATCCACTAGGGTACTACTTTCTAATAACAAAATTAATTTTACCTTTGAAAAGGAACTATTAGGGCAAACATTTATTACATACCCTTCCTTCTTCCTTGTCTCCTACCACTTTACTATACCTGGTACCCACGAAGGCACCATTCTACCCTCCCTGTACTAAAACTTTCTGCTTATCATACAGATAGATATACATTTAATAGGGGGCTACTTGGTATCTTCTACTGATTATCAAAACACCAGCCAATTATAGTAAGGTAGTCGAGTAAGGATACTTTTTGTCTCGATTTTACTATCGGGTTACCACCTTGGTTTGTCCGACACCGGCAACCATAGGTCATAACAAGTTAGTCTAAGAAACACGACTAACCTGTGATACTAAAATTTATTTACCCATACAGTTCGCCTAACATCGGCAACCATGGGTAACAACCTCGACCTTTACCTTCATTGACCATAATTTTTATGGGTATGTATGCTTAACCCGGAGGGAGGCACACTGTAATCCGACATTCTTCTAGTCGGTATACGGCTCACCCCCTCCATAAAACCGATACCCGGCTACTCTTTTCTCACTCACACTGCCCACTAGGATTGTATACCCTAGCAAAAAGTTCCATTTTAGGGACCGGTGGTTTGAGCTAAAGATTGGTCGGTGGTACTCTCCATGCTAATACATGGCCTTCCTACTCTCCAATTGAGATATCTTTGGGGACATACTGACTCTATGTAGGACATCGGTACTGTTTTATCTTAACAACTATACGTATACTACTACCGTTACCACGAGATATTTGATATCCCTTACTGTCATCTGCCTCATCTACTGTTGGGTTACTTGTCACTACACCGATCTTAGTTACCGTTGTGGTACTAATTACCAGCATATAGATTAATTGCGGCACTTACAGTACTTGCCAAGTTTTATGACATTAGGGCACCAATAGTAGTTACATGTATTATTTAGTTGTTTTTTGACACACTAATTTTTCCTTTTCGTGTGTGTCTTTGCACTCTCCTCTTTACCTTTTTCGTTAAATTGGTTCTCACCATATTTACCCCATTTTATTAATGGGTATTTTAACTGTTCATTACCTATTGCATACGCTGCGATCTATATCCTATAGGACAGATTTCTCTCTTTTTTGTTCCAATTCACTATTAGGGTTACCCCCTGCTCTGTCCGTATTATCGATTGGCCACTCCTATTTCTCTTCTGTAGTAGGGGAAGGGGCAGTATATATATAGTGTGTATTTGTGTGTGAGGGGAGCAGTGTGTGTGTGGTGCAATGTGTGTGAGTGAGGGGTGCAGTGTGTGTATGGGTGCAATGTGTGTGTAGGTGGGGCAGTATGTGTATGGTAGGCAGTGTGTGTGAGGGGTGTAATGTGTGTGTGTTGTGTGTGTATGGGGGCAGTGTGTGTATGGGAGGCAGTGTGTGGATGGGGGCTGTGTATATGGGAGGCAGTGTGTGAGTGAGGGGTGCATTGTGTGTATGGGAGACACAGTGTGTTTGTGAGGGGTGCAGTGTATGTGTATATGTTGGACAGTGTGTGTATGTGTGAAGCATGCAGTGTGTGTATTGTGGTGCTGTGTGTATGGGGTGTAATGTGTGTGCATGGGAGACAGTGTGTATGTGAGGGGTGCAGTGTGTGTGCATGGGAGGCAGTTTGTGTGCGGGAGGCAGCGTGTGTGAGGGATGCAGTGTGTGTATGGGGCAGGGTGTTTGTATGTGGGACAGAGTGTGTATGTGTGAGGTTACAGTGTTTGTTTGGGGCAGTGTGTGTATGTGTATGGAGTTATTGTGTGTTGGGGGAGAGGGCTGATTTTTTAAAATTAATATCAAATTGGTTAATACCCCCCCTCCCTTCATACCTCTCCTCAGGGAGGGGGATATCGATTGTAAAGCCCTGGTGGTCCAGTGCAGAATCCCTGGTGGCCCAAGTGATGAGAGTGCCTGCAGCTCCTGGAGCTAGAATTTACTCTCGCAAGAACGGAGTGTTGCCATGGTAACCACAGCAATGCTCCGACCTCATTAAGGGAGACCTGGCGAAGCAGCAGGCTTGAGCTCCCGGGTCTCCTCTCCCTCCCCTGCCAGCTGCCAGCGAGGTGCCAACGGGTCGGTGAGGGAGCTGATTTCCCCTCTGGGCCGTAAAGGCACACAGCAGGGCTTGAGCTTGGATGGGCTGGCAAATATTTTCTCGTAGGTGGGCAATTGCCCCGTTCCCCCCGGATCTGTCTCTGCTATCATCCCTTGCTCGCATTCAATTGGAGATAACGCTCTTGGTATCAGAGCAAAAGGAGGGAATGCATAATTTCTTATTGTAGACATATCTTGAAATAAAGCTTCTACACTTCTGTAGACACTAGCTAGTGTCCAGCTAGTGTCCTCTGGGTCTGGACACTAGCTGGAAAACTTTGGGAACTGATCATTTAAATGAGGCGCCAGGGGTAATTGACTCTTTTGCAGGATTATGTGTTTATTCCTGCACAGGTTAATCCACAGTTCTGGTGCAGGACCCGTCACACGAATGTGATGGAGCTCCCGTGCTCTGACTGAATGCCTCGCCCAGTCTGCTTGCCAGCTGCTTCAGCCCCAGTTGCTCAGGAACTCTTGTGCCCGACCAGGTTGCAGCTCTTTTCTTCCAGACAGGTATTCACACCTCTGCCTGTACTGTGATTGGCTCCTGCTTTTATGAGGGCACTTGTGGTTCTCAGGCCTAGTTTTTCTTACTTTGTCCCATGCTACAGGCACCATGCAGCCAGCCAACAGATTTGAGGACTCTGTTGTTGCGATCCCTGAGAAAATTTTAAAACCCACAAAAAAGCCCTAAAGGCCCCCACCCCTGAGCGGTGGGTGGAGGCCCTAAATAAAGAGAGGGGGGGGACCTACTGTCCTCCCCCCCGGCCCCCACCCCTGAGCAGTGGGTGGGGGCCCTAGATAATAATGGTGGGGGGGAACTACCGTCCTCCCCCCCGGCCCCCACCCCTGAGCGGTGGGTGGGGGCCCTTAAAAAACAATAGGGGGGGACCTATTTCCCCCCCGGCCCCCACCCCTGAGCGGTGGGTGGGGGCCCTAAATAAAGAGAGGGGGGAGGACCTACTGTCCTCCCCCCGGCCCCCACCCCTGAGCAGTGGGTGAGGGCCCTACATAATAATGGTGGGGGGGACCTACCGTCCTCCCCCCCGGCCCCCACCCCTGAGCGGTGGGTGGGGGCCCTTAAAAAACAATAAGGGGGGGACCTATTTCCCCCCCCAGTCCCCACCCCTGAGCGGTGGGTGGGGGCCCTAAATAAAGAGAGGGGGGAGGACCTACTGTCCTCCCCCCGGCCCCCATCGCTGAGCAGTGGGTGGGGGCCCTACATAATAATGGTGGGGGGGGACCTACCGTCCTCCCGCCCGGCCCCCACCCCTGAGCGGTGGGTGGGGGCCCTAAATAAAGAGAGGGGGGACCTACTGTCCTCCCCCGGCCCCCACCCCTGAGCAGTGGGTGGGGGCCCTAGATAATAATGGTGGGGGGGACCTACCGTCCTCCCCTCCGGCCCCCACCCCTGAGCGGTGGGTGGGGGCCCTAAAAAAACAATAAGGGGGGGGACCTACTGTCCCCCCCAGCCCCCACCCCTGAGCGGTGGGTGGGGGCCCTAAAAAAACAATAAGGGGGGACCTACTGTCCCCCCCCCGGCCCCCAGCCCCCAGCCCTAAATGAAAATCCCCCCCCAAATCAAGGTGACTAAGCCCCTAGTGACAAGGTCCCAAGCCCCTAGTCACCCCCCTCCCCACCCAAATACAACCTATCCCCTACCTACCCCCCTCACCCTAAAAATAGTGAGGGGGGGAAAAAATAACTAACCTGTAAAAAAAAAAATTAAACTTACCATTTGACGTCTTCTTTTTTCTAAAATCTTCATTTTTCAGCCCCAAAAAGGCCAAATAAAAAGCCATCATACCAGACGAACTTAAAATAAAATAATAAACCAGAGCGCAAAAAAAAAACCCGACAAAAAAGAAAAAACCAGAGCACAAAAAAATTATCCATCTTCACCCATGGAGGGCTCCGCGCAGACTGAGCTACGCAGGGCGGGGGAAGGCTTATAAAGCATTGCCCCGCTCTGCAATTAGGCTAAGAACACTATGATTGGTGGGTTTAAGCCAATCAGAGTGCTCTTTGTCATTTTACACAGCGTGGGAAAGTTCTTTGGAATTTTCCCACGCTGTGTAAAATGACACAGAGCACTGTGATTGGATGGCTTGAAAACCATCCAATCACAGTGCTCTGTGTCATTTTACACAGCGTGGGAAAGTTCTTTGGAATTTGGGTAGTTTGATATACTGTAACTCCTAGATTTTACACGTAATGAACTAGTTCCCACTTATCACACTTAAAGGACCACTATAGGCACCCAGACCAATTCAGCTTGATGAAGTGGTCTGGGTGCCAGGTCCAGCTAGGTTTAACCCTTTTTTCTATAGACATAGCAGTTTCAGAGAAACTGCTATGTTTATAATAGGGTTAATCCAGCCTCTAGTGGCTGTCTCACTGACAGCCGCTAGACGCTTCCACGCTTCTCACTGTGATTTTCACAGTGAGAAGACGCCAGCGTCCATAGGAAAGCATTGTGAATGCTTTCCTATGGACAGGGCTGAATGCGCGCGCGGCTTGTGCCGCGCATGCGCATTCAGCCAAGGAGGAAGAGAGTCCCCGCCCGGCGCTGGAGAAAGAGGTCAATTTAACCCCTTCCACCTTCTAGAGCCTGGCGGGAGACGGGCCCTGAGGGTAGGGGGGACCTAGAGACCCTATAGAGCCAGGAAAACTAGTATGTTTTCTTGGCTCTATAGTGGTCCTTTAACAAATTGTTGACTTGGGGATTCAATTGATCTGCACGTTATGAGCACTTTTACACAATGAGTATTTGTTTGTTGTATGTTCTTGAATCTAATAAAGTATTCATTAAAACATTTTAACTATTGATAAAGATATTCCTCTCAGTTATTTATTCCAATTAAGGGTTTTAAAGATCATAACATTTTTATGTGCTTGTGTTTTTGTTGAGGGGTCATTTCCCTTTTGTGTCACTCAACTCCAAAATCCATGCCTTAATAAAAAAAATGGAAATTACATTTTTGCCATTTCATTGTATTTACCTATTTGTAATAACAAGAAATATGTTTAGATCATGGTTAGACCATAGAAAACCTCTTATGAGGAAGTGAAAGTTTGTTTTTTTTTTGCCTTACTGAGAAAACGAAAGAACCAGTAGGCACAAGATGTCAAACTAACTTTCGTTTCCTTGTCTGGCTTATGCAACAATATCCTTTAAAACCCATTACATAAATGCAGTTATTCTAACTCTTTCCTAATGTGAGCAATTCCCTGTTTCTCTTTACAACTAAACTTTTATTAGTAAGTTGAACTGTCACTTCTCTAATTTTGTCACAAGTCAACAGTTAAGTTGAAGTTAAAGTGGCAATCTAAGTACCATAAACACTACTATAAACATGGTCTGGGCCATGGGTGCCTGGAGGACCCAGGTAAGTGTCAAACCAATCAAAAACTGTTTGTTTCCCAACAGTGGAGCAGCATGAGGGGAGTCCTGGCACCATAACCAGGATTAGATTTACATTTACATCAGTAACATTTACCGTGGTAAAAAAACTGGGGTACTCTCAATTTCAGGGAGACATTATATTTTTACAGCCCTTTTCAGCAGTTTCTCCTCCATACCCCATGCCCCATGTGGCACAGAAATGCTGGTGGCAGAGATATGGCACAGAGAAGCTGGTGTCAGAGAGGTGGCACAAAGATGATTGTGGCAGAAAAATTGCACAGGGAGGCTAAGGGCAGAGAGATGACACAAAGAGGCAAAGTGCAGAGAGATTGCACAGAGTGGCTGGGGGCAGAGCAATGGCACAGAGATGCTGGTGGCAGAGAGGTGGCACAGTGAGGCTAAGGGCAGAGAGATGGCACAAAAAGGCAAAGTGCAGAGAGATTGCACAGAGTGGCAGAGCAATGGCACAGAGATGCTGGTGACAGAGAGGTGGCACAGGGAGGCTTAGGGCAGAGAGATGGCATAGAGTGGCTGGGGCAGGGAGATGGCACAGAGTGGTTGGGGCAGGGAGATGGCACAGTGAGTCTGGAGGCACAGAGATGGCACAGAGAGGCTGATGGCAAAGAGATGACAGAGTGAGGCTAAGGGCAGAGAGATTGCACACAGAGGCTGGGAGCAGAGAGCTGACACTGGCAGGTTGTTTGGGGGCACATGGCACTAGCAGACGTTTTGGAGCCACACGTGGCTCATTGGCATGATATACAAAGTTTAAGAATTTACTGTTCTTTGGCATGATATTCAGGATGTAAGCATTTACTGATTATTTGCATGATATACCAAGTTTATGTATTTATTGCTTCATTGGCACGATATACCTAGTTTATGCATTTATTGCTTTATTGGTATGGTATAACTAGTTTATGTATTTATTGCTTCATTGGCATGATATATCAAGTTTATATAGAATTATCCTGCCGCCCATGTGTTTTTGCCAACCAAGGCATATGTCAATGTGCATGTGTGTGCGCTCATTACTTGGGGGGAGGGGAAGGGGGGATGGAGTCCTGGTCCCAGGCAGCACAATCTCTTGGGCTGACCCTGTGGAGTTGGAAACATATGAAAAGTCGGTTACTAAAATGTTTGATTCCCACTACTGTTCAAACCCTATTGGACAAATGTACTAGAATTCTCCTCAAGGCTTTGACCTTGACTGTCAGGATGTGCCAAAGGGATTCAGGGAAATGGCTCTGTGCGTGGGATGCAGGCAATTATAAACAAGCAAGAAATCAAATTTCAGTAATACTGCATAGCAGTCCAGCCAGAAAATAAAGTAATCTTGAGATAATAAACAAAGTTACCAACACAATTCAGGAAACATTGAATGGATGCTGCGGAATACAAAATCCAAGATAAACTAGCAATCCTCCAAGGTCCAACTCCCAGAGAGAGACTCTCCCCAAAATTGAGAAGGCTTTATTAGTCTAAAGACAAACACAATCTCAAACGTTGCGAAACTGGCACTGACAGCATAGCCTTACTTGTCAGCTAATGTTTATATTAGCAACTGTCACATATTTACGTTCTCCACTTACTTATTGTTTATATACATATTTCCAAAAATGCTAAATGTAGAAAAATAACACAAATTATAGTTAGTTGAGATTTTGTGTTCCTTTATAGCCTCATAATATTCAAAATTTCACACAGTGGCGGATCCAGAGCCTAATCTCGGGAGGGGCACTTGTAGATTATTTAAATAAATAATCCAGGCACAATAACCACTACAGATCAGTGTAGTATTATGGTGCCAGGATCCCATCCCAGAGTAAGTAGTCAAACCGTTTAAGAACAGTTTGACAACTTACCTGGGGTCTGCTGGGATATAGGGCATAGGAGCAGTGGTATGTGTTAGGGGTGAAGTGTGTGTGAAAGGTGCAGTGTGTGTGTGTGTGTGTGTGTGTGTGTGTAAGCGGTGAAGTGTGTGTGCGAGTGCGTGAGGGCGGCAGTGTATGTCAGGGTTGCAGTGTGTGTGTGTTAGGGGGCAGTGTATGTGTGAGAGAGCTGCAGTGTGTGAGGGTGGCAGTGTGTGTGAGAGTTGCTGTGTGTGTGTGATTGGGGCAGTGTGTGTATGGGGGACAGTGTTTGTGGGGCAGTGAGTGTAGTGTGTATGGGGGCAGTGTGTGTGGGGCAGTGTGTGTATGGGTGTGCAGTGTGTGTATGGGGGGCAGTGTGTGTAGTGTGTGTATGGGGGGCAGTGTGTGTATGGGTGTGCAGTGTGTGCATGGGGGGCAGTGTTTGTGGGGCAGAGTGCGCATGGGTGTGCAGTGTGTGTATGGAGGGCAGTGTGTGTATGGGGCAGTGAGTGTATGGGTGTGCAGTGTGTGTATGTGGGCAGTGTTTGTGGGGCAGTGTGTGTATGGGTGTGCAGTTTGTGTATGGGGGCAGTGTGTGTATGGGGCAGTGTTTGTGGGGCAGTGTGTGTAGTGTGTGTATGGCGGCAGTGTTTTTGGGGCAGTGTGTGTATGGGGCAGTGTGTGTAGTGTGTATGGGTGGCAGTGTTTGTGGGGCAGTGTGTGTATGGGGGCAGTGTTTGTGGGGCAGTGTGTGCATGGGTGTGCAGTGTGTGTATGGGGCAGTGTGTGTATGGGGGCAGTGTTTGTGGGGCAGTGTGTGTATGGGGGCAGTGTTTGTGAGGCAGTGTGTGTATGGGGGGCAGTGTTTGTGGGGCAGTGTGTGTAGTGTGTGCATGGGGCAGTGTTTGTGGGACAGTGTGTATATGGGGCAGTGTTTGTGGGGCAGTGTGTGTAGTATGTGTATGGGGGCAGTGTTTGTGGGGCAGTGTGTGTATGGGGGCAGTGTGTGTATGGGTGGCAGTGTTTGTGGGGCAGTGTGTGTATGGGGGCAGTGTTTGTGGGGCAGTGTGTGTATGGGGGCCAGTGTTTGTATGGGTGTGCAGTGTGTGTATGGGGGGCAGTGTGTGTATGGGGGGCAGTGTGTGTATGGGTGTGCAGTGTGTGTATGGGGGCAGTGCTTGTGGGGCAGTGTGTGTATGGGGGCCAGTGTTTGTATGGGTGTGCAGTGTGTTTATGGGGGGCAGTGTGTGTATGGGGGGCAGTGTGTGTATGGGTGTGCAGTGTGTGTATGGGGGCAGTGTTTGTGGGGCAGTGTGTGTATGGGTGTGCAGTGTGTGTATGGGGGCAGTGTTTGTGAGGCAGTGTGTGTATGGGGGCAGTGTTTGTGGGACAGTGTGTGTATGGTGGCAGTGTTTGTGGGGCAGTGTGTGTAGTGTGTGTATGGGGGGCAGTGTTTGTGGGGCAGTGTGTGTATGGGTGGCAGTGTTTGTGGGGCAGTGTGTGTATGGGGGCAGTGTTTGTGGGGCAGTGTGTGTATGGGGGCCAGTGTTTGTATGGGGGAAGGAGGGTGGGGAGGCTTTTTAATAATCTTTTTTTAATTTAATAAAATAAATATACTTTATGTCTTTTCTTAGTCCCTGGTGGTCCGGTGGGGAACCCCTGGTGGTCCCAGTGGTGAGAGTGAACTCTGGCCCGCAGCTCCAGGGCTAGAGTTCACTCTCGCAAGATTTGGAGCGTTGCCATGGTAACCGCGGCAACGTTCCGTGCTCGAGAGAGTGGGACCCAGAGGAGCTGCAGGCTGTGCTCCCGGGTCCTCTCTCCCTCCCTCCCCTGCCGGCTGCCAGCATAGTGCCTGCGGACCAGGGAGGGAGATTTCTGATCTCCCCTCCGGTCTGTGAAGGCACATTGCACGGCTGGCACTTGGATAATGCCAGCCCTGCATTAGCCGGCAGGGGAGAATCTAGGGGAGGGGGGGTGGCAATTGCCCTGTTGCCCTCCTCTTGGATCCGCCACTTATTTCACACCTCTTTATCCTGCGTAATTGATGGGCTATTTTGGGTTTCTGCTAGTATACCTATAATAGAGGACAAAACATAGTGCAAATATTGCTACAAAATTATTTGAAACTTTCAGTGGTTAATATGCACTCACATATTCCAGAAAGGTTAAAGGACCACTCTAGACACCCAGACCACTTCAGCTTAATGAGGTGGTCTGGGTGCCAGGTCCCTCTAGGATTAACCCTTTTTTTAATAAACATAGCAGTTTCAGAGAAACTGCTATGTTTATACTGAGGGTTAATCCAGCCTCCAAAACCTCTAGTGGCTGTCTCATTGACAGCCGCTAGAGGCGCTTGCGTGCTTCTCACTGTGAAAATCACAGTGAGAGCACGCAAGCGTCCATAGGAAAGCATTGTAAATGCTTTCCTATGCGACCGGCTGAATGCGAGCGCGGCTCCTGCCGCGCATGCGCATTCAGCCGATGACGTCGCAAGGAAGAAGGAGAGGAGGAGTAGAGCTCCCCGCCCGGCGCTGGAGAAAGAGGTAAGTTTAACCCCTTCCTCCCCCCAGAGCCCGGCGGGAGTGGGTCCCTGAGGGTGGGGGCACCCTCAGGGCACTCTAGTGCCAGGAAAACGAGTTTGTTTTCCTGGCACTAGAGTGGTCCTTTAAGCGTATTATGGGTGCCTCCCCTCGATGGAAATTGTTTTTTTTTTTCTTTTAATTTTCCCTCCTCAAGTGATAGCCAGAAGATCCAAAAGATAGCAACCAAAAGGAATACTCCAAAGGCAATTTATTCACTTACAAAGGTTTAAGAGGGTGTACAAAATAAAAATCATAAAAACAATATAAGTAAAAGATGCTGGTCCTACGCGTTTCGTCCTTGTACAGAAAGGACTTCCTCAGGGACCTCTTTCAACAATAATCAAATAACAGGTACATAAAGTAAAACAGCATCCTAAAAAGCTAACAATCAAATCATCTTATATAGGGCTAGTCCCTTCAAGTCATTGGTGGAATAGTGGGTGTCTTCTCATCTTCCAGCTCCAATTCGTCAACCTTTTCCTCACTTCAGGTGTAACCGCTTTGCCGAAAATGAGATGCCGGGTTCGTTGAAACATTCTGCCACTTCCGCGTATGTCATACGTTACGCGTGCGTCACCTGGTAAAATTATTCATCACATGATCGTCATGCGTTCCACGCTCGAGGAGAGAAAACATGGCCGTGCGTTCCACAGTGTAATAACGGATTCAAATGTCAATTGATACCTGATAGTTATATACAAATAGCTGAAAGTAGAAGACTATTAAGAAACATATTTTAGTCTTATAAAAGAAGCATAATAGTAATGAAATGTCCTCTAAAAATTAACTTACTGAAACATTGTAACAATGAATGAAAACAACTCCCCATCTAAGTTGGTCATTCATAACATCTATTTTAAGTTTGCAAAAACTAATACTAATATTTAATTATTAATAAATTCATATATTGACAATAACAATTTATAAAGTATTGGCATAACCAGCTAAACCAATAAAGTGACTTAAATATGTTAATTATCTCTTGATTGCAAAACCATGAATGTGAAGTGACATGAATATTTCTTTATATATTCAATTACATATCCATATTGTGTAAGGTGGCATAAGTGATTGTACATTCAATTGATGTTCAATCTAAATTAAAGTGATATAGAATAAATATTATACATCCTAACTGCAGGACCAGTAGTAATATTGAAGTTTTGCAGGAAAGGCAATGTTTTTAGAGCAGGGTTAACACACGGCTAGTGGCTGTCAGGAAGATGGCCACCAGAGGTGTTTCTGCAGCTATAACAGAGTTAAACCGGCACTGTCATTTTATAAAGATAGAATCTTTATGAAAAACTCATATTAAATGCGTTGGAATTCCACTGAAAGTCAAGAGATATACTGAGGCTAAGTAGGGACTACTTTGTCTCAGTATATTTCCTCCGCCTGGATGGACTCTTGGTGGTGGTACCGCCATCTGGAAGTGTCAGAGCAGAAAGGCTTAGGATAGTGCCTTGGTCAGTGTATTGTCTGTTGGTTCGTTGGTCGGTCCAATTGTCCCTTTATAGTTTGTCAATATAGTTTTCCCAAGGTTCCCACGTCTTCATGGAGAACGTCTTCATGGAGCCTCGTATTTAGGCAGTCAGTTTGTCCATAAAGTTGCATTCTTTAATTTTGTTGAGCACCGTGGTTATGGGGGGGGGGGGGGTGGGTCGTAGCCAGGTTTGGGATAAGGCCCGTCTAGCTGCTAGGGTGATTTTGTTAAACAGCAGTTGTTCTGACCTAGACCAGTTGTCAAAGAGTTTTGCCAACAGGAACGCCCATGGGTTTAGTTCGACCGGTCTGTATAGTATCTGGGATGACAGTGTTTGGATGTCTCCACAGAATAATTCGTCTCTGGGGCAGGTCCTAGTCTTTTATACACAGTGCTACTCTATTCAGTTCAGTGATGAAGGAGTTATTTTTTTTATGCCGTGGTTATTGTTGGCATTATCATCATAAACATGTATTCCTGACCCTATAGTGCTAAACCCACCATTTAGTTGGCGTGCCCCCTCTTAGCCCCATATAAAAGTTTAAAACTCCCCTTATTTCCAGCGCAACGCAGGTCCAACGGCACTGGCTCCGGCCCCTTTGTGACATCAGCGAAATGGACGATTTTTAGCCATACGAAAAGCATTGGATTGGCTAAAATCGGCATGGGGGTGGGGCCAAAATGCCATTTTGGACAATCAGGACCTCCTCATATGAGGAAAATTCAGCGTCTCCATGCAGAGCGTGGGGACACTGAACGGCAGGGCTGCTTACTGTGCAGCCCTGAGCCAGGAAGCCCCTCCAGTGGCCATCTAAGGAGTGGTCACTTGGAAGTGTCCCTAGGGGCAATGTAAACATTGCCTTTTCCCTGAAAAGGCAGTGTTTACATGAAAATGCCTGAAGGGAGCTATTATACTCACCAGAACAACTACAATAAGCTGTAGTTGTTCTGGTGACTATAGTGTCCCTTTAATGTTGAATTCTTCGTGTTTGCAAGGATTACTGAAGGAGATCAGCTAACCTACAGGCAATGATACACTCTATACAAATTCGCAGAATAAGACCATTAGCACATGTCAATGCTTACTGGACTTTAGAGTGGTCACTAGACTGGCCAGGCTGAATGCAAAGGCCTTGGAGAGGCGAAAATTACAGACAGTGTAGTCAGGTGGGAGGCGAAGTCTAGAACACCAGAAATACTCAATATCGAATTAAAAAAACAAAAAAAGTCACAAATGTAAAAAACTAGCACTGCTATTTTTGGTATTTTTTTTCCACTTACAGGCTTCCTTGAGAAAGGCAGCAGGAGTGTTGCTGAAACGTTGGGCGATTGGTGACTCGTGTTCTGTCCTAGTAGGCTTGTTTAGTGGTGGTAATTATACTTGTATTCGTGCCTCTTTTTGTTAGTTTTAATTTCATTTATTTTTTTGTATATTTGTTTATTGGTATATCTAATAATGGATTTATAAGTATATTATACTTGTTAGTGTATTAGTGTGCATCCGTACCTTGTTGAATATATAAAGGTTTCTCACTTAAACATGTTTCCACATACATTGCAATATCATACTATTTCAGTCACAAACAGGGATTGCAAAATAGTTACATTTCACTTTGGATCTACTTTTATCTACTGTTTGCAGTATTTCACAACCAATTATACAGCTTTTAGAGAGTTCGGATTACATAGAAATGGAAACAGATAAGTTATCTGTAAGTGTATCTTTCATGATACATACAAGTTTGTTTAAAATTACTACAGAAAATTTCTTCTATACATTGCGCTATGAGCATTGATAGTAAATTTACTGATTTTATCATAAATGTATCACCTCCGCAATACATGAGTAACAGGGGAGAGCAGTAAAACCATCTGAGGAAGTAAAACCATTCCTTTGCTTTCCATCACAGCAACTACAGCTTGTGTACTTTAGTGACTGTAATTACTCACATGTTATCCCTGTCCTATTCCTGTCAATAGTTAAACTCAATTCTTCTCTGAAATTGATAACATGAACAGCAACAAGCAAGGCGATAAAAGTATTGTTGTCACAATATATCTCCCATGATACCAATCACACAGATTAGTGGATTAAGTGCAGTGTAGTGTCACTGTAAGGGTCCATTCAAGACTTCATATGACTGAAGGTAAAGGTAAGATGCAGGCAATGAATTCACAGCAAAATATGAGCTCTTTTATGAAGCATGGACATGTGAATTGCTTTATTGAAAAATTGACATGTGATTTAACTGAAAGCCGAACTCATAGAGTCAGTTTAGCAGTACGTCTATAAACGTGAATTCCAGAATGTCAATCATTTACTTTCCGTAGTGAAACAGTTGCCACATACTTTTATGCTGTGTGTAAGCCAGTCAGACAGGAGCACGTGACGCCTACTTCCCAAATGTCCTGATTTCGTCAGGGTTTCTTTAATCTGGTGTGCTGTTTGGGGAACCCCGAATGAAACACTAAAAACGAAATAAACTTACTTGTGATGTGCTTGGCCAAAGGTCAGTTCAGATATATAAATATTAAGGTTCTGCATGTCCAACAAGGTAAGTTAATATATAACAAGTCCAGACTCCAGATATGCCATGCTACTGATGAAATACACTAGGGTTTATCCATTAAACACCAATTTGTACGGCATTGACAAACTGATTTGCAAAATTAATGGAAATATAGCTGATTTGACTAAATTGACAGACTCAGCTATAGCTACAACTTGACCGTTTTGCCTAAAAATTGCAATACAGCTTTTAATTTACTGTGATTTGCTGTTTAGTGCATACAGTCTAATGCAGTATATCTTCTAACCTTGCCACCTGTGAATCAGACTGAAGGGTAGTGTCTGAGTGAGGGAATGTCATCTAGCATATACATGCATCATCACTTATCATCACAAAGGTTGGCTTGGTATATTACAGGTGGTGGATGTTGTGTGTTGTACGACGGTGGGTATGTAATGAGGTTGGTGGGTGTACATAACTGGTAGTGAGCATGGCTCAGGATGAGTGTATGTGACTAATCTATGGAACTATTAAAGTAGTTCAAAGAAAACGTTAAGCACCATAACCATTACAGCTAGCTGAAGTGGTTAAAGGGACACAATAGGCACCACTTTATCTCATTGAAGTGGTCTGGGTGCAGTGTCTCTGTCCTCCTTAGCCCTGCAATCTAAAACATAATATTTACATTGCAGTGCTAAGACTGCCTCTAGTGGCTGTCTATCAGACAGTCACCACAGGAGCTTCCTGCTGTTTCACAGAGTTTGACTCAGTGAAACAATGCTGGACGTCCTCACACTTTGCAGGAGAATGTCCAGTGCCCTCAAAATCCCTATAGAAAAGCATTGATTCAATGCTTTTCTATGTGGAAGGCCTAATCCATGGCACGTGCTGCACATGAGCATTAGGTTCCCCCTTGACGGAGATCGAGCCAGTGCTGAGAGACCTCTGGACTGGAATCAGGTTAAAGACAGAAAGGAGGGGGAGAGAGGAACACTTTTGTGTTAGGAATATAACTTTGTATTCCTAACACTATAGTGTTCCTTTAAAGTGAAAGGAGTGTCCTGGCACACTTCCACATTGTAAGTAGTCAACTGTAGTAGTTAAAAAAAGTTTAAACAATGCTTACGTTTTTTTTTGCATAAGAATGGCATTAAAAGGACCTGGTTGACCGCCTCAACTATTAGAAAGAATATGCTTTATTTTCCTAGATAATAATTTGTCAATTATTGGAAGTCTAATTTGACAGCTTCATATTATGAACAGTTACGTTCATAAAATTAATTGAAAAAAATAGAATTTAAATTAACAGTTTGCTTGAGCTTGATCCAGGGACAAACATCCACCTTTTTGCTAAGCATAGTAGCTAAGTTGCATTTTTATCATCTTGAATGTCCTGTCTGTTGGTTTAAAGGGACACCATAGTCACCAGAACAATTGCAGCTTATAATATTTGTTCTTGTGAGAAGAATCATTCCCTTCAGGCTTTTTGCAGTAAACACTGTCTTTTCAGAGAAAATGCAGTGTTTACATTACAGCCTAGTGATAACTTCACTGGCCACTTCTCAGATGGCTACTAAAGGTGCTTCCTGGGTTAGTGCTGCACAGTGTTTAGCACTGCAATTCAGGGTGTTCACCCTCTGCATGGTGAACACACTGAACTTTCCTTATAGAGATGCATTGATTCAATTAATCTCTATGAGGAGATGCTGACTGGCCAGCGCTGTGTTTGGCTTGTGCTGGCTCTGCCCCTGATCTGCCTCCTTGACAGTCTCAGCCAATCCTATGGGAAAGCATTGTGATTGGTTCAGAGAATCACTTCTAATTATGTCAGCCAAGCAGGCAGATCAGGGGCAGAGCCACCAGCAGCAGAACAAAAGTAAGATTGTACAATATTTAGGGAGGCAAGGGGGACCAAAGGGGCTAGATGGTGGGTTTAACACTAAGGGTCAGGAATACATGTTTGTGTTCCTGCCCTATAGTGTTAATTTAATGTCAAACTGTTTAGAACCGGTTAATCTGCCATTAGCACTCTCAGCTTATAAAAGCCAGCTAGTTGGATAAAACTGACACTGATAATGCAGACACGTTACAGGAACACTCAAAGCACCATAACCACGTTGGTTATGCTGCCAGAAGTGCCCTGGCTCCCCCCCCATGTAAGTAGTCAAACTGTCTAACAGTTTGACTTTTTACCTGGGGTCCACCAGACACTGTCCCTTACTTAGCTCATTAGCCGGAAGTGATCAGCCAGTGAGCAGGCCCTGCACTGCAAAGCTTAGCTCAGGACAGATAAATGCTCGTAGCAAAAAATACCTTCCAGCTCGCCATAGTAGAAGAGGTGAGGGTGGAAGCAGCGCCCAGCAGACCCTCAGCTTACGCCCTGGGGGGGTGCCAGGGAACTCTTAGTACTATAACCACTACAGCGTTCATTCGTACTAATCATAGTTTGATAGCCTCTAGACTGTAAGCTTGTTTGAGCAGGGTCCTCATCAACCTATTGTTCCTGTAACATTTTGTAATTGCTTCATTTAATGTTACATTTCTCCCTTTTATAATATCGGAGTCCAGAATAAGTTGGCGCTATATAAATGCTTAAAATAATAATAACATACCTGGTGAGTCGGAAATAAACTTTTTTCTACCTGATTTGAATATTTAGAAGGGAACCGCCACAACTCTGACCTTAAACATGCCACTGTAGTACCTATCTTGAAAAAAAACATCTCTTGACCCATCCTCCCCTTCTAACTATCGTCCCACATCCCGGCTCCCTTTTTGCTCAAAGCTTCTGGAAAGACTTGTCTTTACCCGTATTTCTCACTTCCTCAATTCCAACTCTCTCCTTGAACCTCTTTAATTTGGCTTCTGCCCTCTCCACTCTACTGAGACTGCTCTTATCAAAGTTATTAACGACCTAATCGCAGCTAAATCCAAAGGCCACTACTCCATACTAATTCTTCTTGACCTCTCTGCTGCCTTTGACACCATTGATCATGCTCTCCTTCTTCAAACTCTTCAATTACTCGGTCTCTGTGACTCTGTCCTCTCGTGGTTTTCCTCTTATCTCTCCCAACGCTTATTCAGTGTCTTCTTTTCTAATGATACCTACCTCCTCCCCTCATCCTGTCTCGGTTGGAGTCCCTCAAGGCCCTGTCCTTGGTCCCCTTCTATTTTCTCTTTATACTGCCTCTCTTGGCAAACTTATTACCTCATTCGGATTCCACTACCACCTGTACGCTGATGACACCCAGATATATCTCTCCTCCCCGGACCTCTCCCCTGCCGTCCTGCAACGTGTCACTGCTTGCCTTTCTTCCATCTCTGACTGGATGTCCTCCTGCTTTCTGAAACTCAGTCTCTCTAAAACTGAGCTTCTTGTCTTTCCTCCTCCTAATACTGACCCTCCTCTCTTGCTCTCCCTTCAAGTTAGTGGTATCCACATAAGTCCATCCTTGCAAGCGCGCTGTCCTCACCTTTGAGCCTCACATCCCGTATGTTGCAAATCCTGTAGATTCCATCTTAAAAACATAGCCCCAATCCGCCCTTTTCTTACACAAGATGCTACCAATGAGCTTGTCCATGCTCTAGCAATTTCCCGCATGGATTATTGTAACCCTCTCCTAATTGGTCTTCCCAAAAGCCGTATTGCCCCACTACAGTCTGTAATGAATGCTAGTCGGTCCTTTCACACCTCACCCCTCTGTCAGTCCTTACATTGGCTTCCTGTATCCTATAGGAGTCAATTTAAAGTGCTAACTCACACCTATAAAGCACTGAACAACTCTAGCCCCTCATATATCTCCTCACAGATCCATAGGTATGCCCCTTCTCGGTCTCTCTGCTCTGCCTGTGACCTTCTCCTGTCTAGACGCTTGCAGGACTTCTCGCAGGCAGCTCCTTTCCTATGGAATAGCCTGCCTACCGCCATCATACTCTCCCCTAGTCTTCAATAGTTTAGGAAGTGCCTTAAAACCCATCTCTTTAGGAAAGCTTATGGCCTCCCAGAGTAACCTCTACCTCACATACCTGTCTCTTGCTCTCTCCTAAATGGCAGCACTCTACTCTCTCCTCCAACTCTGCTTCACTCCCACCTTATTTGATTGCTATTTTCTGTCCTATTGTGTTTTATACCCCACCTCCTATAGACTGTAAGCTCGTTTAAGCACGGTTCTCTTCAACCTATCGTTCCTGTAAGTTTTCTTGTAATTGTCCTATTTATAGTTAAATCCCCCCTCTCATAATATTGTAAAGCGCTACGGAATCTGTCTATATAAATGGCAATAATAATAATAATAATAATAACATGGCCAGTCCCTGATACTTTGGTCGGCAAGGAATTATCCTAATGGGCCAATACCAGCCTGTAAAGCATTTAGATTGCCAGTCAGCATACCGTGCTAAAACCCACACAAAGGCCCCTGCACAAATCTTACACGTAGTCTCACTCCTACACCACTCCACTCACAGCTATCCCAGAATTCGTCCTGCTGCTTTTCATAAGCAAAACAACGGAACTCTGAGGCTGCATCTCACAAAATCTGTAAGTTTGAGATTAAGGGATCTGTAAAATTCAGACCCTCGGGCCCATTCTAGCCATCTCATGCATGCAGGGCCGCCATCAGGGGGTGACATTCTGGTTGTCACGGTCCTGACGGTCCTGGGGGGCCCGGACTGCTCTGGCAGTCCCGGCCCCCACTTTCCCTCTCTGCACACATAGATAACGAATATCGCTATTTATGTGTGCAGCCGCTGGCCCCCGGCTCCATGTTACCGCAGAGGGGGCCCAGCACACTGCCTCTACTCTTCCCCTCTCTTCTAATAACTCTTGCGAAAGTTATTGGAAGAAATGAACTAAATGTGAAGAAGCAGTGTGCTGGGCCCCCCTCTGCAGTAACAGGGAGCCGGGAGGCCACACCATGCCACCGGACCACCAGGGAATGGAATCTCCCCCCTCCCTGGAAACAGGTAAGAAGCAGGGAAGGGGGAATAACATTTAATTAATTTAATATAAAATTAATGTGAAAATGCCCCTTCCCCCCCCCCGATTGCACATTTACACACACACTGCATACACTAATACAACACACACTGCATACACTAATACAACACACACTCTGCATACAACAATACAACACACACACTGCATACACTAATACAACACACACTGCATACACTAATACAACACACACACTGCATACACTAATACTAAAATATGACCATATTTGTTTTAGATCACATTTCTGCATCCTTTTGATCCCACCCCCTAACCTCCCTTTCCAGCACCCTCTAAATGTTTTAGCGCTCTTTACACACCTCTATCATTTTCTGACCCCTCTCTACTTCAGATTCCTTTACCCATTTAGATGTTTTTCACAAATTTCAGACAACCGAATGGGTAAAATAATCTGAAGCACAGAGGGATCAGAAAATTAATTTGCTTCCAAGTCCCACTGCCCAATTCATATTGAAGTCGAAGGGCAAGCAAAGTCAGGGAAACAAACGCTAGTTCTGAGGCAGGCAATAAAACAACCAAGCACTGATTGAAAGCTGTGTGCTACTTATAAAGGGGTTTCTTAATCACATAACCTGGTCTCACCCGTAGGAGAGATTACCAAAGGTCAATATAAATAACTGTGGGACTCAGCGCCATCTTGGCTACACCATCGTCTTTGCTCTGCCTCCAACCCCCCACCGACCTGTTCCCCCACGGCCACCATCTTGTAAGGACGGAACTGGCTGCAGATCTTGTAGAAGATGCCGACCAGGGTGCAGGAGGCACAGGCACCATGGGCGCCACTGGCCTATCTCCAGGGCGGGTGAGTATGGGCGGTGTTTGTCATATTTACATCCCCAATCTGTCCACTTCAGACATTTCTCTTTAAACTCATTCTATCCTTTCCCTTGACTGTACAAGTTCATAGAAGAGAACTTCGATGAAAAATTAATGCACTTCGTTCCTGAAAATATATAAGAATACTCAAAATGTTAATATGAGCTGGATTATATATTTTTTTAAGCTTTTTGGGTGCAGATCAGTAAAACAGTTACTGGTCATGTATAGGAAACTAAAAGAAGCTTGGAAATCCCAGCTGTGGCTTTGGGGCGATTTATCAAAGTAAGGTTTCTGTTCTAAAACGCTAAAAATGAGGCAATCGTAATGGAAACCAGTGAAACCAGCGGACTCCTTCCATTGGTGACTCCTCCCCTTTTACATTTTTGCCCCACTTTTTCAAACAGAACACTCTTGAGAATTATCCAGGTTTCCTAGGAACAAAGAGAATATTTGAAGCAAAAGTAAAATACAGAGGTCATGATTTCCCCCCCCCCTATCCTCCGTGTATTAACATGTATTTATTTTGCATTCTGTAATGCAATATCTCAATATCCATTAAACAATGAAGTCCTCTTCAAGCAGAAGTGCCCCTTTAAAGACCCTCGACTCAAATCATACTACTCCACGTCTCTTTGTCCACATCAGATCTTGGGTCCCATTTAAGACCTGTCTCCATTATATTCCCCAATGCCAACTTAAAGCAGCACTGTCATGACAACGTACCTTTCTTCTATTGTTTCCTCTTTTCATCCTCTTTCAGGATCTGTTCTTCTTTTGTTTATTTCTGGTCTAGTTCTAAGACATAAGATAAAGTAAGAACTTCTTTGTCTTATGTATTTTTCCTACGCTTGACTTTCTTTGACCAAAGGAGGAGCTTAAGTCCACTCCATTTCCTGTGTCAAGGAGAAGGGTGAGTTCTTTCTCTGACACAGGAAATGGATCTGTCTTGAGCTCCTCCTTTGGTCAAAGAAAGTCAAGCGTAGGAAAAATACATAAGACAAAGTAGTCCCTACTTTGTCTTATGTATTAAAACTAGATCAGAAACAAAGAAAAGAAGAACAGATTCTGAGAGAGAGGAAGAGAAGAGGAGAAAGGTAAGTTCGGAGTGACAGGGCCTCTTTAAATGGATTCTATAGTGCCATCTGGGCACCGGAGTTTGAGGACCCCTGCTCTAGGGATTCTGATGACGGTGGAAGCCTTTATACATACCAAAAGTCTAAGCACCCGGAAGTCTCTAGTGCAGTGGTCAGCAACCTATGGCACGTGTGCCAGGTGCACACACTTACACTGTACACACATAGTCACCACTGATAATCCACATCTATGCATACCACCCCACAAACAGCCTTTCACATGCAATAACACAAACAGTTCCACACATACACACACACCAAACACATGTGAACTATAATCCACACACACAATTACACAAGCAGCCACCATACATAGCCCATATTCATAGGTATCATACAAAACAGTATAGTGTATACAGGGGTACCCAATTAATGTTTGCTGTGGAACCCTTTAACATTTTGTATTAACATCGTGGAACCCCCCCCACACACACACCTCGGAAAAAAAAATTGCGACGTTTTTTGTATGTGCCGGTGTGTATATCTGTGCTTGTATGTGCCAATGTGTGTATCTGTGTGTGTATATCTGACACACAGATACACACACACACACTGGCACATAGTGGCACACAGATACACACTGACACACACCTTGACACACTGTGTTTCTGTGTGTGTGTGTGTATGAATCTATCTGTGTGTCAAGGTGTGTGTATCTGTGTTTCAAAGTGTGTGTATCTGTGTTTGTATGTGTCTGTATATCAAGGTGTGTGTGTGTATGTGTTTGTGTGTGCCAGTGTGTATGAATCTAAAACACACAGATACACACACACACACTGGCAGATAGTGGCACACAGATACACACACTGACACAGATACACACACCTTGACATACAGTGTGTATCTGTGTGTGTGTGTATCTGTGTGTCAAAGTGTGTGTATGTTTCAAATTGTGTGTATCTGTGTTTATATGTGTGGATGTGTGTCAAGGTGTGTATATTTGTTTGTATGCGCCAGTGTGTGTATCTCTGTGTCAGTGTGTATCTGTGTGTGAGTGTGTGTATATGTATCTGACAGATATACACACACACACTGGCACATAGTGGCACACAGATACACACTGACACACAGATACACACACTCAGATACACAGTGACACACACATCTTGACTCACACATACACACACACTCAGATACACACAGTGACATATACACACGGGCACCCACAGATACACACTGGCACATACACACACTGACACACTCAGATACACACACACTCACACACACACACACACACACACACAGGCACATACAAACACACAGATACACACACTGACACACTCAGACACACATGCTCTTTGACAGACATACATACACTCACACTGACAAACACACAGGGCCGGTGCAAGGTTTTTTGCCGCCCTAGGCAAAAAAAATTTGGCCGCCCCCCCCTCACCCCCCATGTGACATCACAATGCCCCGCCCATATGCTATGCCATATGGGCCAACGGCAGTCTTCACAAAGTGTCTTTTATCTGAAAAGACAGTGTGTTTACATTAAAAAGCCTACAGGTACAGGTTATAGACACCAGAACCACTACATTATGCTGTAGTGCTTCTGGTGACTATAGTATCCATTTAATGTGAGGTAAATTAGAAATTAGTGCCACTAATAATATATTGGATTGCCTACTTACCACCAGATGAGGACAAGAGGCTGATGATGGGCTCAGTCTGGCTCCACAGGTCTGGTGTAGAAGAGGCTCTCTGGAGACTGTTTTTAACAGTGCTCACAACAATTAACGAACAGGAAGCAGCTCCATTTTTTAGGGCCCCTTACACAGCTCAAGGTCTGGGCCCCCAGAGCTTGACCGTGAGTATGCCTACAATGCCCACCCATAAATCCACCTACATGGCCCATCCATGAGTTGGGGATGTTTTATGTGTGCAATTTGTGTAAGGGATGTAGTGTGTTTATAGGGGATGCAGTGTGTGTTTGCGTATAAGGAATGCATTGTATGTTTCTGTGTGTGTGTGTGTGTGTGTGTAAGGGGTGCAAAGTTTGTTTCTGTGTATGTAATGTAGTTTCTGTGTCTTAGAGAATGAGTGTTTGTGTGAACGTAAGGGATGCATTGTGTGTTTCGGGTGTGTCTGTGTGTGAGTAGGAATGCATTGTATGTTTCTGTGTGTGTGTGTGTGTGTATGTGGGGGGGATGCATTGTGTATGTGTGTAGTGTAAAAGAGAGGGTTTGTGGGGTAGGATAAGGACTGAGAGGGGAGCAGCGCTTTATTTATTTATTTTTAAAATTCATAGTGCTCTCCCCTCCGGTCAATTATTGATTTCCCTTCCCTTCTGTCCCTCCATGTTCTCCCCTTCTGTCCCTTAGTGCTCTCCCTTGGCCCCCTGTCTCTCTGCAGTTCCCCCTTGGTGGTCTTCTCACTCCCAGCTCCCCCCCCCCCCCTTAGTGGTCCTCCCTCTCCCAAACCCCTTAGTGGTCCTCCCTCTCCCAAACCCCTTAGTAGACCTTCCCCTACTCCACCCCACCCCCTTAGTGGTAATCTCCCCCCCCCCTCAGTGGTCATTATCCTCTCCCTCTCCCCCTTAGTGGTCCTTACCCTCCTCCCCTCTCCTTAGTGGTCCTCCCTCCTTACCCTCCTTTGGTGGTCTTTCCCCCCTTAGTGGTCCTCCCTCTCCCAAACCCCTAGTGGACCTCCCCTCCTCCTCCCTCAGTGGTCCTTACCTCCCCACCCCCGTTCCCCCTGTGTTCCTTCACCCCCTCCCCTAGTGGTCCTTACTACCCCCTCCGCTCCCCTTGTGGTCCTTACCTTCCCCTCCCCTAGTGGTCCTTACCTTCCCCTCCCCTAGTGGTCCTTCCTCCCCCCTCCCCTAGTGGTCCTTCCTCCCCCCCCTCCCCTAGTGGTCCTTCCTCCCCCCCTCCCCTAGTGGTCCTTACCTTCCCCTCCCCTAGTGGTCCTTACCTTCCTCCCCTAGTGGTCCTTACCCCCCCCCCTTAGTGGTCCTTATCCCCCTCCTCCCCTAGTGGTCCTTATACCCCCTCTCTCCCCCCTAGTGGTCCTTATCTCCCCTCCTCCCCTAGTGGTCCTTATACCCCCTCTCTCCCCCCTAGTGGTCCTTATCTCCCCTCCTCCCCTAGTGGTCCTTATACCCCCTCTCTCCCCCCTAGTTGTCCTTATACCACCCTCCCTCCCACCCCTAGTGGTCCTTATCCCCCTCCCTCCCACCCCTAGTGGTCCTTTCCCCCCCCCCTCCCTCCCACCCCTAGTGGTCCTTATCCCCCCCTCCCTCCCACCCCTAGTGGTCCTTATCCCCCCCTCACTCCCACCCCTAGTGGTCCTTATCCCCTTCCCTCCCACCCCTAGTGGTCCTTACCCCCCCCCTTAGTGGTCCTTATCCCCCCTCCTCCCCTAGTGGTCCTTATACCCCCTCTCTCCCCCTAGTGGTCCTTATCTCCCCTCCTCCCCTAGTGGTCCTTATCTCCCCTCCTCCCCTAGTGGTCCTTAAACCCCCTCTCTCCCCCCTAGTGGTCCTTATACCCCCTCTCTCCCCCCTAGTGGTGCTTATATCCCCCTCCCTCCCCTAGTGGTCCTTATCCCCCCTCCTCCCCTAGTGGTCCTTATACCCCCTCTCTCCCCCTAGTGGTCCTTATCTCCCCTCCTCCCCTAGTGGTCCTTATCTCCCCTCCTCCCCTAGTGGTCCTTAAACCCCCTCTCTCCCCCCTAGTGGTCCTTATACCCCCTCTCTCCCCCCTAGTGGTGCTTATATCCCCCTCCCTCCCCTAGTGGTCCTTATCCCCCCTCCTCCCCTAGTGGTCCTTATACCCCCTCTCTCCCCCTAGTGGTCCTTATACCCCCTCTCTCCCCCCTAGTGGTCCTTATCTCCCCTCCTCCCCTAGTGGTCCTTATACCCCCTCTCTCCCCCCTAGTGGTCCTTATAGCCCCCCCACCCCTAGTGGTCCTTTCCGCCCCCCTCCCTCCCACCCCTAGTGGTCCTTTCCCCCCCCTCCCTCCCACCCCTAGTGGTCCTTTTCCCCCCCTCCCCCCAACCCCTAGTGGTCCTTTTCCCCCCTCCCCCCAACCCCTAGTGGTCCTTATCTCCCCACCCCTAGTGGTCCTTTCCCCCCCCCCCCCTCCCTCCCACCCCTAGTGGTCCTTTTCCCCCCTCCCTCCCACCCCTAGTGGTCCTTTCCCCCCCCCCTCCCTCCCACCCCTAGTGGTCCTTTTCCCCCCCTCCCTCCCACCCCTAGTGGTCCTTACCCTCCCCTCCTGCCTTTGTAGCGTGGCCGGGCGGCGCGGAACGCGGGACAGGAACCTTTGTTTCCTGTACCCGGCCGCCGGCGGACTGAAGGGAAGCGCTCACTGAGTGAGCACTTCCTGTCATTCCGCCGGCGGCCAGGTACAGGAAACAAAGGTTCCTGTCCCGCGTTCCGCGCCGCCCGGCCACGCTACATGGAGAGACCGGCAGGAGGGAGCGCTCTGCGCTTCCCTCCTGCCGGTCACTCAAACCCGGCCGCCCTCCATGCTGCAGTGCTGCGCCGCCTGAGGCTTGCAAGAGCGCTCAGACGGCGCAGCATGAGGAGCGACACCGGGTGCAGGGATCCGGCGCCCCCTGGTAAGTTGCGCCCTAGGCGGCTGCCTAGGTCGCCTTACAGGTGGCGCCGGCCCTGCAAACACACATACTCTTTTACAGACGCACATACAAACACATATACACTCTCACTGACAAACACATAAACTCTCACACACTCACTGACAAGCACACATATACTCTTTGACAGACATACAAACTTCCTAACAGACAAACATACCATTTTATTTTTTAAATTTTACTCCACACAGCATCCCTACCTTTAGGAGTGCTGGCATGGAGTCCCTGGGGTCGGGTGGGGCTGCTGAGCGGCTGGCGTGCGGGCAGCAAGGGAGCAGTGATCTCCCTGCTCAGCTCCACCTCAGCGCGCCTCTTATTGATGCCGGAGCCGGAGTGACATCATATTCCGGCTCCGGCATCACTGCTGTGCGCGTGAGGGAGCTGAGCAGGGAGATCACTACTCCCTCGCTGCCCGCGGCCATTTTATTTTTTAAACTTTTGGCGGAACACCAATTGGGAAACGCTGGTGTAATATAACAGTCCACATACACACAAATACAATGCTACAAAGCAACTATAGCACCCATAAATATCACAAGCAGAATACGGCAACATACACACCTCAATTTATAAAAATAGGACCGGCACGCCAAGGGACTGCAAAATCTTGTTTTGGCACAGTACTACTAAAAGTAGTAGGCAGCCACTATTAAAAAAAAAAGTAGACAGCCTTAGAGGGGGAGTTAACCCTGCAAGGTAATTATTGCAGTTTCTGAGAAATTACCACTGTAGGGTTAAGGGACATGGGACATTACACCCAGACCATTTCAATGAGCTGAAGTGGTCTGGGTGCCTACAGTGTCCCTTTAAGTTGCCTCATATGGGGACATACTAAAAGGAATGACATATTGGAATGCCCATAGACTTTTACAAGGCAGTGGAATGCCCAACCCTCATAGGTAATATGGCTGCTATGGAAATATAGTTTTGTAGTATCTCAAGTGTCATTGTCAAGTTCATGGTTTATAATTATAATAAAAGCTTGTTTTCTTCACCATATGGGGGGGAAATAGATATTTGTCTACTATTTCGATTTTTCTAGTGGCAAAACACAAGATATAAAGTGATAAAAACATATACCAAACAAGGACTGGAGAGAGGAGACTAACTAGTCTGAGTTTATGAACATGTAGTAGAAGTCAGTCAGGGCAGGGTAAATCATTTCTACAGTGATCTTTTACTTTAGGAGCATCTCAAGTCCTGGAACACAATACTGAAACTTCCCTCTGCTGTTTCAGTTTGAGAGGAGGCGTGCCCAGTCAAATGCCAGTACCAGCAGTTTATAGTCAAAGCAGTGGCTGAATCTAACTGTGACTGTGTGAGGCTGCTGGAAAAAAAAAAGGGGAAGTGTATGGGGGGGAGAAGAAGAAAAGGGTTTTAGGTGAATATGAAACTGCATACAGGAGAGTCACGTGAAAGAGGATTTGTTATTAAAAAGCTGAAGGAAGAGACTTGTGATATTCAGTTAAAGTGTTTCATTTATCTGGTGTTCTGTGAGTTCCACAGCCACTTCCTCCAGTGCTGACAGGCTGCTGCTGCTGGCTACAGGGAAGGATCCCAGATGGGTCTCTGTTGCATGTCAGGAGTGGCCTTTTTGCCATCTCTACTGGTCATCTGGTCCTCTGCTGCATTTATTATCTCCTATGTTATCTCTGTGCTGGAGGGACACGTGGAGCCCTTTGTCCCCTATATAAGGTAAGGCACTTTGTCATTTCACATCCGTTTCTCAGTACATTTCACACGAGGAAGCTGTAAAACATGATTTAAAATGTCAAGGGGTTGTCTGCATAAAATCTGATACAATACACATTTGTAATGCATTATACAGGTAATGCAATAAAATATATATATATATATATATATATATATATATATATATATATATATATGTCTCAGAAAGGTTAAAAACAAACTAAGTCAACTAGGTTAGAAATCTGCAAAGTGCACTGCTTAGACTTAGAGGTTCTGCCTGCAGCTGCAGAGGATTCTGGGATAAGTAGTTTTATCCTCAAGAAGTCAATCTTCACGTAGGAGCTGGCGAATGAACAGATATTGGTCATACCATCATTGCTATCAGTTTTAATAAATATATATATATATATGTTTTTTTTTATAAAATAGTATTTATTTATTTATTTATTTTGTAACACGTCTTGAAGAAGTAGGCGCAAACACGTGTAAAAAATACGTTATGGAGAGAGTGTATCTGTTTCAGAGAGTGCTATTTGCCGTCTTTTTATTTTTCATTTCATGTTGAATAATCATTTAAATGAAAGTACTGTTTTATTTATGTGATATTACATTTTTCATTCTACATGTGATTTTACATTATTTTGTGACTGCAATTTTTGTTACGTTGTTTGGTGATGTAATCGTGAAACCCATCATATTCTTCTGTTCAGTTCTTCTGTTGAATTTTTTTTTTTTAATGTTTGGAAATATAGGAAAAGGTTTTAATTGAATGAAAGATTCACATTGAGATGATTTATAGTTCAGCTACAATAGCTTGCCGCAGCAGGTACGAACCATACCACTTTAAATACTTCAAAAGTATACGAACCATCCCACGTTGAGTACTTTAAGAGTATATGAACCATCCCACGTTGAGTACTTCAAGAGTATACAAAACCATCCTACATTGAGTACTTTAAGAGTATATGAACCATCTCAAGTTGAGTACTTCAAGAGTATACAAACCATCCCACGTTGAGTACTTTAAGAGTATACAAACCATCCCACGTTGAGTATTTCAAGAGTATACAAACCATCCCACGTTGAGTACTTAAAGAGTATATGAACAATCCCACGTTGAGTACTTCAAGAGTATACGTACCATCCCACGTTGAGTATTTTAAGAGTATACGAAACCATCCCATGTTGAGTACTTTAAGAGTATACAAACCATCCCACATTGAGTACTTTAAGAGTATATGAAACCATCCTACGTTGAGTATTTCAAGAGTATATGAAACCATCCCACGTTGAGTACTTTAGAGTATACAAACCATCCTACATTGAGTACTTTAAGAGTATGCAAACCATCTCAAGTTGAGTACTTCAAGAGTATACAAACCATCCCACGTTGAGTACTTTAACAGTATACAAACCATCCCACGTTGAGTACTTTAAGAGTATACAAACCATCCCACGTTGAGTATTTCAAGAGTATACAAACCATTCCACGTTGAGTACTTTAAGAGTATACGAACCATCCCACGTTGAGTACTTAAAGAGTATATGAACAATCCCACGTTGAGTACTTCAAAAGTATACGTACCATCCCACGTTGAGTATTTTAAGAGTATACGAAACCATCCCATGTTGAGTACTTTAAGAGTATACAAACCATCCCACATTGAGTACTTTAAGAGTATATGAAACCATCCTACGTTGAGTATTTCAAGAGTATATGAAACCATCCCACGTTGAGTACTTTAGAGTATACAAACCATCCTACATTGAGTACTTTAAGAGTATGCGAACCATCTCAAGTTGAGTACTTCAAGAGTATACAAACCATCCCACGTTGAGTACTTTAACAGTATACAAACCATCCCACGTTGAGTACTTTAAGAGTATACGAACCATCCCACATTGAGTACTTTAATAGTATACAAACCATCCCACGTTGAGTACTTTAAAAGTATAAGTGTGAGTTGATTATCCTAATGGGATTTCTATATTTGTATAGTTAGCAACATACTTTTTTTAAAAGATTTTTTATGTATTTAGTGAGCGAATGCTAGATTTAGAGTGGTAAAAAAAAGAGAGATAAAACAGAGATTTTCTGTCGGGGGAAAAAAGTAGAGGAAAGATTGATAAAACTATTGTGTTACCAAAAATGCATATATTCAAAATGCAAAAGATGAAAAAACATACAGGTTTTTAAAGGGACACTCAGGGCGCCATAAAAGCTTTATCTCAACGAACGTACCTTTTTTCACACAGTGTTGTGAATAAAGATCTTGTGATTAGCAGCGCACAGTCTGAGGCTTCCTGATTAAAGCCTTGGACCATTGCTGGAAGAAACTAGGCAGAGTGCATGGGCATTGTCCTCACTACTCTGGAGTTAAACCATTAAATGGTTTAACCACTGAAGATAGGATGGATATCTCCTGGCACAATATCAACTACATGGAGATGAAGTTGTTATGGTACTGGAATGGTCCTTTAATTTATTTTATATTATTTTTCAAATCACTATTTACACTATTGAACTTGATCTAGTTTGTATTCTGTGGTCTTTAAACATATGATTTATTACCTAATTTCTGACAGTATGCAAATTGTGTTTAAATTGAGTTTTTGCTTAAATTATGTACCTGCCGACATTAAGGTTCAATGATCTTCTTTTAACCCATATTTAAAGTGGCATCGTAGAATTCACATTAGAAATATTTTCAGTCGGATATCTGTGTTTTGCCTTTCCCCTGGGTAGCCCTAGGCTGAGTATAGGTATAAGTAATGTCATCATTGTACCTTTCTGTATCCATATAACTTGTGTGCATGTCTACCAGCTGAATGATAATCTAAAGCGCTAAATACAGTATGTTTGCTTGTATGTGATTCATTGAATTTCTCCGTTACACTTGTACTTTCTAAGTGGAATCTCAGGTGGAAATATATCAACCAATTATTCCAATATAGGACAAGGCACCTCCTACTTGAGTGTGCAATAATGTGCAAATGGGAAAATCAAGAGCAAACACTCCACATTAATATGTGTACTTGAAGGGACACTATAGTCACCAGAACAACTACAGCTTAATGTAGTGGTTCTGCTGTCTATAGTATGTCTATAGTACGGCAGTGTTTTAATGTAAACACTGCCTTTTTAGAGGCTTAGTAACACCTCTAGTTGCACTCACTCAGACGTAGAATCTGAGTGCTCCCCATAGAAAGGCATTGATTTAATGAATCTCTATGAGGAGATGTTGATTGGCACAGTGTTTTGCCGCGCATGCGCAATAGTCTACCAATGCTTTCCTATGGTGGCGGAGACAGCCACGGGAAAACTGACACGGCGCTGGAAGAAAGGTGGGTTTAAGCACCTTTTACTCCCCTAACATGGGGCCCAGTTGCCTAAATCATGTTTTTTCCGGCTATAGTGTCAGGAATACACGTTTGTATTCCTGACACGATAGTTTTCCTTTAATGCTTCCCTATGAGAAACATCTGACTGAATAAAGTTAATCAGGATTGGAGACTTTATGGTAGGAGGATTGTACTGCAATATGGGGTCATATATATATATATATATATTTTTTTTTTAAAGGGGGACCAATAAAACAACAAAAGCACATCTAATAATAAAAAACAAACAAATAAAATACATTAAAATGAATACATCAAGCACCATAACCACTGAAACCCTCTGTAGTGGTGTTGTTGTCAGTATGGCCCTGGCGCCTTCCCACTGTAACTTACCTGGGTTTGCCTGGTGCTCCTCACTGCCTCCTATGCCCCCCAAACCTCCTGCACTGAGCTAAGTCCGACCAACGAGCTGGTCCTGGCCAGCAGGGCTTAGCGTAGGGAAGCTAATGGAAGCTCTTTGCAGAAGCTTCCATTAGCTTACAGGTAAGTTGTCAAACGGTGCTTACACAGTGTGCCTTCCTACACTGGGAAGGAGTCAGAACACTCCTGACACCATAATTACTACAGCGGGCTGTATTGGTTGTGTTGCTCTAAAGGGAAACTATAATGTGTTGCTCTAAAGGAATACTATATATAGCTTTCCCCTCCGTCGGGGCCCCCCGCCTTCACTCCTCCCCTGCCAACGTCAGCCGGCGGGGGAGACCTAATGCGCCTGTGTGGCAATGGCTGTGCTCGCTTTTGGATTTCCCCATAGGAAAGCATCATTCAGTGCTTTCCTATGGGGATTCCGTGGACTCTTGAACTCCTTATGCATAGCGTGAGGACGGCCAGCATCATTTAGGCAACTGAAAGTTGCCTTTCTACCCAGAAGTCCCTCTAGTTGCTGTCTGGTAGACAGCCACTAGAGGAGTAGTTACCCTAGTAGGTAAGCATTGCAGTTTATTACAAACTGCAATAATTACATGCTCAGGGTTAAGAGTGATGGGACATTGCACCCAGACCACTTCAATGAGCTGAAGTGGTCTGGGTGCATATAGTGGCCCTTTAATTTCCTGTTTGTATAAAGTAGCTTAACGTGTGAGATTAGATTACATTTGTGAAAGAAATCAAAGCTTCACAGAAAGTAGCAAGAATTGCTCCAAAGCTGCAGACTTGTTTGCACTATCATTGAAGCTCATATAGAAACATATCACTGGACAATGTAAGCATTTTATTTATATAATAAGTAATTAAATCTATTATTTCATTCGTTTATAATGTTATATGATTATTATATATGTTTTTACTTATATCTGTTAAAGTTATTCTTTATAGTTTCCAAACGTGTTAACTATGACCACTTGATTGGACACTCCACAGCATGAAAATGGACGGACCTAAACAAGTTGTTAGCAATTCGTGATATTTCCATTTCAGTTATATTATAGGGGGGACAGGGTAGATGTTTTTTTAAGTGTGTAAAGACCTCCCAACTGTACAGATTTCGGTCAGACAGTCCCGATGTCAGGGTCCTACCCCCATCTTGATTTTTGCTTCCTGCTCTCGCCAGCCAGAGCACAGCACCAGCACATCGTTAGACGTACTTGCAATTCGATGAGGGCACTAGGCCCATGCAGAGAGCACTTCAGTAACATTCTCTGATGGTCTGCAGGAGGCTATCAGGCAGTATGGAATGCCTTCATGCCTCCTTTCAAGACAGGCCTGCCTACTAATGGACAACTCCAAGCACCATAACCCAGGCCCTGCTCATTTACTGACATCGCCAGCTGATCACTCTCAGCCATTGAGCTAAACCCTGCACCTCCAGGCACACACACTGACAGACACTCACTGACAGACACACACTCACTGACATACTCACAGACAGACACACACACACACACACACACTCACAGACAGACAGACACACACATACTCACAGACAGTCACACTGACAGACACACTGACAGACACACTGACAGACACACACTGACAGACACACACACATACTCACAGACACACACTGACACACACACACACACACACACACACATATACTCACTCACTAACAGACAGACACACTCACACACTTGCACACACATACTTTTCATTATTGCTCTTTACCTTATGCAGCCGATGTGGGGATCTCCCTGGGGTCCTTTCTGCTCCTCACTGCTCCCTTGCGCTGTTTAGTGATGCCGGGTGCCGGAATATGACGTCATATTCCGGCACCCGGCTTCACTTCAGTCGGCGTGTGCGAGGGAGCAGTGAGGAGGTGGAACAATGAACTCCCTCGCGGTCCTCCTCCCGGCCGGGTAAATGTTAGCAGAGTAGGCACCTGCAATGTGGGGAAAGCAGGTGCTTACTCTGCTATTTCACCAGCATGTACTCGCAGCTCACCGGGCCTCAAAGATGGTCCTTGTGGGCCGCGAGTTTGACATGCTTGCTCTGCAGTGTGCTGCAGTGGTTGTGGTGCTTGGAGTGTTCGTTTAAATTGTGTCAATAGCACTTACATAACTCCAAACGTTGGGAGGTGTATCTGTATTACATGTACGGTAAGTATGAACACTTGTTGGAACACAGAGTGCATTCTAGGGAAATGGCAGTGCTCTAGAATTTTCTAAATGGAACCTTGAGCTACTAAAAGGGGAGTTTAAGTCTTTAGATATTCACTAGAAACTGCAATGGAATGTTCAATACGTCATTAAATCTCCCTAATACAGATTACTGAAAGTTGCTCAGTTTGTGTGGGAGGGAGCATCAAGTTTTAGTTTAAAGTTGAATTATTCCTGCCTGCACTGTTTGGGTGCCAATGTATCCTACTGTCACATCAGTCTGTTTTCTTATCCCTATACCTTTGTGTTAGTCTTTATAGCAGTCCTATATTGTCAATCATTAAGGTCTGTTCAGGAAGTGGGGGTCTGTCTGCAAGGCGCTGTTCCTGCAATATAAGGTCATCAGACTCAACAGATGTGGCTAAATTTAAGGGGCACATTAAGCATTGTAACCCTTACAGGCATTAGTCTCCCTGATTCAGTTTTGCATTAACTGAGTCCCAGCTGAGAGAGACCCCTGGCATTAACAATGCTGGTGACACTTTGCACCACAGAAAGCGATGAAACCCTAAAAAGTCTCCAATTCACTTGCATGCCCCCAGCCTGACCAATCCACAAAGGAGTGATCAGCATTGGACTTGGCATAGAACACTGTTGCTCCCCACTATGTGATGAGAGAGGATAATGAGTGATGTTGTAACATGTGCCCCTCTGGCTGTGAATGGGGTAATCATTCTAGGGCATCTCATAGTCTTCTGACTACAATGGGGTTTTCCCATTTGAAGGAGGCAATTAATACAGGGCAAGGAGACTGGACATCTCATAGTCATCTAACTATGAATGTGTTAATCCATTTCCATTTATCCACTCGTTAGGGACCTAACTTGTTTGTAATGGCCGCCAGGATTTTATTATTAGTATTATTATTATTTTTTATTTTTTATTTTTTTTAAATGTAGAGAGACACAAGACTTTCTGTAGTTACATGCTGTGATAAAGAACTATAAATAAAGTATAATCATTACCTTCAAGCATTTTCATGCAAAAACTGCCTTTTCAGAAAAAAGTCAGTGTTTACAATGTCCCTATGGATACCTCCTGTGGCCACTCCTCAGATGGCCACTGGAGGTGCTTCCTGGGGCAGTGCTGCACAGTAGGCAGCACTGCCGCTCAGCGTCTCCACGCTCTGACCCCATCCCTCCTCCTTGACGATTTCAGCCAATCCAATGCATTCCCAATGGGATGTCACCAAGGAGGCGGATTGAAGGCGGGGCAGTTTAAATGGTGGATTAAACGCTATAGGTTCAGGAATACATGTTTGTGTTCCTGACCCTAAAGTGTTTTTTTAATTTTAGCAGAGCCTATTCGTAAATAAACATGAATATTACTACATAATTAGAAGTAAAGAAGAGATGGGTGGTGAAATAACCAAATAAAAGTGTATAAAACACCCCTAAATAAGTACTGTAACGTGTTTGCTTCATATAAATGTATTGTGTGGAAATGTTATTTTCTGTGCCTTCTTTCGTTTTCTTCGTTTTGCACTGATTTTGGATGAAGAATGTGGAAACAGATTTGTGGTGAAGATAAGACTGTGGTTTAAGTAGAATAAAGATAAACCTACTTTATCTCATTTCAGCGTACATTGATAGACTATATTCATGCGGTTGTTCCTTTTTTTTTTGCATAATTTTATTTGTATCCTTTGAAAAAATTAATGTGAAAAAGTTTTATTTATTTTTCATTTAATTATTTTTTTTGCAGTGCATTTCAAGTTAACAGACATGCGCGAGGTACCCCAAAGGCATTCCTCGTGCTTTTGCGGAAACAATTGTAACAATGGGGTATACTTAGATACTTGCACAAATTTTATATTTGAGTGGTAGGAATAGCATGTTTCAACATTATAGGGAGATATGTTAGTTTGTACTAAACATGAAAAACATCCTATTGTGATATGTAGTTAGCAGAGTAGCAGGCTATGATTCAGTGGTAGTGTGTGAATGTAAAAACTGGGCTAGTCATGTGTTTGGCATTAGGTGGCGTGCTTGAGGTGGAGGTTGCGTGGCATTGCATTTTCAGGATAAAACATTTATCCTGTACCAAACAGGTGATTCCCGTAGTGGTGTGTCTCATGTGGGAGTGAACCTCCCTCGCCTGACTATGTAAGTCGCCTGAAGCCTGATGTGGCAACCTTAAATTAGGGAAAAGCATATGAGCAGGCTACGTTATGTGTAAAAGTCCCCGCCAGTTGCATGCTGTCTAGGGGCAAGCTAGTGGGTATGTGAAAACATATTAATATCAAGCATAGATTAGGAGTACTTGCAGCTAGCAAAAACATTAGAGCTATACGTATAACGAGAGTTCTGTGGAGATCGCCCGTCTCTGCTTAGATAGCTGCAGAAGGGATTAGGCAGAGAGAGTCAGTAGTGCCCCGAGAGTCTGTACTGTTCTGCTGCTCAGGAGCCCCCTTCGGTGCTTGGAAGTGGAGTCTAGGCCTCTGTGTGTAGATTCATCAGTGCTCACCCGATGCCTGCTCTGCTGAGCTGCTGGCGCTGTGTGTGAGTCTCTCGGGTGCTGGAATCATCCGCGTGGCAAGGTTGGTGCCCCCTCGGGGTTCCTTCTCCGGTGGGTCATGGTTGGATTCTTTGGCCGGTTCCGCCCGTCGTTGAGCAGTCTTGCTGCGTTACAGTAGGCTTTGTGAGGTCTCAAGTGCGGGGAGGCGTCTTGTTGGTCGAGGTTCGAAGGAACCGCTGGGTGGTAGGCAGGTCGGATGTACTGACGGGTTCTGTTTTGGAGCAGCTCTCCCATCCGCTTTATTGGATGCTAGCGGTTGCGTTGCCGGGTGGATTCTCTTGGGGCTCGTGGCAGGGTCCCATAGTGTCGGCGCCGGTTCGCAGGACGGATCCAGGGGGCCACTGTTCTCACTGCTTGACGTGAAAAGGTTTTTGGAAAAATAAAAGTTAATAGAGAATAGTATTGGTAATTCAGTTGTACCGACTTAAGTTTTACCAGTATTTCATAATGATTCTAAAAAAAAAAAATCCTATTTTTAAACCGATATAATTTCTATCCATATAGCGGCAAACGAAAATACCTAGACTCTCTTTGAAATGTTTTAAAAAGACCTAGAAAAATTTGTGCAAAGTGCTTTGGGCATGCCTTACAGATTTACACAGTTGGAAGACCTCATCTGGCAATAACCTGACAGGTAGAGAAGAGAGGGAGTCCATCAATGTGATTCATGCAGAACAAGCTCCGGTGTCGGGTTTTTCTCTCCTGCTGCTGCAAAATAATGCCCTGTTTCTGTCATTAGTCGACTGGTCTAAAACTGAGATCAGTGTATCAGTGAGTGGGGGAGGCTAAATTAACTCCCTTAGCTGAGAGGCGTGATCAACAATATAATCTGACAACGTTTATAGTAAGTTTAGAAATGTTTATTTTATACTTTTCAAGGTTTTTCTTTCTTTATTTTGCTTTAAAAGTGCTATATTTTTTTGTTTTTTTTAAATTCTTTATTTTTGTAGTGCATGGTTTAGTTAACAAGCTCACAGTGACATTTTCAAGTGAAAAAAAAAATCAATACAATGAGGTTGAGATCAAGTTTGTCGTGAAATGTCAGCAGTACAGCACTTTTTTTTTATAACATGAAAGAACAATGATGGAAACTATACAGTGCGTATGAGTAATAATAAAACCAGTTTCGTTATAGCGATTACATATCGTAGGCACTGATACTGATTTCCACCAATAATAACAAGCTTAGTCAAATACATATATGGTAAGGTGAAGGTGAAGTGACCCCTAGGTCTCATAGCAGTGCTTATTTCTGCATCGCTTTTGCTTGGGGTTAAAGGTACTTGCATGTCTGAGCCTTGGGTTGTAGGTAGCTTGTTAGTGGGGAGAGGTGTCTAAACATTCACATCAGCTAATATTCCTAAGAGAGTATAGCGTTAGTCTGGCATATAGGAGTTGCTAGCTTTTACGGAGAGGATAGCTATTGCATAGTGGAGCGGGGAATCGCACCGCCAAACGATAGGATCGTGCTAAAACAGGTGTGGATATCATGTTAATTGCTGGCACATAACAATCATAGGGTCATATTAATTATGGGCACCTATTAGTCATTGGTACATATCTATTCTGGGTACATATTAATCAACCATTGGTACATGTCTCACTGGAGGTTGCTCTCTGCATCTTAGTTTGAATTGTCCTGATTGTCTCTGGACTCTGCTCGCATTGCGAGCGACTGCTCTCAGCGCCATTCAGCCGATCCCTCTTGCGGGCGATGCTGGGGGCGTCTCGGCGTGGCATCCTCTGTGCAGTACAGGTGTCAGTTGTTGATTATCAGGTCCCCTCGTCCCGTTTAGTGCGGGAATCACTGCCCAGTGTCCCTGTGCTGCTCCTCCATGCTTGGTTGGGCTGTGTGCCTTCTGGAACTCCGTTTTCTTGGAGCCCCTCCTGGTGTGTGGACGGTGGGACTGATTGTGGTCCTGTCGGGGTCCCTGCCCTGAAGGAGGTTTGTTGCTCCGGACAGTTGCTTGAGACATCTGTTTGCTGCGCAGGGTTGGGCGGCAGCGTTGGTCCTGTGTGCGCTGGGTCTGGTTCGCAGCGGCCATTTTATAAACCTCCTCGTGGGTGCTTTGAGGAGCAGCTGCCTTGTAGTTTCTCAGCATTTTGTTGTGTGCGCCGTTCAAGCTTGTGCCAGAAAGCTTCAAAGATTGCTTCTAGCTTTGCTGAGTAATCTGCTTGTTCAGAGTGGTCATCGGCTGGTTTCTCCGCCCTCTCCTCGGGTTGTTTGGACTCAGCTCTGACGGCAGTCCCAGGGGTACTGCGAGTCTGTTGTGTTGCAGGCTGTGTTGTGGGGGTAATTGTCCCCAGCGAGGACCGGGATATCCCCCACCGGTCCATAGGGAGGGGTAGCAGGGCTATGCTGAATTCTTGTGGGTGAGCATGTCCCACGACGGGGGATCGTCCGCCTCCCCCAGACGCTAGGCCCCGCTCCAGGTTATGCTGAAATGGCCGGCCCAGGCACTCTCGTGAGGTACCGAGTCAAGACAGGCATCCTCCCGTTTCTCGATTGGTCCTGCATCGCACCCTGGGCACCGTGAGCCGCTGTCGGTAATATTTTGGTCGGAAAAAGCTTAATTATGCCTGCTGGTGCTGGAGCTCTCACTAAGTGCGACGGCCATCTTGGCTGTCAGGCCTCCCCGCCCCTCGTTTGTGTTTTTTTTAAAAAGCGTCTTGTTAAAGATATTTAAGTATTTAGAAAAGGGATGTGATAAACAAAGATGGAGAAGGATGAAATCGCCAAAAAAATAGGAAAATAGATAAAATGGGTCTTCTTATACATAATAAAAATAAACATAGAAATAACATGAAATAAACAGAAAATACTATAGCAAATATAATTTTGCTTTTATAACTCAATATAATGCCCATGCTGAAAAGATTAAAAAAGTTCTAAAATAACATTGGTCTCTTATATAAAAAAAAAAAAGAATTGCCTGGGAAAAATAATACCAGCAAAGGACTATTTGTAAATGTCATACTACTTGTAAGTATCAAAGTGGGAAAACAAGTTTAATATAATATAGAATATAAAATGTATGCATTGCTGTAGTACCTACGCGATTTATTTATTTCAGTGTGGTTGCCGGGGAGCACAGTATGTAGGGCAAACTTCCTGTAGACTACATATTAGACTATTGGAACATTTTAATAACATACTAAGTAAAGTAACATAAATAAACATAGTGTGCCACATAGTGTGTGTTTCTTGTTCTTTTAATGTAAATCTTTTTTAAAGTTATAGGAATCGACACAGCCGTGCAATCTCATGGGACCCCAGAGGGATCAAGGACCCTGCAACTGTTCTTTGGAATGAGCAGAAAGGAGTGGTATTTCTTCTGCTCAGACCACACTGCCAATGCCGCAGGCACTCCAGGTTGCGCCGGCCTTGAGTGTAGTACCTGCTGTGGCATCGCCACAGTCACATAGACAAAGGTCCATGCAGTTCATGCAGGTCTCTTCAAGATGTAGCCACATGACATCTGAGGCAGGAAGGGAGCCATGGCCATGCCACAGGGGTAACGGAGAATAAGAAGAATAGTTTCATGGACTAGAAGGCTGTCCGTCACCATTGGTGGGTGTTGTAATGAGGTAATTGGTGAAAGCCAGCCCAGTACCAAGTGAGTCAACAAATACAGTGAGGGAAAAAGGTATTTGATCCTTTGCTGATTTTGAACGTTTCCCCACTGACAAAGAAATTATCAGTCTATAATTTAAATGGTAGGTGTATTTTAACAGTGAGAGGCAGAATAACCAAAAATAAATCCAGAAAAATGCAAGTCAAAAAAGTTATAAATTGATTTGCATGTCAATGAGGGAAATAAGTATTTGATCCTCTATCAATCAGCAAGATTTTTGGCTCCCAGATGTCTTTTATAAGGTAACAAGCTGAGATTAGGAGCACTCTCTTAAAGGGAGTGCTCCTAATCACAGCTCGTTACCTGTATAAAAGACAGCTGCCCACAGAAGCAATCAATCAGATTCCAAACTCTCCACCATGGCCAAGACCAAACAGCTGTCCAAGGATGTCAGGGACAAGATTGTAGACCTACACAAGGCTGGAATGGGCTACAAGACCATCGCCAGGCAACTTGGTGAGAAGGTGACAACAGTTGGTGTGACTATTTGCAAATTAAAGAAACTGTCAGTCTCCCTCGTTCTGGTGGTCCATGCAAGTTCTCTCCTCGTGGAATCAACCCAGAACTACACGGGAGGATCATGTTAATGATCTCAAGGCAGCTGTGAAAGAATGAAATTCTGCAGCGCCCGTAAGGTCCCCCAAGAAAGCACATGTACAGGCCTGTCTGAAGTTTGCCTACTGAACATGTGAATGATTCAGAGGAGAACTGGGTGTTGTGGTCAGATGAGACCAAAATCGAGCTCTTTAGCATCAACTCAACTTGCCGTGTTTGGAGGAGGAGGAATGCTGCCTATGACCCCAAGAACACCATCCCCACTGTCAAACATGGAGGTGGAAACATTTTGCTTTGGGGGTGGTTTTCTGCTAAGGGGACAGGACCACTGCACCGCATCAAAGGGACGATGGACGGGGCAATGTACCGCAAAATCTTGGGTGAGAACATCCTTCCCTCAGCCAAGGCAACAAAGGAGTGGCTCAAGAATAAGCACATTAAAGGACCACTATAGGCACCCAGACGACTTCAGCTTAATGACGTGGTCTGGGTGCCAGGTACATCTAGGGTTAACCCTGCCTGCTGTAAACATAGCAGTTTCAGAGAAACTGCTATGTTTACATTAGGGTTAATCCACCCTCTAGTGGCTGTCTCATTGACAGCCGCTAGAGGCGCTTCCGCGCTTCTCACTGTGATTTTCACTGTGAGAAGACGCCAGCGTTCATAGGAAAGCATTGAGAATGCATGCGCATTCAGCGGATGACGTCGGAAAGAGGAGGAGAGGCCCCAGCACCGAGGGAGCCCGGCGCTGGAGAAAGGTAAGTGTTTAACCCCTTTCTACCCCTAGAGCCTGGCGGCAGTGGGACCCTGAGGGTGGGGGGACCTATTAACACTATAGTGCCAGGAAAACAAGTTTGTTTTCCTGGCACTATAGTGGTCCTTTAAGGTCCTGGAGTGGCCTAGCCAGTCTTCAGACCATAATCCCATATAAAATCTGTGGAGGGAGCTGAAGGTTCGAGTTGCCAAATGTCAGCCTCAAAACCTTAATGACTTGGAGAGGATCTGCAAGTGGAGTGGGACAAAATCCCTCCTGAGATGTGTGCAAACCTGGTGGCCAACTACATGAAACGTCTGACCTCTGTGATTGCCAACAAGGGTTTTGCCACCAAGTACTAAGTCGAAGGGGTCAAATACTTATTTCACTCATTGACATGCAAATCAATTTATAACTTTTTTGACATGCGTTTTTCTTTTGTTTTTTATTTTTTTTATTCTGTCTCTCACTGTAAAACTACATCTACATTAAAATTATAGACTGATCTTTTCTTTGTCAGTTGGCAAACCTTCAAAATCAGCAGGAGATCACCTTCAAAATCAGCAGGGGATAAAATACTTTTTCCCCTCACTGTAACTTTTATTTATTATTCATTACTGTAGTGGGTTGAAGGGAATGGATTGGGTCCTGGTTCAGAGACAGTGGGGGGAACTGGGGGGAGAATAAGTGTCACTACTGCTGTATGTGTGTGTCAGCGTTAAATGTATCTCTGTATGGGTGTGTGTGTGTGTGTATGTATGTGTCAGTATATCTGTGTGTGTGTGTGGCAGTGTATAAGCATATGTGTATACATTCCAACATTGAAACACCAGCACTGCACAGAAAGACACCCCTGCATTCAGACTCCAACACTACACACATTCAAACACACAGACACTTCTCACAAATACAACCCAGTAAGGATGAACAAATGGTAGATCCCCAGCTGGCAAAGCATTGTGGGAGTTGTGCAACAGTTTAGTATCTACATTTTGGATTTGCATTAGAGAGAGTACCAAAAACATTATTGTACCAGGGCCATCTTTACATTACTGAAAAGACTGGGTACCAAACAATTGGTAATAGACTGCAACTTATTTAAAAAGTAGCCCAATGGATTTATATTTTGGGGACTTTAAAAAAATATGTTAAATCTGAATATTGGTCTTGGTGATGGGTCTCCTGATTTATGTTATATGATTTATTCCAATGGTTTGAATATCTATTTTATATATATATATAGATATGCATATATACATATGCAGTTGTGCTCAAAAGTGTGCATACACTTGGATAATTGGTAATATATGTATCAATTTTAAAGAAAACACGAGTGAACAGGCAAAACAGATTTCTTTGATTTTTTATGGAATTCATATTCAACTGTAGGTTATAACCGAATGGCACAATCATAAAACAAAACATGGCAAAAAAAAATAAAAAATGAAATGACGCCTGTTCAAAAGTCTACATACCCTTAGCTCTTACTACTGTGTATTGCCACCCAGTTAGCATCAATGACAGCATACAGTCTTTTGTAATAGTGGTCCATGAGGCCCCTAAATCTTGCAGGTGGTATAGCTGCCCATTTGTCTTGGCAAAATGCCTCCAGGCCATGCAAAGTCTTTGGTCGTCTTGCATGAGCAGCACGTTTGAGATCTCCCCAGAGTGGCTTGATGATATTAAGGTCAGGAGACTGTGATGGCCACTCCAGAACCTTCTTCTTTTTCTGCTGTAACCACTGGAGGGTCAACTTGGCTTTTTCTTTAGAGTCATTGTCACGCTGGAAAATCCAAGAGCATCCCATGGGCAGGCTTTGCGCAGAAGAATGCAAATTGTGTGCCAGTATTTTCTGATAGGATGCTGCATTCATCTTGCCATCAATTTTCACAAGATTCCCCGTACCTTTAGCGCTCACACAGCCCCAAAACACCAGTGAGTTACCATAGTGGGGACGGCATTCTTTTTACTATAGGCCTTGTTGACCCCTCTCCAAACATAGTTCTTATGGTTGTGACCATAAAACTCTCTTTTGGTATCGTCACTCCAAATTACAGTGTGTCAGAAACTCGTGTCATGGTGTTTTTGGGATATTGTAACCCGGCTTTTTTTTGGCATTGGTGCAGTAAAGGCTTCTTTCTGGCAACTCGACCATGCAGCTCATATTTGTTCAAGTATCGTCGCATTGTACTCCTTGAAACAACCACACCATCTTTTTCAGAGCAGCCTGTATTTCTCCTGAGGTGACCTGTGGGTTTTTCTTTGTATCCTGAACAATTCTTCTGGTAGTTATGGCTAAAATCTTTCTTGGTCTACCTGACCTTGGCTTGGTATCAAGAGTTCCCCGAATTTTCCACTTCTTAATAAGGGATTGAACAGTACTGACTGGCATTTTCAAGGCTTTGGATGTCTTTTTATATCCTTTATAAAGTTCTGTTACCTTGTTAGGCAGGTCTTTTGACAGTTCTTTTCTCAGTATCTAGCCTGCTTAGTGCATCCTATCTATATACAGATATTAACTGCAATTTAAAAAGCCACCGGTGTGGGAAATTAACCTTTATTTGCTATTTTAACCTGTGTGTGTCACCTTGTGTGTCTGTAACAAAGCCAAACATTCAAGGGTATGTATGTATGACATCCACTAGCGGTGGATTTAAAACTGTAATGTAAATATTGCAGTTTCCAAAAAAATTTAATGTTTTACATTGCAGGGTTAAAAGGACGGGACCTCTGTAGTGTTCCTTCAAGTTTTTATAGTGTATTGCAGTAACCAATAATTTCTCCAAAGCAGAACTGTAACAATAGGCATTTCCAAAGTGCCTTTGCCACTAGACCCAAATATAAAAATTAGCCTGCTGCCCAGTGGCATAGCTACCACGGTCGCAGCGGTTGCAGCTTTGACCGGGCCTGTCACTCCATGCATGGACCTAGCTGCCCTGTCGACCTTTGTGACCGGTAGGCCAGCATAACTTCAGGACTGCTGCACCGCCAAGGGGCGGAGTCTCCGGTCAACTGGCAGAATGGAAGAGCACAGCACAATTTTCTGTATCCTCTAACTGGTCTGACAGGAAGTGCACGCAGTGAGCACTTCCTGTCAGAGACAGGAGATCCTCCACCACGGTAAAGGTCAGCAGGCATAGGAGGGGAACGTGAGAGACACATCAAGGGGCTGGGGGAAAATGAGACACATAAAGTGGCTTGGGGGGAGAAGGAGACACATGGAGGAGCTGGGATGGGGGAATAAAATGCATGGAAGTGCTGGGGGGAGAATGAGACAAATGGAGACGTTGGGGAAATGAGACACCTGGGGGTAAAGAATTAGACACACGCAGGGTCTGGATTGGAGAATGAGACACATGGGAAGGGGGGGGGGGGGGCAAGGGCAATTTTTGCATCGGGGCCCGGTCGGTGGTTTCTAGTTATGCCTCTTCTGCTGCCCTTTGGCTGTAATAGTTTAATAGTCTCAATAACTATAAAATGTAGTTACTCCATATACACCACATTGTGGATTATAACGCAGACATCTTCTCTCCATTGACTCTGTTAATCTAGTGATATTATGTCTATATCGTTAGTACTACTGCATATTTAAGTAAGTATTCCTGAGTATATGATAGAAGACCTTTTTTTGCTTCATAGGTTCCCTCATGATATTTTTACATATGTTGTTTCCTGCAGATGCATACCTACAGCGTGATCCTGACCACAAAGCGTCTGTCACTCACCAACGTTTGTAGCTGCTTAGCGTGAGAACTGTCATGATTACGCAAAATATATGAAGCGAAATTATAACCTTATTATGATTTGAAATTCATACAGCATGGCATGGTGGTTAGTACTAGATTGTTGTATGAATAAAGAAAGAAAGAAACTATATGTATACCAATCGGGTATTTTTAGCCTCTATTCTTTAATGCACTTTTTGGTTCTGGTTTGGAGTAACTCTAGGTGGCTGCAATGACAATACAGAGGGTCAGACCCAAGCTTGGAGTACAGACTCCAAGTGTTGCATTGTTCATGCCTACTCTGAGCCACCAGGTTCCACCAAGAGCTCCTTCACCAACCTTGTACCTCAACACTGCTCACTTCATAGCCTGAGCTTTCTATGGCTTTCTTCTGGCCACTCTGCCATAAATCCGAACTCTATGTAGCGTATGGCTTATTGTTGTACTATGTACAGATACTCCAGTCTCTTCTGTGGAACTCTGAAGCTCCTCCAGTGTTACCTTAGGTCTCTGTGCTGCCTCTCTGATTAATGCCCTCCTTGCCCGGTCGGTGAGTTTTGGTGGGCAGCCGTCTCTTGGCAGGTTTGCTGTTGTGCCATGTTCTTTCCATTTGGTTATGATAGATTTGATGGTGCTCCTGGGAATCATCAAAGATTTGGATATTTTTATAACCCTGACTTGTACTTCTCAACAACATTGTCCCTTACTTGTTTGGAGAGTTCCTTGGTCTTCTTGGCAGTGTTTGGTTAGTGGTGCCTCTTGCTTAGGTGTTGCAGCCTCTGGGGCCTTTCAAAAAAGGTGTGTATATGTAATGACAGATCATGTGACACTTAGATTGCACACAGGTGCACATCATTTCACTAATTATGTGACTTCAGAAGGTAATTGGTTGCACCAGAGCTTTGTATGGGCTTCAAAACAAAGGGGGTGAATACAGACGCACATGCCAATTTTTTGTTTTCTATTTCTAAAAAAAAAGTTTTAGGTATACATTTTTCTCATTTCACTTCACCAACTTAGACTATTGTATTCTGATCCATCACATAATATTCAGATTAATAAAACATTGAACTTTAGGCTGTAATGTAACAAAATAGGTATACAGTCAAGGGGGGTGAATACTTTTGCAAGGCATTGTATCACTGACCACCAATCCCCCCCAGCACACAGCTGACACCCTGCGAACTCCCATACAGTCCTGGCTGAATGTGGGCTGAGCATGCACGCACTCTCTCCAGTACCAGGCACTCAGAGTTGAGTGATCTCCTGACACCCAGCACTGGACCCGCGAGAGGAGACCCGTCAGCCACGCTCCTCCACCGCCTGCCCGAGCACCCCTGACAGCTCCAAGGGACCGCTCCCACCCGCTGACCTCTCCCGTCTCGTCGCAACTCCCAGCAAGCCGGCTCCAAACTCCGCTGGAAGTAGACACCTTTCTTTGGAGAATGCTTTGGCTTTTGCCACATGGAAGAACGCTTAATACTGTTGTGACGTCATAGTGAAATTGCCTATACCTAATAAACAGTGCTTTCTATTAATTTTATTAATTTTATTTACATTTCGGGAGTGAAATGTTCCTTTAAAGGTAATGATTAGATTTATAGCAAAAACTAGACTTGTGGACAATTCTTTTCACCTGGGACAAATGAATCAAATGCCTCTCGAATCGATATTTCTGGGATTTACATTTCAGATAGATTCATTTGGACGTACATTAACAGGAATTTGATTTATTTCATCAAAGTTGAAAAGGATTTGTGCAGACGTTTGGCAAAAACTCTGCTACAATGGTTGAATTGATGTTTAGTCTGCTTCTGCAAAATCCACTGGTCGGGGACCCAACAAACTTGAAGAATACATTCTAATGATACTTTGCTGTCCGTTACAGGGTTAACCTCCGTCTGGGTCTTCTATGTCTCTAAAACCTTCACATTCAGCTCTTGCACATTCTTTGTCTCCAAACTGAATAAAGATTTACCCAGACGTACTTTAACTGCCGGCTTATTCTCAGTGTTTGCCAATCACAGACATTACACAGTTCATTTGGAACCTATCCAATATTATCTAAATTTTGAATTGTGCAAGATAAAAAGGATGTTCTATCAATGGATGGACTGACTGATGTAAAATAGCGGCTGCTGCTCGGGAGTGTGACTCCCACTAATCTCGAGTAGACCAGGGCTTTACATGTCCTAGTGCCGCCCTTAGGTTAAGATAACCCTAACCCTAAGCACTATGTTTCGAAAGGTCAAGTAATATAAAAGATACATAATGATGATACAAGTACTGGGTGATTTATTGCCATTTAGGAGTTCTAAAGACATCCATAATACACTCAACCTTTACTTTATTGTAATGTCCACAGGATCCTTCTATGGCATTATTAGAATTATTTACACATAATGCACACTTTACCATTGCGTCTGAGTCCTCACACATACAATATATATACATATATATAGAGAGACAGAGCTTGTTTGCGTGTTTTGGGAATAATTGCCAAGGGATTAAAGGACCACTCTAGGCACCCAGACCACTTCAGCTTAATGAAGTGGTCTGGGTGCCAGGTCCTTCTAGGATTAACCCATTTTTTCATAAACATAGCAGTTTCAGAGAAACTGCTATGTTTGTGAATGGGTTAAGCCTTCCCCTATTTCCTCTAGTGGCTGTCTCATTGACAGCCGCTAGAGGCGCTTGCGTGATTCTCACTGTGATTTTCACAGTGAGAGCACGCAAGCGTCCATAGGAAAGCATTATGAATGCTTTCCTATGTGACCGGCTGAATGCGCGCGCAGCTCGTGCCGCGCGTGCGCATTCAGCCGACGGGGAGGAGAAGAGGAGGATCGGAGGAGGAGAGCTCTCCGTCCACCGCTGGAAAAAGGTACGTTTGAAAACCTTTCCCCTTTCCAGAGCCCGGCGGGAGTGGGTCCCTGAGGGTGGGGGCACCCTCAGGTCACTCTAGTGCCAGGAAAACGAGTATGTTTTCCTGGCACTAGAGTGGTTCTTTAATATTATTTTTTTTAATAATAATTTTATTTTGAATTGCTATTAGCAAACATTTCAAAGTAGACTGATTTCCGTTTGTCTTTTTGTAGCAGTTTAATTTACTCTGAGATATGGTGGGTGGAAACAGGATACTGGAATTTCGGTTGTGCAATCTGTGATTTCCCCCCCCCCTCTCGTTCTTGAGCTAATACATCTTATGACTGTATTACATCACCTTTTCACTTCTCAAGATTTCTTTATCGCCTGTATATATATTTTTGTACAGTATATATTTACTGTTATTTCAGCCTTTGACTACCAGAGTTGCACAGTTAGGACATATCTACCAATATTGGAATATAGGACAGGGGTCGGGTTCACCACATCGGGCTTTGGTTCTAAAATACTCATCTAATGACTCAACGCTTTTACTTTGCAGAGCAAGTGCGTATAATGTTCTACCCTTTAGATTGTAAGCTCACGGGCCATCTAGCCAAGCACTTTGTATAAAAGAGCTCCAATGGCTAGATATCTGCTTACGGGCTCTCTCTACCTCTTGTATTAGTCTGTGTATATTGTACGTTTCTCCACTAATTGTACAGCGCTGCGGAGTCTGCTTTATAAATAGCAGTAATAAATAAATAAATAATACAGCACTTTCCTTAGATACATTACGGCAGTGAATAAAACCTGCATAACAGGACAGAAACCCCAAAATGGGACTGTCCTGCTGTTACTGGGACTGCTGGCAGATATTAATTAGGGTGTTTGCCTGTATAAGTTATCTGGTTTTTAAAAGGTTTTGGATGGAGAAGAGTCATTTCTCAATACCTGAAACTTGAGGTTTCCTGCATCACTTTGAGACAACTGCCTCATTCAACAGCTTTATCTTTGAATGGGACAGTTACCTCACTAAGTCAGTAGGCTGAAGAAAACAGGTCAATATGATTGTTTTTATGCAAAGTGTGAGGATGTTCCTATAGACTGTAAACTCGTTTGAGCAGGGCCCTCTTCATCCTATTGTTCCTGTAAGTTTTTGTAATTGTCTCATTTATTGTTAAATCTCCCCCTTTGATAATATTGTACAGCGCTATGGAATATGCTGGCGCTATATAAATACCAGTGATAATAATAATAATGTAATTTCATTTCAGAGTAAAACAATGTTGGGGAGCAGGAAGTGCCTCTAGTCTCTGTCTGGAAGACAGCCATTAGAGTTGGACTTAACCCTGTTACAGTTTCTTTAAAACAGCAATGTTTTACATTGGAGGGTTAAATGGACAGGGGCACTGCACTTAGACCACTTCAATTAGATAAAGTGGTGTGGGTGTCTATAATGTCCTTTTAATTGCTACTAGTGAGTCACCTAATTTGTTTTCTTTCGAAGAGCCTGCCCCTTGCCACCCCTGCCCCCAATTGCACTCCTAAAATTAAAGTGTCCCTCTTGAAAACATTTGAAATGTTGGGAGGTATGTATTTTGCATTACAAAAAAAAAAAAACATATCCCTTTCTTCTATCATTGTTGCACTGTCTTTAAACACATTATTTAGCTACAAAATAAGTAAATTTAAAGAAAGAAGAAAATTGTGATGCAATTTATTATGGCCACCTCCACACTGGAAAATAGAATTTCAACTGAGTAAGCTAAACTTTCTGCGTAAAAGGCCAGGCCTATTGACTCGTCACAATGCATATATACCAAAAAGTAGTTAAAAAAAAAAACCCCAAAAACATGCTTGATCTGAAATAATTACCGTACATCTATCTGCCTTACTGAATTAAAATGATTGGATTTAAAAAAAAAATTTTTTAGGTTATGGTAACAGTTTTAACATCTGTTTTCATAAACTCCTGTCTCATGTACTGAAAAATATCTGATCTGCTAATTTGTGTAGTGAATTTATTGGGTGCTACCACAAACCACAACAAAATTCATTAAAATGTCCGTATTTGTTTTCTAGCGACACGGGCACAACTCCTCCTGAAAGTGGTGTATTTGGATTCATGATAAGTGTGACGGCTGTATTAGGTAGGTGCATTCAGATCAGCATTACACAGATCCCTGTTGCTTTGTGGTTATTCTCTATGGTAATTTGCATAAAACTATGTCTGCTATTTACTGCTCTAGTCTGTATCATATAAGTCAAATTTTACTTTGCTTTGTAGTTTGTTCACTAACTGAAATTCTAATTCTAGGCAAAATGGCCATTATTCCAACTGAGCTAGACAGGTTTTCAAAACAACAAAAAAGATGTGCTAATTAATTTGACATAGTTACATAGCTGAAAAGAGACTTGCGTCCATCAAGGTCATCCTTCCTCACATATGTTTTTGCTGTTGATCCAAAAGAAGGCAAAAAATCTAGTCTGAAGCGCTTCCAATTTTGCAACAAACTAGGAAACAAATCCTTCTTGATCCGAACATAGCAGTCAGAGGTCTCCTTGGATCAAGCAGCTATTACCCCACTAATTAGAATTTCTATCCCTGTATGTTATGTTTTTGCAAGTATTTATCCAATTGCTGTTTAAACATCTGTATAGACTCTGACAAAACCACCTCTTCAGGCAGAGAATTCCATATCCTTATTGCTCTTAATGTAAAAAAACTTTTCTTTGCCTTAGATGAAATCTCCTTTCTTCCAGCCTAAATGCGTGACCTCGTGTCCTATGTATAGCCCTGTTTATGAATAGATTTCCAGATAAAGGTTTGTACTGGTCCCGAATATATTTGTATAATGTTATCATATCCCCTCTCAGGCGCCGTTTTTCCAAACTAAACAGATTTAAATTTTTTAACCTTTCTTCGTAACTAAAATGCTCCATTCCTTTTATCAATTTTGTAGCTCGTCTCTGCACTTTTTCTAGTGCCATGATATCTTTCTTTAGAACAGGTGCCCAAAATTGCACAGCATATTCTAGGTGTGGTCTTACCAGCGATTTATAAAGAGGCAAAATTATATTTTCATCTCGAGAATTTAAGCCCCTATTTATACATGACAAAACCTTACTGGCCTTAGCAACTGCAGCTTGACATTGCATTTTGCTGCCTTATTTGTTGTCTATAACAATTCCCAAATCCTTTTCGTGTGTGGTTATCCCCAGTTCACTACCATTTAGGGTATAAATTCCTCGTGCATTCTTAACCCTGAAGTGCATAACTTTGCATTTCTCTAAATTTCATGTGCCATTTTAGTGCCCAGTCCCCCAATCCATCCAAATCCCTCTGCAGCAAAGCAATATCCTGCTCACATTTTATTACTTTACAAAGTTTTGTGTCATCTGCAAACACTGATACATGGCTTTCAATGCCCATTTCAAGATCATTAAAAATATGTTAAATAGAAGCGGTCCCAAAACAGAACCCTGAGGGACACTACTTACCACTTTTGTCCAGCTTGACATTGTACCATTAATGACAACTCGTTGTACTCTATCCTTAAGCCAATGTTCTACCCAAGAACAAGAAGATTCATCTAGACCAATTTCTTTTAGTTTGAAGGCTAACCTATTGTGAGCAACCGTATCAAATGCCTTGGCAAAATCCAAGTACATCATATCCACTGCAACACCTACATACTTCTACTTACTTCTTCGTAGAATGCAATTAGGTTAGTTTGATATGACCTATGTTTCATAAAACCATGCTGATTATTGCTAATAACAAAGTTCTTCCCAATGAATTCCTGAATATTATCCCTTAATAGCCGTTCAAATATTTTCTCAGTCACAGAAGTTAATTTCATTATATACTTTTGAATCCAGGATTAAGGCCACTTCAACAATATTTTAATCTGTTAAAATATGGTTGAACCCCTCCACACACACATGGTGCAGACTATCTCTACAATAGTATCACCACCCCAAAAGTATCAACCTTTGAGGTGGAGCCAGTGATGTAATCTCGCCAGTGGCCCCTTTACCTCCGTTCCTCTGGCTTCTCAGGGCACAGGAGTTGGGAGGACATGTGTGTAATTGTGTGTGTGATTGCATGTCTTTGTATGTATTTGAGCATGTATTGTGTATCTATGTACGTGACTGTGTGTCAATTTCATCCTGTAAGGCTTATGATTAGTAATATAATAACAATATAGTTACCACCATCCAGAGGGAGGTGCTTAGAGAATAGGAAAGATGGGTGCTGCCTCAATAATTGTCCCATCCCACCCTAGGCTGGGGCCTAATCACCCTAGTGATAAATATGTCACTGTGCAAGAGAAGAAGACACCTAAAGAGAGGGTCCAGGAGACATGAATTAAACTAGTTAAGAACTCTTAATGGCCTCTAAGGAGCAATTAGTTTGTACAATGTAAAAAACAAAAGACTGGTCCATGCGAAGCCACATGTGACCAGGAACCTTTATTTTTTGAGATTGAGATTGAGATTACCTTGACACTTAACAGTGGGACAACGCCAGGGCACTGCAGGCACCATAACCACTTTCATTAAGATAAGTCGTTATGGTGCGTAGAGTGTCACTTTATAAAAACAAAATTGTCGTCCAAATATTAAAAAAGCTGAATTAAAAGTGTTTCCTCTGTTTAAGATGATGTTAATGGTTCATGTTTGAATTCCTTTTTCATACCATAGGTGCTGCTACAATGTACACACGATATTTGATACTACAGAAGCTAAATTCTGCATATGACCTGATGTGGCCGCATGCAAATTTAATATCTCTCATTATTGGGTTAATCGGCTGCCTTGGTATGTGGCTTGTTGCAGCTTTTCAGGTATGTAACCGGAAACTGTTGCTGTTTTTGTAATGAGGAGAACATTTTCATGTTGTTATTTGACAGAGTCCTCAGCAGAACCCACAAAATTGATTGTATGTCTAGGATCTCAATACACTGGAGTGTCTTCATTCACGTCTGTGATGTGCTGCACATTTCCGTGTGAATTTACCTGAACCGTGAAACATCTAAATCTCAAATAGCAGTTAACCAGTTCAGATAAACAGTCATGTTTACATTTGTCAGTTTTAGTGACTGTCAGTCAGAAAATCAATCAGTCGGACAGTCACTAGAGACACTTCCTCCTAGAATGTCTTCATTATTAGCAGTTCATTCTCCCTGTAGAGAAGCATTATCATGAATCTCTTTGAAAAATAATTCTATTGGTGCAGCTTGGCAACATGCATAGCAGGTCCCTCAATACTTCTCTGTTGAGAAGAATTGGATTGGCCCAACACCACCTAGTGAGGATCTCAGAAGAAGATGAATTGGCAGCGAGACTGGGACACTGCTGGATGAGAGGGGAATTTGTAAAAAGGGCCCCAGTGATCTAATGCCACCAGGAAAACCCTAATGTTATAAATGCTTTTTTATATTTATATTGTATAGATTTATAATTTAAAAAGACCCACAACGGTGACATCGCTGCTCGGTGGCTGTGGGCAGGGGCCTGGCAAAGGTGAATTTTACTTACCTGAACCAGTCCCTCGCGGGTAAAGTCATTGTCTTCCTGCTGCTCCTTTTCTGTTCCTGGAGCTTCAGCTGCCAAGAGCCGATGCCAGGCCTGTACTCGTGCACATGTGCAAGAGTAAAACATTGAGGTCTGTGGAGACTGCGGGATCCTCTTTAGAAAAAGCTTAATCTCTCTACCGCGTCACTAGTGGCTTGGTGGTAGCTCGATCTAGTTTTAAGTTTTGTCAGGTGTTGTCCCCAGTGGTGTATCCTGGTTTTGTGCTGCCCTAGGCTTAAATTAACCCCCCAGCCTCCTTACCTTTGGGAATGCTGGGTGGGGGAGGGGGGCGGGGGGGGGGGGGGGGTTCTCCCTCTCCCTGGGGTCTGCTGGGCGGTCAGTCGGGTGGCGCTCGCGATGAAGCACTTTCCCCTGAGCGCTCTGGTCAGCTCCCTCGTGCGCCGCAGAGTGATGCCGGGAGCCGGAATATGACGGCTGTATATTCTAAAAGAGAACATAAAACAGAAATAGTGTAATACAGTTAAGAGTTATATAGATGCGCTGTTAATCACAGAATGGAGGTGTTAAAATTGCTCAAAAGTTGCCTCCCTCGATGGTGATGGGGGGCTATCAACCCTCACCGCGGTCCAAGTATATTGCTTGAAAGCAGGACTCCAGGTGAAAGGTAAAAAAACAGGGGGGGACCTGTTAACTCTATAGTGCCAGAAAAGCGGCTTTGTTTTCCTGGCACTATAGGATCCCTTTAAAGCAGAAAAGTCCCTTTGACTGGGTTGGAATTTTAGTGACAGATACGCTTTAAGTATATTCTATCCCATCTTTGAATTGTTTACTTTAATGTTTTTGCCCTCTTGTATTTACAGGAAAATTTTATTTAAAAACAGATTGCAAATAAATCAAAATTACATCATTACAATACAATGTTGATATGAAATCTTTTTCTAGTAGTGAATCATTGTCAGTAGCTAGAAAGGAATATACACTACACGGGAGATTACTTTTGTGAATCGTAGTGATTTGAAAGTCGAATTGCAAAATTCAGGCCAAAATAACTGATTTGGAATAAAATCTCCGACCCAGCTGAGGTCACAAGCTAGTTATTTTAGCCCTGGTTTTTGAAATCTGGATTTCAGTTCCCAGCGCACTATTCGGAGTGGCCTTGTTCTGCTGCTCTAGACTCGAGTGACAGATGATGACATTTGGCACATGACTGCACCTAACCCCTTAAGGACACATGACATGGTCCTTAAGGGGTTAAACATCGGATGGGAAAACCCAACCATGGATGATTCCTGGAAAGAAATTTCGATTGACCGGTTAGGTTCTGCTTTCCTATGAAAGTTGTGGTCAGTCTTGCTAAACTAGATGATTGCACATTCATGACTTATCTCTAAACAATCTGTACATCACGAGTGTGCGTCCACCTGAATGTAAATTAACATTAGCACTTTCTGTTTGATGAGAACTCTTTATTTGTATTTTTTTCCCCGTGAAGTTTACCACATTATTATGATAGTTCTGCTTTTATTGATGGTTTAAAAAACCAGGAAGAGCATACTAACTTCTTGACCTAAACTAAGTAGACAGTGAGTCAAACAGCACAAACACAATACAGTTACAGGAAATGTGGGAAAGGCCGGATAGATTTACCATCCATGCACCATTAGACACAAAGTGGTTTATTCACTAAACAAGGAATTGTGGGAAATTTGCAAACTAGCCAAAAACTGGCACGCATGTGGATATAAAGATGGAATCCCTTTTAAGGATGGAGTAAGGGGAGCTTGAGAAGAGCTAAAGTGGAAACTTTCTCCAATTTGGCTCTTTTTGCTTAAATTTTACAGATCCCTAAGCAGTTCCCAGTTTCATAAATAATCACTATATTCCTTTTGAAATCCCAGTTTTTAACTCTCGGTTATTGTGCATATTAATAGCTCATTGTATTTTTTGACTTTACAGGCATGCAGATTGTTCTTTCATGCTTATAGCGTATTGCCTGTTATAATTAGCAATGCACGCTTATCTATCTAGTAATATCTCTCTTTTCTCTTCTAGGAAACATCAGTTTTAATTGTCCATGAGGCTGCAGCCCTTGTAACATTCTGTTTCGGAGTCCTGTATATTTTATCACAGTCCATCATTTCTTACAAGTCTTGCCCACAGTGGAACAAAAAGCTCATATGTCATATACGAATGGCAATATCTGTTGTGTCATTTATTGCGATTTTTCCCAGTATCCTTTTTGATGGGCAATATATCATTGGTTATGTCATCAATACACAATTGGAGCAGGGGACATGAGGTCACGCATTTAGACTGGAAGAAAGGAGATTTAGTCTAAAGCAAAGGAAAGGGTTGTTTTTTTTTTTACAGTCAGAACAATAAGGATGTGGAATTTTCTTCCTGAAGAGATGGCTTTATCAGAGTCTATACAGATGTTTAAACAGCAATTGGATAAATACTTGCAAAAACATAATATTCAGGGATATATTTTTTAATTAGTAGGGTAATAGCTTTTGGTCTAAGGAGATATCTGACTTCCATTCTGGGGTCAAGAAGGATTTTTTTTCTAGTTTGTTGCAAAATTGGAAGCGCTTCAAACTGTTTTTTTTGCCTTCTTTTGGATCAACAGCAAAAATAACTGCGAGAAAGGCTGAACTTGATAGAAGTATGTCTCTTTTCAGCCTATGTAACTATGTAAATTAGGATGCCAGCACTGTATCTTGGCAGGGCCCAGGTCCATAGATATAGCATAGTAACTAGCAGGCTAAATGTGTCAATGTTAACTCCTGGGAGCCGTAGTATTTACATCCTTCCGTGTAGACGATCAGGGGATAATGTAGCAAGTAGGCCTTCCTCCATTTTCTTGTGTATATAAAGCCTAATAATCAATTGATAGCTGGTTAGGTAGGAGTTACAGAATATTTCTTCTGTATTCTTCATTCTATCTTTATAACAGGGGGCCAAGTCCTTTTTGTAGTCTTGTCATATTATTGGACTGCGTCAGAATTTCACTTAAATTCAAATACCGTTAATATGGTAGCTTCTTAAAAATATTTTTTTCAAATACTCAAAAGTTAGAATAGCTGTACAAAAACAAACAAACTAGTGATATAAAACAATTAAAAAGAAATGTTAGTAGGCTACATTAAATCCCCTTGTTTTACTTTTTCCCCGCAGTATGTTTCAATACATAAAGTAAAGAGAAATATTTAAGAATATTTTATTAATATTCGCCTTAAATCAGTGTCCTGTGCAATTTTACTATATTTAAAGTATTATTTTTGGTGGGAATATGCAATTTCAAATGGAATTGATGTAAATACCCCTGCTAGAGCAGAAATGTTTTCTATTATGTACTTAGGTCATTTAAAACTTCTACAGGTTTCATGTTTTCATTTTAATAATAAAAACGCCAACCAGAAAACTTTGGGTTCTTAAATTTTATAGTAAATGCTTTTATTATGTCATCACATAGGAATGTGGCATTAACAAACCTTTTCTCGATACAGACATTACATTAACCAATACTTGCTGTAAACGGTCCTATATCTACTACATGAGAAATGTTCTTGGTTCTATAACATTGTACTGACAATCCTGTGAAGATGACGATATATTTCCTTAATATATTTCCAGTGATTATATGTGCATTAAAAGTTGGCAGCTTGAAGCCACGTTGGCAACCATCTGATCAGGTATTATTTGTTGTTTGTTGTGATGATGATATGTCATTGGTTAGATCAGGTGTAGGCAACCTTCAGCACTCCAGATGTTGTGGACTACATCCCCCATGATGCTTTCACACCCATAATGCTGGCAAAGCATCATGGGAGGTGTAGTCCAAAACACCTGGAGTGCCAAAGGTGGCCTATGCCTGGGTTAGATTATGTTGCCGGATGTGAACACCTTTCGATTTTTTTTATTTTATTTTTTTATTCTTTATTTTTGAGTGCAGAGCAAATTACAGGCATAAACACTGACTTATACAACACATGGGATCAGCATAAACAGTTAGTACGGATAGTCAAGAGATGCTGCACTATTTTTTTTTTTTTAAAACAAGTTTGAGACATGAGGGAGGCAAGAAAGTGATATAGAGAAGATTTGCATATTTGCTTAAGCTAAACATACACATCTAATTTCTTTATCAAGGTTAAGTTTATGCTCAGAATACTTGCTAGTTATGAAAGGTTGCTTGATGCATCTAGATAGCAGTAGTTTTACAAACAGGCTAGTGTAGTTTGGTCATATTTGATATTCAGGCTGGGTCTTGTGATGTCGCTTTGATGCTGGTTTCACCACGGCCGTTAGAAGCTACCGGTGCTGCCTCTGTGGGGAGCCGTCGTTGTGGTTTTGCTGAGCCTCCAAGACAGGGGGAGTTCTGTTGCTGTCCGGTGCTTGCTCTGTCCGTTTCATGCGGCAGTGGGTGAGTGTCCACTAGAGCAGGCAGCAAAACACAGTCCAGTCCAGCCCTGCCGCACTCTGAGCAGTTTGCCGGCTTCCCTGGTGTTGCAGCCGTGATGCGGAGTGCTTGTCTCGCTTCCCTGGGCAGGGTCTGAAGGCAGGGGTTACAGTGTCGGCTGAGAGCACTGGGAGTGAGTTGTTTCTCCCCATGTCTTCTGTGCACATGGCATCTGCCATCTTGGGCCTGGCTCTTAGGCCCCACAGCTTCAGTCGCCATATTTTCGTCAGGGCCTCAGGGTGAGGACCGGGATCACCCCCACCGGTCCAGAGGGGGGGGGGGGGGGGAACAGGGCCTCGTTCACGCTCGTTTGGGCCCCAGGTTGGGTTCTGTTGGGCAGGATAGAGGGGCAGCGGCCGTCTGCCCCCCTCACCGCCGGAGTAGGCCTCGATTGGGGCATCCGTGCCCTCTCCTCCAGGGGACTGCAGCTCGGTGAGCCAGCCTCACCCTGGATCCAGTGTCCCTTTAGCTCTGTGGACCGCCGCTGGTGATTGGTTCTGGAGCTGGAAAACCTGAATTCAAAGCATAAAGTTTGATGGCTTGCAGGAGCTCAGCTTGCATGCTGCCATCCAGCTTGGCGGTCCGGCCCCGCCCCCCGAACACCTTTCGATTTAAAGCAGCAAAACAACTTTAACTTAAATGATTAACTTCCAATTAACACATCTGAACAAAAGATTGTTTACCTGACCATTATTAAAACTGGGCACCAAGTGTGTAATGCCAACAAGAACTTTTTATAGGGTTTGTTCTAAGCATAATAAAATGTACTTGTACTTTGTTTGTTTTTATATTTTTTAGGGGAGGTGGAGGGGGTGTTGCGAGTAATCGTTCACAAGATTTAACCCCTTAAGGACACAACTTCTGGAATAAAAGAGAATCATGACAGAATATTTCCGTCATGTGTCCTTAAGAGGTTAAAGCTAATCCAAGCGTTTGTGCTTATAAATCACAGATGCCAACAGACAGCAATATAAGAATATAATAGAAGGATCGGATGAGAACCAGAGAGACTGATTCTAAAACAGATAGGGTGTAGGCTGGTGGGCTAGATATGTTTGTTCAATTTTGCCTGCTACTAGCCTTTTCTAAACATGTCTCTCCATCTCAAATTCTACACACAGCATCCCACAATGCATTGCATGTAGGTCAAAGGAGTTGGCTGGTTGTGGGCAGAGACAGTCACAGCCATTTCAAGCAGATATATTTTTGCTTTTCAGGTGTTGACGAATTTGGTACCAGAAATGAACTGTTAAATAATAAAAAGAAATGCTGTTTGGCTCCCACAATGTAAATATTTTTTGTGGGTTTTATAAAACAGTACGTTACCATGCTTGTTGTGACCGAGTCACTTTAATAGCAAAGAGAACATCGGCAAGGCGGAGGAGAAACGTAGATACTTCTCTTCTATAGCCCCATCATTGGCTTGAGGTCTGCTTTTGGTGGTGGTAAGAGCACAGTGCTGCAGAAATTCTGTTTTAGGTTTAAATGTTCCCTTTAATTACAGTTTTGCAAACTGTATCAGATGGGGTGTGTTTAGAGTTTGTGTTTATTCAAATAAGTTTATTTTTACATAGTTCGCTTATAATAATTTTTACATTGCAACGAATAGCATATTCAAGGATATGATAGATAATACATAGATTAGTTGCTGATGCAAGGAGAAATGTGACTGCCATTTTGGAGTGACGTGATTTATTCCCCATTTTATGTCAAAATTGTAAATCACTACAAATAGTTTCTGGTTATTTTTTGCCACATTTTGGATCAACAGAACAAACAGAGATGTGTGAAAGGTTCAATCTGATGGCCTTGAGTATATTTTCAGCCTCTATTACTATGTAACTATCATTATTTTTTTCATGCAGGGATACTCAAATCATCTAACAAGCGCTATATGTGAGTGGATAGTAGCATTTGGATTTGTAACCTTTTTCCTGACCTTCATCAGAGATTTCCAGGTTAGTACACAGTATGTCTGTTACAATCTGCCATCTTTCAATTATTTTATCACACATCTCTATTTAATACTTAGATAGCTGAAGGGTTCAATTTGCATAATGTCCAGATGGATTGAGTGAATCACTGAGATGATAATTTATGAACAACAACCAGAGAATAGTAGTCACGAAGGAGAACTTGACTTTCAGCTCATTCCCGGCCAAGCAAGGGCAACTTCATTATGGACACAGCAGTTCAACAAAGCTCTGTGTACAAATCTGGCAAATCATCTGCCCCATTGCCTAACAAATGGGAAGGCCTTCAGTACTCCAGATAATTTGGACTACATTATCTGGTTCATGATTTAGTCCACGACATCTGGAGTACCGAAGGTTGCCTACCCCTGGCCATTGGTGGTCAACCCAGTCCCTCAAGGCACACCAACAGTTCAGGATGTATGTATTTCACATTGTTACAGTGGAATACTGGAGAAACAAAAGCTAAATGTTTTTTCTATAATTCTGCTTTTTATCATTGCAGGGTGCCAATGTAACCATTTCAACGGAAATACTTGATGACTACGGCGACTATTAAAAGGATTCTCTTGAGAATTATAGGAGACAAAACTATTTTCTAGTAGTCCTTGCTAGACTAATAAGGACACAAGGACTTGTACACAATTTGCACTTTGGAACAAATGCCAGTTTTGTTTTTTAATGTTTGGTAACGGAATCTGACTTTTTACAATATTTTCATCATGTAATTTTTTTTGTATATTTTTTACTTTTTAACATATGCCAGTTAATGTTTTAAGAATAGAATTTACAATGATAACCATGTTACTGAAAGGGCACTTATTATGGTTTTCAAAATGTTTCTAATAAATTAGATTATTTTTCATTTTTGGAGATGTCAGTCTTTTCAAGAGGAAAGCACAAATTATCGAGCGCTGATGTGTTGACAAACTCATTGATTCACTCTACAGCTACCACGAATCTTACAGCTGGATCGGTCATTTTTACCCTACATGACACTTTTCATTCAACTGTTTTGTTAACTTCACAGTTTGACTACTATATAAAGAAGCATTAACAAGTTACCTATTTGTCATGTTAAAGATAACAAATTAACCACTGTTAACCATTTTAATAGCTTTGGCATGTTTGTGTTTGTTCATGTATAAGATGGCGATAGAACTTTAATTTGATAATATACTATACATACACACATACATAGACACATAAAATACATACAGAGAGACAAAAACACACAAACTTATTATTTACTATTTAGGACAACTAAAGTCTGAAAAAGAGGGAATTAAGTGTGTGGGGAGGGGGGGAACTTATGGCTATAAACATTTGTATACAACTATGTAGCTAAAGAAAAATACATACCTCAGAATAAGCTCATTTATTTGCCATAATTTTCAGACTACCTCATATGCATGGCATTTTTGTCTATTTTTGGTAGTTAAAGCTCATATAGTACAAGGAGAGCATCACTGTTTTAAATCTAGGCATCTAAAATGTTGGATCCTGGGACTGTAAATATAACAAAAATCTACAAAATGTATGATTTTGTAAAAAAAAAAAAAATACCTCATGCTATTATGCTAGCAGGCATTATCATATTTTAAAAATCCTTTTTTCTTTTTAAAAATACTTTATTTAAAGTGAGTCGTACAAAGGAACAACTAACTATAGGAAGAGTAAATAGAGTAAACATTATCTAATAAAATGAGGAAGAAATGAAAAGGTTATCAAACCCATTAAACTGTATTGAATTCACTAACAAGATGTGGAAAAAAGATTGAAATGAAGGAAAGGAGGGGGGATCAAGAAGGGGGAGTACCACCATTGCGAAACTAAACTCCAGAGGCATTAACGTTAAGCTTTAAGCACCAGAACAACTACAGAAATGTTATGGTTCTGGTACAAAAAGAATATCCATGTAGTCTCAGTAATCTGAATACTGCCTTCTATGTAAAAAAATAAATAAAATAAAAACAAACAACATATATATATATATATATATATATATATATATATATATATATAAAGGTATCCTCTAGTGGCTGTCACTCACACTGCCACAAGAGGCACTTCCAGTTGCAGTCCTGCATGAAGTCCCTACTTCTCATAGACATGCATTGAGATGCACAATGAGATGCTGATTGCCACACATCAGCAATAGCCCCCAATGACCGCAGGTCTTCTGCGAGACTTAGTTTACTCCAACAGATGCTTTTTGTGAAGAGCAAAGTAGCTCTAACCAGAGGCGTAAAGAGAATCCACATGGCCCCGATGTGAAAAGTGCCCTGTGACTCTCTAAATAACTATCTAGTCACTTCCTGGCTGTCTCCCAGCCACCACACTCCAGGAAGTGCCGATGATCACTAAAGCCAACTGCGAGGGCAAGTTGAGAAATGGATATCGGTACTCTACACCAAATCCTTACAAGGCATACTACTTTGGAGAAAACCAGGTCTGACACCTATCCCACACTGCCTGAGGCCAATACTGGTCCACCAGTTCAATCCCCTTCTATCCCACATACCTACATCGCAAGTGCAGAATCTGCAATGACATCAGACACTTGTTGATAAAAGCGGAGGTACAGATGGTCACTAACCAGTTAAAGTAAACGAAAAAGACAAATTAGATGTCCGTCGGGGTGTGTTACCTGTACAAGAGACACTAATCCAAATCCAAACCCAACAACACGATCTCACTGTGCTAGTGGAGGTAACAGAAGATAGGGGATGGAAGAAGATTCTAAAAATATCAATATCACTAGATAGCGCATACCTTATCAACAAATCTACGTCAGCATATACTACAGTCCCTAGAGATGTAATTGTCGGGTACCAATCTCATTTGGTTAAGAGCTGGATAATGTGTGTATTGCAAGGGAAGACTCCACTAACCTTCAACTCTCACCAAGTTATCTTCTACAATGATTTCACTCAGTTCACCTTGAAGTGGATAAAGTCTAGGCATCCCATCACCTTGCAGTTGGCTTAAAGTGGAGAAAGTCTATGCATCCCATCACCTTGCAGTTGGCTTAAAGTGGAGAAAGTCTATGCATCCCATCACCTTGCAGTTGGCTTGAAGTGGAGAAAGTCTATGCAAGTCACCTTGCAGTTGGGATCCATGGGGTTGTAATATCGCTGGTCTTCCCCAATAATGTGGTCACTAAAGAAGGGGGCAATTTAGTAGTTCATCCCGCCCACGGAGGCGCTAGCCACCTTGGGCATCACCAAAGTGCAACTGAAAACTAGAGGTCCAACTCACTCATCGGATGTCCAAAAAGTAGTTCCTTTTGTCCCTTGTACAGAAGCAGATGTTGACTAAGAATGCTGGAAAGCTTTCCTACATGGCAATGCCACATTACAGTGTTCTGAGATATTTTTTTAAATATATTTATTTCTATACTTTTTGTTTGCTTTACTTTTAAATCATACTGTGGTTTGGGCATTAGTATTAGATCCCAAGAGATCGTTTTGGTTTTTCTCCACACAGCCTTGCACAAAATGGGTTGTTACATCATTATGCAGCAAAGCAAGAGATATCAGTACCACTTTGGTAATGTAGCTAAAAGAAACATAGCATACGATGCCACCAGCCCAGGTCAAACACATTAACCATACACAATTTATCACATCTCTCAGATGTGTATACTGTCAGTTTTTTGAGCCACATTAAATATGCATGGAAAATTTAAAAGTATATATTTAGTTCATGTTATATAGACTTTGTACAAGATGCATACTAAATGCACATTTGATGTGTAAATTAATGTGTGTGTGTGCGTGCAATACCTCCGTAGGTATGTGAATGCGCTTGTATGCTCTGTGGTACAACTGATTGTTGGTTGTAATGAAGTACAGCAATAAGATTGAGAAAAACTACCTGGAACTAAACCTGAATGTGCATCAAGGGGGGAGATGGGGGTGGGGATGTGGATGTGTGCAAGGACAAGTCCATGTATGTCTGAATGTATATCAATATATATTTTCCATATGTAGGCATGTGCATAATGGATTTTTAGGCAAATTGACCCATGATTAGCTGCAAAGTACTAAGGTGCAGGCCAAAGAAAATATGGTGTTGTTAGCACACAGACAGCTGGTATTAAATCAATGGACATCTCAGCAATATTGCTACTTCCATTTATTGCTCATTTGTGAGTACAAGTACATGAGGTAAGGTACCAGGATGTCCGGTACCAGTCAATGAGCAGATAGATATGGAAAGCTGCAAGTAAAGGTTGCTTGCTAGCAAAGCACATTTTACTCACCTGAAACATACAAAGTTATTCACTAAAGTTAGAATTCAAAATTAATTTCCAATTTTATACCAAAATAGCCAAACTGGAAGCATAGCGGATTAGTGAATTTTTCAAATTTCAGATATTTTGATCTGAAAGGAACACTATAGGCACCTAGACCAGATCATCTCATTGAAGTGGTCTGGGTGCAGTTTCCCTGTCCCCTTAACACTGCATTGGGGAAGGCCTAATTCGCATGTGGCGCTCTGAGAGACATTGGCGCTGGAATCAGATAGGTGAAAAAAGGGCAAGTAACCCTTTATCTGCTGTGAAGGGAGGGGACAGAGAGACACTATAATGTTATGGATACAGTTTTATATTCCGAATACTATAGTGTTCCATTACATTTAGTGAATAACTAATAAATCGACTCTAAACAGGGTGAAATGTAAGGTAAAATAGGACATCTGACATTTACAGTATAATAAATCAAGCCATTCTGCTTGTGTTTCCTGCCTCTAAATGTTTACAGTTGTCATTTAACCCTGAGTGAAAGCAGTTCTGTATGCCAAGGTGTGCAGGGGGTCCCTTTTTGTCTGTGTGCTGTCTGCTTGACATTTACAAGAACTGTGTGTGTTTGGACAAAATAAATATTTCTGTTTTTCAGAAATGTTTTACATTGCCAGACAAAAAGGACAGCATCGACGTACCAAATTTACAATAAGATTTTGTTTGCTTTCTCTCCTGCAACTGTCAACCAAAAAAAAACTAAACTCACATTAAAAACTATTCTAGCAACCTATATGTCTACCCTATTCTTACCTTTTGTGTCGCTTTACTCCGCTCCCTCTGGAATATAAGCTCATTTGAGGACGCTCAACCCCCTCTTTTCCTGAGCATCAGACTCATCTGGTTACCAATACTAGTCTGTTAGTTCACCCATTGTACAGCGCTGTGGAATTTGTTGGCGCTTTATGTCAGACTGTAGCAAGCAACCTTGCAATTCCAGTTTTGCAGCTATAGCATGCTAGCTGCAGTATTCTAGAATCATTTGGAACTCAAAATTGACACATTCTACAAGAGTAAAAGCTTTCCGAGCAATTTTCCGGTAACAAATATACAAACAGTATGTTTTGTTTTATCAGTTTAATAAAAATACATGTTTGCCAACAACAGAAACAGAGGTGCATTAGTGAGAATTGTATTAAAGAGGCATTCGATGCAACATCCCATTTAGTGCCTGGAGTCCCCTAAGGCCTTGCCACTGCTCAGTGTTAACACTGTTAAACTTTAAAGCTTTAACACTCTACTTTGTAGTGCCTTCCATAAAGGGAGCATGTAGACCGACAGTTATAGTGAGAGCCAGTACTTACATGGCACACCTTACAAGCCCATTGACATAGGACAGAGATCTTGAAATCTTTCAAGCAGATCAGAAAATAATAGGTAGTAACGAAAAAGTCTGCATTAGAGAGAAAAATGGTTTGCCCACTTACTGGGGAACTGGGCCAGTGTACTCCTAGCATCATAACCTCCAGTGCTTTATTTAGTGAGTAAATATCCACATAGTAAGGCAACACTGCTTTTTGAAACTTAACATATAAAGAAAAACACCAAAAAAAAACCAAAAAAACAGTTAATGTTCAATAACTCCCTAGGAGCTATGAGAATGGCGTTAGAGGGGTCATGGGCAAGAAAATTGGAGTGCACGTGAAGAAGGGCACATCAGTGGTGCATCTGGCCCTGCACATGTTCAGAGTGACACAAAGTGTTTTGCATGGACAGAATTGGAATGAAATATGGCAGGACTGCTTCTCTGGTTCTGAGACTGTTGGGAGTTGTGTTTTATTCAATTCATGCAGATATTTGCGACCAGTAGCAATAGACGACATTTTACATTAATTTGTTCTTCAATGATGTGGTGCCTGTATAATGGACCAGTCTAGCTTATACAAAAGACTATGGTAGAAAAAAAACCTAAAGAATTTAATCACTAAATGAAGATTCACTGTCAGAGCTTTCATCAGCTGCTGGCTCTCCATCAGGTATTGGAGCGTCTGGGGTCCTGTGAAAAGATATACAGTAATTTAAATGGCTTTGTGCAGAACTTACATCATACAAGATATAAATAGAAAAAGAAAAAAACGACATCTATATTAACCAAAGCTTAGAAGTCTGACAACTACAAAAGCAGGCGTATTCACCAAACTTGACACATACATTGTTAAATAATATTTTAAGACACGTGTAAAATAATGTCCAGAAAATAGGATTCTAAATCACATGAGAAACATTAGCCGCATTCTTTGTCATCATGTAGTGTGTCATGAACCAAATGTAAACACCATTAATGACACTAGTGGTTGAAGTAAACATCTCCCGATTCCCTGAAATGTCCATGTTTTACACTGGCATACAAAGGGACAACATCTAGTTCCCAAAAACACTACATTCAGAAGCAGTGGTTTTGGTGCTTAAAAGATCCAGTTAATAGGGTTGTATAATATTACTATGCCTGTGCTCAAGCATTTAGGGCAGCTGCATGTACTACAAAATACAGCCTCAATGTGCAAACATCACACAAGCATAGTGTAGGGATAACATTTGAATTGCTCTTCTATTTCACAGAATTGGTACAAAAGCATCCATCAACCTCCATGTGCCTCCTATTATAAGAAAACTCATGTCAGTCATGTTTGAGATTCTAAACAAAGTACTGACGTAGCTTTTACCAATGACACTTTGACAAAAAAGACAAACAAAATACTTACTCTAAATAATTAGGATTGAGTCCTTCTGAGATCATCTTATTTCTTATCGCCATGACTGGAACCCCCTGGAAACAGAAAGCATTTAATTAGGGGTTTACATTCTCTAAAATGGCTCAGGTGGACAGCAATCCATCTCAGATTTACAGGTATTATGTTACATGGAAGATCACTTTTTAAAACTTTTTTTCCCCCTCTATTTAATATATTAGACCTGACCAGGCTTTGTGAAGTACCCCACCAGCGCTCCACAATATATTTCATGACAAGTGCTTATATTGTAGGAGCGTTCCGTGGAGCAAATAGACAGCGAGGCAGCTAGTAGCATGCTTCTGTCGTGTCAATATTGAAAATTTTCGATTAGGACTCACCAGTCTGTAAAAAGTAGTGAGTGTAAACACAATATGGCCATAGGGTGAGACTAAATCCTCATACTTTGTACATCACATAAGGGTTTATAAATAGCCTTCAAAGATTGAAGATAAAAATAGTTAAAATGTTTCCGTGTTTGCAGAGCCACATTGGTGTATTATTTAAAACCAATGGTCATTTCAGGCATCAGCAGAAACACTGCTGTTATATATAGCAAATTCTGACACATAGAAAGTTATACTTGGCTTGGTCATGAGAGGGTTATTGGTTTAATTTGGTATTATCCAACAACTCTTCGATTATTTAAAGCACAGCTTACTGTTGAACAGTGGGGAATAGATTGAATAGATGTGCATTAATATTATATCTCCTCAACATCTCCATTACAACCTGGACATCTGTTGTAGATGAGGTGCACCAGGAGGATCGCTGTTTCACATCTGGTTAGGTCATGATGGATGGATTTTAGAGGAAGATTGATGGATTTTAGAGGAAGGTCGATGAGGCTCAGGCCAAGCAGCTCTGGACACAAATATTTGAATTAACAGCATAGATAAGATGACACTACTCTACGGGATAGGACTGATACCAGCACAGTTTTAAGGGCCCCCTTCTTTGATGTTATCTCCAGGCAGGCTGATATTGGCTCGGAGGATGGCAGGACAGCGTGTACTAACTTACGCTCTTTTTAAAATCTTTTCCAGTCGCTTTATGAATTCTGTGCCTTTCTGTGTTCTTTTCTTTATGGATTGTTCTTAGGCTGCCCATGACTTACTAGAGCACAAAACAAAACGACACTAGTCTATGCATTTTGTCTCTATTCATAATGGAGCGTGAGAGAGTCTTTTCTCACATCTGATTTCTTTTTTTTTTTTTTGTCAATCTGTATTTTTATTGAGGCAGATATGAAGGGTACAGAATATAAAAAAGGGAAATGCAAGGGTACTTCACAAGAGATATCGATGAATACTGCGGTATTAGTGTTCCTTACATTTCCGGGCTCTAAGTGCCTCCTTTTATATTTTTATATGACTCTAAACAGCAGCGTAAATTGAACAGACACGCTAAGCAAACAGCAACGTTAACACACTTTTGAAAATAGCATGAGTAAATATACATTTTTAGAATGTTAAACAACCGAGTTAGATGAGTATACTGTCAGTGGAGACTGGAAGATAGTCCTTAAACTGATTCCAGTAATTGTTAGAACCCTCAGAACCCAAACCCTGCATGCTATAATGACACAAAATTACACAGATTCTGAGCGTCAGAATCTGAGAAAAGATGGAATAATAAATGTTGGACAGAACAGCACAGAGATGGCCAACCTGTATCTGAGCTTTCGCATCTGAGCTGTATCTGAATTACATTTGCCATCACACTCAGTCAGACATATGGTTGGTTGGCATCAAAAGAAATGAAGATCAGAAACACCCCAGGTTAAAGTTAAAGTTTACCATCACTACAGTAATGGGTTCTTTCATTTTACTAGGCTTATTTACCAATAGGCCACACTCCTTAATACTTTGCATTCAGAGAAGCAAATTATTATTTAAAATCAAAAACACTTTTCCATTCTACACTGATCACATAAAATATAAAAAAAAAATAAAAAAAATCAAGGGTTACTTCAAGCACCATGATCACTTCATTGATTTGATGTGGCTATGTTGCCTGGTGTATGTATGTGCAGAATTTCACTTTAAAATGTATTTATATTTTTGTGTTATGGGGAGTGGGGGAGCAGACCACCTCAGAATGGCTTACTCCAACCAAAATACCAGAGTTTCATAAAGCCTCCAAGTCAGAACAGTTATTTAGGAGTTATACACTCACTGAAAGTCCAGTTACTTCTCTAAGTTGTTCACATTTTTTTATCAGTTGATATCCTTACCACTTGAACCATCTTGAGATATCTGGCATATCTAGGATCTTTTGCCACAGTGACGACATTTTCTGTTTGCACTTCTTCCTTCTGCAATGGGATCTCCTTCATGGAATTCTGTGTGACCTGGAAACACACATTAAAGGCTGCTGAGAGCATTCACAGGAACAAGATCTGAGGGTGAGTGGAAGGTTAGTTAAGGACAAGTGCAAAGCAGAGGAGTGGATGGAGTAATGTTTTGGCCCTGAGCCAGAGAACACAAGCAATTACTAACCCTTAGTTTAGTTGAGCTTCATGAAACAGCTAGGGAATCAAGTGAGATCTCAGTTGGTTAACACACCCATTGTAGAAACCACACAAAGCAGTAGATTCAATTCTCAGTAACATAAGTGACATTAAGTGGAGGAATATCTATTTCCATTGAAAATGTAAGGTCTCTGGCAAAACGCTAATTATTTTGTTTTTCTTTATTTATTTTAAGATCTGCCTCTATGAACAAAATCTTTATTCCCTTCCATCACGTACACTAAGACTTGCCTGGCTTTTTATCTCAACATTACTGACGCTATGAAATTGAGGCTCCCCAACATCTGCTCTTGAGGCTCCACAGAGGTCATATGTTGAGATTATCATAAATGATGGTTTAACCCCTTAAGGACACATGACATGTGTGACATGTCATGATTCCATTTTATTCCAGAAGTTTGGTCCTTAAGGGGTTAAAGTTGGCCTACTGTTGGCCATGGAGAGATGGACTTTATAACTACTGTTCCATTAAGTATTATTATTATCATCATTATTATATTGTTTTGTAATTGTTGCCGGGTTTCATGGTCAGAAGATGAACAATGGCACTGTTCAACTTTGCTTGATTAAAAAGACTCTGTTGTCCATAAAACATTGGAATGACTGAGTACAGTTAAGGTAGGTATCCATTGTGAGGAAAAAATAAATAAATCACCAGTTGCCAGGTGTACATATCGAATGTTCTTCCCTGGCCATCTTCAAGATGGCTTCTGGTAATGGATACTTGTAGCACCCACCTCCCCATATGGCATTTTCAAACGTATGGAGCGCTGGTAATTTGAAGGAGGGTAGCTACATGCCACCAGACTCCAACATCCTATTTTGGCAGGTATCTTTATTAGATTTTCCTAACGGATTGTTTGGCACTCTATACTGGTAGGAATTTAAGAGTATATATATATATATTATATATATTTATAAATGTGTTCGCTGTCTGGCCAGAACAATAATTAGATGAACTGGAAGTAGTACAATACAGGACTCATGTTTAAAACAACAGAGCTTGTTTAATGGAAATTCTTAATAATAAAAATATATAAAAATAAAATAATAATAATAATAATAATAATACAATTTGTATTTGGTTTTCAAAACTAGATATTTTATTCCTTAAGAGCTGATCTGATTGTCAGTTTGGCTTAACTTATTTTTATTGACTATAAGGTAGCTCAATTAAATAGTTCACCCTTCTACTTGAATTTAAAAATGAATTATAAAAATCAATGACAATACAGTGCTAAGGCATGTCATTTTCAAATGATTAAGATTCAGCTTTTAGATGACCCTATGAATTTACATGCTAGGTTTATTTTCCTAATAGCTCCTCCATTATTAAACATACGCGTTACAGAAAACTAATTATAGTAACAATACTTACATCGGACTGAGGAGAGACAGAGAGTGAGGATTGTGAATCTGCTTGTGTTGGTATATGGCCATTGGGAATGGTATCTGGAGGTACATGTTGTTTTTCCACTTTAACATCCTCAAGGCCGGGTATGGAAGAGAGCTAAAAAAAAATAAAAAAAAATTGTAAATACACAGAAGACAAATTAATGACACATTGAATAAATGGCAATATACTCTGAACACTTTACTGAACAGGACACTTGATGCAGAAGAACATGATAAGAGCAAATTGTAGGTTGTAAGTTTTTTTTTTTTTTTAGTTAAAAGCATTTAGTTTTTTAATTTACTAATGATTTGTTTTATCCCATAAATCCACCCTTCTTCTCCTTCCCTTCCCTTCTAACGTCCTCCGTTTCCCTTTTTGCTCCAAACTTACTGCAATACACAATGTCGTGACTAACTTACATTAAAAGCGGACCACTGAACTACAACTCTTAGAAATGTGTACCAAAGGCCTTCCAACACAGGAAACATCTCCATTTAAGCTGCATTACCATTTATGTGTTCACTGATAATCTAGGTGTTCCAATCGGTCGCCCACTTGTGTGAGGACAGTCCGTCCCAAAATATCAGTATATACAGCATTTCAAACACTGACCCTAATAAAGTTTCAGCAGCTGAGTGAACAGTCAAAATAATTTTTGAGTTCATGTGTAGAAGTTAACCCCTTAAGGACCAAACTTCTGGAATAAAAGGGAATCATGACATGTCCTTAAGGGGTTAAAATCCTAAATAAACAGTAACAACGCACTGCATACAAAGGCTCACAGAAGTACAAAGCACAATTCTTACATTCTACACGTTTTGTACTATCCCATACTTTAACAGCACTAAATTGAAGGACTCCCAGTCTGCACTGATAAACAGTAAAGATATGCCCCTAATAATGTAATTAAAAAACATATCTTAACAAAATCTCTTACAGGAAGTATTTCAAACACAGAGGCTAAAGTTAAAGGGACACTGTAGTCACCAGAACAACCATGTGGTTGTTCTGGTGTATATAGGTCTTTCCCTGCAGGCTTCTTAATGTAAACACTGCCTTTTCGTTAACACCTTTTGACATTAGAAAAAAGAAAAAAAAAAATATTTTAATAAAAAAAGAAATAAAAAAGAAATACACCTTGCAAATCCAGTCAAAGCAATGCTCAATACGTATAATAATGATCAGATATGTACACTGTGCAATAGTCATTAAATAAAAACCGGACTAAATGTTGTATTTAATTCATTGAACAGATATGCCGTGAAAATGGGGTACATATAGCATCCAACTCAAGGATACAAAAGCAACCTAAAAACTGATATACACCAAGACAAGTATATCAATCCACTGCAAATTCTAAGTCACTCGCTTCAAATACATCATATTAGAAAACAGGCTTCCTAGAGGCACCTTTACCAAGAAATATGATGCACTTCAGCATAATCAGAAGTATTACATAATAGTTACTGCAAAAGTGAAGTGATACAAAAAAAATAAATAAAAAAAATCTCCAATTTCTCTTCTCTCATTCCTTTCCTTCCATTAAACCATGCTCTTAAAGGTCAAACACGAAACATATTTCATGCTTCATGCTCACGCCTGCTGACTCCTATTCCACTCCTCATCCAATCAAATGCTTCTCATTTAAAAACATTGAATCCAACGCTTCCCTATGAGAAGCACTGACAGAGCTTTTCGACATTCACATGCAATGCATAAGGAAGTTGAATGTTGAGAAGCATGTTGGACTCTGTACTCATTGTGGAAGCACCATCTAGATTCTAGTGGCTGTCAGTGTAACAGCTACTCGAGGTGCGTTTAGCCGGCAAACGGCAATGTTTTACATTGCAGGAGAAAAACCACCAAGGGCACTGCACACATACACTTCATTGAGATGACGTGTTTTGCATGCCTAAAGAATCCCTCTAAGACACGTTTCACACTCCACAAGAGTGGACATAGTCCTCAAAGTGAAGATTCAATTCTGGATAACATGTAGAATAGAATATTCCGTGTTAACGAATGCAGAACCTGCTCTATGACCTGGGATGCAAAAATCATTGGTATCACAATCATGTTCTCTAAAAGAACTACTGACAGTTGTAAGTATATTGCCCAAAGCCCCAAATCCCCCACCAAATAATGAACTGCACAGAGTTAAAAAATAAAACAAAAACGCTGGTCTAAACTGAGAAGGAAGTATGCAGAGGGGAGGCAGACACGCTCAAGTAAAGCACGTCTGTCATTTCCACAGGAACCAAACCTCCCTGGCTGTCTGACTGAGAGCCAGAGAGTGCTTCAGTAATAAAGAGTACTAATTTCTCATAGTGCTGGATGCTTAATGCTAAACTAGAGTCCCCAGGAGCCCATCCCTTTTGTGCTGCTTGGGTTATTAAGGAAGCATTAGCCAGCACAGTGGTGACTGGATGAGATTGTCAGTTGACCACTTTCTGCCTATCACGGCTGCCAGAGCTAGTATGAATTGGAATTGTCAGAAGGAAGGGTATAAATCACTTTACAGGAAGTGTTTAGGAAGGCTGCGTAAGTCACATGCAGGAAGGTGTGATTGGGGCTGAATAAACAAAGTGATTTAACTCATAAATGGCAAAGAATTGAACAGTGAATATTCCTCACAAACTGCTTAATTAGTAAAGTTGTATTGGTGCCTGTAGTGCCCCTTTAAAAGGTACACTTTAATGTTGGGAATACAAAGATGTTTCCTCTACCCCTGCAGCCCCCACCTATGATGTGAAGGGTTAAATTACCCTTCATGTTCCTCTGCGCTGGGTCGGGCTTCACCTCCTCCGACAGCCAATGGGGGAGATCTAATGCACATGTTCCATGTGCGCATTAGGACTTCCCCATAGGAAAGTATAGCCTCAATACTCGGTGTCAAACTCTGTGAAATGCCAGGAAGCGCCTCTAGTAGCTGTGTGATTTACAGCCACTAGAGGTAGTCTTAACACGGCAATGTAAACATTGCAGCATCTCTAAACTGCAATGTTATACATTGAAGACAACTACAATGAGATGTCCCTTTAAAGAAAAACTAAAAAGTGTTAGGAATACAAGTTTGTACTCCTAACACTTTAGTGTCCCTTGTCCTTGATAACAAGGTTCGCCCCAGTTCAGCTTGAAAATACATTTTTCACTTACCTTTTTCAAGCACCGTGGCTCACTCGCCTCCTCCTGCAGAGTCATGGCCTCATCAGGAGTCTATCAAATCCAATGCTCCTCAGCAATGAATCAATGCTTTCTAATTGGGGTCATCAGTCACGTGACAAGAGTTTAACTCTGCTACTGCAACCAGCAGTGCATCTAGTGGCTGTCACTAGGATAGTCGCCAGAAGATGATTTAACCACATTGAGATGAAGTGGCCTGGGTGACTTTAATATGCCTTTGAAGAAGTTAAAGGGACACTATAGTCACCTGAACAACTTTAGCTTAATGAAGCAGTTTTGGTGTATAGAACATGCCCCTGCAGCCTCACTGCTCAATCCTCTGCCATTTAGGAGTTAAATCCCTTTGTTTATGAACCCTAGTCACACCTCCCTGCATGTGACTTGCACAGCCTTCCATAAACACTTCCTGTAAAGAGAGCCCTATTTAGGCTTTCTTTATTGAAAGTTCTGTTTAATTAAGATTTTCTTATCCCCTGCTATGTTAATAGCTTGATAGACCCTGCAAGAACCTCCTGTATGTGGTTAAAGTTCAATTTAGAGATTGAGATACAATTATTTAAGGTAAATTACATCTGTTTGAAAGTGAAACCAGTTTTTTTTTTCATGCAGGCTCTGTCAATCATAGCCAGGGGAGGTGTGGCTAGGGCTGCATAAACAGAAACAAAGTGATTTAACTCCTAAATGACTGAATTGAGCAGTGAAATTGCAGGGGAATGATCTATACCAGGGCTTCCCAAACTTTTATGGGCCGAGACCCACTTTTCAAAATGGTAATTTTTCGAGACCCACTTGCTTTTAATGCGTATTTTAAAAAGTGAACACCATGGCAATCCGCTTCAGAGGCATACAATTGGCAAACTATAGCAATCCGCTTTAGATGCATACAATTGGCACACCGTGGAAAGCCGCTTTAGATGCACACAATTGACACACCAATGCAATCCGCTTTAGATGCATAAAATTGGCATATCATGGCAATCACTTTTAGATGCATAAACTTGGTACATCATGGCAATCAGCTTCAGAAGCATACAATTGGCACACCGTGGAAATCCGCTTTAGATGCATACAATTGGCACACCATGGCAATCCGCTTAAGATGCATACAATTGGCATACCATTGCAATCAGTTTTAGATGCATAAAATTGGTACATCATTGCAATCAGTTTTAGAGGCATACAATTGGAACATCATGACAGCTTTAAATACATAAACTTGGCACACCATGGCAATCAGCTTCAGAAGCATTCAATTGGCACACCATGGCAATCAGCTTTAGATGCATAAAATTGGCATATCATGGCAATCACTTTTAGATGCATAAACTTGGCACATCATGGCAATCAGCTTCAGAAGCATTCAATTGGCACACCATGGAAAACAGTCAGATGCATACCATTGGCACACCATGGCAATCAGCTTTAGATGCATACACTTGGCATATCATGGCAATCACTTTTAGATGCATAAACTTGGCATATCATGGCAATCACTTTTAGATGCATAAACTTGGCACATCATGGCAATCAGCTTCAGAAGCATACAATTGGCATACCATTGCAATCACTTTTAGATGCATAAAAGTGGTACATCATGGCAATCAGTTATAGAGGCATACAATTGGAACATCATGACAGCTTCAAATACATAAACTTGGCACACCATGGCAATCAGCTTTAGATGCATAAACTTGGCATATCATGGCAATCACTTTTAGATGCATAAACTTGGCACATCATGGCAATCAGCTTCAGAAGCATACAATTGGCACACCGTGGAAATCCGCTTTAGATGCATACAATTGGCACACCATGGCAATCCGCTTTAGATGCATACAATTGGCATACCATTGCAATCAGTTTTAGATGCATAAAAGTGGTACATCATGGCAATCAGTTATAGAGGCATACAATTGGAACATCATGACAGCTTTAAATACATAAACTTGGCACACCATGGCAATCAGCTTTAGATGCATAAACCTGGCATATCATGGCAATCACTTTTAGATGCATAAACGTGGCACATCATGGCAATCAGCTTCAGAAGCATTCAATTGGCACACCATGGCAATCAGCTTTAGATGCATAAAATTGGCATATCATGGCAATGACTTTTAGATGTATAAACTTGGCACATCATGGCAATCAGCTTCAGAAGCATACAATTGGCACACCATGGCAAACAGCTTTATAAGCATATAATTGGCAAACTATAGCAATCCGCTTTAGATGCATACAATTGGCACACCATGGCAATTCGCTTTAGATGCAAACAATTGGCATACCATTGCAATCAGTTTTAGATGCATAAAATTGGTACATCATGGCAATCAGTTTTAGAGGCATACAATTGGAACATCATGACAGCTTTAAATACATAAACTTGGCACACCATGGCAATCAGCTTTAGATGCATAAACTTGGCATATCATGGCAATCACTTTTAGATGCATAAACTTGGCACATCATGGCAATCAGCTTCAGAAGCATTCAATTGGCACACCATGGCAATCAGCTTTAGATGCATAAACCTGGCATATCATGGCAATCACTTTTAGATGCATAAACGTGGCACATCATGGCAATCAGTTTCAGAAGCATTCAATTGGCACACCATTGCAAACAGTCAGATGCATAAAATTGGCACACCATGGCAATCAGCTTTAGATGCATAAAATTGGCATAACATGGCAGTTTTAGAGGCATAATTTTGATATATCATGGCAGTTTTAGAGGCAGAAACTTTACACATCATGGCAATCAGTTTTAGAGACATACAACTGCTTACTCACAAACTCAGAATCAGAAATTTTGTTGTCCTGCTCTTTCATCCAGGCACCTCACGTTGATTATCCTAGTGGTGGAACTAATGTAGAGAGGACCGTGGTGCAAGTATGTTTTCTGGGCCCCCATCTAGTGAAAGTGTGGCCAAAAGGTAGATCTCCATCTGTCGGAGAACTTCAACAATAATATGCCAGATGGAGATCTACCATTTGCACATCATTGCAGGGTTATATTTGTGAGCAGTGTTTAAATGTAAGCATGTTTTTGTATTAAGTATATGTGTGCATGTATGAGTGTATTTGTATGTACTGTTGCTATTGGAATGTAGTGGTGTACTTGTTTGTAATGTTTGCATCTGAATGCAGGGGTGTTTGTATATGTAGTGTAGGACTTTAAATGCAGGTGTGCTTTTTGTGTGTAGTGTTGGTGTTTGAATGAAGGGGTGTTTGTAGATCATTTTAGTGTTTTAATGCAGGGGTGTATTTGTATGTAATGTTTGCGTTTGATTGCAGTGTGTGTGTGTGTGTAGTGGATGCAGTGTGTGTATATTGTGTTTATAAAATATACATATACACAATGTGTGTTTCAATGTAAGCATGGTTTTTGTATGGAGTATGTGTGCAGTGTATACACACAAATACACACATTGACACAGCGATACACACAATGACACTTAGTTTCCCACACACAGATACACAGACACTCATGTACACAGATACACACAGACACACAAATACACGCAGAGACATGAGGTGAGGGTGACAGTGTGGGAGGGAGTGTGTGTACTGGTAACAGTGTGGGGGGCAGTGTGAGAAAGGGTTACAGTGGGTGGGCAGGGGGAGAAAGGGTTACAGTGTGGGGGGGGCAGGGGGAGAAAAGGCGACAGTGGGGGGGCAGGGGGAGAAAAGGTTACAGTGTGGGGAGAGGGGCAGGGAGAGAAGGGGTTACAGTGGGGGGGTAGGCAGAGAAGGGGGTTACAGTGGGGGGAGGGGGCAGGGAGAGAAGGGGTTACAGTGGGGGTAGGCAGAGAATGGGTTACAGTGGGGGAGGGGGCAGGGAGAGAAGGGGTTACAGTGGGTAGGGTGAGAAGGGGTTACAGTGGGTAGGGTAGGCAGAGAAGGGGTTACAGTGGGTAGGGTAGGCAGAGAAGGGGTTACAGTGGGGAGGGGAGGCAGAGACGGGGTTAGAGTGGGGGGTAGGCAGAGACGGGGTTAGAGTGGGGGGTAGGGCAGGCAGAGAAGGGGTTACAGTGGGGGGAGGGCAGGCAGAGAAGGGGTTACAGGGGGGGAGGGCAGGCAGAGAAGGGGTTACAGGGGGGGAGGGCAGGCAGAGTAGGCGTTACAGTGGGGGAGGGGGCAGGCAGAGAAGGGGTTACAGTGGGGGGAGGGGGGCAGGCAGAGAAGGGGTTACAGTGGGGGAGGAGGGCAGGCAGAGAAGGGGTTACAGGGGGGCAGGCAGAGAAGGGGTTACAACGGGGGGGAGGGCAGGCAGAGAAGGGGTTACAGGGGGGCAGGCAGAGAAGGGGTTACAACGGGGGGGAGGGCAGGCAGAGAAGGGGTTACAGTGGGGGGAGGGGGCAGGCAGAGAAGGGGTTGCAGTGGGGGGAGGAGGGCAGGCAGAGAAGGGGTTACATTGGGGGGAGGGGGTCAGACAGAAGGGGTTACAGTGGGGGGGAGGAGGGCAGGCAGAGAAGGGGTTACATTGGGGGGGAGGGGGGCAGGCAGAGAAGGGGTTACAGGGGGAGGGGGGCAGAAAGAGAAGGGGTTACATTGGGGGGAGGGGGTCACATTGGGGGGCGGGGGTCAGACAGAGAAGGGGTTACAGTGGGGGGGAGGAGGCCAGGCAGAGAAGGGGTTACAGGGGGGCAGACAGAAGGGGTTACATTGGGGGGGAGGGGGGGCAGAAAGAGAAGGGGTTACATTGGGGGGGAGGGGGGCAGGCAGAGAAGGGGTTACAGGGGGGAGGGGGGCAGAAAGAGAAGGGGTTACATGGGGGGAGGGGGTCAGACAGAGAAGGGGTTACAGTGGGGGGGAGGGCAGGCAGAGAAGGGGTTGCAGTGGGGGGGGAGGGCAGGCAGAGAAGGGGTTACATTGGGGGGAGGGGGTCAGACAGAGAAGGGGTTACAGTGGGGGGGAGGAGGGCAGGCAGAGAAGGGGTTACATTGGGGGGGAGGGGGGCAGGCAGAGAAGGGGTTACAGGGGGGAGGGGGTCAGAAAGAGAAGGGGTTACATTGGGGGGAGGGGGTCAGACAGAGAAGGGGTTACAGTGGGGGGGAGGAGGCCAGGCAGAGAAGGGGTTACAGGGGGGCAGACAGAGAAGGGGTTACATTGGGGGGGAGGGGGGCAGACAGAGAAGGGGTTACATTGGGGGGAGGGGGGCAGAAAGAGAAGGGGTTACATTGGGGGGAGGGGGGCAGACAGAGAAGGGGTTACATTGGGGGGAGGGGGGCAGGCAGAGAAGGGGTTACAGGGGGGCAGACAGAGAAGGGGTTACATTGGGGGGGAGGGCAGGCAGCGAAGGGGTTACGGGGGAGGGGGGCAGACAGAGAAGGGGTTACAGGGGGAGGAGGGGGCAGAGAAGGGGTTACAGTGGGTGGGGGGTAGACAGAGAAGGGGTTACATTGGGGTGGGGGGGCATTGTTTGGGCTCTGTGCCCTACCTTCTTTAAACATCCCTGGTGGTCCAGTGTCTCCCTGGTGGTCCGGTGGGTTACCTCTCCGGTCTGCAGCTCCGCCGGGTGCTGAGCTGCAGACAGTGTAATAAAAGTCTCGCGAGCTCCCTGAGTGTTGCCATGGTAACGTTATGGGAGCTCGCGAGACTTCTATCACACGGTCTGCAGCTCTGCACCCGGCGGAGCTGCAGACCGGAGCTGCTGGCAGACTGACTGGAGGGAGCCCGGCGGCATACAGGGCAAGCTGCCGGGCTCCCTCCTGGTGTCAGTCTGCATGCCTGACTGCCCGGCGGCCCTGGATGTGTGGGTCAGCGCGACCCACTGGGGATCGCCCTGCGACCCACCAGTGGGTCGCGACCCACACTTTGGGAACCGCTGATCTATACACTAAAACTGCTTTATTTAGCTAAAGTAATTTAGGTGACTATAGTGCTCCTTTAACTCTTCTACTTTCTCTGACATCACCATCTTCAATATCTGTCAGGAAAGCCTCACACACAGGACATACATATACATATGTAATTGGCATAATTTACATTCACTGAAATGGATACCATTGTTGTAATTAACAAGCTAGAGAGATATAGAATGGAAGAACTGCCATGTTTGTGCACCTTTTATGTCATAAATGAATACATGATTCTCCCTTTGACCACTACCTAAATTAAGTGAAATTTATAGAAATAGGCTCACAGCCCTAGAAAGAAATCTCATTTTAATTATTATTATTTTTTTCACAACAGACCTTGGCATCCAAGATGTTTAAAGTGGTTTCAATTTGTTGAACACGGAGAGATAGTGCTGACAGTTTCTAAATTAAATTAAAACATTCGTTAATCAAATGTACAAACTGTACAGTCATAAACTTGCATATACTTTTGAATTAGTGTGCATTAAGTACTCAGAAATACGAACACAAATAATCAGATTTGTATGGTTCCAGGCAATGAAATATTTGTCAACTCAAGGAAGAAAATTAGAATTCAAGGTGAAATCAAAGTGAATTTTAAATTTAAGGTTAAAACAGCCAAACTGGTAGTACTGTAATCCTTTCTTCTCCCACGGACAACACTAGGTATAACTGCACCTGCGGCTCCATGAAAGACGCGGGGGCTCTAAGGCACGATGAGGATTCATAGGATGGCAGGACCAACACGCCAGCTTGAGAATGCACCGCCAACCTATCATGATGTACCACTTATATGCATGCCTTGCCCTTGTGTTAGTTCTCTTTTCATGTTTCTGTGTTAAATGTTAAAATTTGTCGGTGGACAACCGCAGGTGATGCATTAGTTACACTATCCAAATATGCATTATACACAATCTAGTGGCTGTCAGACTGAGGTGCAGCAGTAAGTGGAGTCTGTCTAAACACAGAATTAAGCTTTTTATATGAATAAAGAAAAGAATGAAGGATAAAGGAACACCATAGTGTTATGAATACAAACTTGTATTGCGAAAACTATAGCGCCCTTGTCCCAAATTAGATTTTAGGCCCCCTCCCCAACACAAATTAAAAATAAAAAGTTATACTTACCTTTTTTTTTTTTTCACCCAACATTGAGACTCCCTATGTCCAGCTGCCCACTTCATCTCGCACAACGTCATTGTGGATGCATCGCATCCTTGGCAATCGTCCAATCCAATGCTCCGCATAGGAAAGTATGAAACGCATTGCTTTCCTATGAGCTGCATTTAGTCACATGACCGAGTTACACTCGGTTGTTTGCATTAGAAGCGCCACTAGAAGTATGTTTAACTCTGCAATGGAATGGAATGCAATGCAATGTTTTACATTGCAGAATTCAAACTACAGGGGCATTGAGATGAACTGGTCTAAGGGCATTTAGTGGTCCACTAAAAGTAATAATGCAAAGTATAATTACAAATAAACACACACACACTTCCTTTAACTGTGAAATTGTGTTTGTAAACTTGAACCAGAATTAATTTATTAAAACATTATCGGTGGTCTTATAGTGAACCACCAATACTCTGTAAACGACAAGGCGTTATCCTTTTCTATTCTCTACCAATTATTGCATGAAGGTTTTTTTCTTTTAATAACTTTATATCTGATGACCTGATCTTACCCTATGATAAACTATTATATCATATCCAAAATATTAAACACAAGCATTGTAAACAGCTATTGGGGTTAACAAATTACCTCCTCACAAATGGTTGCAAAACGGTTAAGGAACTGAGCCGTGTGCACGACAAACTGGTTCAAGAAAGCCACCGTTCTTTTTTGCTGGATCGCTGGAACCTAGAAAAAACAAGACGCGTTATTATTCTTTAAAAAGCGACAAGAGGGTGGAGCCTAGAAGCTAACCTGAGCGGTCGCATTTCAGCAGAGCTCCCGGAAAATCAGCCTGACTTAAGCATAAAATTCAGCAAAACCCAACAAAAACCAACCCTGCGGGACCCCCGGTCACCCACACCAATATGGGGCGCAAAACAAAAAAAAAAACAGAGGGCAGACAAACCGAACTTAGGCATGAATATAGGGGACTTATGGCGGCAAGCACATGGCGCCTCGCAAGCCAAGATGGCGTCTTACCCCGACGAAAGCTCCGACTTCTCGGACGATCACACCTTGGGGTTGAAGGACCTCCTCATGCCGGACCCTCAAAGACCAAAAGTGACCACGGCACCACCCTCCACCCTCAAGGACTCATCTCCCGTAACCAAGGCCGACATGCAAGAGCTGCTGTCGGGCCTCCGACGAGACATACATGCGGACGTTGCCGCACTCCGTGCCGACCTCCACGGCCTGACAAGCCGCATGGGAGCTCTGGAAACGGACTCCCACAATACCAAACAGCAAGTAACTCACCTTCAATCGGAGATGAGGTCCCTACGGAGACATCATGCCGCCCTGGAAAGGAAGGTCACATCCATGGAAGACACAAGGCGGTCCAAGAATTTAAAGATAAGAGGGGTGGCGGAGACGGTGCCAGACGCGGAATTACCACACTTCATGAGATGCCTACTGGGATCGATCATGCCCCAGAAACAGGCAAAACTGATCACGACAGAGCACCAGTTCAGAATACCCAAGCCCATTAAAGCCCCTAAATAGGCTCCCAGGGATCTAATTGTACGCTTCCAGACCAGACAAGACAAAGCAGCGGTGATGACTGCCTTACGGACACACACACACACACACACACTATATGTTCAAAAACTCTTCCCTTTCCTTCTTTGCGGACCTATCCGGAGATACACTAAAGTGGCGACGATCCATGCAGCCTCTAACATCACTGCTCCGTGCACACACCATCATCTACCGGTGGAGGGCAACCCAAACCCTGATGATCACTCACGGGGGGAATTCCTACCCGATACACCGGTTGGAAGAAGCGACTGCGATCCTCGGAAACCTTGGTCTCCCGTCTGACTCAATTTCCAAAGCCATGCATAATCCGCCAGACACACCGCACAACTGGGACCCAGCGAACATCACCACCTTCGTGCCCCGGAGACCCCAGGAGACCACCTACGCAAAGGCCACAACATGAAGGTGAAGCGCGGAGGAGCATCTGCAGCCTCCCCTTGCAAGGGACAAGCTGCTCTCCAAGTGACACCCAGACGCGGTCAGGACAGTCAATACAAAGTTTAATAATAGCTGACCGAACTGTGTTTAATGTTTAACATTTAATACTTACAAATGTTGACGATAAGCCTAATCACTATTACCCCTATTGCTATGAGGCTATTGTTGCTACCTACTCTTTACTATTATTTTAACTTGACTACCTTGATTTAATTTGCTTAATTTTCTCTTATCAATGACGACCTCTGATACTGTATGCCATGCAGAATCTACCATACACCTTGCTGGTCAGACTCTACCGTAGCTCCCTAATCTAACCATACATACAACAGGCACACTTTTCAATCATACCTCACACACACACACACACTAACCACAAGACTAAGACCAGGCAACCATCCCAGGGCGAAACCCTGCACTACAGGTACACACTCACACACGCGACTACTCGACCCCAACTGCACATCTATCACAAATTGCGACTCTCACACTGACTACCAGCCAGAGAAAATGTTTATGCCTGAGTTATGGCCTACCGGAACCAATCTCTAACCTACAAACATAAAATGTGCAGGTACATATAGTGCCACAGTTTTTGCTGTTTTGTTTCTCCCCTCTTATGCACACAAAAACTAGCGAATATGGGAAACAAAAAGGGGAAGGGAAAAAGAAAAGGGGGAAAAAGAAAAGTTAAGCAGACATAACTAGGAGAAAATCTACTGTACTCTAACACTTAATCCGACATCCAGACGACCACCCATACATTGACTATTGTTACCACAATGTAGTCTTGATCTAGTTAGATTGAAAAAGCGTGTTTAAAATCTTGTTATACCTACAAAAAAAAAAATGGTGCATCTTAAACATACTGCCTTATTGCCTGTAAAGTGTGTATCCTGAACCTCTTGTCAACTGCTGTCGGGGCATGACAAACTGTTTGTTATTATCTGCACTACAAAAATAAAGAATTAAAAAAAAAAAAAAAAAGCGACAACAAATCCCGCAGCACTGTACAATGGGTGGACTAACAGACACGTATTTGCAACCAAAAGAGTTGGACGCACAGGAACAGAGGGGGTTAAGGGCCCTGCTCAATGAGCTTACATGCTAGAGGGAGGGGGTAAAATAACAAAAAGTAAGGGTAGGCTAGGCAAGTAGGTTCCTAGAATAGTATTCACAGAGGGCTTAGCTGTTTTTTTGATCACAGTTGCAGGAAAAGATCAAGATGTGAGGAGAGAAAATTATAAACAGTTAAATTGATATGCTTTTAGAAGTGACAATAATAATAATAATAATAATAATAAGTTTTTTTGGCAGATGTAGCGGCTTAGAGAGAACATACATGTTTATTAGGGAGCTGAGGTAGAAAGGAGCAGCCTTATGTAGGGATACCACAGTATTCCAACTGGGGTAGCATATTCAACAAATAATCCCAGCAACATTTATAAATGGTAAAATGGGATCTATTACCACTCATAATTACCCGGCCAATGAGGGAATATTTCAATATTGATATAGGAACAAACAAAGGCTTAACAGATGTCAGTACTATTTTCCTGTTACTTGTGTACACAACATGTTGCAGTTTAGATATCAGAGGTGATATCTGAGCTTCTCCACTCCAACTCAGTGTTACAATTATATTTTTGACATTTACACTGGCTGACAAGGATGGGGAATGTATATGTTTATATATAGATATCCATATAAATGAGAACATGCCATAGCTCTGCACTGTAAACGTGTACAGTACTTGTATTACTCAGTAGAGAAGCCCCACCTTTGTGAGATCTATCCCGGAGCCAACGATAGGCAGCCCATCTTCATCCATGACACTCCAATAGGGTCCACACTTCCTGTACAAGCAGCTGTCAGATCATGTGATCCCATGATTCACTCGTACCATAGAGGATTAGAGTGAAACCAGAGCGACGATCGGTGGACTCCTGCTGCCGCCATCTTTGATTAGGGCAAACAGTTCGGACGCCAGCTGTCGCCATCTTTGATTAGGGCACACGGGTCAGTTAATCAACATTGTCAGGTTTATGTAAATATGCTGTGTGTTCAATTATATTACTCCTCTAATGGTTATATAGGAGAATATTCACTAAATACCAAACATTCTTAAATAGGGGAATATTCACTAAATACCAAACATTCTTATATAGGGGGACATTCACTAAATAACAAACATTCTTATACAGGGAAATATTTACCAAATACCAAACATTCTTATATGTAGGGAAAATACACTAAATACCAAACATTCTTATATAGGAGACTATTCACTAAATACCAAACATTCTTATATAGGAGAATATTCACTAAACACAAACCTTTCTTATATATTGGGAATATTCACTAAATACCTAACATTTTTATATAGGAGAATATTCACTAAATACCAAACATATTCTTATATAGGAGAATATTCACTAAATACCAAACATTCTTACATAGGGGAATATTCATTAAATACCAAACATTCTTATATACAGGGGAATATTCATTAAATACCAAACATTCTTATATACAGGGGAATATTCACTAAATACCAAACATTCTTATATACAGGGGAATATTCACTAAATACCAAACATTCTTACATAGGGGAATATTCATTAAATACCAAACATTTTTATATACAGGGGAATATTCACTAAATACCAAACATATTCTTATATAGGAGAATATTCACTAAACGCCAAACATTCCTATATGTAGGGGAATATTCACTAAACATCAAACATTCTTAATTATAGGGGAATATTCACTAAACACCTAACATTTTTATATAGGAGAATATTCACTAAATACCAAACATATTCTTATATAGGGGAATATTCACTAAATACCAAACATTTTTATATAGGAGAATATTCACTAAATACCAAACATTCTTATATACAGGGGAATATTCACTAAATACCAAACATTGTTTTAAATAGGCGAATATTCACTAAACATCAAACATTCTTAATTATAGGGGAATATTCACTAAATACCTAACATTCTTATATAGGGGAATATTCATTAAATACCAAATATTCTTATATAGGAGAATAATCACTAAATACCAAACATTCTTATATATAGGGGAATATTCACTAAATACCAAACATTCTTATATATAGGAGAATATTCACTAAATACCAAACATTCTTATATATAGGGGAATATTCACTAAATACCAAACATTCTTATATATAGGGGAATATTCACTAAATACCAAACATTCTTATATACAGGGGAATATTCACTAAATACCAAACATTGTTTTAAATAGGCGAATATTCACTAAACATCAAACATTCTTAATTATAGGGGAATATTCACTAAATACCTAACATTCTTATATAGGGGAATATTCATTAAATACCAAATATTCTTATATAGGAGAATATTCACTAAATACCTAACATTCTTATATAGGGGAATATTCATTAAATACCAAATATTCGTATATAGGAGAATATTCACTAAATACCAAACATTCTTATATATAGGAGAATATTCACTAAATGCCAAACATTCTTATCCAGGGAAATATTTACCAAATACCAAACATTCTTATATGTAGGGAAAATACACTAAATACCAAACATTCTTATATAGGAGACTATTCACTAAATACCAAACATTCTTATATACAGGGGAATATTCACTAAACACAAAACATTCTTATATATTGGGAATATTCACTAAATACCAAACATTTTTATATAGGAGAATATTCACTAAATACCAAACATATTCTTATATAGGAGAATATTCACTAAATACCAAACATATTCTCATATAGGAGAATATTCACTAAATACCAAACATTCTTATATATATAGGGGAATATTCATTAAATACCAAACATTCTTATACATAGGGGAATATTCACTAAATACCAAACATTCTTACATAGGGGAATATTCATTAAATACCAAACATTCTTATATACAGGAGAATATTCACTAAACACCAAACATTCTTATATATAGGGGAATATTCACTAAACATCAAACATTCTTAATTATAGGGGAATATTCACTAAATACCTAACATTTTTATATAGGGGAATATTCACTAAATACCTAACATTTTTATATAGGAGAATATTCACTAAATACCAAACATATTCTTATATAGCAGAATATTCACTAAACACAACACATTCTTATATATTGGGAATATTCACTAAATACCTAACATTTTTATTTAGGAGAATATTCACTAAATACCAAACATATTCTTATATAGGAGAATATTCACTAAATACCAAACAATCTTATACGTAGGGGAATATTCACTAAATACCAAACATATTCTTATATAGGAGAATATTCACTAAACACAACACATTCTTATATATTGGGAATATTCACTAAATACCAAACATATTCTTATATAGGGCAATATTCACTAAATACCAAACATTTTTATATAGGAGAATATTCACTAAATACCAAACATATTCTCATATAGGAGAATATTCACTAAATACCAAACATATTCTTATATAGGAGAATATTCACTAAATACCAAACATATTCTCATATAGGAGAATATTCACTAAATACCAAACATATTCTTATATAGGAGAATATTCACTAAATACCAAACATATTCTCATATAGGAGAATATTCACTAAATACCAAACATATTCTTATATAGGAGAATATTCACTAAACATCAAACATTCTTAATTATAGGGGAATATTCACTAAATACCAAACATTCTTATATAGGGGAATATTCACTAAATACCAAACATTCTTATATAGGGGAATATTCACTAAATACCAAACATTCTTATATAGGAGAATATTCACTAAATTCCAAACATTCTTATATATAGAGAATATTCACTAAATACCAAACATTCTTATTTAGGAGAATATTCAATAACTACCAAACATTCTTATATATAGAGAATATTAAGTAAATACCAAACATTGTTATTTAGGAGAATATTCACTAAATACCAAACATTCCTATATATAGGGGAATATTCACTAAATGCCAAACATTCTTATATAGGGGAATAATCACTAAATACCAAACATTCTTATTTAGGAGAATATTCACTAAATACCAAACATTCTTATATATAGGAGAATATTCACTAAATGCCAAACATTCTTATTTAGGAGAATATTCACTAAATGCAGAACAGCAGCTGGATCCTATACACTATGGGGTTTATATTCACTACATAATACTCTTGTTGCACTGTGTTAATCTTGTCTTATATATTTTATTTCATTATTATATTGTGTTACTTGCTGGATATAATTCCCTATATTGATTTTTTTTTTCTTATACATGAGCAATATCCATGATTTATTTATACATATTAAAAATAAAGAATTACCATATTTTTCCATGTACAAGACAGTTTTTCCTAAACATTTTTTGCCTAAAATCAGGGTCCCATACTTATGTCTTATACACAGAATGTCACTGCAGGGGATAAAAAAACAAACAAACAAAAAAACCACTTGTGCGCGGGGCATAAGCCAAGATGGCACCTGCCGCATTTCAGTGTTCCACGGCCAACACACACACACCTGGCCTCCCTTCCACCGATCCACTTCTGAATGCTGTGGCAAGGAGGAAGAGGTCCAAATATGCATGGGGGCTGTAGCAGACATGAGCACTTTCCACAAACGGAGCTCCAGATACATGCCACACCATAAAAGGCAGCCATATTAAGGTTTGCTCCACCTCAGGTAGGTCTTGCTTTCTGATTTATATTTATGGGGAAGGAAATGGGGATCAGGGAGTAGAGTGAATACTAATGTGATGTCCCAGCATGTCCTCACACCAGGGCCGGATTAAGAGCCCAGTGGGCCTGGTGCTGACAATTATGAGGGGCCTAAGTACAGAATCTTATCGACCAAAAACACTAAAACAGACATACCTCTCAAGCATTATGTATCTGGTGGAGATGTTGCCGGAGGGAAACTTATAGGATGCAGCTATAAAAAAAAAAAAAAAACTCAGATTCTCTTAAAATATGCTAATCTCTCTCTAAATTATGCTTTCATCTTTGAAGTAAATCCATACCCCCTAACAGCAGTGTCCAGTGAAGCAGTAAGTCAATGGGCGGTGTAAAAGGGTGGGCCAGTGACGCGTATCATGGAACCAGAACTTCCGAAAAGGCCGAACATGCCCAAAAAGGAGGCGTGTCTGCCCAAAGAATTGGAAGGCTAGTCTAGCATGAATTCTTGCTGGTCAACAGCTTCCTGAGCGTGGCATAAATGCATCTAATGATGCGCTAGCTCTGTGCTTTCTAAGGACTGTCCCCTAGTACTCGCTGGTCCACTTCTATCCTAACCTACTTACTAGAAGGAAGAAGCTCCTGGTATACAGTCTGAGACAGAGAAAAGGGGGATGTAGTGAGTGTAAAAGAAAGGGAACATGGCACCGTGTTAGAGAGACCAAAGTCAGCATTACCTTAACTAATTTAATTTCAGCTAGTCCACACAAGTTTTGTTCCTCTACATCCCTCTTAAGTTTCCATACTTAAGCAAGAGTATGTGAAGAGTAATTAGGGTTGCCACCTTTCTTGGACAGGTTCTTTCTTTCTACAGGCCTTACTAATTTGCATAACTAATTATGTATGCGTGACATCACATGATGTAAATCACAAGGAGTGACAGAGAATATTCTGTGAAATTACCAAAATAGACTTAGTTTGATTCTGCTATATAGATGGATTGCTCCCAGTGTCTCCCAGTCTCCCAGTGTCCCCATGTCACCCAGTGTCCCCATGTGTATGTGTCCCCATGTCTCCCAGTGTCCCCATGTCACAAGGGTACACTGTGAGACATGGGGACACTGAGACTATGCATCACAATGTCTCTGTATCCCCATGTCTCCCAGGGACACTGGGAGACATGGGGACACAGACACTGGGAGGCATGGGGACACAGACACTGGGAGACATGGGGATACTGGGAGACTAGGGACACTGAGACATTAGGGACACTGGGAGACATGGACATACAGACACTAGGGACACTGGGAGACATGGGAACACTGAGAAACTAGGGACACTGGGAGACATGGGCACACAGACACTAGGGACACTGGGAGACATGGGGAGACTGAGACACCAGGGACACTGGCTGGGAGACATGGGGACACTGATACACTTGGGGACATTGTGTTCCTAGTGTCTGTGTCCCCATGTCTCCTGGTGTCTCAGTGTCCCCATGTGTGTCTGTTTTCCCATGTCTCAGTGTCCCCATGTGTGTCTGTGTCCCCATGTCCCCTAGTGTTTCAGTGTCCCCATGTGTGTGTGTGTGTGTGTGTGTGTGTGTGTGTGTCTGTGTCCCCATGTCTCCAAGAGTCCCCAAGTGTTTCAGCATCCCCAGAGGTCTCCATGTGTCCCCATGTCTCATAGTGTCCCCTAGTGTCTCAGTGTCACCATGTCTCCCTGCAGCCTTTACACCATCCCTCACTTCTCTGAGCTGTAGGCTGTCTCTGCAGGCTGGGAGCTGCTGTCTGGTCTCTTTTTGCTGTGTAGCTGCTCCCCCGCAGATCAGTGAGTAGAGCAATGCAGGTATATGCTGTAACTTCCTATCCCTGCCTCTCTCCACACACACAGCGACCCCTAATGGCCGATAATTGTATTGCAGAGTAATCTCAAATAAATAAATACCGGCCAGGTGAACAACCCTAAGAGTAGTGTGTTAAAAAAAAAAATAGTAAAAATTTTTTTTTTCATTAATGGGCCTATTCCATGGGCCTGGGCCTGGAGCTGCAGCTGCAGCTCCATCAGCCCCTATGTTAATCCAGCCCTGCCTCACACCACCTGCTGTATTGTGGGAGCTGTAGTCTCCCAGCATGCCCTATAGAGCCATTAACTTCACAGAATACCGTAGCACAGAGGAGGCGTGAGAAACAGTAGTGTGTGGTTCTCCTCAGAAGTCACCTCTAAAATATCAAAGTTGTTCTATTTGATGTTTAAAATATTGATTTCTTAATATTGGGCTCAAAAATTAGGGGTCGTCTTATACATAGAGGCGTCTTATACATGGAGATATATATATAGTTAGTCATTCATATATTCATTAATGGGAAATTCAGTTGTAATTTTGTCTGAACAGTTGGATCAGCAAAAATAATTCTGTCACTTCCAGGACGTAAGTGAAATACTTCCGTCTATACTTCCTCTTTGTCGCTACTTCACCATTCCATGATATTTCATGTCCAAATGCATGCTCGGGCGCCTACATTAGAAATGCAATCAACGTGTATGTGTGCTTAGCATTTTCTCCAGCAGTGCTGCACATACAATTGGTAAAAATAAAGAAAGACAGTTGATTACTTAGTATGCAACCCTTGCACCACGAGGGCAGTCCAGGGCTTAGCCCAAATCAGATATAGAAAAAAAGGAGACGCAATAAAGTTTATTGCTGACTGGAAAGTAATCACAGCCTCAAATGTAACTAGAATAAATCAAAGCTAAATAAAAAAAAAAAAATAATAGTGAGAGAATCCTAATATGAATAAAACAACAAGTAAAGTAATCTAAACCTGTACAAACTATCTTAAAAAATAAAATACTGCAGTACCTAAAATGGGACACCAGATGGCACCAAAAAAAGGCTTTATTGTATCTGGCCTAATGAGCCATATTAGTGTGCATAATAATAGCACTTATAACCCATTCCCATTTCCATTACCTTCCCATGATTGTTGCTATGTATAGTTTAACTATTCTTATGGATATACAACTAAACCTAAAATGCCATCATAACCCCCAATGATAATAGTAGCAATTAAAATCTTGAGACAAGGTGTATCCTGCAAAAACTTGTCTAGTCAGTGGTAAATCGCCGTAACAGCCTCAACAAATTCAAATCCCTCTCTACCTTCCAAACTGCTTAGACAGGATAGGATCAAGATATCTGGCATAGAAACATAGTGTCAAAACATATTCATAAAGTAAGTGTGCATGATTACTGTGTGTATAGGAACATGCATAGTTAGGGAGTGACCTCAAAGAAAAGTATTTGGCATGTTGCCCAACTCGCGTTTCGGTGCCATCCAGTAGTGCACCTTCGTCAGGGTCGAGGAGAGAACTGAGTCTCTACTCCCTTTAAGCATTTTCCAGGGGGCGGCAAAAAAAGCCGCCCCCAAATACCCAGGGCAAATGTCTTATTAGCCTTGTGGCTAACTAAAAATCCGGTCGGTCGGCGCTGGCGAGGGAGCACTTTCCCCTGAGCTCTCTGCTCAGCTCCCTCGCACGCCGCAGAGTGATGCCGGGAGCCGAAATATGACGTCATATTCCGGCTCTCGGGATCATTCTGCGGCGCGCGAGGGAGCTGAGCAGAGAGCTCGCTAATTAGTGCTCCCTCGCCAGCGCCGCCCATCAGCCCCACTGGACCACTGGTTCCCAGGGACAGAGAGAACCCCCACCCAGCATTCCCTAGGGCAGCACAAAACCAGGATACACCACTGGGAGTACCATCTCTGAAATGCTGGCTCTGCACAGTATGCCAAACTGGGAACATTCTTTCAGTCAGCAATGCTGTCATTTGAGCTACTCTGGCCTTACATTTAAAATTTACTTTGAATTCTCTCTTTAGTCAATAGCTCACATTAGCACATTTAAACTGGATTCACTCTGAACAAATCTGGTAACAAGCAAATTCGTAAAAAACAAAAAAAGTTTTTTGCTTTAGAAATCCCCAATATTTGCTCATTGGCCGTGCAAATAAGGGAATATAAATAATAATAGTAACAAAAATGTAAATGATCTTATTAAACCTGTTGGGTGTTCTATGATGTTGTATATAAAGTGGACTTTAATGTCTTTAGGGTGGCATAGAATGCCCCGCAGATTTGGTGTGAGCAGGACTAAATAGCTGCTCACACAAGAGAACCCCAGGTATCACTGGATACCTTTGGCTCCCCTCTGTCTGCTGGGGTGATTTTTAGTGACCCCATAATTTTAGATAAGCTGTTTGCAGAGCTGGAAGCAAAAAGCTCTTTAAATAGCAATTTAAATGCCTATATAAAGATCACAATGTGAGCAGGGTTAAATCCCTGCTCACACTACTAATCCCAGGTATCAGTGGATATTTGGGGCTCCTGAAAGTTAGCTGGGCCATTTTTAGTGGCCCCAGACTGACCTATGAGCTCTGTGCAGAGCTGGAAGTCAGCAATGCACAGAGCCCTTTAATTCATTCATAACAATGTGGTCAGACACTTTTCTTTTTTTTTGTGGGGTAAAGGCAGCTTTGGGGGACCCTCCACGGTTTCCCAGTCTGGCCCCAGCTGACTGGGACTGATTCCTATATATGAAATATGCTGGGATCAGGGCTGTTATCAGAATTACACCAAGTGTAATTCAGAAAACAGCCAGTAGATGGTGGCAACACTCCATACTGTGTTAAATACAGTAAAATCGATTTCTAATATCAGAATTAATATTAGTTGTGTGTTACCTTAGGATTGGGTTTAGTGTTAAGGATAGGGTAGGGTTAGATTTACATGTAAGAGTAGGGTAGAGTTACACTTAGTGTTGGGGTAGGGTACATTTAGAGTTAGGGTAAGGTCAGGGTTAATGCTGTGTATGGGTTAATGCTGTTTTAGGGTTGAAGTTGAGGATAAATTAGGGGAGGCATAAGGTTAGGGTAAACAGTGAGGTAAGGGGTAAATGTTAGTGTGGGGTTTGGTACAGGGTTAATGTTCACTATCAAAAATGAATTTAGATCCTAGACACGTTGGGCATCTAACAATCAGGACTGATATATTCATCTATTTTGAGTTCTTTTTAAACAGTTGCACTGGATGTGTAAAAAATGTATAGATGCAAAAATTGTTGAAAAATTTTTTTTTTTTTACTTTATTCAAATGTAATGTTGTGTTAGGTGTACATATAGGATGTTAAATGAAATCCATTTCGGTCCTTTAACCCCTTAAGGACCAAACTTCTGGAATAAAAGGGAATCATGACATGTCACACATGTCATGTGTCTTTAAGGGGTTAAAAAAAAATTCTATAGAATTTGTATTTTGGCACTTTAAGAGAAACCCTTAAATTACAGTGGAACAAACCTAAAGTTGTCTCTGCCTTTAGGAGATTAAATTACATATATAGAGAAATCTCAATGTATTCTTCCAGGTAAAATATTTTATAAATAAATAATATATATAATAACTGATATAGCTATATTTTACTGATTGGGATCAATATCACCCCTTTATGGAGTTAAAGGAATATCCCACACACATAACAGTTTATAAAGTGATGATTACAGATGCGGACAGACGGGAAGGTTTTCTTCCTTTTCCATTATCTTCACAGAGCTAAAGAAAGCGATGGGGCCGGCCTCCCTCCCTCCCTCCCCTTCTTCTATAAGAACTGTACTGTGGATCATTGAGAAACATTGGAAAGTCGCAATTGTGCACTCTCAGTGTGTTTTTTTCATATATCCCCTCAAGAAAAACATGGAAAAACCCAATGCCTGCATGTTTTCTTTGAAGTATACTCATTTCTATGATAAGGTATTTAGAATGTCATAAAAGTCCCTGGCATAATTGTCAGGTGTCCCAATACTTTTGTCCATAATGCGTGTATATCTATAAAATTTAATTATTTCTCTATATGATGTTATACATTACATATATAATTAAATAAAAAATGGAGGGGTCAATTCCTTCCTATTGTTTCATGTTAAGAATTAATCTGCATGATACTTATTCATATATATGTATGCACATTCTTCTCTCTTATTGTTGGGTGGCTCGCCTTCTATCATGCATATTATAGTTCTTCTTTGTCACTTAAAAATATAACGCAATCAGACTTTCCTGGCTTTTCTTATTAAAAGAGATTTATTCTTCTTGCTCCGCAAATACAAAGTCAGTACTTACAATGTCATTGATGTTAAATAGGTCAACGGCTGATGGTACATGCTGGACATTCAGAGTGTGAAGACACTCTGCCCTTGTTGTTCCGTGTCTCATTCCCCTAGATTCCCTCTTACACAGATAATACATTCCACATCTATACCACCAAAATGGCGATGTAAGCATTACAAGTCAATGTTAATGATACAATATGCTTGTTGGCAATTCTAATAACCCTATTAGGTCATCCCATGTTCCATGGACACTCAGAAATAAAGAATAGTTTACAAACACTTATTGTCATCTGTTCAGGTCACTCAAGACCCACCACACCTCAGTGTGAAATGTATGTAAGAGACATTTCCAAAATATTAAATATTTAACATTTCATGTTAAACTAGGACACTCTAGTGCAGGGCTGCGCAAAAGGTAGATTCCCTGATGTTGTAGAACTACACCTCCCATGGTGCTTTGCATGCCTTTAGAAGGAAAAAGAATCATGAAATCTGTAGTTTTAAAACATCTGGGGATCTACCATTTGGGCACCCCTGCTCTAATGGTTATGGGGTTTAGTGAGTGGGAAGAGAAATCTCAATGTTTTATCAGGAATACTTTTTAATTCTTTTATTCCAATTACTCCTTTATTGTGTTAAGAAAGTGGTGATTATCTCCAATACAGAGTGCCCCTTTACAATAATTTTGAAATTATACCTGAAACATACCAAGATCACATTTCGATACCATGCTGCCCTCTGCTGGTAGTAAATGTACAAAATAAACAAATGAAAGAGACTAACAGGGTTATTCAAATCAAAGTGATTTTCAAATTTAAGTTCAAATTAGATTAATTGGAAAAAAGGTTTGCATAAACCAAAAGGGTGCAAAAATGATCCAATCAATATACTGCCAAATATATACATACTATAAATATTAAAATTTGCCAATAGAGGGAAAATGAAGGAACAGTAAAACAAAACAAAACAAAAAAATCTAAATTAATATAGTAGATATTAAATGTATAATATATAAATATAGATTTATTTTACTACTCCTTATTTTGTCCCCTCTACTGGTCACTTCTCATCTGTTAATAAAGTCAACATTTAGTGGCTGTCCCATTTTTAGCACTCGGATGGAAAAAATGAAAATGTTTGTCCACTTTACATTTCGATTGACTCGTGATACAGCCATATGACACTTTGGAGTTACGGAATTCAGAAAACCTGACTATTTTCAGACAAATTGCAATTCATTTAAATCCGAATGCATAAGATTGCTACCTGTTGTGGTTCAAAGCCTATAAGAACATGTATCTTGAAACCTTAATTTATTCCCACTAGAATCTAAATACATTGAACATTGTGAATCTCCCCACTCAGGCAATCAAGCATTGTTAAAGACATAACAGCTCTGTTCACGATCGATTTGAGTGAGAGGGTGAGTGTGAGGAGAGGGACAAGGAGTAGTAGTGGGTCGGGAGGGTGGAGAGCGACCAGTGAAATAAATGCAGACTGGGGATTGTGAGTGTAGCGGGGCTCCAATACCACGACAAGGTACTAGACGACACATAGTTCTGGGAATCAACTGAGCTTTATTTGGCCGCACACGGGCAAGGGGTCTACATGGCAACATTGCACGGGTTTCTTCCCAGGAGTCTCTATTTCTGAGAGATAATTGAGCTCAAAATAAGATAACTCCGTTATCTCTCAGTTACAGGAACTAACACAAAAGATTACAAATTACCCAAGGAATACACCATAATAACGCAGGAACCCCACAAAAGTCATATTACCGAATAGCTTGAGTCTGAGCATCCACTTATTCGAAATAGCGCTCAGATTCCTTCAGTAGTTTGGAATTGCCATTCAAATTAAGTTTTGACCGGTCGGCCACGAGGTGAGGTCCCAAAATAGTTCCACAGAAAACCAGTCATCTTTTGGGGGTTCCCATACGAATACATCCCCCCCCCGGCTGTTAGGAAGCCATTCTCCTAGCTCTTTGGGAAGTTGGACGGGCAGTGGCACAAATTTCCCGGGTGTGTACCGCTACCTGCGTTCGGGAGACAAAATGACCGCCAATTCTTGGAGCACATGTGTTTGGTTATACGAACGGCGGCCGAGTGTGGCTGAGAGTGCTGGGATGAGTGTTAACGGAAGTCTGGTGCGTGAAAGAGAGAATGGAGAATAGGCTGTGTAAAAGGTAAATTGATATCCTTAGATATTGTTTTGCGATGAGCAATCAAAGGGACAATAACAATGGACAAATAAAGTAAAAAAAACAACAATTACCAATCTAAAAATGGTAAAAGTATTGTTGAAAAGAGTTGGACTATGATCAGGACTGCCATCAAAAATATTGGGTCCCCTTTCACAGTTCAAAGCCTGGGCCCCCGGGGCACGTTCGCCAAATCCACACACAGAGTCCAACAAAGATGAGAGGATGCCGTGTGTGTAAAGTAGATGGATTGTGTGTTTAAAGTGGATGCAGAGTTTGAGCGTAGTGAATGAAGTGTGTGTTTGTATTCGTTTGTGGGGATGGATAAGGGTTGTGGGGGATGTAAGTTTTTTTTTTTTTGTAATTAAGTTAATTAACTGTGAGACTGTGAGAGATTCTCTGGTAGTCCAGCAGCTTACTTGTATAGTGAAGAGGGGGTCCAAGAGAGTCCAGCTTAAACCTCCAGCAGGAGACATGTCCTCTTCTTGCCAGAAGTCAAAGCTGGAGTTTCCTGGGCCCCTTCTACACTTTAGAAGAAAGCAGGGACTACTACAACTCTGGCTAGTATATCGATCTAAGACAGTTTGAATATATTATGATATAGCAATTGGTTCTCACTATTTAAAGTACTTCTATAAAAGCAGGATATTTAGATATTTCCAAATAATTATTAAACACAGAGATGATTTTATTTAAACAATTTCTTGAAGACAAAGGGCAAGTCTGATATATATTTAGTCCTTGCATGGACCCACATGACCTTTCACTATTTAGGAAGAATGCAGCAGTATAGGCGTTTCCATACTTTGATGGAAAAAAACAGGATCCTTAGAACCAATCAACTTCTAAAGAAGCTTAATTTAGAAAGCGCCCCTTCTTTTCTCAGCCTTGCCAAAAACTATCAGTTTTAAGAGACATGCATCACTTCACAATTGTTTTTAAACCAGGAAACACTTTACAATTAGTTTATAAACTAAAATAAAGCAAAAGACGCTTTAAAAAGTATGTAATAAACATTTATAAACCTACTACAAACTTTGTCAGTTTGCATTGTTGGGAACTCCTCTCATCTAGGGGAGTTTCTTTAGACGCCCCACCCATCTCTGTTTTCAGAGCAGTGCACTAATAACAGAAACAGGCCATCATTGTGCAGCTGCAAAACAGACAAAACTGGAGAATGCCTTGCACACTGATTAGACTTCAACTCTTCTCCCCATCAGGATGTTGCAAGGTAAAAATCTTTAAATTGCACGTTTAAATCGGTCACGCATGCCGAATGCATTCTTAGCGATAGGACACGGATTGGTTAGATCAATGTCCTTCTGGAGGGGCTGTAGAAAGCCTAAGAAGAAGAAGCAGGTAAACATTGGGAAAAATAAATAAAATAAATCATTACCTGCTTACCAAGCCCTCACTCTAGGAGCCTGGGGGTCTTGGGTGCATCGCTGCGGCCTGTGGATCTTGTAGCAGGGGGAGGCTGCTCTCCTGCTCGCGGTGTTTATAGCTAAACCTCACCTCCCCCCCTTTTGACCAGGGGGATATCCCGGTCCCCACTGGACTGCTGCAAGCTGCTCCAGCAGTTTCTAATACCTGCTTAAGTGGCATATTGCCCGAGGCGAGTAAACAAGATGGCAGCTGCCTTATCCTCCGACACACAGGGCATGCGTACAACTCAGGAGCCACATTGTGGCTACCTGGACTCTATCTTGTGGAAACTGGATGTGAAATTCTAGGACTTTGATAGAATCTCCAAAGCTGTGTACAAGCTACCTTGTATAAGCAGCTGGAGAGATCCGAGGGAGGAGTGCTGCTGAGGCAGAGCGAGACCCCTGAAGGCGTTCATATCATACAAGCGCCTCTACATCCTGCTGTCCTTCTGCCAGGGTCGAGAGTCTATCAAGGCACTGCCTCCAAGCATGAACTACACAAGCAGAGGATCGCCTGCCGTAAACAAAGCCTACTACCTCGACCCTCCGCTCAGACCCGGGTAGTGGAAAGACTTAACCCAAGTGGACTCCAAAGTCCATGAACTAGTGATGCTGGCCCTCACACAGGCCTGGGGCCGGAGGAATGTGCTGATCTGCCGTGTTCCAGCAGAGTTGCCCTTGAGTCTCCGAACTATCATGTTGTCTCTGTTACTCTCCAGCAGGTTACAACTTCCTGCCACAGCATTGGGCATCGGATGATGGGGACTCTTGCCTGCATATAGGCCTATCACTTGAGCTATCCATATGTTCCACAGATAGTTACTTTTCAAATTTTCCTTACTGTGGTGGAGCAGAAAAATTATGTGTTTTGTTCCAGTGGTCTAATCCTTTGATATATTACCTAGGACAAAGGAGGACAGACACTGGGATGAAGTGGGCTGGGTGCCTATAGTGTCCTTTCCACAAGTTTGGACAGAAATGACTTAAATCTCCCCTATTTGTCACAAACTGAAATGGGGAAAAACACTGATGATACATATAAAGACCCAAGTACTGGAGTAGACAAGATGGAAAAAAAGTGGAAGAAAGACCAGACCTCCATGTGGTTGCAGCTCCCAAAAAAACAAACAAAAGTAGCCTAGATATGTTAAAGCACTTTAATGAATGTAATTTTTTATATATATATATATATATATATATATATATATATATATATATATATATATTTGTGTTAGGGGCAAAAGCCATATATATGGAGTAAGATAAGTATAGGAGTAGAATAGTAGAAGAGAGCAAGTCGGTTGTGGTGTGCCAGAACCGACGATGCGATGGGCCTGTAAATAAAAGAGGGTCCACCCAAGGGTAAAGAGAGGAAAAAGGTGGAAAGGTTGTGTAGTGGGAGTGGAAGGAGGGCCATGCAAATTGCTAGACCTCGGACGGTGTGGAGTAAGGTAAGGGTTTCCTTTAAGTAAGGAAGCACACATAGCCTCTCCCACAATTACAGGCCAACCGGCCTGAATACTTGTGTTAGGGGCAAAAGCCGTATATGGAGTAAGAGATAAGTATAGGAGTAGATTAGTATAAGAGAGCAGGTCTGTTGTGGTGTGCTGGAACGGACGATGCAGTAGACCTGTAAATAAAAGAGGGCAAAAATAGATTCAGACAATTTTAATACAGTCAACAATATACATACATCTTATCCAGACATTTCTTTAAAAGCCATGCGTATTTCTTGGACAGGTTTTGGAATGTACCGAGTATATGCAGAAGATTTCCAACACCCTAGGGTCTTAATAATGTGTACTGGTATGTTGACACTTGAAGCCGTGGATGCTGCCCCTATTCTGAAGGAGTGACCTGAATAGCTGGAGGGGTTAAGTCCTAGTTGTATTATTAAGGATCTGATATGTAGCATGAATTTCGGGGTCGTAAGGACTGATCCGTGTAGTGAGAACAGAGGTTGCGAAGGGTGATTGCTGGGGGTATGAAGATGGGAGTCTAATACTGCTACAGGGCACCATTTGTTGTGCATAGGGTAGTATGTAATTTTTACTGGTAGGTTATGTTGACTTGTTTTAGTATGGGGTAAGGAAAGTATGTAATATCGTCTAAGGCAATAGTTAGTTGTGGTGGTAATGGTAAATTCCTGTGGCATAAAGAAGCCATAGAAAGCTACGTACATGGCAGTCTTAATGACTTAATTGGTACGGGGATTGAAAGGGCCCGAATGCAAAAGGTCACAGAGATTGGATAGAGGTTGTTGTCAATAAGTAATCTTTTCGGCATATGTGCGGGGAACGGATTTCTGAATGCCTCTAAGTACGGTTTTAATCTGATATGATGACATGAAACTATGATTGTTTGGCCATAGATTTAACATATGATGCTGTATGACTGTGAGGTATAATTTGATAATGTTATGAGATAATTGAAGTTTGAGGTTGCAAAAAGATGCAAACCCTAGTAAGATGCAAACCTAGTAACATAGCAAAAGGATGAGTGATGTTATGTTCTAGGATGAATCGTTTAAATAAAACAAAAGCTCTATCGTAGGTTCTTCCAACGTGTGTTGGCCGAGAGAGCCAGTTTAGATAACTTCCGGCTGTGTTGTAAAAGGATATCTAATCCAAGATTAGGTTCTGAAACGAAGGGGCGGCTGTGGGCAGGGCTTGGTGAAATGCCTGGAATTTAAATCGAGACAAACTGTCAACCGCAATGTTACAGACCTCTGTTACATGAATGTATGACAAGAAAAATTGGTGACAAGCCGCCAGCCAGGTTAATTTCCTTAGAAATTTCACGATAGTTAATGATGATGAGCGTCCTTTTTTGATAATGGGGCATGTGGCTTGGTTATCTGAGTAACAACGGACCAAATAACCCAACCACAAATGACCCCAAGTCACAGCAGCCGCTACGCTAGGGTACATCTTGAATAGGGCTGATGTACTTGAGAAATTCTGCCACATAAGCAGGTCTGCTGTGGCTTGGGCATCTAGTGTAAATCGGCTATCGTCATTGAAAAAATAGGGGAAAAGACAAAGCAATCTAGATATGAATGAGCGACTTTGGGGAATAATTCAAATTGCAAAGTTTAAAGGGACACTCCAGGCACCCAGACCACTTCTGCTCATTGGAGTGGTCTGGGTGCCAACTCCCACTACCCTTAACCCTGCAAGTGTAAATATTGCAGTTTTTCATAAACTGCGATATTTACATTGCAGGGTTAACTCCACCTCTAGTGGCTGTCTATTAGACAGCCACTAGAGGTCACTTCCTGGGTTCTAGCACAGGTTTCCTGTGCTAGAGCGTCGCTGGACGTCCTCACGCTGTGTGAGGACCTCCAGCGTCGCTCAAAACCCCATAGGAAAGCATTGAAATTATTTTTCAATGCTTTCCTATGGGGAGACGTAATGCGCATGCGCGGAATTTCCACGCATGCGCATTAGGTCTCCTCGGCCGGTGAGCGAGATTAGTCTCGCCCACCGGCCGACGTAATCACTAGGAGGAGCGTCGCGGAGGCGGAGACAGCGGCGAGGGACATCGCCGCTGTCCCAGGTAAGTGACTGAAGGGGTTTTCACCCCTTCAGTAACCGGGGATTGGTGGGTGGGAGGGAGAGGGACCCTCCAGTGCCAGAAAAACGGATCGTTTTTCTGGCACTGGAGTTTCCCTTTAAGGAACCTAATAGTGATTGCAATTCTTTCTGATTGCAGGAACCTGAGTGAAGGTATTGATCGATTCATGTGAGTATGTTTCCTATTTTGTCCTGAGGTAAGCTGCCCTGAATGGAAATAGAATCTAATTGAATGCCTAGGAAGTTAATGATCGTGTCCGGGCCTTCCGTTTTCTTTGGTGACACTGGAATTCCCAATTGGTCAAATAGGCTGATGGCTTCCCTGAGACTACTTGGGGGAAGGGCGTTATCTTGACCATCAGGAAGTTATCTAAGTAATGAGTGACTGTGGAGCATCTGTTTATGTTCAGAAGTAACAAACATAATGTCATAATGTTTTATGCCATGTATGTGCCATAGTGTAGGATGTATAGGTAGCAGTTTGAATGCGCTGACTATATCTGTTTTGCTTAGCCATGCACCTACCCCTGCTTTAATGATAGCTGCAATGGCATTGTCAATGGTAGTGTACTGTAGGGAAAACTCCTCTGAAGGGATCAGCGAGTTCAGACTTGGAATTGCTGAGGTATGGGGTGCTGACAGGTCAATGATTAATCTTTGTTTCATGAAGTTTCTTCCCGTGACAATACCGATAGGGTTTGTCCTCCATGAAGTAAAATGCGTAAGTGTTGTTTTCTACGATATCCTGGGAGGCAATTTGGAGTGATGCCAGGTTAACATCTTTACCTTCCATGATATATCTTTTTTAAGGTGAGCTGGGATCATATGAGCAGGATTAACGTTTTGTAAGTCTTAAGTGTTCACTGAAACACCTAGGTGAGTTTCAGTAGTTACTGGTTGAACTGTAGTGGAATATCTGGATGTTGTCAGAGCTAGAGTGACTGATTGTAGTTTCTCCAATCTGTCATTAATTTTCCCCATGGAGGCCATGAGAGATAACAACTTGGAGTGAATATCCGCTGAATTAGAACCGCTTGGGCCTTCCCCTGCATCCACATTATCTGTAGATGTGCATAGTAGTCTGAAAAGTTCTGCTTTCCTAGCGGTAGATGGGTATGGAATCTGTTGTTTCCGGAGTTCGGTAGTAATGCGGGGGATAGTCCAGGAATGTGAAGGTGTACCGGATCTAGCCAGAGTGCTGGGCAGAGATAACTCTTCACCACCGTCTTGAGACATGCTAAATAACAAAGATTACCATTATTACATGTATATCTTATAGTTGTACGGGCTTGCTAGCTAATGCCAAGTGGCGAAACAATTATACTAGATTGGTGACTGGTGAGGCTCTGCTAGATGCCAAGCTGGAAAACAGGAAGAAAGGATATAAAAACCCTATGTCCCTTACCATCTTGTTTAGACAGCAAAATTAAGTGCCAAGAATTATATGATATTTTAGGTGAATTTAATAAACTGGAATTAATATGTATAGGTACATAAACACAATAACACCATTGTGTGAAAATAGAGGCGTATTATAACCGAGAATGCAGAAAACCTAAATAAACATGAAAGACATGGGGAGATCAATAATTATCTAAATGCAATACAACAAATTAAAAGCCATCTAATCAGGTAGAACACTGAGTTGTCTGTTTGGAGGGAGTTGTTTGTACGCCCAAAGCCACGGCCCCTGACAACAAACCGAGGCAGGGACACTAAATACGTTTTTCCCAGTGTGGGCTAAACAACTGAAAAACTGGTTAGATTTTGTGGCCAAATAGCAACAAACTACAAGGACCTTGTTATTCTGCATTTTCTTAGGGATATAGAACTGCTATTTTACACGCATTATGTAATCTTATTTTCAGAGGAACATATTAACCTGCTCTTGGCTTGGCAGACACCAGCGGGTCAGGCACAGAAGAGCACATAATTTTTCCACCGTGTTGAAAATTTAAGCATTGCGATGAACTTTTGAAATATAACTAACTTTAGGCTGAGAGCCAAGTTTTTTTTATTTTAATGCTGATTTGCGTGCGTAGATAGAAATAAATCTAAGACCCAAGCCAGCATTTGCTACAATGCAATCTACAAATGTATCAAATTATATAAATGCAATCCTTATGCAAAAACACATTTTTCCTTTTAATATGCGGCGTCCAAAAGCAGAGGAAATTCAACTATATGTACACTAAAATAACAGTATGGGGAGATAAAGAAATATAAAACCAGTAGCTATTTTCCATCCCAATGCAGTGCTTTGCAATATAGTGGTAGGTTTTGAATAAACAGGTCACCAACACACTCTTATAGCGGAATAGCAAAAATTAATTTTTGGACAGTTATGTCTGTACAGTAAGAGGCACAAATGTTGAGGTCACGGATGTATCACAATATATTGAAAATAACACTGTTTTTAGTCAACTTAATTTTACAAAACCATTTCAAAATGACATGGGATGGACATTTCTTTCAGTTAACAAAATGTTAGTTTATGTAATTGAAAGCACATGGCACATTCTGTTCAGCCATATTCAATAAAATATTTTTAGTTAAATGCCCAATAAACTTGCAAACTCTTGAAAGATAATAAACCATCAACGTGTTTTCATTTCATTCTAAATGCTGTGATCTTTAACCAAATTGCAGGAAAAGTAGTTTGCATTTTTTAAACCAATTTCCACTGCTGTTCCCAGACTATATTATACGTACACTTGCAGAATTTAAATATATGTTCATTCGCATAGGTTAGATAGCAATAAGAAAAAAAATATATAATGTACAAAAACGAAATTGTGTTTTGCAATTTGACTGCCCCGTCACAATCCCTCATACTAAAAGATTTAATTTTAGTCTACCTGAGTGTAGCTCCCTTTCTGTCCATCCTAACCTGCTGTTGTACAGGTCAAGAAGCAATGAAAGGCTTTATTATTATTTATAAAGCACAAATAAATTCTGCAGCGCTGTAAAAAAGGTGGACCGGCAGACCGGTATTTATAACAAGACAAATTGGACACAGGGTGTGGAGGACCTTGCTCAAAGAAGCTTACATTCTAGCGAGAGTGACAACAATATTACAGTTCTCAGAAACTATGGCTTTGAGCAGAACTGCACAGAGAACTTTGATATCTGCAAATCAGATCATAGCCCTAAAACTTTAACTCTTTTGGTACCTAATTGAATATGTCCAGTTCAAGAACAGGTCAGATTTCATACATGAGGAAAAGCTATTTCCAGGAGTAGGCAAAAGACAAGTAGAGAATGTATATACTATGCATTAAAATGGGTAAATTAAAGTTTTGAGTACCACTTTAAGGAAATCAGTTGGTACCATAAATGCAGTTAATGATTTGCTTAGTTTCCATTAACCATAGAAAGTATCAGATTGGATTACAAAATATAACAGGTTATTGTACAAAGCAATGAAGTGTGTTCTCTCTCGCTCTCAATACTTAAAAAATCTAGAATTAAAATGGAGGAGATGAAGTTAAAGGATGTCTTTACTATTACAAACTTTTGTGTGTAAGGTTAATTATGCATACATTCCCAAAGCTCAATTTTAAAGGGATACTATAGTGCCAGGAATACAAAGCTGGAACTAGTTCCCTCTGCCTCCACCCCTCCCACTGCCGCGTTGAATAGTTATAAAAAAATAAAAATAAATGCAGATTGTAAGGATGTCCAGCGTCAGTTACCGGACCAAAAGTCTGTTAACATCCAGGAAGCGCATCTAGTGGCTGTCTGATAGACAGCCACTGGGGGCAGACTTAGTTCTGCAATGTAAACATTGCACTTTCTCTGGAACTGCGGTGTTTTACATTGCAGAACTAGGTGCAATGAGAGGAAGTGGTCTGGGTAGCTATAGTGTCCCTCTAATGCTATATATTAGAAATAAACCAAACAGCACATCAATTTCCATAATAATCTTTATTTTATAAAAACTCAACACAAATATTTACATTTCTGTAAACCAGAAATAAAGTTTGTGATTACCACCCACAACGCAGAGAGGAAGTGATCTGTGCCAGCTGAGTCCAGATCCCACAGGTACAGAGCCGATAAGAATAGGCTGGAATTTAAAACACAATAAGAAAACTTCAGATACATATTAACACATTTAATTAAAATTAAACAGCAATTCTGTGTATTGATAAATATTTAGAGATGTGACAGAATTTAATTATGTACTTTTTTATGTATTCGTTTGGTTTAATTTATACCCCCCATTTGTTTAGATATATACCTTATCTTGCAAACGTTTTAGAAAATTATCCCAGAAGGGGTAAATATCAATCTTGCAATAGGGGCAATAAAAGAAGAAAGATAAAAGACCCCACTCACAGGTAATTAGAAGCCACGGATTTACAAATTTGCTTTGAATCTAGAAGCCAGCTACAAAAGTTAGGAGCACGGTTTTTTAAACTTACAAGAATGTGTAAGCCTGTTCCTTCCGAAGCGGGCAGCGCATTCTGTAGGTAGGCAACAAGGGAGCTGTGGTCTTCTTGGTCTACTCCCTCACACACTGCTTAGTGAAGCCAAGGTTGGAGTGACATCATATTCCGGCTCCAGCATCACTAGGGGGCGTGTGAAAGAGCAAAGCATGGAGATCACAACCCCCTCACCACCTGCCGACAGAAAGCACAGCCGGCCACCTGCTTTGGAGGGAACAGGCTCACAAATCCTAGACACCAGGACTAAATTCCTATTCACCAAGGGGACCTGGGAGTTGTCGAGCCCGGTTAGTAAGCTGAGAACATAAGAACGTAGATACACTTTCCTGCTTTTTGCACCAGTTTAAAAATAGTGTGCATAGAGTACCACATAATTGTCAACAGAGTTTTGATTATATCTATTGGTTTCGCTCTTTGTTTTGTAACTATTTGTGAGACAGGCTGCATGGTGACTGCAGTATTAATGAGAGATGAAACCAGTCAAATAAAGTTGGCTAAGATTTAAAGGAAAACTCTGATCACCGCAACAACCTCATGTAAATTAAGTTGTTATGGTACCAGGAGGCACCCAGGTGCTATCTTACATCAAGGAGTTAAACTGTTCAAGAACGGTTTGGCCCCAAAGGCTGCCTCCAGCGCTGATCCTTATTCACCTGGCTTCTAAACTGAGTTTGACTGGAACCACGGAGTGCTGACAGGCAGGGACATTGCTGATTGGCAAGAGTGGTCAGCGGACACTATCTACTGTACAATACTAGAAGCAGCAGAGAAGCTTTAGCTGTGGGCAGAGCACTGTATTGTTACGCACACTGGGGAGAATGGGGACCAAAGACTCCCTGCGCCATACACAACCAGCAATGTTAACTTTGTCCAAAGTTGGACAGCATTCATTGGCTGAGAGTGAAAACCAAAGAAAAAAGTTACATGCACTCTTCCCAAATCCCTATACATATTTAAACAAATAGAGGCTATTTAGTTTCTCCAATGACCATGAGAGACTTTAGCCCACCTGCCATGTCAAGGCAAACCTCTCAGGTAGGACACTAACCTTTCACCTTGATTCCTAGAGCTACTGGCAAAGATCTCTCTAATGAGACAGAAATAAGTATTTTTTTTTTTTATATACACCCCTACATGCTTATTAACCCATAATAAGGAACACATGGGATGGGAGGCAGCATTGTAACATAGCTGTGTGATACAAAAGTGAATACAAATACAAAAAAACAAGTCCTATGCTCAAACTCCCATCACTCCTGGGCAGCAGCAACGACCATAGTACACATTTGTTTTTGTATATGATAGTGAAAATAGTTTCCACACAAAAAGGAGAGACCGCATTGGGAGTGTCACAATAACCTCTAAAGTGAGCTGTGGCAGTTATGGTGCTTAGAGTGTCTCTTTCATATGGAATATCGCTATAGTCTTGCAAGGTTATGTAAGGTCTTTTCTATATCAGCAAACATCCTGTTTTCAGAAATCATAGCTTTAATGCAATGAGTAATTGAAAAATAGGGAAAAAAGATTACAAAACAAAGGAAGATTTATAATTATTTATATAGTGCCATCAAATTCCGTAATTTTTCAAAATTGATTTTAGTCAGATTTATCAAAATATTATATTCTAAAAAGTGGTGCAAAGTCCTAAAAGTTGAGTAATCATCACTGGAATGTGTCTGCTTGTTCTACTGGTTACCATGCTGATTACTCAGCTTCTAGAAGTTTGCACCATTACTCGGACACAATATTTTGATACGTCACCCCAATAGTGAGGCACTGATTGGTGTTACAATAGTTTCATAACTTGTGCTAAATTTGGTCTAGACTTCTAACTAAATCAAATCGACGCACTAGTGTGCATTCCAAGAAAAATATAGTGTTACTTTAGTTACATAAGTTTTAATGGGAACAACTTAATATTTTGAATTGATATAGGATATTGAAATGTTTAAATACCCCACCCACACAACAGAAACCAACCCCAAAACACATACACACATCTATTCGCTATAGACAACTAAAATTGTCACCATATGCTATTCTATAATCTGTTCTGCTCTATCTGAATAAAATGTTTGGCACACAATGTTCTCTCCAATCCATCAGCAAGTCCTAAACACACAGATCATATCCTGACAAAGATTTGTAACAAGTACAGTTAGAAACATGTTGACTTTATGAACTAAATATTTCCTATTTATACATGCTTTCGTTTTAAAGGAAGGGTTTTCACAGCAATACAGTGCAACCCCTAGAGTTATTCCATATATATTTCCAATATAACATTTACAGATGGTGTATATCAGTGATGGTGAACATTTTGGAGTCAGAGTGCCCAAACCACAATACAAACCAACTTTTATTCCTCAAAGTGCCAACACGGCAATTATACACACGGACACTCACATATATACACTGACATTCACAGACACCCAGCCGGCCAGCTCTTGGGCCCCTAGGATACGAGGCTAACAAGGCAGTGCCGCCTAAGGCACCCTACCGATAACTTATGGCCACGTGCCCACAGAGAGGGCTCGGCAGGCAAGCTGTGGCACACATGCCATAGGTTCGCCATCACTGGTCTATATGCACAAAAAACAAATAGACCCAAGCAAAAGAGAAATGAACATAAATATTAAAAAAAAACAACAAAAAACAACATATGGGACAAAATACTTCCTTTGAAACCTTATGTGTTTAAAAAAAAATTATTTAAAGGAACACTATAGTCACCTAAACAACTTTAGCTTAATGAAGCAGTTTTAGTGTATAGATCATGCTCTGTATGTTTCACTGCTTAATTCACTGCCATTTAGAAGTTAAAGGACCACTCTAGTGCCAGGAAAACATACTAGTTTTCCTGGCACTAGAGTGCCCTGAGGGTGCCCCCACCCTCAGGGACCCACTCCTGCCGGGCTCTGGGGGGAGGAAGGGGTTAAACGTACCTCTTTCTCCAGCGCCGGGCGGGGAGCTTTCCTCCTCCTCTCCTCCTTCCTTGCGACGTCATCGGCTGAATGCGCATGCGCGGCAGGAGCCGCGCTCGCATTCAGCCGGTCGCATGGGAAAGCATTTACAATGCTTTCCTATGGACGCTTGCGTGCTCTCACTGTGATTTTCACAGTGAGAAGCACGCAAGCGCCTCTAGCGGCTGTCAATGAGACAGCCACTAGAGGTTTTGGAGGCTGGATTAACCCATTTTTTATAAACATAGCAGTTTCTCTGAAACTGCTATGTTTATAAAAAAAAGGGTTAATCCTAGAGGGACCTGGCACCCAGACCACCTCATTAAGCTGAAGTGGTCTGTCTGGGTGCCAAGAGTGGTCCTTTAAATCACGTTTTTGTTTTTGCAGCCCTTGTCACACCTAACCTGGCTCTGATTGACACAGCCTGCATGAAAAAAAAAAAAATGATTTCACTTTCAATCAGATATAATTTACCTTAAACAATTGTATCTCTTTCTCTGTAAATTGAACTTTAATCACATACAGGGGGCTCTTGCAGGGTCTAACAAGCTATAAACATAGCAGAGGATAGGAAACTCTAAATTAAACAGAATTTGCAATAAAGGAAGGATAAACTTTAGCTGACTCTTTACAGGAAGTGTTTAGGAAGGCAGTGCAAGTCACATGCAGGTAGGTGTGACTAGGGTTCATAAACAAAAAGTGATTTAATGCCTAAATGGCAGAGAAATGAGCAGTGAGACTGCAGGGACATATTTTGCACACCAAAACTGCTTCATTAAGCTAAAGTTGTTTTGGTGACTATAGTGTCCCTTTAATTTTAGATCAGATCTTATAGCACAGTGTTTGTCTGCAATGGAATACATATCAGTAGATAATTAAGAGGTACCAATTACAATTCACCTTGAGATGTATGACATGGTCTACTGTGCCATACCCGAAGTGTTTGCTTTATAAGCTCTTATCTCTTGCTCTGTTAATTGAGCTTTAATCATACACAGAAAGTTCAGTAGGCTATAAATTATTAGTTATACACAATGTGCAATTAAAAAAAATAAAATAAAAAAGGAAGCGTGTAGGTGTGACAAAATGCTGGTACGCCATCACTTGGGCATCAATTTGTTTGGGTGGGCTCTGGTGGGGAGCGGCCATTTAGACTGCACAGACTTAGACCTATTCACGACATGGAGAGACAAGATGGCGCCGAACCATGTGGGTGGGGGTTGGAACTTTCCCCTTTGTGACTAAGGGAGCCGAGTCACTTATTGTTGACTGTGTGTTAATACATTACATAATGCATAATGTTTTCCTGTGTATGCAAAGTAGGTGTTCTGTGATGCTGTGTCCTATTGGTTATTAATAGGCTTAGTGTGATTGGCTGTATGTTTAGGCCCAGTTTGATTGGTTGCTGTTCCAAACCTTTGTGTATTTATTAATGAGTTTACTTCTATACAAATACCTAAGTGTGTCTAATAAAGTTAGTTCCTGTTCTACCCTCAACCTGTGTGTGTCTACTGTTCTTGGGGGAGAGGTGTTAGCTGACTGAATCTTCGTGAACATCTGTGGTTTGGCTGGCGGGAAGAAGCTGTTCGGACGGGTGTGCTCAGTCGGAGCACAGGGTACCTGTCACAGTAGGTAGGCTGTATAAGTCACAACAAAGTAAAGTGTTGCTAGGGCTGTATAAACAAACTGATTTAACTCTGAAAACGGGAGTCAATTGAGCAGTGAGACTGCAAGGGCATGATACTTACACCAGAACTATTTCATTAAGCGAAGGTTATTTTGCCTAAAAGGTTAATTTAAATTGCAGACCAATATGATGTAATTTATTTAGAGAATGGTCAGTGTTAAAATACACCCTTCTCCATATCCAGTCAAAAAGCTGCATCTCATTAACATAAGGTTCAACCAAGAGCTGCATCACATATTAACATAAGATTCAACCATTATTTAACAACATTACCTGTGGATGTTTTAAATGATGAATAAGAATCTGAGTGTTTTTCTTTCCTGGATAGCCTGTGGTTGCAAATAGATTTTCACTACACCTTGACCACCTGAAAACAAATTATAGTAAAAAAAAGTCATTAACTATGTATACACCTACGTGAATAATAATCAGATAAACATGCCACAAGCTGAATAGGTCTGGGCCTTGGGGTGGCAAAAGCACCCACTATTTGCCACACCCCATCAATTACAAGAACTGTGAAAACAGTTGAGCACTCAATCACGTTCACTGGAAAGGAATCCCTTTATAAATGAAATCTTATTTATATATCCATTATCAAACAGTACATATGGTGCAAGGAACAGTTTGTTGGATTGGGCAGATTGGATCCCAAGTGGGCAAAGTATCTAGGGAGAGTACATTATGAGTTCATTTATTTATTGCTTGCATGCTCCCCCACAAGCTCCATGGACCTTTTCCAGCTTTTCAGTTAGACACGGGCAAAAAGCAGTTTAACCCCTTAAGGACCAAACTTCTGGAATAAAAGGGAATCATGACATGTCACACATGTCATGTGTCCTTAAGGGGTTAAGTGACACTATAGGCCCCCAGACCACTTCAGCTAATTGAAGTGGTCTGGGTGCTGTGCCCCTTTTACACTTAGTGCTGCAATGTAAAACATTGCAGTTCCAGAGAACTGCAATGTTTATATTGCAGCTCTAAGTCTGCCCTCAGTGGCTGTCTACCAGACAACCACTAGAGGACTTCCGGAATCGTAACAGACTTTTGGTCTATCTGATGCTGGACGTCCTCACGCTTTGCATGAGGACCTCAAGCGTCAGATTTTCCTCGATAGGAAAGCATTGATTCAGTGCTTTCCTATGGGGAGGTCTAATGCACGAGCGGCATTTGTGCATTATACCCACTCGTCACGGGACAGAGGAGGGGGCAGAGCTTCAACCCAGCACCTAGGGACATCAGCACTGGGATCAGGTAAGTAACTAAAGGGGTTTTAACACTTTATTTACCAGGTAAGTAGGGGGCGCGAGGGAGGCAGAGGGATCGGTAGTGCCAGAAATACAGCTTTGTTTTCCTGGCACTACAGTATCCCTTTAATGCTCTTCAGCAGGGCAGAGCTGCACACATATTTACAATAATGTAACCACGAATGTAGCATCTTTCAGATAAATGCATTGCTGAAGGGTGTGAATGGCAGATTTAAAATTACCTCCTGGTGATCCCGTCTCTTAAACGTAAATCGTGACAGAGCAGGAACGAGTGTGCATCAGAGTGTACAGCTCTAAGGCTGCACACTAGTTAGGCACGCTTGTATGCGAGTGTGGCTGAATATGTATCTATCTCTGTGAGCGCTGATGGTTATGTATATATACATGTCTTTTTGTATTTATTTATTTAATTATATATATATATATATATATATATATATATGTGTATATATATATATATATATATATATATATATACACACATATATATATAATTTTTTTCTATTTCTCACCCCCCTATATAGCACTGCTTTGCATGTTTGCACATTCTTAAAGGATATTTAAAGGTATAGCAGCATTCTCTTTGTATTTTTGCACATTTAAAGGGATATCACGTTTGAGATCTCCACTCATAGCACCTTTATAGGGATACTTTGTCTATTCCAGATTTAAAGGCATAGTACCATATATTTATATTTGTATTCTCTATTTAGTAGTATTTTAGCCACTAGTCACCTAGCCAGCTCCTGGTATTCCCACTCTTCTAGAGAGTTATTTTCCCATATATACATGTCTGTCTTAAATCATATATATTTGTGTGGTTAGTTATGCATGTTTATGAGCGTATGGCTTGTTATATATATGTGTATACAAGCACAAATTGTACACAGATTTGGTAAAGTGTATGATCTACTTTTTAGGAAGTATGTAATCTCACGTATTTCTCCTACACTTGACAATCTTGACAAAGGCTAGAGCTTAAGGCAAGCTCAATGTTCATTGAGAAGAGAAGTGGAGCTTTAATTACGCTCCACCCTATATCAAGAGTAGGAAAAATACCTAAAACAAAGTTGTCGCTATTTTCCCTTATGTTTTAAAAAGAAATAGATCCGAAATTAAGAAAAGAAGAAGAACAAATTCTGAAAGAGGAAGAGAAGAGGAAACAATACCACTCTTAGATAAGTTCTCATCTTTGTGACCTTCTGACATAAGGAGTGAGCTCATTCTTTTCATTTTTATAATATGAAGTGCCATGAAGTGATATTTTCTGTATCTCAAAATTCCCAGCTACTAGCCTCATTGGCAACTACCATTCAAGGGTTTCTAATCACAGATAAGTTTTTGCTCAAATACATCATATCGAAGCAAACAAACTATATGAACCAGCTGCTATTCAAATCTCACCGGTTTGCCAAGCTGACACACAGTTTTATTTCAAACATAGAAATTAAATAGACAGTGAATACATTTTACGTACAAAAATCAACTCATGTAAATCTAAGGTTTTTTTCATATTTTTTTTGCGATGTACACAAACACTTTAATAATGGTATACCTGAATAATCTTGCTCTATCAGCATGGACAGGCTTATTGTTTTGAGGATAGCTGCAATAAAATAAAATAAAGTCAAACATGTTGAACCCAAAACCTCTTCAGTTCGAAGAGCATACTATAAATATATTAAAAGATATAATTTTAGAACTCAAGTAGGAATCCGAATATTAAAGTACCTGGAACGCGGCATCTCCCATATGATCCAGTCATTTCCTGCCACTGCTCCTACCCTGAAAGGGTTTTTTAAACACCAGTCAGCTGACATAAGAGGAACTTGCACAGATTCGAGCGACAAAATGGCCTGATGTGTAAGCAAATCATAGAAACGTATAGTTCCTGTTTTTTCTGCTACCATCAACTGGAAGGAGGGAAAACAAAACTTTTTTATGTTGTACACATAATTTTGGGATCTTATGCTTATGAAATGTGTCCATATAAGGAGTTACAAAGTATAATTGCAGCTTTATTTTATATCAGTGTCAATTGCAAGACAAAATGAACAGTTATATAACTCCACCTTGGTACTGCGAGGCGGTTTAGTTCCCTTCCTTTTTTGCCTAGAGTGCTTGCTAATGCCATGCATATGCCCTGCCTACCAATGCTTTTCTACAAGGAACATTGAATTAGCTGGGAAATCAACACTAATGAGCGCAGAGCTGCAGCGAAAGATCTTCTTAATGCTAGGTAAGAGACATTTTTTTTTTTTACATTTTCATTTTGCATCATGACAGATTTTTAAGGTACAGCATGGGCATACAATACAAAAATTATCTTGACCTCACAGTGCTGACCCTGCTAATGTCAGAAAGGCATGTATCCAGCTAGAGAACCATGTAAGGAATGCTCCAGTAAGGGGAGATAAATAAATAAAACACAGCTCCCACCTGAGCTGTCAGTTAGGAAACCATAATTCTCAATTCCTGTTTACTTATATAAATTTTGTATAACGTATGTTTACATTGTGTGCATGTTGTCTACTTATCTCATAAACCTCTGGATCAAACAGCAAAAAGAATAAAAATATCCTGACTGATGAGCCTCTTGATGCTATTGATATTTTTAACGCATTTTCTATGTGCATTAACTGGGGAGACTAGCTCCCTTATTACTACTGGCAGTTTATAGTGTTAACATTTTAGGAGGGTTATATGACATATAACAAGTAACTGACAGACACAGATGTTGACAGATTCAATAGTCGAAGAGGGCTCTATTCAAATGAGCTTACAATTTGGGAGGAATTGAGATAAAGGATGTATTGGGCAGAGAGATTAACATGTTTTTTATATGAATATGGTAGGGCTCCACAAATCCCGGGGGCCTAAGAATTTTGTCCTAGCGTCTGAGATTGGTCAACCTGTTCCCTCCTCAATGCCCGTGCAGCTCTCTGTGCGCCGGTGTAACAGGAGGAAGTGAAGGGATCTCTATTTTCTTCCTCCCGTCGTTGAGACTGCACAGGTAAATGACAAGCTGGCAGGGGAGAAGCTAAAGTCTGCTCTGCTTGCTGTCCGCACCCCATTCCACAGAGCCGGCCTCCAGTCTGCCCCCATTACTCAGAGATTGTCCGTCCCAGTCCGCTCCCCTGCACAGCCTCATCACCGGGAGGAAGTCATTACAGTTCCCTTCACTTCCTCCCGGCGCACATGAGAGCTGCACGGAGCTGTAGAGACAGAAGGATAGGGAGTCTGCTCCAGAGGCAGCCAGCTCCCATCAGCCGCTCCCATCAACCGCAGCCAGCCTCACTAATCCAATGTCACTTGCAGCCCAGTCCCACTGGACCTCAGGAAAGTCACCCTCCTGAGCCCAAAAGGTAGGAAACAGGAAGGTGGCTAATAATATGTTTGTTTTTCATTTATGTGTGTATTTGTTTGTGTGTATCAAATAATGATAAATACTTTGTGTGTGAGAGAATGTGTGTGTATCAGTGAATGAGTATGCTTATGTTACCAGCCCCCTCTGATCCCATGGGAATGTTTTTACTCACCTTTTTTCCGACACATTGCCGGTCTTGCCTCAGCTGGCCCATAGCGGAGATAATCAATTTCCAATCAAGCATCTCCTCATAGGGATGCATTATATCAATGCATCTCTGTGGGAAACTTTCAGTGCCTCCATGCAGAGTGTGGAGACGCTGAATGAACTAGGAGACACCTGAGAGACTGCCACTAGAGGGGTTTCAATGCAGTAATGTGTACACTGCCTTTTCTTTGAAAAGGCAGAGTTTACATTGAAAAGCCTGCAGGATAGGCTATTGACATCAGAACCACTACATTAAGCTGTAGTAGTTCTGGTGACTATAGTGTTCCTTTAAAAAAAATATTTTTGTCTTTGGAATACAAAAAGCTCCTAACATTTTTTTTAAGCTGGCTCCTAGATTGAAAGCAAATCGGTCAAGCCCTGGATTATGGTAGTGCATTCCATAGGAATCATGCAGTCCCCAAGAAATCATGTAAGTGAGACATGGCAATGTGACAATGAGCAGAGGAAAAGAGAAGGTCACTGACAGAGTTTAACAAGAAAACTTTGAGAATTAAAAAGGAAATGCAATAAGATGTCAGTGTTCATAATTGGATCATGAATGGTATAGTAAGCCAATAGAAGGACTGGAAAAGAAATGAGGGGTGAAAGAAGTGGTGAGTGAGAAATAAGTCTAGTTGCAGCATTCATAAGCTATTGCAGTGGGACAATGCAGGTTTTGGGAGGACTGATAAGAAGTAGCTTGCAATATTAAGTTATGAAATAATAACTTCATAAACAAGTGCCTTACTAGCATCTTGCATTAGATATAGGTCAATATATTCAATTCTTTCAACGGGTGGGGTAGGGTAATGAGTGGCCCACTGACTTGTAAGGAGCTAGACAAAGGAGGTGGAGTGTTTAAAGAAGGAAAGAGGAGTATTGAAAAGATTGAGCTGTAGAAAATGGGTCATTTAATTAGAGACTGAAGAGAGACAGTAAGGGATGTGTTCCAGGCTAGATATAATCAGAGTATAGATGATTCTGAAATCCAAAGGAGCTAATGAGGTTTCCAATAAAGGCAGTATAAAGAGGAAACAAAAAAGGGTCTTTTAGGGACTCCAAATGAGACCGTTAGTTTGGCGAAAGTGGTGCCAGAAAAGAAGACGCTAAGTGAGTGTTGGTGGAAGGCAAGAGGAGAATCAAGAAAGAATGGTGCTGCAACGGACAACGTTATTGACAGTGTCAAAAGCGGCAGAAAGCTTCAGGTGACTTGAAAGGGAATAAGTGAGTAAATCATCAGTTGATTCTGTATAATTAAACATTGATATTCCTTTGGGTGGGTCATTAATCCTAAACTACCAGATACCTAATATGCTGCTGACTTGTATTGAAGCATTTTTCCTCAATGTAATTTTAAAGTTTCAAAGTTTAAATAAAAACAAATTGACATTAAGTGGCATGTTGCTACTTGAATGAGCATGGTACCTTGTGAGTAGATAACCTGCACAAACTAAAAAAAACAGGTGAGAAAACAGAAAATCTATCAGCTAGTTTTCAAGAACATTAACTGAAGTTGGAAATATTGCACCCAGACGGAAGAAAAAAACACAACAACTGTGTTTAAAAAATGTTATGCCCTGTATATTGGAAAGGAATTCATATCGGAGTTAAAAACTAATTATTTTGTTATTCAAAAGTACACAGAACTCTTTAGAGGGAACATGCTGAAGTTCTGAAAAAAAAAGGTACTATTAAAGCACTTACCTTCGAAGATTCTTCTGGGTGCCATGCCACACTCATTCCTGGGGATCGTAACATAAACATAGCAGTCTGACCTTTTCCTATATTCCACATTCTTAAAAAAATATAAAATACATATATGTATTGAGAAGATGCAACACAAATATTTATAGTGATGCATCAAACAAATAAATAAAACCCCACACATATCTATCTATCTATAAGTGACCCACTAGATGTCAGTGTCTATATATGGGTGCATGATGATATATATAAAAATAAATAAAGGGGGCAATTAAACGCAGAACAAAAGATTTACCTCTCCTTTCCCCATTACACCCGCTCTTTAAAAGTATGGGTCTCTCACATGAAACAGGTACATCCTAAATCCATTCCTGCAGGCATTGTGAATGTCTCAACAAAAGTATCCAACTAGTTTGTTAAAAAGAAAAATTTGGGCAGAGACTGACGATGATCTTGGTGGCCCTCCTCTGAGATTAAGTGGGCATGTACATTGACTAATTGTAGACATAATGGACTCTACAATACACTATTGGTTCCAGCACTGTTTGAGTAAGTTAACCCAAGCAGCCAAAAAGCTTTTCACAAAGCCTGTGGAGGTGGATTTGAATAAAAAGATCAATAACATTTTCTTTTGCAGGGTGTAAAAAAGTAATGTGGGTTGGTTACATCAAGACATAAAGGAAAACACAACAAACAAAAAGCTCTTTAGACATATTCAATTAAGTAGGCTGGATAATTCAAAGTTTTTATGATGTTTCAGCTTTTCTGCTGTAATGTGGAAAGGTAATATCTATACCATTATTTTTGTCATCTAATGCATTCATAGTAATAAGTACATTTAAGGATTTCTGTGTATTTATTACATATATATTAACTCGAAAACAGATTTTTTTTTCCAGTAATAAACTGTGTGCCATTACATACAATATGAGAAAACAATGCTGTATATTCTATGTACTGTGGCTCTCAATCTGCAACCCGTGCAGCACAGGGACATGTATGTACTGAGCTAGCGGAGTGATGAGATTTATCATCCATGGTTACTGGCTGCTGGCTCTTACTAGTGGATGGAGTGAGAATTTACTTGAGTAATAGTAAAATAAGTGTTATGGGAAATATATGCAATCTCTGGGTTTTAGAAATATTACTAACGATAGTAAATTCTGATGATCTCAACCAAAGAGGCAAGCCGAGGGGCAGAGCCAAACACCACCCTGGCCAATCAGCTGCTCCGCAAAGATGCACTGAATCAAAAGTTCTGTGTCCTCATGCAGACGGTGGAGACACTGTAATGTAAACCAGGGATATGCTATCCTGACCAGAACAACTACATTAAGCTGTAGTTGTTCTGGTGACTATAGTATCCCTTTAAATACTACTGTGCATATGCTCAGCCTGCATTAGGTGTCTAATCAACAACATAACATTTTCAATATAAATTCTTGCGTACGCAAATCTATCTATACCCTTTCATCAACTGCGTGATATGTCTAAATACGTCTGCAAGTATCTTCTCTGCTTCCTTACCTAAACATACCTCATCTCACCATCCTTCCTTGTGCTCCTTTACAGTATTGCTCTCACTGCCCTTGGCATCCTAGAACTAGTCCACCTCCCATATCACCTCCTTTTTACAAATATAAAAAAATCTACCTGAAAATGGCAAGCATATAGGCATGGAAACTGGGAAAAGATGCTAGGAATCTCCGAATATAAGTGGATGGCAGAGCCTATAACTATCACATTGAAGATTTTTAAATACATTTTTAAAACTTTGTTAATATGGAGACTGACAAGTTGAAGCCTGGTCCTGTGTCTTGATGCAGCTCAAGTCAATAAAGTACAATTCTTTTAAATCGACATATGACTAAATGCCAGACAAAACTACAGAATTAAGCTGTGCTTCACCAAAAGCTATTAAATACTTGTCAAGCAAAAGAGAGTAAATGTAACTGCTTGACTGTTTTTCCTTAAGCTACGTATACAAGCTGTAGACACTGTTAAGGGCCTCGTATAACAAGAGAAGTGATCTAAAGTTAAGAATAACAAGAGCAAGCTGACCTTTTGGAAATGGTCTTAATGTTCTTTTACAAAGTATTCTGCTTTTTATGTATTTGGCAATATTTATTGGTTCTTGTCCAATGTCATAATACTTTCTCAACATTGAAACAATCACCAAACAGGCTGGATGAGTAGCAACCTCTGACAAATTTAGCCATTACTTTAATATGGATTATACTGGTTCTCAAAAAGGGAACTGTGAGATTATAACATTAAGTCGTAACAGTTTATTTAATTACGTATATCAGAAAGCAGTTTTATGTTTCCTTATAGGTTTTGCAGAGAAGCACGAGAGATCAAGCAAGCATCTGTAACCAAAGTTTCTAACTAAATGTGAGAAATTGATACTTCATAATGGACTGCAGTGGTATTGAAATCTAAAGCAAACTAAAGAAAAACTGGAAAATGTGATGTTGCTGAACACATATTGGGGGTTTCTTTGTCAGTAACACATAACAGGAACTGAGAATCCATGCCTACAGTACAATGTGAGAGAAAAATAACAACAACAAAAAAACGACTACCCAAAAGTTTGACAAAGACTGGTAGTAGAATTAGTGCATGGAAAGTGTTAAAATACCACAATTTGAAATACCCTAGGGTGTATACTTTTAAAAAAGATATGGTTTGATAGGGGTAAATTACATTGGCCGGCTTAAAAAATGTCCCAAATAGGACATGGGTGCATGATGACCAGCTAAGAAAATCCCAAGTTGGAAAACTGGAATGTGCACCCTCCAAATAAGGTATTTTATCCCCCATAGAACCCGACCCACCTATACATGGAGGGTGTCACTGTACTCAGGAGATGTTGCTGAACACATATTGGGGTGTTCTTTGGTAGTAACCCTTAAAGTTCTCTGTATTCTTAAATGTGTGTGAAAAAAACAAAAATCACCCAATTTAAATATTTGTTTTTTTTTTCATTTGGGATAGATTGTTGGTAAAATGGTTGCATGAAAAGAGTCAAAATAGGTTGTCTTTTATATTAAAAAAAAAAAAAAAATAATAATAAATTTTTTTTTATATATATACATGTGAAGGGTTATTCAGGGATTCTTGACAGATATCAGTGTTACAATGTAAATTGCGTTAATTTTAGGGGGAAATGGTTTGGAAATAGCAAAGTGCTACTTGTGCTTATAGCCCTATAACTTTCCAAAAAAAGCTAAGAACATGTTAAACTATGTAGAAACTATTTAGCATGGGTGTTTTTTGGAAGTTGTAAATCCATAAGAGATTTTGGCGGTCAAAATTTGAAAAAGTGGGGGCGTGGCCTGACTGTGAAGCTGTACAGTCGCACAAGCTTTGAGCTCCTGGGCCTGGGCCAGGGCCTAAATACCGGCTGAAACCCGGGGCAAACCAACTAATTTTGAACCCCCACTCACCACAACTTGCCACGCAGACTCTGGCGAACCAGGGGATACCTCACACGCCCAGTATACCCGCCAAATAACTGAGCTGAAGCCTGGGGCCTACGCCAAGCAGGGCAAGGGAGCGACGTCCGCTCTCCCGGCCAACAAACACACGCAGCACCCGGCTGCCCCCCCCCTCTAGGATCGGTGGGGGTTATCCCGGTCCAACTCGTCTCGAGTGGCATGTCTCAGTGGGCCCAAAAGGCGGACATCAGCCCCAACCACGCACCATGCTTACAGGCAGCCCACCGCACAAAAATGGCGGACGCGCAATCTTGGGAGTGGGGGGGGGAATGTAGACCTCTGACACACAGCCCCAGCACAAACGATCTCCTCACCACCCGCTTGAATGAGCTGTGTGAGGCCTTCTGGGCACGGATCGAGGCCCGACGCACAGCGGAGCCGCCCCAGCTGCGGTTGAGCGGGAACACGGAGGGTCGACAAGGCAACATCGGCCGGAGTGGAACTAGGCTACCCTCAAGCACAGCCGCTGAAAAGCAGTCCACAACTCTCCACAACTGCCCATCTGGGCCGAGGGCCATCAGGGGAACAACCCCGGCGCATCACCCACGCATGCGGAGACCTGCCCGTCGACCACGGCGCCACACCATCACCAAGGCCTCCAGACCTGTCCCGACGGAAGGACCCGGTCTTCAGAAGTCCCCGCGTCCGTGGCTACAGGATGACGGCCCAGCTTCCGGCCCGGAGCTGTAGGGCGCAACCGGTTCGCACCTGGCCAACCGCTGAACCTCAGATGCTGCAGGCACGGTTCCCACCTGAAGGAATGGGGTAACTAATCAGCAAACAGTATTCTTAAATGTGTGTGAAAAAAACAAAAATCACCCAATTTAAATATTTGTTTTTTTTTTCATTTGGGATAGATTGTTGGTAAAATGGTTGCATGAAAAGAGTCAAAATAGGTTGTCTTTTATATTAAAAAAAAAAAAAAATAATAATAAATTTTTTTTTATATATACATGTGAAGGGTTATTCAGGGATTCTTGACAGATATCAGTGTTACAATGTAAATTGCGTTAATTTTAGGGGGAAATGGTTTGGAAATAGCAAAGTGCTACTTGTGCTTATAGCCCTATAACTTTCCAAAAAAAGCTAAGAACATGTTAAACTATGTAGAAACTATTTAGCATGGGTGTTTTTTGGAAGTTGTAAATCCATAAGAGATTTTGGCGGTCAAAATTTGAAAAAGTGGGGGCGTGGCCTGACTGTGAAGCTGTACAGTCGCACAAGCTTTGAGCTCCTGGGCCTGGGCCAGGGCCTAAATACCGGCTGAAACCCGGGGCAAACCAACTAATTTTGAACCCCCACTCACCACAACTTGCCACGCAGACTCTGGCGAACCAGGGGATACCTCACACGCCCAGTATACCCGCCAAATGACTGAGCTGAAGCCTGGGGCCTACGCCAAGCAGGGCAAGGGAGCGACGTCCGCTCTCCCGGCCAACAAACACACGCAGCACCCGGCTGCCCCCCCCTCTAGGATCGGTGGGGGTTATCCCGGTCCAACTCGTCTCGAGTGGCATGTCTCAGTGGGCCCAAAAGGCGGACATCAGCCCCAACCACGCACCATGCTTACAGGCAGCCCACCGCACAAAAATGGCGGACGCGCAATCTTGGGAGTGGGGGGGGGGATGTAGACCTCCGACACACAGCCCCAGCACAAACGATCTCCTCACCACCCGCTTGAATGAGCTGTGTGAGGCCTTCTGGGCACGGATCGAGGCCCGACGCACAGCGGAGCCGCCCCAGCTGCGGTTGAGCGGGAACACGGAGGGTCGACAAGGCAACATCGGCCGGAGTGGAACTAGGCTACCCTCAAGCACAGCCGCTGAAAAGCAGTCCACAACTCTCCACAACTGCCCATCTGGGCCGAGGGCCATCCGGGGAACAACCCCGGCGCATCACCCACGCATGCGGAGACCTGCCCGTCGACCACGGCGCCACACCATCACCAAGGCCTCCAGACCTGTCCCGACGGAAGGACCCGGTCTTCAGAAGTCCCCGCGTCCGTGGCTACAGGATGACGGCCCAGCTACCGGCCCGGAGCTGTAGGGCGCAACCGGTTCGCACCTGGCCAACCGCTGAACCTCAGATGCTGCAGGCACGATTCCCACCTGAAGGAATGGGGTAACTAATCAGCAAACAGGCGGTCATCCTCCGCCCCACGCTCATAAATGAACGCTACCCAGACACCCATGAACATGGATTCCACAAAACATGACATACATGTCTCCTCTCAAGCACATAAGCACCAGTACCAGATATACTGCTCAGACATTTGTTTATCTTGCCTGTTACTCACCAAAACATATTTAACGCTACCCAGTCTCGCACCACAACACCTAAGCTGTAATATACACCAGCACTCTATATCACCCCTATCTGAGCCTCCAGTAAGTGCAGATACACATACTCACACAGGGCCCATGGAGGTACACTTGACATAGATAAGCAAGTTCAAGTCCAATCAGTTCAACCTACATATGCATGCCTTCTTAGTCGTGTAACTTAATTCTATCTCTTTGTGACACAGCGGAAAGTTTAAGCCTGGTTTAGAAATACTAATATGCAATGTTTCCATGTCACTGTCTCATCAAAATGTCAGTATGTATGCTGCAGATTCCATAGCATTGTTGGCTTACATTATGGTCTTATTATTTAAAAAAAAAAAATTGAAAAAGTGCTCTCCCCCCCATCTTATTTTATAATTTTTTTATAGTAAATTATATGATGAAAATAATAGCATCCTTGGAAAGACCATTTAATGGCGAGAAAAATGGTATATAATATGTGTGGGTAGAGTAAATGAGTAAGAGGAAAATTACAGCTAAAACAAACACTGCAGAAATGTAAAAAGAGTCCTGGTCCTTAACGGTAAGAAAATTTAAAAACAGTCTGGTCCCTAAGGGGTTAAAGGAACACTAACATGTATTCCTAACCCTAGTGTTTAACCCACCATTTAGGTAGCTTGCCCCCTTCCCACCCCCAGAAAAACTACATTAAGCTGTTCTGGTGACTATAGTGTCCCTTTAAATAATGTGCAATCTATGCATATTGAAATGAAAAATACATTCAAAACACTGATTTGTGGTGTGGTTCTTCTACAAGCTATTTGGAAGTGAAGGAGTTAATTACAATTTTCAACAGCTGCTTTTTTTTTTTTTTTTTAATATGTATTCTAGGTAAATTTGTCAAACTCTGTCCTATGTGTCCTTACTGAGTGAAAGTGTAACCGCACATTTTCACAAACTTGATAATGAACGTGTTGGACTCTTGCTCTTCTCTTACTAAAAGGGACACTACAGTCACCAGAACAACTACAGCTTATTGAATTTGTTCTGGTGAGTAGAATCATTACCTTCAGGCTTTTTGCTGTAAGCACGGTCTTTTCAGAGAAAATGCAGTGTTTACATTACAGCCTAGTGATAACTTCACTGGCCCCTCCTCAGATGGCTGTTGGAGATCCTTCCTGGGTCATTGCTGCCTAAAATGCATCCAAACATTCAGTATCTCCTCTCTCTGCATGCAGACACTGAACTTTCCTCAGAGATTCATTGATTCAATTAATCTCTATTATTATTATTTTATTATTTATATAGCGCCATCAGATTCAGTAGCGCTGATTGGCCAGGGCTGTGTTTGACTTGTGCTGGCTCTGGACCTGATTTGACTCCTTGTCAGTCTCAGCCAATCCTATAGAGAAGCATTGTGATTTGATCAGGCCACCTCTTCTGATGATGTCAGCAGGTAGCTTGCTGTTCTGAGGCAAACAGCATGCAGAGCTTCAGCTTCAGGCTTGAATACAAGTACGATTTTACTATATTTAGGGAGACATGAGAGGGTCAGGAGGACTAGATGGTGATTTTAACACTACAGGGTCAGGAATACATGTTTGTGTTCCTGACCCTATAGTATTCCCCAATCATTTATACTTGTTCTTGCATGCACTCATCTAAAAACTTACACAAAAGCACTAACACTTATGAAAATAGTAGACATTAGGTTTCCTATGTTATGGAAAGAGCCTCATTAATCCTGCATGCTATAGAAGGAAGGAAAAAAAAAGAGATTGTTAACTGTAGTACACCAAGCGTCGAATTTTGAATAGCATTCAAAGTGCAACTGAAACCATTATAAAAGAACACAGTAATAATCACTACATTTACCAATTTTGCTTTGGAAGACTGACATTTAATTTGGATTGGTGCTGGCAACTCGTCTTTACGAGATATTTCAGTTAGTACAATATATTTTATGAGTAGTTTTCTTAGTAACAGAAAATATTTATTTCCCTGCATTGAATATAGAAACACACCTCTAATTACCACAGTGGTCATAAGAAAGACATACACATGTAGAACACATTAGCTTGTACACAGCAGGTGCCAGAGATCCAGGCAACTACGTTGTAACACATTCATGTCAGTCAACATATTATTTTTTTGTGTTCCCTCTTCCACATGCACATTAATGAACGGTCTTTGTTTTTCTTTTACTAAAGGTAGTTAGAGTAATACAACTACTAATGATACTTTCAAGAAGGGAAAAAAAAATTTAGTTTATGAATATTTCTGTGAAATCATAGTCTCTCACATTTTCCATAAACCTTGAATGCCAGTCCCGCAACATGGCATAATATACAGTGCTTCTCGGAAAAAGTGCATTCCTGCCCAATACAAACAAATATTAAAAAGGGCAGTTAACCTACAATAAAATATATACATTTTATTTTTGTCATCCAAAAACAGGAATTTTTTTTTAGCTTCAAACAGGGCAACATAACTCTAACCCCATTTTAATAGACGAGCTTAGCAATTGAGAACATATCTTACCTGCATGTGTGATCATCACTGACACTTGCAAATGTATTGCCGTCATGAGAACAAAACACCATATCATTGATGTAACTGGTGTGTCCATCAAACACCTGACAGCAAAAAAAAAAAACAAGAGCACAAGATTGCAATTGAAAACACTGTTAATACATCATTTTTTTTTTTAAATATAAAGATATATTTCTATAGCCTGACAAACCGTGCATGGAAATCATGGTCCACTTTCTGAGGTAGCAAGAAACAGCAATATAAAGAATTGGTTCTCTACCCGATGTCCTAGTGAATTTACCCAAATACACATTTTAGGTGAACAAAGTGTGTACTACTGATAGACTTCTAAAAATCAATTCCCGGTATGACCATACCTATGTGCAGGAATGGATTAAAATAGAAAACTAAAAGAGATGCAGGTACAGGCCCAGTGATTTTTAACCCCTTAAGGACACATGACGTGTGTGACACGTCATGATTCCATTTTATTCCAGAAGTTTGGTCCTTAAGGGGTTAAAAAAAAAAACATTTTTTAAATAATACAACCCCTCCACCCCCACGCTGTTATACTATATGGTTGTGCAGTTGGAGAGAAGTGAAGGGATGTAAGAGGGAAACAGGGAAGCAGGTCTGTTGCAAACTGGCTAGCCATTAAAAATTAAACTTAATGCTCAGATAATTGATTAACCCCTTCTGCACCAGGGGTTGTGGGGAGGCCTTGACATAGTGCCAAAACTTTGTTGTCCTGGTACTATAATTTCCATTTAAGTTATTGTATGAATTTACACAACTGCATGTAATCAGTGTATATGAATAAAACTTGTTCTGAAGGCTTGATATATTCTATGAAATGCAAATCAGAACATATGATTGAGAGATTTGTGTTAAGTATTAGCAGTGGAGTTTTAATACATTGCCTCCATTGTGACTTATGCAATCTTAACTATAGTGTTACGGAAAGCAAACCTTTGTTATACAACACCTCCCTTATTAAACTATAAGGATGGTAGCCTTATTCTAACAGTCTGATGTTAGGTTACAGTTTATAGTATACCAAAAAAGGGGGTTTATTCCTTGCATTTAAAGTTAGCAGGTAAAATGAAAGCAGTTGGTGAATTGCTTTGTTCACTAACAGTTTTGTCACCAAAACAACTTTAGCTTAAAAGGACACTATAGTCACCAGAACAACTTTAGCTTAATGAAGCAGTTTTGGTGTATAGAACATGCCCCTGCAGCCTCACTGCTCAATCCTCTGCCATTTAGGAGTTAAATCCCTTGGTTTATGAACCCTAGTCACACCTACCTGCATGTGACTTGCACAGCCTTCCATAAACACTTCCTGTAAAGAGAGCCCTATTTATGCTGTTTAATTAAGATTTTCTTATCCCCTGCTATGTTAACAGCTTGCTAGACCCTGCAAGAGCCTCCTGTATGTGATTAAAGTTCAATTTAGAGATTGAGATACAATTATTTAAGGTAAATTACATCTGTTTGAAAGTGAAACCAGTATTTTTTCATGCAGGCTCTGTCAATCATAGCCAGGGGAAGTGTGGCTAGGGCTGCATAAACAGAAACAAAGTGATTGAACTCCTAAATGACAGTGAATTGAGCAGTGAAATTGCAGGGGAATGATCTATACACTAAAACTGCTTTATTTAGCTAAAGTAATTTAGGTGACTATAGTGTTCCTTTAATGAAGCAGTTTCTTTTTTGTAATTCTTTATTTTTTTATGTGCAAAGATACACCAAGGATATCGTCACAACAACTGAATAGTCATCATTAAACTGATACATATCCATCAAATAACATATTTGTAGAGAAAAACACACATTTTGCAATAATAACAAAGAGAAAAAAATAACAGTGCTTGGTAGTTACAACTGTAGTGTATCAAGGATAGTATATCATATGCACTGGTCTCAGATACCTCAGGCTTTAGGTAGAAATACAGTAAATTATCTAGCATGACTGGGATATGTAACCTTTTTTCGAACCCTTATTGGTACCTGTATGCAACTTCTGTTCAGACTTAAGGTGCCTTAGCCCTGACCTGCTCTGCAGAATAAATTTTTTATTTGTATTGTTCTTGTAACATTTTTATTTTGACGTGTTAGTCAACAAATTTGTTTGAATACATTGGTCACAGTAGTGTATTTTCCTTACATACCAGTTGGCAAAATTTAAACTATGTTTCAGATAATTAATATTCTTGTTTAGGAGGTGTCTACGGTAGCTCCACTAAGCCTATCTATCTAAAAATTTACCCGTACAAGGTAAAGTACTATAACTGAGAGGTCTATCCCACCGTTCAATTGAACTTTTGTGAGTTGTGATAGCATGATCTAGTGCCTACTATCAAATTGCTATAATTAAGCAGTTTCTGTGTATAGATCATGCCTCTGAATTCTCACTGCTAAATCCTCTGCTTCTGGAGTTAAATCATATTTGCTTATGTTTATGCAGCACTAACCACACCTCCCCTGACTGTGAATGACACAGCCTGCATGAAAAGTAAAATGGTTTTACTTTCAGTTAGATAGTAAAATACTTTTAAAGTTTTTATCTCCAGCTCTATAAATTGGAACCTCAATTACATACAGGAGGTTCCTGCAGGGTCTAGCAAGCTATTAACAGAGCAGGAGATAAACTCTAAATTAAAATAAAAGTACAATAAAGCAGGGATCGACCGATTATCGGTCTGGACGATATTCTGTATTTTCGGCAATATCGGTATCGGCCAATTCAGATACCGATATTGCCAATAATATATAACAGGCCCGCCGGCCCCATTACAATCCCGGCAGTCCTGGAGGGCCCGCAGGTAGCGTTTACTTACCTTCCCAGCAGCTCCTTCAGCTCCTCTGTACTTTCCATGCCACTGGACCACCAGGGAATAATATATCCCCCCTCCCTGGCCAAGTAACAAGCAGGGAGGAGGGACTAAAAAATAAATAATAATACATATTTAAAAAAAATGTTTTAATAAAAAATGCCCCCTCAATTACATACCTACACAAACACACACACTCCATTATATACACTACACAAACACACTGTGTATTTAATGCAGTGTGTTTATATAATGCAGTGTGTGTTTGTGTAGTGTGCATATAATGCAGTGTGTTTATATAATGCACACTACACAAACACACTGCATTATATAAACACACACACACACTACACAAACACACTGCATTCACTATACACACACTAAACAAATACACACACTTTGTATTTAGTATATACAGCGTTCACTTTACGCACACACTGCATTCACTTTACGCACACTACTCACACACTGCACAAACACTCTGCATTCATTATATGCACACTACACAAACACACACTGCATCCACTACAAACACTACACAAACACACACAGCTCCCCTGTCTGAACACACTGCACATGGCATGTATATTTTGTGCATTTACCTTTAGAAAAAGTTTTTTTTTTTTTTCCAAAATGTTAAATGTACAGAATATCGTTAAGTTATCGGCTATCGGCCTGAAAGTTCACAGATTATCGGTATCGGCTCTGAAAAAAATCAATATCGGTCGATCCCTACAATAAAGTAAGTGTAAACATTAGATGACTCTTTAACAGGACGTGTTTAGGAAGGCTGTGTAAGTCATATACAGGGAGATGTGGCTAGGGCTGCATTAACAAAGTGATTTAACTCCTAATTGGTACAGAATTGAGCAGGGAGAGTGCAGGGGCATGATATGTAGACCATGACTGCTTCATTAAGCTAAAGTTGTTTTGTTGACTATTGTGTCCCTTTAAGGAGTCTTTTGCCAAAAAGAGTCCATTGGGTATGGACATGTCATTTAGCTAGTATCCTCTGGATTCTGCAAGTTTCTTTTCCTTGCCAAGTATGTAATGAATACAGATCGTGCAGAGTATGCCTTTAAACAAAACATAATATAATGTGTACCTTAAATTCATTTCTGTCCTGAAGGTCTGATGTGAAGATTCGTAGATTTTTATCACTAGCTGCAGTACAAAACCTGCATTACAAAGAGCCTTTGAGTACATGTAAAACAAGCGTACATTTATCTTCAAGACACTAAAAAATTACCATGATACATAGAGAAATAAAAAAGAAAGGAAACATGAGCCAAGGTACTGCCATAGAAAAAGCCTGAAAGATAGATACCACAATAGAATGCATCAAATTGGCGTTAAGTCTCAATTGTAATCAAACATGAAGCAACAGACAGTATTACTCAGCATGTATCATTAAGACTAAAGCCAACCAGATACAGTCTTTTTGCTGCATTGTAGTATCATACTGCTACTTATGGATAGAAGAAGTGGAAATGTTAGAGGCTGCCGTCTTACTTGATTAAAGCAGCTACGTTTTAAACTGTCATTGATTTGCTACATTATGTAAAATCTCACAAGCAAAAAGCACAACACTTTTTTTCAGTTTCAGCAGTGCACAGGTTATATGAACATAAAACAGATAAGACTGCATGTAAGTGGAAATCTCAAATTGCTAAGAATAGGATGTACTGTTCTATTTCAGCTCTGGAAGAATGGACAATTAGGTGTTAATAGTCGGCTTATAGAGGTCTTCATTTAAATCTTGTCATCCTTTGTGTTTATCTTTTTTTCTTAATACATATTTGTTTCTATTTTACTCATTTTATTTTAAATATATATATTTTTGAATTTCTTCAAAGGGTTACGCCAAAACAAACAAAAAACAGTGTTTTAACAAAACAAGCAATTTACGGTCAGAGTAACCCTTAATTACATCGACCTGTCCCATCAAAAAAATAAAATAAAAAATAAAGTGGTGGTGGGGCACGCAGTAGTGTGTACTGAGGAAAGATGCCCAAATATGAACAAAATTAATATTAGCTAGCCCAAAACTCTTGTTCCAGGCTGGCTCATGACGCCCTAATGGCACTGCTAGACGTGGAGTTACACTGCACATACAGAGTTCAGGCACCATGACCACTTCAAATCACTGAAAGGGTCATGGTGCTTGGAGTAACCCTTTAATTATGGCCATTCTTTTTGTTTTTTAAATTTTGATTTGTATGTAAGCTTCACCAGCTGATCCGTATCTGTCAGAACAGCCCTCATACATCTAGTTGCACATTTCTTTCTGCGGGTAATTCTAGGTAACTATGTAATACCCCTCCTGTGTATCTTTGAGGGTGCATTACTACAGCTTGGTAATGCTAATAACCTTTAGTAAGGCCAAGTATCAGAATTTCCCTTGTTATGGTGACAAGTAAAGACGGTGTGGTGTTTTTGGGGCTACCAGGTACAATACTGGAAATGGTGTACTACCTCCTTGTAAGATTGAGGATTGTGTGTGTGTAATGAAAAATGTCAGTCACTTCTTGGTACGGATGGAGTATAATGCAAACATCTCTTTTAATATTATATTGACAATTAATGTGCATTAAAAATTGTTTTGAAGTAATTCTTGGTTGCAGGACATTTTTATTACTCTTAGATAAAGCAGACATAAATGTGGTTTAGAAGTCTAATAAGTGGACAAATACATACCTTAAAAGAGGAGTTAAAGAATCATAGTTTGTGTCTGGACTCCAGGCTATAGCGTCCGCTCTTATGCCTTGGTTAAATGTTTTCAGCGTCTTAAATTCTATACCACTCACTGAAGCATCATCCTCCTGGACAAAAAATGGTGAATAACTAACATTTAGAACTGCAAAAAAGAATGCCCCACTAGCAGCAATGTAACATCAAAAATACATAATTTATCTCAAATGTTTATTTTGAACACTAAATGTTGGTGCAAACATATGAATCACGTAAGCCCCTGCAGGACACATCCAAATAACACAATGAGATGCTCCGGACTGGTGAGGCCTCTTCTTCTGGGAGGAGCCCGTGATTAGTTCAATAGACAAAACATGCTTTAGAGAACACGTTTTGCATATTTGGAGAACTTTAATAAGTTGCATTTTCAGTTAAATTTGGGGAAACCACCTGAAGCATTCGTCGTGTTGAGCTTTTTCAATTGCTTTTTTTTTGATTTGTTAATCGCAAACAGCTGAAAGTCCGTATATTTTGACAATAAACTGGATTTTCAATGGAGAGTGAATAATTTTGATTTGAACTGTATTTCCGTGCTACACTGTCGTTCAGCATCTCAACGCTCTGCGTGGAGGAGCTAAACATTCACCATAGAGATGCATTGATTTAATGCATCTCTACGAGAAGATGCCGATAGGAACAGCATGGAGTTTTGCCATGCATGCACAATAGTCTCCCAATGCTTTCCTATGGTGAATCTTGCTTACATCAGCCAGGTAGGTGGAGCCAAGCAGAACAAGCCACGCAAAACCAACGTGGTGAGAAAAAAAAAAGGGAGTTTAAATAGCAGTTCACTGTACAGAGTAAAGCCAGTTTTCTTTAATGGACACTATAGTCACATCTACAGCTACATCTACATCTACACTACTGGTGACGCGCACGGTGATGAGATCCGTCCATCGCGTCACTTCCGGTTTCGCTGAGGGACATTGCTGATTTAATCTCAGCGAAACCGGAAGTGACGCGATGGACGGATCTCATCACCGTGCGCGTCACCGGAAGTGACGCGACGGACAATCGGAATATACTCACAATACCCCCAACCACCTAGTCACCCACGATCTGGCTATATCGTGTAGGTTGACTATGATGGGGGGGAGAAAGTGATGCGTTATTTTGGATTTCTGTTATATTGTGAAAATATTATGAAATGTATGATCTTGGTACTCTGTATATCCGAACCGGATGTGGAGCCATATTGGAGGTGGCAGTTCACATCCGGTTCGGACCATATAAGGCAATTGTACTTCAATTAGTGTTACACTTTGAACATCACCTGAGGAAGACCACTAGTAGATGGTTGAAACGCGTTGTGCAACACTTTTATATTTATTTTTGTTTTATACAAATACATTTCTTATATATATATCCTGATACTCCTGGCCCCTGACTCCAACTTTTCAACAGATGGTTATTCAGATCAGTGGAGAATTTGCCTGAAGAAAGGAGGAAATTCGTATGTCCCATTTAAGTAACATAAAAGCTGCATAAGTCCATAAGTGTGAGTGATTTCAGCTCAAAAATCACTGCATAAGTGTGAGTGATTTCAGCTCAAAAATTTCCACTTCACTGTGTATTATATACAGATTACACTATGTTTTGTTTTGTGCTTATATTTTTTGTATAGGCAATACAATATTGAATATTTTTGCTGTATATGAGGAGGAGATATCTATCATCAGTTACTAAATATGACATTAGACGTCAGGTAACTACCTCCTTGCTTGTGTGTGCACTTTTAGCTTTTTTACGTTTTACTGAATTCTTTCTAAGTATACATAGTGGTGATATACTTGGGTATAGCAGCACCATTCACTATCTTTATCCTCAAGCACCACTTCTATATATTTCTTTGTCAGTGTTTACATCACAGCCTAGGGATACATCCATTGGACACTCATCAGACGGCTACTAGAGGTGCTTTCTGGGGCACGACATTCAGTTACTCTACCCTCTGCATGGAGAAACTAAACCTTCTTCATAGAGGTGCATTGAGGAGATGCTGATTGGCCAGGGCTGTGTTTGGTTTGTGCTGGCTCTGCCACTGATCTGCCTCCTTCATAAGCTCAGCCAATCCAATGCTCTCCTTTGGGAAAGCATTGTGATTGGCTCAGATCATAACTTCTGATGATGTCAGCCAAGGAGGCAGATCCGGGGCAGAGCCAGCAGCAGCAGACTGAACTAAAGGAAAGTTTTTTTCTATATTTAGGGATAGATGGTGTTTTTTTAAACTATAGGGTCAGGAATAAATGTTTATGTTCCTGACCCTATAGTGTCCCTTTAATAGTTACTTAACCCCTTAAGGACACATGACATGTGTGATGTCATGATTCCCTTTTATTCCAGAAGTTTGGTGCTTAAGGGGTTAAACATGATAGTGTCAGGAATACATGTTTGTGTTCCTGACACTGTAGTGTTCATTTCAGTTAAAAAGTACTGCAGATTCTTTGCTGCTTGTCCTTCTGGCCAGACACTGATGTATTATTATTTTTTTTTTTATAAACTCTGACTTATTAGGACTGCAATCTGGATTTAATAAATAGGTCAAAATTCCAGCCAGCCACTAACACATGCAATGCTTGACAGACATTTAAATTAAACTAAATGAACAATTAAAAGAAGGCTGTGTTCCCTTCTAAATTAATATTTCAAACAGATATGTGCAGACTGTGTTCTTTTTTTTTTTGGCTTTTAAGTTAAATAAATTAAGAACGGAAGCATAAGGTCAATATGTTTTCATTGAAACTTTGTATACCCTTCTAAAGAAATCATTTGGGATTTTCTGCATAATTTAAATTTATGTAAAACCCAATTCTGAAGCAAGGATTCATCTACACAATACATGTAGTTCCAATCTCTACTTGAAGATTGGGTGGCAATCCATTTATAAGCATTTATACAGACTGTTCCATTTCTTAAAGGGGAACTCACTTCACAGGATGTTAAATGTTATAACTTATATCCAGCGTAATAAGTTGAGTTTTATTAAAGGGACACTATAGTCACCAGAACAACTACAGCTTATTGAATTTGTTCTGGTTAGTAGAATCATTACATTCAGGCCTTTTGCTGTAAACACTGTCTTTTTAGAGAAAATACAGTGTTTACATTACAGCCTAGAGATAACTTCACTGGCCACTCCTCAGATAGCTGTTAGAGATCCTTCTTGGGTCATGGATACCTAAAATGCTTCCAAACATTCGGTATCTCCTCCCTCTGCATGCAGACACTGAACTTATCTCATAGAGTTTCATTGATTGAATTAATCTGATTGGCCAAGGCTGTGTTTGAATCATGCTGGATCTGCCCCTTTGTCAGTCTTTTGTCAGTCTCAGCCAATCCTATGGGGAAGTACTGTGATTGGATCAGGCTACCACATGTCAGCCGACTGCTTGTTTTTCTGAGTCTAACAGCACGCAGAGTTACAGCTTCAGGTTTGAATACAGTAAGATTTTTACTATATTTATGGAGGCATAAGGGGCTCAGGGGGGCTAGATGGTGGTGTTAATACTATAGGGTCAGGAATACATGTTTGTGTTCCTGACCCTATAGTGATCCTTTAACTTAAGTGGGGGGAGCAAGGCACCTAAATGGTGGTTTTAAAACTATAGGATTAATAATACACGTTTGTGTTCCTGATCCTGTAATATTCCTTTAATATTTTCCAATTGGTGTTGCACTTAGGGTCACCTGATGGGTTTTGCGGCCCTCGTAGTATGGGATGCTGGGGGGAATTGATGGATGCTCACTTCCTTCAGGCTTCATATAGAGAACGAACACACACGAACACACACACGAACACACCAAGTCACCCTCCTGCAGACAACTGGTATACTAACAGGAGGGTTACTGCAAATATAAAAAATGACGTGTGTATCTTGTGCCAGTGTGTGTATGTGCCAGTGATTGTACATCTGTGTCAGTGTTTCTCTGAGTGTATATGTCTGTTTTTTATCTGTGTGTGTATATGTCTGTGCTAATTAAAACGTGTTGTGGTGCAAATTGTTTTGGGCGGTTCCACGATGTTGGTACACTATGTCAAAAGGTTCCAAGGAAAAAATAAGTATTGGGAACCCCTGCTATAAGTTATAGGTGTGTTTAAAAGTTGTGTTCAGTGATGTAGTATCCAGTCCCCTTTAATCATTTTTCTGAATGCATATTTATTCATTCTTTTGGTCAAACTAAGGCCAAATAACTTGCCATCGTAAGAAATTAAAAATCAAAAGTAATATTGTGCCACTACCCCAAATGTGATCGGGATTACATAGTAGGCATCCCAGTTGCCAGGGGTTGGTTCAGTTGGTGTGATATGTATTAAAGGGACACTCTAGGCACCCAGACCACTTCTGCCCATTGGAGTGGTCTGGGTGCCAACTCTCACCACCCTTAACCCTGCAAGTGTAATTATTGCAGTTTTTATAAACTGCAATAATTACCTTGCAGTGTTAAGTCCTCCTCTGGCGGCTGTCTATCAGACAGCGGTTGGAATGGTCTTTTTAACCTGCCAGATACTTGACCCCCTATGGATAGTCAAAGTTAATGTATACCCCCAAGAGAAAAGAAAAAAACAAAAACCCCAAAACCGAGTGGCAATCAGATTCATTAAGGGCTAGCCATTTTCCATAAAACAGCTTAAGTAGCTGCTAGATATCACAAATGTACACTGAAACATCAAACTCACTAGTGTCAGATATACCCTACAATCTGGAATAATCTTTGGATCTGCACGTATGAGACTCTGTCGCACTTCTATAGTTTGCAAACTCCTTATCAAAACAGGATTCACATGGTTGCTAAAGTCACCATTAAGTCACAATCACCAATGGGTTTTGTGCTCTTGCAGTGGCCTTAAAACAAGTCAACAAAATCTAATATTTAAAATATATTATAGATTTTTCATGCATAAGAATACATTACTGGTTATTATTATAGCCAGTAATTATATATTTCTAGAACCAAAAATCTGAACTAAACAAATGTTTAATGCTACATAAACAAATTAAGCCATCTGGAGTCCCCTAGTAGGCCTTTGCTTTGCTGCTCTGCTAACTTAGAAACATCACTGGTTGCCTTCAGGGAGTATATATTACAAAATGTAAATACATTTACTCACCAATGGTAGCCAGTTATAGGCGGAGATTGCCACCTAATGCTCAACCTAATACTTCTGCAATAGTTGCCTAGCAAAGAGAAGCAATTGAGGGGTATCTGAAGACTTTGCTTCTCCATTAAAAAAAAAAAAAAAAAAACTGTTCAAAAGCGGTTTTGCAGAAACAAAAAAACAAAAAAATTGTCTGAATTCATTTAGACAAACCAATACTTTCCGGGGGCGGAGCCGACTGCCAAACCGCATGGACGTGTGTTAGCTGAGCTCCTCAATCTTGGAAAACCTATCCACTGCTATCGGGCACTAAAACTCTTAAAATGGGTCACCCAAAACGCTGCACTGCTGGACAGCACCCTGCTGGCAAGACACTGGCAGGAAAAAACGGAACTATGACTAAATTTCTCAGAGATACTGCAGAACATGCACCAGACCCAGTAGGCCCCAACGAGGCCCCAGACTCACCTCCAATCTGCTCCGCTCCAATGAGCCCATGTGAGGTCTCCTCACATTCAACAGACCCAGACATCAGGGAGATACTCAAAGCTCTCCCCTCTAAACAGGACCTGGTCTTCATGCTGCACAAGTTAGAAGCCTCGTTTCAAACCAAGCTGGACGCAATAGGAGCTGACTTCAAGCAGACTAAACATAGGATATCCTCCCTTGAAGAAGATAGAGACACAATGCAAGCGCAAATTAGAGCGCTCCGAGACACAGTGTCAGCTCAAAATAATCAGGTATCAATCCTACAACGATCACTGGACGATCTGGACAACAGGGGACGGCGAAACAATTTGAGAGTGAAGGGCCTTCCAGAAACAGACCGGGAAAACCTTCCCAACATACTGCAGGAACTCTTCAACCTTTGATAGGGTCCATAGAGCCCTACGCCCTAGGAGCACACCGTCCGATATGCCCAGAGATGTGATTTGCAGACTGCACTACTACGAGTGCAAGAATAAAATTATGGAGGCTTTGCGTCACTCTCAGCAACCCCTTCTCTAGCATGAAGCCCCGATTGCAATCTACCCTGATCTGTCATGGATGACACTGCAGGCCCGCAGAGTGCTGAAGCCCATCACCGATCAGCTCCGAGCTCGGAACCTGCGATATCGCTGGGGCTTCCCACTCTCGCTCACAGCTACCTACAATGGGGCATCACACACTATCTCCTCGATCCACGATGTTCCGGTATTCCCTAAGAGAGATGGACCTACCTAACATCCAGGTTCCAGACTGGTACGGCACTGTCCCGCCGCCTAACTCCTCACGACTGCCGCACCGCAATCAGTGGCCACAAACGCCCCCCAAAAAAAGAACAGATCTAGCGGCAACCACCCCAGAAGATTCAGCGCACCACTAAATGACCAGCACCCACAACTATGACCACAAGACAACGCCTAACTGCCACGGACTCACACCACCCCCTCATCTTGCCCTGACAGACGACGACACCCCACAGAGGACAAGATACCTTGCTGAGACTCATACTCACTGACATACCGCAACAGCGATGGGAGAAGCTCCGGCCAACACCTCCGTAGCAGCGCAGCAACCTCTGAGCTCTGACCTTTACCCTCCTCCCCCACCTCTCCAACACGATCCGAGATGAGGGACACATTCGTGACTCCTGTACCCCTTGAGGAGCGATGCGAGCTTAGCCTCGACGGGCTGTCCTTAATTATCTAAATGAGACTTGTCACCAAAGCTGCATCGCTATCTCGAAGGACGACCCCCCCATTCCCTTCCCTCGCCTGCCCCACTCCTTCCTGACAGTATGCCTAAGTATTCCAACACTATGGGACAAAATTATAAATAAATAATAAAAAAATATATATAATAATAATAATAATAATAATAACAATAAGATAAATAAATAACTAAAAATAAAGCCCATATGTATATATGTACAAATACCTCTACATAGTGGAGCTCGCCACATCCAGAAACAAGCGTCCAGCAACAGTAACTCCCAGATATCTCACTCTGACATGCAAAACAGACCTCACATATTAGAGACCCCATACACCCCTTGAAGTCCATCCCATCCAGCCCCAAGTCACTCATACTGAATCTACCAAGGGTCAATGTGCAGTAGCAGAGGGGACTGGTACCCTGTTATACATGCCCCTCATTATAGGACCCGAGTAACACTAAGCTGCACAAGCGAAACACTATGGCGACTACGCTACAACACGATTGCGCTGGACAATGCCAACTCATGGCCCGACTCCTACCTGTCCTATTACCCTCCTTTGGAGACTCACCAGCAGCCCAATATAGACCACGCGTGGTTGCGCACCTTACCTAACTCATCATAACCCTGTACCCTCGCACCCCACACCAGTCCGTGGCAGGACATAGACACAGGAGCTAAACATGTTGGACTACAGATGTTGCCCCACACCCTTACATCAGAATTTAGATTATTGGATTGGCCTCCAAGAGGCAAACACACACAGACCGCTTACGTTCCATACCCACACAGGGAACTAGACAGTTCTTCAACTCACCCGCTACCAGCAAGGCGGGTAAGCAGACCATTCGGCTCCTTACATAGGTCGGAGTGACCTATCCGATGTTAGCACCTGGTACCCCAGTGGTTTGACTTAACCACTTTCGGTACGCCAACAGAGGATACCCCCGGCTGTCTGTATACCTTGCAGTATACAGCTGCACGAGAAACACACTGTTAGACAGCTCTTCCCATTGTACATAGTTGTGTTATAAAAATACCACCTGCATCCCTTTCCCCCCCCCCCCCCCCCTGTCTCAGCCCCTTGTTCCCCTCCCTCCCCACAAATGACAACTGCTACGTCAATTCCAGAAGGGCAAAGTGGAGTAGAAAAGATGACACAGCCACACTCACCAATGGCCACCATACGCATTGTTAAACTTAATGTCAGAGGTCTTAACACCCCTGAAAAGCGATCCATGGCCCTTAATGAACTACACACATTGAAGGTTGATATAGCCTTCCTGCAAGAGACACATTTAAAAAAAAAAGGGGCAGCCCCCACCCTCAGAAACAGAAGATATCCAACCAGATACTTTAGCAACTTCACTGACACCAAGGCGAGAGGGGTGGCGATCCTGTTCTCGGCCCATGTGCCCTTTACATACTCCTCCCACAACACAAATCAGATGACGCGGGAAGACTGCTCATGGTCAAAGGCCACATAGGCCTGACCGCAGTCACGCTTGTAAATACATATCTCCCCAACAGACGCCAATGCCACGTGTTCAAAAAACAGCTCAAAGCCATAGAACAATTCACTGAAGGTATTCTAATTCTTGGCAGAGACTTTAACCTCTCGCTAGACTCACAAATGGACACAACATCCCAAGCGACGAAATACCAAACATCAGCGCGTGCACGACTAGCCAAACTCTTAGACAATGGACAACTTTACGACTGTTGGCGCACCACACATCCATCGACCAAAGACTTAGCATTTTACTCATCCACGACACATACATACTCTAGATTGGACATGCTCTTTCTACAGCACAGATTCCTCCACCTAGTACAATCCGTCAGCTATGGATCTATCACATGGTCAGACCATGCACCCCTATCACTAGATCTACACATACCTACCATCCCACAAAAAACGTTCCAATGGAAACTCAATGATCTTCTTCTTAATATCCCTGAAGTAGTTTCACAGCTCAAAAACTCAATAGACAGCTACTTCACCACCAACGCTACCCCTTCCTCACCCCCGCCTATCACGTGGGAGGCACATAAATGTGTACTGAGGGGAGAAATAATAGCGTTAGCTGCACGTCACAAAAAGACCAGGGAGGCCAAGATCCGTACACTTACAGAAGACATAAGAACATTACAGAAGACATAAGAACAGACCAAACACAAAACAGACACACAACTGAGCACCTACACAGCCCTCACAGCTAAACGATCAGCCCTTCAGGATCTACTAAATGCTAAAATCAAACGCACACTTATGCTCACAAAGCACTCTTACTATGCCCAAGGAGGTAAATGTGGCCGCCTACTCGCAAACTCCCTGAAACAACAAAGGCAGTCGACCTTCATCTCCAAAATTAAAACCCCCTCAGGAGCCGTATCATATATACTCCCAGACATACTGTCAGCCTTTCACGACTTTTATATTAAGCTTTACAACCTAAGAGATTCCCCTCCACCGAGCCAAGACATTGAAAGATTCCTGAATGCCAGAATCCACCAGAATATACCTACCAATGTCCTTCCAACACTAGATGCACCACTATCCAACGACGAAGTTGCCTTAGCTATAAAACACCTTAAACTGGGGAAGAGTCCAGGCCCTGATGGCTACATGGCCAAATACTATAAGACGCTCTCGACCTCCCTATCTGAACCCTTCACACAAGCATTTAACTCTCTCGCCCACTCTGCTACCTTCCCGAAGGCATCATTGGAAGCCCACATAGCCCTCATACCCAAACCGGGTAAAGACCCGACCAACTGTGGCAGCTACCGCCCTATATCCTTGATAAATTTAGACGTGAAAATATTTACGAAAATATTAGCCACCGCTCCACACTCTGATACACTCAGACCAGGCGGGCTTCGTCCCCAATAGAGAGGCAAAACATAATACCACAAAAATCCTAAACCTGATATATATGGCACAACGCCTTCAAACTGAGAGCCTCCTACTCTCAATTGACGCGGAAAAGGCGTTTGACAGGATAGACTGGTCACTATTGACAGCCACCCTGCGAAAGTTTGGTTTCGGACCCAGATGGTTGGAGTGGATGGAAACCATCTACTCCAATCCCACAGCCCGTCTAAGAGTCAACGGACAACTCTCAGACCCAGTTCAAATAAGAAATGGTACAGGGCAGGGCTGCCCCCTTTCCCCACTCCTCTTCATCATCGTATTAGAACCCTTCTTAAATGCAGTAAGAGACAACCCAGGTATCAAGGGCATCCAAATACAAGGTGCGGAATACAAAGTCTCAGCGTTCGCTGATGATTTACTATTCACCATACAAACACCAGACTCTTCGTTGCCCCCCCCCCCTTAGCAGAAATCACTCTGTACCATAAACTTTCCAATTTTCAAGTTAACTACTCGAAAAGCAAGATCTTGCCACTTCGAATAACTCCCCTCTCACGCACGCACCTGCAAGCAGCATTTCCCTTTGCGTGGGCGGACAGATCCATTACATACCTAGGTGTCCGCCTATCAGCAGACCTATCGTCCATATTCGCTCTGAACTACGACCCATTATACCTAGCCATCTCGAAGGACCTACAAACATGGCACAAACCGCAATTCTCATGGCTCTGTAGAATCAACATTCTTAAAATGAACTCCCTCCCTAAGATATTTTATCTCTTCCAAACTCTGCCTATAGCAATACCAAAATCCTTTTTCACTAAGCTCAGACAACTTTTCACCACCTTTATATGGGCACAGAAGCAACCCAGAATCCCCTACGAGGTTCTCACTAGGCACAGATCCTGCGGAGGACTGGGCCTTCCACACATGGAACGCTACTATAAGGCAGTAATTCTCTCTAGAACCCATGACTGGTCTACCCATCCACCAACACGGCAATGGGTGCCCCTTTATACTCTCCCATGGCAGAGAGCCATCCCCTCAAAACTGCTCTCGTGCTGTTCCGCTCACCCCACCATTCTTCCCACACTCAAGACTTGGACGGGCATGCGAGAGGCTGAGAATATTTCTCCTCACCCATCCCCTCTGTTTCCCATCACACACAACTCACTCTTTCCCCCGGGAATGCAACCTGGGACATACCAACGATACAATAAAATGTTGGACGCCCCCTACCTAACGCTCGGCTCAGTAATCGAGAAGGACTCCATACGGACACTGGCTAATCTGATAGACCCTGAGGTTCCACACACATTACATGCATTTCACTATGCCCAATTGACCCACTTCCTAATGACTAACGCATCCCTACTCAGAGGCTCCCGCATCTTGTCTGACTTTGAGACACATTGCCTGACCCACAACGTCAAGACTAAACAATTATCGACCTTCTATAAACTGCTGCAGGCCGAACATGGCTCCCAACTACCCCCTTTCACTGACTCCTGGTCAACTGACCTGAATACACAAATCACGATACCACAATGGCAGACTGCCCTCTCACAAATCCACACAACATCCATATGCACCAGGATACAAGAAAGTTGTTACAAGAGAATATCCAGGTGGCATTACTCCCCGGCCAAAATTCACCATATCTTCCCTGGCACTCCGGACGTGTGCTGGAAATGCTCTCAACCGAGGGCATCCCTCGCACACATGTGGAGGAATTGTCCGCTCACACGGAGATACTGGACCAACATAGCATCAATGATCAACACCATCACAGGTACCCAACTGCCTCACACCCCACACACTCTGCTGTTCCTGATCCTACCCACTTCAACCCCCAAACCACAAAAAAATCCTCCTGACAAATCTCCTGACCGCGGCCAATCTGCTCATCCCAGTCAAATGGAAAAATCCAGCAGTCCCCACAATTAGGGAATGGATAGCGAAGGTGGACTCTATCAAATCCATGGAAGAGATTCATGCCGCCACTTCCCACAGATAAACGCTTTTCAAGGAAACATGGGAACCATGGGTGAGATTTCTGGCCGAGGACTCAGCTTGAATACCCGTAGTTCCAACCCTTCCAATCGGAGATACTCTCCGAGAAGGGACATCCACACCGCGTTTAAGCAGCACAACACAAATACCTCACACGACCACTTGAGAGACCAAGCTGGGCAGCCGGAGCCACCACGCAACGCAGTAGACACTCCCAAATACAACCACTTACTATGCATACTAGTACTTATCCAACACTTGGGACAGTAATAGCCGCCCGAGTTAGGACATACCCACAAACAGGAGAACTGGGGAGGGCAACACCACACAACACCAGACTACAAAGAAAAAACATATCCTATATAGTAACCGAAATGATAATCAGGGCCTCTTTCCCAGAGACAATGACCGGGACGGGTTAAAGACAATCCCCACTCTCAGTCTCGATGTAAATCTCAGGAACAAATATGAAAACAATGATACACTTCCTGTACAACTTCATGTCTCTTACAATGTATCCATTCTATATTCAATACTATATCCACTAAATATGATGTCAGTTGTCACCCTTGCTGTAACCCTAAATATCCCCCCCTTCTGTAACCTTTTCAATATGACTTTAATTGTTTTTGAAAAACAAATAAAAACTTAAAAAAAAAAAACAATACTTTCCACAGTACACAAATCAAATTAGAATGCAATATTTCTAATACAAAAGTCCATTAGAAAACAAAAATATTAATAACATTTTGCACCTACCTGGAACCTGCATGAAGCAATACTGACATAATTGTTGCCACCAAATGCAATTAATGACCCTTCTTCTCCAGATTCAAAGGGGTTAAATTCAACCACATGGATATAATCTGCACAGTCAACTGTGTAGCTAGCACTCCTTACTGAATCTTGTTTCATTTTCTAATGCAAAGGATTACTACAACGCATTCATTAACCTGAAAGAAGAAAGGAAAACAGATTAATGAACAAGTGTTACAAGGATCAAAATATTATGAGCCTTCAAAATTACTTTAATAAAATGTTTACCTGATATCATTGACTGGAACTATTCTGTATGCTCTGTCATATATAGCTATATACCTTATCTAATGCACAGAGAACAGATTATATTTTTGTAGACAAAACTTTGCAGTGCTGGCATTTGTAGGGTTACATCTGTCAGAGTCAACTCAGTCAACTCTCCATAGAATGCCCTTGTACAGCATATACTGTAAGTTTAAAATTATGCACTCTCCAAAAAATAACAGAAAGAAAAGATTTCCCATATCTTTATTGCTGGCTAACTATACCCCACTACCCACCCACAACATTTTTTTTAAAGTCACTGTTTAGTAGATATATTCCAAATGAAAACAGGCATGCATGTAATTATGCGCAATTGCTGCCTCTTGAGTTTAGCTCTAATGAACTACCCAAACCAGGAGGTAACAGGACCTGTTATCTGCTTAAAGCCAAGGGGGGTGTAACCAGGTTAATTTTAAAAAGTTTTAATTTCTATTGTAATCTGCACTGTTTGCAAAATAAAATGATATGACACACTTCACACAAAGTTTTTCAGCAAGGTAAAGTACTTTAGAGGTCCCTTTAAAAACAATATGGAATCTTGGGGAAAGAAATCTATTTCTCATTTTTTTTGTCCAAGCCCTACCGTTTGCGGTTTCTAAACATGATCTAGCCAGCCTACAGATGAGTATAGATCAGCTGGTTTGGAATATTAGAAGGCATTGGATTGCCAGGAAACTATTGTACAGGCCTAGACAGGGGGGCACAGCTCAGATGACTCAGGTTGTGATGTGGCACTCTCCCAATGGGTTGAGGTGATGGGTGGACCATGAATCTTCTCTATTAGGGTTGGACCTCCAACAGTTCTATATATGTTCGGTAAAAAGCAAAGAGCAATTTTGAGTATTCAATATCCGGCCATCCTGAATTCCTTTTCTTTATGTTATAGACTTAGGACTAAAATTTTGTGTCTGATACCCTTCCCCCCTAATGGCCCCATACTTTTGGAATATGGATTTCCCCCTGGGCATGGGTGCTAGGGATTTTAAAAACACAGAGGAAGCAGGAATTCAAAGGAACTGCCATTTGTGGACAGGGGGGGGAGGAGGGGACAAACATTAGGGAATTGTCTGGGACAGTCCTTATAACCACAAGGGATTATTTTTCCATACAACTTCGAAACTTTGCAGCTAGAGAAGAGGTTAAAACAGCAGCCAAAAGAGTTTCCGATGTTTGAACAATTATGTGAAGGAGAAGTTGCCCCAAAAAAGAATTGATTTCTAATATATAACCACATGCTCTAATTCTCGGCTTTGGGTACACTTAACACATATTCGGCAGTGGGAGGAAGACCCAGGAGACGGAGGTATAGAAAACCATCTGGGAGACCGCAGCATTTATATCTATATCCCTACAGGAACATATGCAGAAAATAATACACAGATGGTATACTACCCCACTCAAACTATTTAAAATAGGCAAAATCCCTGTAATGCAGGGAATCCTATGTTCATATGTGGTGGGAGTGCCCTAAGGTTATGCAGGTTTTTACGACAAATTAAATCATTACTAGATAAAGTGTTCCAGAGACCAAAATGGAAATTGACCCTTGCCCTTTTTTCTTTTTAGATTAGTGGAAGGTCTGTCCAGGCATAAGCAAAAACGTAACGCTAAAATAATTTTAGCTGCCAGGCTGTTGCTGGTGACCACGTGGCTTAAGCAGGATGTGATCTAACGTAGAGAAGTTAATTCTATTATAGAACACAATAAGATAATGGATTAGCTTGTGGTTGCTGTGAGGGGCGGCATAGCTACTACTTTCCAGAAAATCTGGACTACGCAGTATGACCTTCCATAAAATGCGATGCAAGAGAGTTTATGATTGGGCAGAGGCAGCACCTGTTTTTCCCCTACCCCGCCCTCCAACTATTTACATTTATTTAATCTAAGATTTTATATGTCCAGTTGCAACACAGGCTCCAACGCTCTGGATGTTACACAATCACACTCGTACAAAACAATGTATGCATTTTTGTACTGATTGATTTTATTGATTTGTATCTTGGTCCCTGAGGAAGCTCCTTTGCACAGGAACGAAACGCGTAGGACCTCACTTTGATCTTGTGAGTGCATTATTGTATCAGCGCATTATCTTTTATTTTGCTGTATTACACTATGTATCTTTTTCTGTTCCTGTTTTAGATTATGTACAGCCGTATCTAATTTCCCTCTGTGTCTATGTATATGTTGTAAAAGGTCGGGAACTGGGCCACGACCTTGAGAGGTTTTAAACCTTGAGAGGTTTTAACTACACCAGATAAGTATAACTAGATACCATTGTTACTTATTTGGAGGTATCATATATATATATATATATATATATATATATATATACTGTTTGTATTTTCGTACAAAACAATGCCAAGGTTGACAGCTAGTTATAAGCACATTGTAATCTTATTAGAACCTGTCTAGATGGTGTACTGTGCAAACGTTTTAGATTTCTTTTTTGTTTATTTATAATTTAAATGCTAATTTAAATGCTTCCTTATTTACAAGGGTGGGAATGACTTTTGTGTCTTCTCAGTTTATTTATAGGACAGGCACAAAGGTGTACCATATTACAAAGAATAAAAAAAATACTTCTACTCTGAATTAAAAAAATAAAAAGCCTAAAACAAAGCTTTTATTTCTAAAAGAAAATAAAAATATGTAATTGTTATTTCTGCTTTCTATGTGCACACAAAGGGGATTATTAACTACAGTCCAAATGGCCATGGTTCAGTACAGGGGCATTCAGACTGCAAAATCTGAACACAGTTCATGAGATATAACAAATGTCTGGATTGGGCAAAACTGACTGCAAAGGCAGCACAGCAGAGGCATAAGAGAGGAAATGTGCATTTTATTCATTTTTACTGTGGTTGTTGGCTAGCAAGCACCGGATAGAAGACATATAACCTAAAGGGACACTATAGTCACCAAAGAACTTTAGTTTATTGAAGCAGTTTTTGTGTATAGATCATGCCTCTGAAGTTTCATTGCTCAATTCACTAGCATTATTTTGTTAAATCTCTTTTTTTGGTTTACACGGGCCTAGCCACACCTCCACTGACTGTGACTGACACAGCCTGCATGAAAACAAATTGAAAAAGAAAAAAAAACTTTTAAGGAATATGTGGCGCTAGGCAAATAGTAACCCAGTGAAGTCTAAAATACACTTAAAAGGGACACTGTAGTCACCAAAATAACTATCTTAATCAAGTGGATTTGGTGTATAGATCACGCCGCTGCAGTCTCACTGGTCAACTCTCTGCCATTTAGAAGTTAAATCACTTTGTTTATGCAGCTCTAGTCACACCTACCTGCATGTAATTTGCACATCTGTCCAAAACACTTCCTGTGAAGAGTCACCTAATGTTTATACTTCAGCAGTTCTCAAACTGTGTGCTGAGGTGCCCGATGGGCACACAGGGGAGCCACAAGATATTTTCCCGGCGCTATGATCATAGCACCAGGATCTGTGCCTCCCTTTCCCCTGCTGGCTCTGCAGGACCAGAGGGGAGATCAGAGATCTCCATCTCCGCCCTGCTAGCAGTGTAATGCTGGCAGACGGCAGGGGAGGGAGGGAGAGAGGACCCGAGAAGCTATAACCTGCAGCTCCACCGGGTTTCTCCTCTTGTGAGGTCGGAGTGTTGCCGTGGTAATCTCCGAATCTCGCTAGAGTGAACTCTAGCAGCTCCTTAGGCTGCTAGAGTTCACTCTCACCACTCGGACCACCAGGGATTGTCCCCCCTCCCAGGCAAAGGTAAGCAGGGAGGGGGATATAAAATAATTTTTAATTGTAAAAAATTAATTATATATTCATGAATTTGCCCTCCCACACCATACAACACAATAACTCCCCCCCCCCCCAACACACTGCCCCCCCCACACAATTACCCTCTGTACACACAAACTGTAACCCCTCATACAACCTGCCCCCACACACACACATACTACTGCCCCTATCCCCTTCTACAGTCCCAATCCCAGCAGATCCAAGGTAAGTTGTCAAACTGTTGTTAAACATTTTTACTACTTACTCTGGGAGGGCACTATAACCACTACAAAGTGCTGTAGTGGTTATTGTACCTGGATTGTTTCTTTAAATAATCTACCGGTACCCCTCCCAAGATTAGCTTCTGGATCTGCGCTTGAACAGCAAGCATTTCTGCCGAACAGGGGACCAGTATATGCTGCTGCGCTGTACATAAATACAACCTACTTTACTGTAAATTCTGTTTAATTTAGAATGTATTATCTCCTGCACTGCTAAAAGCTTGCTAGACCCTACTGGGACCTCCTGTGTGTGATTTAAAGTTCAATTTACAGAGCAGGAGCTAAAAACTTTTAAATTAAGCACCATCTGTAAGCATGTATTCCTGACCCTATAGTGTTAAAACCACCATCTAGTCTCCCTAAAAATAGCAAAATCTTACTTGTATTCAAGCCTGAAACTGTAGCTCTGCATGCTGTTTGACTCAGAATAGAAACCTGTCTGCTGACATCATCAGAAGTGGTGGCCTGATCCAATCACAGTGGAGGCAGATCAGGGGCAGAGCCAGCACAATTCAAACACAGCCTTGGCCAATCAGCATCTCCTCATAGAGATGAATTGAATCAATTAATCTTCATAAGGAAAGTTCAGTGTCTGCATGCAGAGGGGGGGAGACACTGAATGTTGGGATGCATTTTAGGCAGCCATGACCCAGGAAGGATCTCTAACAGCCATCTGAGGAGTGGCCAGTGAAGTTATCACTAGGCTGTAATGTAAACACTGCATTTTCTCTAAACAGTGTTTACAGCAAAAAGCCTGAAGGTAATGATTCTACTCACCAGAAGAAATTAAATAAGCTGTAGTTGATCTGGTGACTATAGTGTCCCTTTAACCCCTTAAGGACACATGACATGTGTGACATGTCATGATTCCCTTTTATTCCAGAAGTTTGGTCCTTAAGGGGTTAAAATGAAACCTACGTTTTCATGCAGCCTGTGTCAGTCAAAGCCAGTGGAGGTGTGGCTAGAGCTATGCAAACAGAAACAAAAGTGATTGAACTCCTAAATGGCAGTGAATTGAGCAGGGAGACTGCATGGGCATGATATATACACCAAAATTGCTTCATTAAGGTAAAGTTGTTTTGGTGACTATATAGTGTTCCTTTAACCCCTTAAGGACACATGACATGTGTGACATGTCATGATTCCCTTTTATTCCAGAAGTTTGGTCCTTAAGGGGTTAAAGTCATCAAGTACACTTAAAATTGTAAAATCTAAAATCTAAAATAAAAGTGTAAAAGCGCACAATATTATTAAAAATGTATTACTTTTTTAATATATTATGGGTCTTTTTTCAATATAATCATCAAAGAACCCTATATACCGGTAGCTTAAATTCTTACACACTGACTGTGTCAATTTCATCCAAGTTGTACAGTTGGCGCACACTCAACATGGACAGATTTCTCTCTGCCAATCAGTGCACAGTCTGTTTTACAAAACGGTCAACCAGGCTGCGTATAAACTGATGGCAGCCACAGAATGGCTACTATCAGATCAACCCTTGCATAATCGGTGGGCATCCATGCTACATTTGGTCTTCTTGAGGTGTTGGAACTAGTTGCCAATATAATTAATCCGTGGTTGAGAGTCTGGAGCCATGGACATTCATGGCACAATAACGATTTAAAGGACCACTATAGCGCCAGGAAAACAAACTCGTTTTCCTGGCACTATAGGGTCTTTGGGTCCCCCCCACCGCCGGGCTCAAGTGGGGTTAAATGCTTACCTTTCTCCATCGCCGGGCTTCCTTCAGCACTGGGGACTCTCCTCCCTCTTCTGACGTCATCCGCGGCAAAAGCCGTGCGCAATCAGTCCATAGGAAAGCATTTCTCAATGCTTTCCTATGGACGGCTGCGTCTTCTCACTGTGAAGCGCGGAAGCTCTCTAGCGGCTGTCAATGAGACAGTCACTAGACACTGGATGAACTGTAATGTAAACATAGCAGTTTGTTTACAGCTGCAGGGTTAACCCTAGATGGACCTGGCACCCAGACCACTTTATTGAGCTGAAATGGTCTGGGTGCCTATAGTGGTCCTTTAAGGATTCAATCACTAAAGTTCGAATGTATAGTGAAATACAAATGTGTCAACTTGTCCAGAAGGGCTGAGAGTTTTAAGAGACGGCAAGTTGATTTTGATAAACACTACTCCCTGCTGTAACAGCGTCTGATATTTATCCAGTGTAAACACTGACACTAACTTTCATAAATTTTAGGTATGGATTTTAGGACAGTTTGCGAATTTAATGGCGCTATATAAATAATAATAATAAGGGCACAAATAATTATATTAATAATTCCAAGTTTGATCAAATCTGCACTATATTTACTTTTTTATTCTAAGCCGTATAATACTGGCATTTATATATTCAGGAATATAGCATGTTTAATGCAAACATTCAGTAATATAACAGCGGATATTCATTCATAGCGGCAGACATAGGATGCGAGAAGGAACGCAATTTTAACCCCTTAAGGACCAAACTTCTGGAATAAAAGGGAATCATGACATGTCACACATGTCATGTGTCCTTAAGGGGTTAAACCAGGGACATTAGAAATGGCTAATAAATAGGGATTTGTGATATTGGTCAGGTAACTTTGATTTTTGTTTAATGTATGTATTGGGGATGATGTGTACTATAGTCATTGCTAGTAGTAGTGGGAGTTAGAGCTCAGAGCGTTGTATATTAGAAATGGCTAATAAATAGGGATTTGTGATATTATTCTGGTAACTTGTATCTTTGTTTATTTTTATTGTATGCATTGGGATTGATGTGTATTATAGTCATTGCTGCTGCCCAGGAGTAGTGGGAGTTAGAGCGTTGTACATTAGAAATGGTGACGGAGATTACATAATAACTGGTTCTGAAATATAGTTAAGCCGATATAACATTTATACATTGTAAATGGTAGCTGTAGTGACTATAGTCCAGTCTGCTCTTACCGCAGAGAGCTCAGTCACTTAGCCCACACCGGCCCTGACTGAACTGTTCCCGCCAAAATAATCGTATCTTACCACACGGGCCCGCGAGACGGAGATTCCTGTCTACTTCCGGTTTTCTATTCTATCAAACTGAGAATCCTTCAGCGATTTCCGGAACCCCGCCTCCCCAGCGGTATACCCGCCCACAACTTCTCAAACTCCGCCCACCCACTCCGAACTCCGCCTTTCCAAATTCCTAATGCGTTGAAGAATGCTCTGTCTTCTTCTAATCTAACCCCCTGCTCACAAACCCCGCCCCCATCACTGAGCCCCGCCCTCCTGCGTGCTGCTCATACAGTGTCACCTCCCCCCTGCAGCAAAACGCGAACGGTTCAAGTTTTAGGTCGCGCCAGCTGATTGGCTGGTGCTGCCGCCGAGCCGTGACGTCACGACCACTAGCGCTTGCTGCCACACTTTTTAAATGTGCTCAGCTGTGCGAACCGTTTGGGTGTTTATTGAAGGATCAGACTGCCGGAGAGCACGGACAGTGTACACAGGTACTGATAATATAATAATAATAATAATAACAACAACCACCACCACCACCATAACTGGAGAGCACGGAAAGTGTACAAAGGTACTGCCATAATATAATAATAAAAACTGGAGCACAGGCAGTATAATATAATAACTATAACTGGAGATCACGGACAGTGTACAAAGGTACTGCCATAATATAATATAATAATAATAATAAAAACTGGAGCACAGGCAGTAAGTATAATATAATAACTAACTGGAGAGCACGGACAGTGTACACAGGTACTGCCATAATATAATAATAATAATAATAAAAACTGGAGCACAGGCAGTATAATATAATAACTATAACTGGAGAGCACGGACAGTGTACACAGGTACTGCCATAATATAATAATAATAATAAAAACTGGAGCACAGGCAGTATAATATAATAACTATAACTGGAGAGCACGGACAGTGTACACAGGTACTGTAATAATAATAATAAACTGGAGCACAGGCAGTATAATAACTATAACTGGAGAGCATGGACAGTGTACACAGGTACTGACCTAAACATACAGGAAAACAAAATGGTTTCACTTTCAATCAGATGCAACTTTAAAAGTTTTTGTTTATTTTTATCTCCTGCTCTGTAAATCGAACTTTAATGATATACCTACAGGAGAATCCTACAGGGTCTAGCAAGCTATTAACAGAGCAGGAGATAAGAAATTCTAAACTAAAACAAAATTGCAATAAAGGAAGTATAAATATTAGATGACTCTTTACAGGAAGTGTTTAGGAAGGATGTTTAAGTCACATGCATGGTGGTGTGTCTAGGGCTGTATAGGTTCCTAAATGGCAGAGATTTGATTTGAGCAGTGAGACTGCAGGGGCATGACCAAAACTGAGTTAAAGGGACACTCCAGGCACCCAGACCACTTCTGCCCATTAGAGTGGTCTGGGTGCCAACTCCCACTATCCTTAACCCTGCAACTTTAATTATTGCAGTTTTTATAAAGTGCAATAATTACCTTGCAGGGTTAACTCCTCCTCTAGTGGCTGTTTACTAGACAACCACTAGAGGGCACTTCTGGAATTATAGCACAGATTTTCTGTGCTATAGCGTCGCTGGACGTCCTCACGCTATGTGAGGACCTCAAGCGTTGCTTAACTTCCCATAGGAAAGCATTGAATACATTTTCAATGATTTCCTATGGGGAGGTCTAATGCGCGTGCGCAGCACTGCCATGCATGCGCATTAGGTCACTCCCTGGCCGGCTGACGTGGTGATGGGAGGAGCGTGGGCGGACCAAGAAGCAGCGCCGAGGGACAGCATTGCTGCCTCTGGTTAGTCACTTCAGCAACCTGGGAGGGAGAGGGGACCTGCAGTTTTCCTGGCACTGGAGAGTCCCTTTAACCCCTTAAGGACCAAACTTCTGGAATAAAATGGAATCATGACGTGTCACACATGTCATGTGTCCTTAAGGGGTTAAGCTACAGGTTGGTTTTTTCTTTTCTTGGTGACTATAGTGTCTCTTTTAATGGCTGATTAGTCACAGCCTGGCTATATTTTGTGAAAATTTTACACAAGGCCACACATTAGAATTTAGTTAATAATCTCCAAAGTGAGTTTAACACTTTAGGCCCCAGTTGTTGAATTGGAAACATTTTTTAAAAAATTGTTTTTCAGTTTGTGTTTTTGTAATGTTTTAGACAAAAATGTGGAATTCAGTCAATTCTTGAAAACTTACAAATTCATGAATACAATTGTGTTATGCATTATTTTCTGTGGTGGTTTTTTTTTTTTTTTTTTTTTAACGGTATAATCAGTCAGAAAAAAATAATTTTATTAAAGGACACGGAGGCTCATATTATGCTTATCTCTTTCTTTATTATACCTCAGCAGCAAAGAGAAGGTATAAACATTCATAGAAAAAAGTTTTAACAGGTTCTCCAAGGGTTAACACAACATTATACCCTTAACCAATAGGAACAGTCCTTCTATCTATAACTACTCATGTGACCTTTCCTTTCCCTCTTTCTTTGCTGCTGCCTCAGCTAAGTACCATCTAATTTTAGCTCTCCTCAGAGCAACTTATTTAGATTGTTAAAGCTTCTTTTACTGATGTCTTTAATTTTAATGTTATTTTAATGTTATTTTCTATGTTATTTACATGTCTTAATCCTATGTGTGGGATATGTTAATCCTTCTGCTCTGCTACCGACCGGTGCCTATCGGCGCCTGGTGCAGATAGAGGGCTTCACTGGGGTTTCCCTCCCCCCTCCGGCGGTTAACCCCCCTCCCACACCTCCCCGGGTAGTTTATTACCCGTTCTACTCCATCCTCCTGCGAATCGCGGCGGCTGTTACCGGCGCGAGCGCTCTGAACCTAGAGACCGCTCGCGCATGCGCAATAACGGTCGCACGGCGCGGCGGCCATTTTCCAGCAGTCTGGCTGGGCCTTGCCGCGCTTTTTCTCCGCCCGCCCCCTGTACCTGAGGGCGGACGCTCAGGGATTGGCTATCGGCATTGGCTAGCAGCTTACCAGTGCTCCCTGGCGGCCATTCCGGAGGGAACACTCGGTAAGCTGACAGCCTTTGTTTGTGCCTTAATCCCCTTGACAAATAGCAGAGCTCACTGCCCGGGTAGTTACTTCTGCCTTTTCCCCACATAGGGTTTAAAGGGATAGCTCCTTTTTCCACACACCTTTTTACAGTTTGGGGCAAATTCACTGGGTCATCCAGTATACCCTAACATACCTGTTTTTATTAACTCGGCGTCCCAAGAAATTTGTATAACCTGCCTGTAATGCAGCACCTCAGGGACCAAGGGGTTTCCACACCCACCGATATCAGCAAGGACACCACACACGTGTCCCAGTTAACACGTCCATGCTCACCACAGAGAGAGGACATGGCATCCATGGAGCAGTTGAACTCGGAGGAGTTTCACTCGCTTCTGGATGCCACCATGACCAAATCGGTCACCCAAGCCATTTTCACGGCAATGGGGGCGATGTCAGAGAACCTGACACAATCTATTAGTAACGCCATACTGGCGTCTAACAACAACCCCAGCGGCCTCCGCCCCAAGGCCCAAACTGACAAGCCTGCGCCCCTCAGCGGCCGTAAGGCTACGGAGAAGACCCACCATACGGGCAAACACACCTCCAAAACCAGCATGACGGACAGGTCACGCCCTGTCACTACTGAGGACGTGGGGCCCCCACGTAAGAGAGCCACCCGCCGGGCAAAAACGGTGAGGACGTGGAAATGGGCAAAAGCCCAGACAGAGACATCCGACTCTGGTTCGGACATAGAGGAGGTAATGAGTGAGTCCGAAGAAATCGGCTCTTTGGAATCAGGGAACTCTTCCCCTGAGCGCAACCTGGCAATCACACCAGCTAAGGGTAAAGGGTCCACGGATGACTCCATCATCCTAGACCCTCAGGGTGAACCCCTATTTAACCCAGACGACCTCCAACACCCTAGGTCTTCAGACTGGTTCCCAGCTGACCATGTGGCCCAATATATAGCGGCCAGGATCAGGAAGCCCCTGGATAAAACAACCAGGAATAAGTTAAGAGCAGAATGCCCACGCCCAACGGTCCCCGATATGGCTTGCGCCACACCGGAGGTGGACCCTAAGATTGCCCAGTTCCTGGGTAAAGCAGGCTGGAAAGCCAAAAAAGGGCTGGACTACTCCTTACGCCACTGCCAAGACAAGGTGCTTGACTCCTTGGGCCCCAGCGCAAAAATCTTCGACTTAGTCGAAGCGACACTCTCAGGTGGCGCACCACTAGATCCCTTAGAGATCCGAGAGTGGGCGCAACGCTCTATTTGCCTCATCGGCAACTCCAATGCCGCACTTAGTACTGAGAGGCGGAAAACAATTCTCATGAAAATAGACCCTAAACTGGTCAACATGGCCATAACCGAGCCTGGACCCCAGGCAAAAGGCCTCCTTTTCGGAGACAATTTTGTAAAAGAGCTGGGCAACTACGTGAGCACATTTACAGCCATAGATAAGGCACAAACAAACCTGAAACGGGTGTTCTCCCCAAAGGTTTTTGGAGGGGCTGGCAGGTACAAGGGCCGCCTGTCCAGCCGCCCATCACGGAGCTCCCATCGGGGCTACCGAGGCCCCACTACTCCAAGGTTCCCACAGACGGAGACCAGAACCCCCGCACCTTTCTTCCCGGTCAGGGGCAGATCGTGGCAGCCCAGAGGACACAGGGGTTCCACATACGGCCGACGACCTTATGGTAAGTGTTTTCCCCCCTTCCCTCTCTCGTACCTCACACGTGGGGGGCAGACTTTCCAAATTTATCGGGGCATGGCACAGACTCACGTCCGATGCCTGGATTCTCAACACAGTAACAGGGTACCACATAGAATTCGTAAAGGGCCCAACCCAATCCGCAATACCAAGGCGGATGGTGTTCACCCCACGGGACAGAGAACTCGTGTCGAAGGAAATCAGAGCACTGGAGGAGAAGGGAGCGATCTATCAGGTCGCACCTCACTCCCCTGGCTTCCTGAGCAACCTGTTCCTGGTCCCCAAGAAAGGCGGTGGGGTAAGACCAGTGATCAACCTACGCCCGCTCAATGCGTTTGTAAGATATCACCATTTCAAAATGGAAGGGATTCATTGCCTACGAGATCTTCAGGCTGGGGGACTGGATGGTCAAACTAGACCTCCAAGATGCATATCTCACCATCCCCATTGCGAAGGAATGTCAACATCTCCTTCAATTCCGTTGGGACTCTCAGACGTGGAGGTTCCAGTGCCTACCGTTTGGCCTATCATCAGCACCATGGTGCTTTACAAAACTGTTAAAACCAGTGGTTGCGCTGCTACGCAGCAGAGGGGTTCGCATGATCATATATCTGGACGATATGCTGATCATGGCACAAGACACCCTACTACTACAACAACACTTATATTGGGCAATAACACTTCTACAAAACCTGGGATTTCTAATCAACTGGGAGAAGTCGGTACTAGTCCCCTCCCAGTCCTTAGAATTCCTAGGATTCGAGATAGGGGCGGTCTTAGGGACCCTAAGCCTACCACCCTCAAAGATAAAAATCATCAAGAAGGAGATCCGCAGAACATTGGCTCGTCCAATACTCACGGTCAGACAACTAGCCAGAATAATTGGACTCCTTTCCGCTTCCATACAAGCGATCTTCCCGGGACCCCTGCACTACAGGGCCCTACAGAGACTAAAAGCCGCACAACTACGCTCAGGACACTCCTACTCAGACTCTGTGCCACTCGATCACACAGCCAAGGAGGAGCTCAAGTGGTGGCTACAGCACATGGAAGCGTGGAACGGCAGAGCAATCTTCGGCAACAACCCGGACTGCGTAATAGAATCAGATGCCAGCACACGGGGCTGGGGAGCGCGCTGTGGACATACCTCCACAGGCGGAAAATGGTCCCAATCGGAGAGGACACTACATATCAACAGCCTGGAATTAATGGCGGGATCGTTCGCGCTAAAGAGCCTGCTGGGCCCCGCGACACATTGCTCCATCATCCTGAGGATGGACAACGTATCAGCCGTACAGTACATCAACCGCCTCGGCGGCACCAAGTCCAAAATCCTGGCAGACTTAGCCACAGAATTGTGGCAGTTTTGCTTAGAACGCAACATAACAGTACGGGCCGAATACATCCCGGGACTTTCAAATACCGTAGCGGATTGGAACTCCAGACACCTACGGGATACCAGCGATTGGCGCCTGAACCGAGAGACGTTCCTACGATTGCAAACACTATGGGGTCCGATGTATATAGACCTGTTTGCGTCGCGGTTGAATGCACAACTCCCAGAGTTCTTCAGCTGGAGACCGGACCCAGACGCATTGGCTACGGACGCGTTCCTACAACCATGGCCGAACAAACGATTATACGCGTTCCCTCCGTTCGCTCTGCTGGCACGAACACTAGTACACCTCGACCGTGCACGGACGTCCCTAGTCCTCATAACCCCATTCTGGACTGCACAGCCTTGGTTCCCTTCACTTATGGAGATGTCCATAGATCTTCCCAGAATGCTACCCGAGAACCCACGTCTCCTTTCAGACCCAGATGGGAACCCACACCCTCTGATGACGCAGGGACAACTCAAATTGTTAGCATGGCTTCTTTCCGGGGACCCTGGGTCGTGCCAAACGTTCCGCAAACAACTCTCGAACTTCTGGCGGGAGCCTGGGCTCCTGGAACACGGAGATCCTACTCTAAAGCTTGGAACATCTGGAGTGGTTGGTGCATGGAACAACACGTGGATCCCGTATGTGCCTCTGTAAACCACCTGTTACGTTTTATTACACACCTATACGACCAAGGATTAGCATACCGAACCATCAATGTATACAGGTCAGCAATATCCGCTGGACACAAGTGCATAGAAGGATTCCCAGCGGGTAAACATCTGTTGGTATGCAGACTCTTACGCGGAATTCGATTGGCAAGACCACCACGACCCCGATATAGTACAGTATGGGACGTGAATTTGGTCTTAAACCTTTTGGAACAATGGCCACAGGACTCTGACCTCACGATGAAACAACTATCAGCAAAACTGGCCATGCTCTTATGCCTAATATCCTGCAAAAGAGTCTCGGATGTCAGGGCATTGGACGTCGACGCACGCACGTTCACTCCAACAGGAGTAACGTTTAATATTTCCAGACGTACTAAATCAGCGACATCATCAGTATCATATCCAGCATTCCCCCACAACAAAAAACTGTGCCCAATAGCCTGTCTCAAAGAATATGAGACACGGACACAGGCATTTCGAAACCCTGGACATCATGAATTATTTCTGGCCATTAACTCACCACATCAGCCAGTATCTTCAATAACGATAGCCCGATGGGTGAAGTGGATAATGACCTCGGCAAACATAGATACCTCAGTATACGGAGCGCACTCCACTAGAGGAGCTATGGCATCTAAAGTATTCAACTTGGGATGCAGGCTGGAAGACCTGTTACGGACAGCAGATTGGTCTCGAGAATCCACCTTTAAGGAATATTATTTTCACCCTACAGACCACGTATCATCAACAGTCATTGCACAGCTTTAAACTAGCATAATATGAGCCTCCGTGTCCTTTAATAAAATTACCAGATTTTACTAATTACATGACGTAAAGTCATGATTTTATAAAGGACACGGAGGCGAATATTGGCCCACCCGGTAAGTATATCAAGCCTACATCGGCGAAAGACAAGGGAAATTCCCACCCAATAAACAATAGAATAAGGGTCATTGTGGTGTCTTCTTTTGTCTAGACTTAATTCATTTATATAGAACAACAGTTGCTTATATACTTGTGAGTCTGTAGTATCTAATACATATAATAAGATGTAGTCACTACCATTGTGACAAACAGTTCCTAAGATCACAATTTACCACTTTTTTCTCTATCCCATTACAGCTTAATCCACAATAAGCGACACCATGGATGACCAGTTGTCACCGCAGTTCACACAGACAAGTTCCTACAAGTTCGATATGAGAATGTTCGACACAACGGATAAAGTGTTCCAGTGTCTTCTCAAGTTATAAAGATACAGCTTCGGCATGACCAAAGAAAGAGGGAAAGGAAAGGTCACATGAGTAGTTATAGATAGAAGGACTGTTCCTATTGGTTAAGGGTATAATGTTGTGTTAACCCTTGGAGAACCTGTTAAAACTTTTTTCTATGAATGTTTATACCTTCTCTTTGCTGCTGAGGTATAATAAAGAAAGAGATAAGCATAATATTCGCCTCCGTGTCCTTTATAAAATCATGACTTTACGTCATGTAATTAGTAAAATCTGGTAATTTTAAAGAGACACTTCAGGCACCAAAACAACTTAATCTGAATTAAGTTGTTATGGTCCCTGGAGTCATTTTTACTTCAAGAGGTTAAAGCGTTCTCCAATGGTTTAACCCCAAAGTCTGTTCTCATGTGCTGTTCTGCCCTGCCCCCTTTCCTTCTGCTTTCTGAAATTCTTCATAAAAGAAGGCTTCGACAGGGGAAACTTAGACTGGCTTAGAGTGTGTCTCTAGGGCAGCGTTTCCCAATTGATGTTCCTCAACCGAAATGGGGTACCACGAAAATTCTGGGAAACAAAATGGCCGCCACGATAATTGAGGTGGGCGGTAAGGGAGCTGAGCTGGGGTGAGCGCTCCCTCACTGTCCGCCTCAATTATCGCTGCAGCCATTAACGCGGCGCGCACAGCAGTGATGGCGAAACCGGAATACGAAGTGAAATATATAAAATACCGAACGTATAGCTTCGGGAGTAGTCTCAGTTCATGTCTCTCGTTCGGAAGTTTAGTTTTACTGGACCCGTTCGACTCCCGTTTGAATAGCCGAACATCCGTGGAAGGTAAATAGTTAGCGGTGTTTGTACCGTCGAGTGTCCGATTTGAGTTCCATGTATTGGTCGACCAAACACCATTCATTGTGCTCGCGGCTTAAGATGGCCACAGTCACGTGTTTGAATGCCGCTTCGATAAGTCATAAAAGGCACGAACAGTGGTTTTAAACAAGGTTTATCACAGTCTGGCAAGTAGGCTTCTCCAGGAGCTCATGGCAAACTCGTGTAAAAAGGGGAGTTTGTCACACCCTGGTCTAGGGTTGGGGATAGTATCCACACCTGTTACATACATTGTGCACAAACTGGACAAGGCAGATTTTATTTTAGCGCAATGAAGAATAGATTCAGGACCATTGTAATTGGCTGAGAGTGCTCACGCTAGCCTGCATTGGCTCACTTAGCTCTAAAGTGAAGTATGGTTTCTCTTTTTTGCTTTTACCTCTTTGTTGTGATTCTCGATATGTTGAATTATAGCTGTGGAACACTGAATTATTATTATTATTATTATTATTATTATTATTTTGTACAATGGGTGGACTAACACACATAATTGTAACTAGACAAATGGATGCACAGGAACAGAGGGGTTAAGGGCCCTGCTCAATGAGCTTACATGCTAGAGGTAGTGTGGTCTAGTGACCCAAAGGGTAGTAATCTTTCCTGTATGAGATTGCTAATCTGTCATCTTTGCTTTAGGTTGAATATGGCGTGTCACCAGCAAAAAGTACTGAATTTGATTAGATTCTTCAGGCGACACAGCTCCCTCTTGATTGAATGCGAGAGGACTACAGTATGTGGCGCAGATAACATGATACTTGTATTGCAGTTGGCAATGGCTGAGGTTAACAAAAAGGTAAGTGTGGAACATTAACGTTCCCATAATGCAGTGTATAACAATTTTCACTAGGTGTACTGCTGAACCAGTGGCGAACAAAAGTTCCTGTAGTAAGTTGCACATGCTTATCTTGCCACTCCTAAATAAAGTGTTTCAAAAATCTGTTTTTGCATGCGTCCCCCCTCTTAAACTAAAAATGGGGTGGGGGGGGAGGGCAAAATAGAAAAAATAAACAAAACATTTACCTTGGGTCCCACCTCAAAACAAAGTGACCCACACACATTGTGGGGGTGCATGCTATGCATGTTGATGACAGGCCAGTCTGGAACGATTGTTACACCACTGACAGCAATCTGCTATATAGGATATTGCGGTTTCAAAACATACATTTTTAAAATGTATCAATAGTGACATTGTAACACTGTTATCTGTCATAAATTGCTAAATAACACCCCACATGTACATATTTTTTTAAAAGTAGACAACCCAGGGTATTCAATATGGGGTATGTCCAGACTTTTTTAGTAGCCACTTAGTCGCAAACACTGGCCAAAGTTAGCGTTCATATTTGTTTGTGTGTGAAAAAAGTAAAAAACTAAATTGAACGCTAATTTTGGCCAGTGTTTGTGACTAAGTGGTTACTAAAAACGACTGGACTTACCCCATTTGCAATACCTTGGGTTGTCTTCTTTTGCAAATGGTATGCCATCATGGGGGTAATTCTCATTCCTGGGTTACCATATGCTCTCAAAGGCAACGTAACCAACCTGGCCATTTTCAATGTAAAAATATTTGACCTATATATTTGACCCTGTAACTTTCAAAAACGCTATAAAACCTGTACATGGGGGGTCCTGTTCTACTCAGGAGACTTTGCTGAACACAAATATTAGTGTTTCAAAACTGGAAAATGTATCACAACAATTATATCATCAGTAAAAGTGCTGTTTGTGTGTGAAAAATGCAAAAAAAGTCACTTTCACTGACAATATCATCGCTGTGATATGTTTTACTGTTTTGAATCACTAATATTTGTGTTCAGCGAAGTCTCCCGAGTAAAACAGTACCCCCCATGTACATGTTTTAGGGTGTCGTAGAACGTTACAGGGTAAAATACAGTGATAGCAAATTAAATTCTCTGGTCTTTCGGCCTGGGTTGGCAGGCAGGTCCCTTAAATTGCAATCAATAAAATAACTTAATTATGTAAAAATATTGCCTAAATACGCACATAGAATTTAAATATATATGCATATTTATATATTTGAAGTCTACGTGTATATTTATATAATTATTTATGTAATTTTGTATATCGACATATGAATAGTTCGCATTCTTTTTATTTATTTAAATATACATAGATATATATACAATTTCATTCTAAGTGTATTTTGATATAAATATATATATATATTAATATCAAAATACAGTTAGAATAAAATTTCGTATAGATATATAATTTATTTTCAATTTTTTATTATTTTTAATTTTTTTAATTTAATTTAAATTATTTATTATTCGTATTTTATAATAATATATATATACAATATATATAGTTATTATATATATTATATATATACGTGTGCAAATTAATTATAAGTGTATTTTTATATTAATATATGTACATATTAATATAAAAATACACTTAGCATGACATTATATATGATAGACATATATTATATAGGTATAATATATGTCTATATATCATATATATACATATATAATAATATTTTATTTTTTATTTACTTTCACTTTAATTTTTTTTAATGATTTTACACTTGCAGGGAGACTGCCTGTCAGCACAGACAGTCCCCCTGCAGGCAGAGTCTAGGACACCTATTGTGACCATGTGGTCGCCCTGTTGGGCGATCACATGGCCCCAGGGGTCCTAAACCGCCATGGGGAGACTGTTGGAATGCAGGCAGTCTCCCCACACCGGGAGCACCGCCGATCGCCGCCGGGGGAACGACGGCGATCGGGTAAGTACATTTTAAATTTAGGACGGTTCAGGACCGTCGTCGGTCGGCAACGCAAAAATGCCGATGACGGTCCTGAACCGTCCTGCGTCCTCAAGGGGTTAAATATTGACCATCTACAATTAAAAAAACAAAACAAAAAATAAACACGGGGAAAGAATTTCTGGGTGCACACTATAATAAAATGTGCTTTGCACCTCTATGCAGGAAAAAGTTAGGATAGAGACAGACTGCTGCAGGCATGTCTTTAATGGCAAATGTGGATTCTTGAAAAACTGACCACCTAATCTGTTTAAAATACAGGTTTCTTATCCATCTTCTAACCATTGTCCCCTCCTTCAGGAAAGATTTTTAAGGGACACTCTGAGGTACTGTGACCACTTCACCTCATTGAAGTGGTTAAAGTATCCAGACACCCTTGGTACCATCCTTCGATTGAAATGTTAAACCATTTATAAGAAGTTTATGTTCAACGTGAGTCCCCTCTGCTGCTGGGATAAAGCAAAAGCATTATTATTGTCGATGACCATTAAGTGACAATGCTATTTACTAAAGTAAGAATTTTGAGAACTCAAAGTGACTTGTAGCTAAAAGGGAAAAATTCTTCATGGAACACTAGTCACCTAAATAACTTTAGCTAAATAAAGCAGTTTTTGTGTATAGAACATGCCCCTGCAGCCTCACTGCTCAATCCTCTGCCATTTAGGAGTTAAATCCCTTTGTTTATGAACCCTAGTCACACCTCCCTGCATGTGACTTGCACAGCCTTCCATAAACACTTCCTGTAAAGAGAGCCCTCTTTAGGCTTTCTTTATTGCAAGTTCTGTTTAATTAAGATTTTCTTATCCCCTGCTATGTTAACAGCTTGCTAGACCCTGCAAGAGCCTCCTGTATGTGATTAAAGTTCAATTTAGAGATTGAGATACAATTATTTAAGGTAAATTACATCTGTTTGAAAGTGAAACCAGTTTTTTTTCATGCAGGCTCTGTCAATCATAGCCAGGGGAGGTGTGGCTAGGGCTGCATAAACAGAAACAAAGTGATTGAACTCCTAAATGACAGTGAATTGAGCAGTGAAATTGCAGGGGAATGATCTATACACTAAAACTGCTTTATTTAGCTAAAGTAATTTAGGTGACTATAGTGTTCCTGTAAACCACTTTGTTTCTGTTTATGCAGCCCTAGCCATACCTCCCCTGGCTATGATTGACAGAGCCTGCATGAAAAAAAAAACTGGTCTCACTTTCAGACATATGTAATTTACCTTAAATAATTGTATCTCAATCTCTAAATTGAACTTCAATCACATACAGGAGGCTCTTGCAGGGTCTAGTAAGCTATTAACATAGCAGGGGATAAGAAAATCTTAATTAAACAGAACTTGCAATAAAGAGAGCCTAAATAGGGCTCTCTTTACAGGAAGTGTTTATGGAAGGCTGTGCAAGTCACATGCAGGGAGGTGTGACTAGGGTTCATAAACAAAGGGATTTAACTCCTAAATGGAAGAGGATTGAGCAGTGAGGCTGCAAGGGGCATGTTCTATACACCAAAACTGCTTCATTAAGCTAAAGTTGTTCAGGTGACTATAGTGTCCCTTTCAGTTATCCGTCCAGTTTAGCTGTTAGGACTAAAATATATAAAATTCACTGAATTACGAACAATTCTGACTATAGTAAATATTTTAGACTGTCAGCTGAGCTTTCAGCCTATCACAGCAGCCTATTGCTGGTATGACGAACGCAGTGTCATCTCTGCTTTAGCCATACTTCCTGTGGGGGGCTGAGCTGTGGGCAGCAATGAACCCTCACTTAGTGCAGGGGTCCTCAAACTGCGGCCCACCAGATGTTGCTGAACTACAACTCCCATGATTCTTTGAATTACATAGATAGCCAGAGAATCATTGGAGTTGTAGTTCAGCAACATCTGGGGGGCCGGAGTTTGAAGACCCCTGACTTAGTGTTAAACTGTTTGAACATGGTTTAACATTGAATTGAGGGACTGCACCAGAGGCTTTAGTCATTTGTAACTAATTTTAATTGGATGGATGAAATGGCTATAGTGCCTTGAGTACCTCTTTTAGGTCAAGCCTTCAGTCACTAAAAGGAGGTACACACAGGGGGACTTTTTTTATTTTTTTTCCAAAGGGCAGCGTGGATAGATTATCCAGAAAGAGGCTTAACTCTACTGGCTTGGCCTTTTTCAAAAAGTGGCCTTGTTGACATAAAATTAAGACCTGGCCTGCTAAATTTATCCTTGTGCTGTGAAGGACAGATGACAGACTTATAGTAGGGAAGGGGCTGTCCCATTTCTTCTAATCTCAGTTTTATTTCCTGTTCTTTCATCTGTGCTTGTGAGCGAACCATGGTGATTGATCAGGAAATGGCTTTTTCTGATGTTTATAAAAATTTTTTATTTTTTTTTATTACATGGATTCAAAATGGGATATGGAGGAAATCTGTTAAAATTATTTTCCTAGGAAATGGCACAGTTGAAATATCTTCTGTTCCGAACAACCTGTCAAAATTGCCTGAAGTTATGTTATTAATTAGAAAGTCTTATAAATATGATCTTGCTGATGTCTATTGCTGGAATAAAAAAATGTACCTTCTGAACTTCCTTCCAGCTTGAGCCAGCTGGCATAGTCTGTCAGCCCACGCATTTCTCTGATTTTGACCACATGCTGGCACAACCGATGGCTGCTTTATAAAACAATAAAAAGTGCTGTCATGGTGGGACTTGATCAGGAAAACTGATCTATAAGCAATGTTTTATCTGGAATTCAAATGGTGTTTAACCCCAAAATAAACACTCCTGTCACACTTCTCATAACAGTGTCTCAAGGCTTTGTAGAGATTATCTATGCACCCAGCATTATGGTTTAATAGAATCCTACTGTAATGTAGCGCAAAGGGACATATTGCATTCTGTTCATGCTGAAATGACATATGTCTTGTTGTGGCTTGTTAGGTTGTTTCTGTCTGAAGAAAGGCAGTAACCACTCTATCTACTTCACTTTACCATTTACCACTTTTCCAGAAGTGAGAACAGAATGAATAACTGTCATAAAGCAGTGTGCCTTAAAGGAACACTATAGTGTCAGGCACACAAACATATATTCCTGACCCCAGTGTTGAATCCACCATTTAGGTAGCTAAATCCCCTTAGGACCAGTGCTGGCCCTGCCCACTCAAACCACTTCCTTGGTGACATTAGAATGTACGATTTTTAGCCATTGGCTGAAATTGACAAGGAGGTGGGATCAGGGCAGGGCCAAACGCCAGCTTGGCCAATCAGAGCCACCTCCTAGAGATGCATGGAACCAATGAACCACTATGAGGAAAATTCTGCGTCCTGACTGGCAATGTTGCCCACTGTGCAGTACTGCTCCAGGAAACACTTCTAGTAGCCATCTGGGGAGTGGCTACATGAGGTATCCTGAGGGCATGAGTGCCTGAAGATAATGATTATACTCGCCACAACAACTACATTAAGCTGTAGTTGTTCTGGTGACTATTGTGTCACTTTAATATTCAATGCAGAAACAAGTAAAACTGTTACTTATGGAAAAGTGTGGGGGACGTATTGCAGCCCTTGTGCTCCTTAGAAAGCACAAGGGCTGCAATACTTCCAGCACTGCAAAGATTAAACAATAGTGCGAGGTATCAAAAAGGCTGACATTTATTGGAATTTTCTATTCTTTTTAAACTCTTAATATCATACTGCAGTGCTCATACGCATAAAGTCCTGGGTTAGGTAGAAGAGATCTGTCCCACTGTCCTGTTTTATGCGGGATTTTTTTTTTTTTTTAAATGCATGTTATCTGTGCTTTGAAAGTGTGGAGTGAGCTTTTCTACAGTACGGTTCAGCTCAGGAGATCTAAAGGAAGCTCCTGCTTAGGAGGTGGGGGGGGGGGGGGCTATGCCCAGTGTTAGCCCGATATATATTTTTTTTTGGTTTGACTATTTAATCTTGGTTGGAGCAGGCTGTAGTGTCCGTGGTGCTTAGAATGTCCCTTTGCACATGCTCTTCACCTTTGTAAAATATCAACACATTGCATTGCAGTGCTCAATTTTGACCAGCTTCAGTAGACCCAAATTGGTCAGATGGTTGAAATTGAAGGTCCAATTTTCCTGGCAGAAGTAATGTTCTGTCTATTTATCTAACTCTGCTAGATTGAGTATTCCAGGCCGTATGACATATTACAAAACTTTCTTGTGGATACATTGTGACCTCCTCTGTTAATTATCACTTCGCACATAATTGTCTACACTAACTTTTGTTTCAATCCCCCCCCCCAAAACCCCACCAGTATCTGTTTCTTGTGCACTGTGATTTTTCCTTAATTTTGTTATCTCTCCTCTGTTTTAGAATGGTAGAGAATTTTCGGTGTCACTTAGTGACCTGTTACTGGTATGGAAATACTTGCTTAAAGATAAACTTGGACTGCATCGTGATGCTGAAGAGGTTCCTGAAAGTTATGCATCTGTGAAAGAAATGTATAATCTTTTCCTTAAAAACAGCAGCACGTTGGATCTAATTGATCTACACGAGAAGTGCCGTACACTGGAGGATTACAGTGAGCCAGACAGCTTATCTTCTGTAAGTCTTGGCAGCTTGTAAGTCTAAATAAAACTGGACTGGCATTCTTGTTTAGTTTTGGCCATGATGATTTTTGTCCAATTTACACTGTTGCAGGGGTCCAAACCTATATAGTCATGTATAACACGTGGATATATAAAAGGGCACAGCCATGGTGCTTCTGTAATCATAGCAAGCTTTCAACTCCCTGGAATTCTAAATGAAAGTGAACAAATATACATCTAAATGAACTTATGTTTAACTGTAACGCAAGCCATGTCGTGGTAATTTGGTAACTCTCTGTATAGAGATCCAATATGATGTAACAATTCCCATGTGATGCTATAGAAGTATTTATATTTTAATATAAAACTTAATTCATTATTTATTTTGTAAATTGTTATGTGCGAAAAGTTGCAAAACTTACATTTTTTTTATTGAACAGGATCAGTTACTGGAATTTATTGCTGGAAGACATCCTGAAGAGACAGAGACCACTCTTATGCCTGTGTTTACTCCAAGTAAAAATAACCTGGACTCTCTGAAGGTAGTTGCTGCTGTTCTAATACCTTGTGGAGAGCTGGTGCAGGGGGGCTACCTCTTTTTATGCTTTGTTTTGTTCTATTAAGCAATTTTATACTATTGTGTTGATCTGACAGCCCACTCAGGTGGTCTATATTTACGTAATCCAGGTATAATACATATGGTTATTTGTTTTAAACTAATTACTTTCTTGTCTAGCTATCATGTATCGTTTGTTCTTTCTCTATACTATTTCAACAAAAATGTGTAGTTGTGTAGCTCTTTTGAAACAAAGTCCTACTCGGCATTGCCCTGTTGTATTTATATTAAGCAAGGGAGTTTTTCTTAATATTGCTTGACTTAATTTGAAAACCTTACTCTGACTGTAAGAATGTGTTTAATGTGTTTAAGTTTTTCATTTTTGCTTTGTGCAGGTTAATGAAACACTGAAGAGAATTTTCTGTGGGTATTTAAATCTCCTGGTTAATTCAAAAAATGACATTGCTTTGGCCCAGGTCCTCAATTGTCCTGATAGGGGGCTCGGAAGGGAAGCCTTCACGGACCTGAAACGCAAATCACGACAGAATCAGATGTCTCTGTTTTTGGTAAGATAATAAACACGAACATTGGTCAGTAAATTATTGGAAATTCCAAATATTACAATGAGAACATTATAAACCAGTCTGGCCAATACCCATGACTCTGCAAATTATGGTTAAACCTATATTGTACATATTTTGTCAACAAGAGGTGTCATGCATGGCTGTATTTTAATGAATCTACAGATGATGCTTCTGGGATAAAATATAACATTGTGCCTTGCTAATGTGGAAGTAGCCTTCCACATTAGCCCATCTGACTTTGGTTAGTAATAATAGCTCAGCCTTAGACTCTTGGCCTTTTATTACCATCCACTGCAAACTTATGTACTGAAAAGACCTGTGGTGTGTATCTTTCTTTTTATAGATTACCTTATTTATTTTAAATCCTCTCTAACAGTTTACCACAAACAGGACAGCAACCAAAGACGCTTTGGTCCATAAATCCTAGATTAAGTTATTGTCTATAAAGCTTAGAATCCCCCCCGGCATATGGATATTAGGAAATAGGTTTTGGAGCAAGGAATAACTGGAATTCTGTGGGGTGTTTGTTTATTTATTTTATGAGACTGCCATGGAAAAAACAGAGCTTTGAACCTTGTGTTTTTTTGCCAGGTTGCTACATCGTTTATCAGAACTCTAGAACTCGGAGGAAAGGGCTACGCACCTTCTGAATCAGATCCTTTAAGAAAGCATGTGAAAGGACTTACTCATTTTGTTCACTTCATAGACAAACTTAATGAAATTCTTGGAGAAACAAAAGACACAAGGTATTAATGATTACTTTGAATAGTTTGACATGGTACTCGCGCTAAACAACTTCACATTTGTTTGCACATCTGTTTTGTGCATCTATGTAGTCCAGTAACGGCTAATGTTGGCAGTGCAAATGTGTTTTTGTGTTACATTTCCTATTAACCTCAGTCTGCCTCTAGGTCAGAAATATCTCAAATTCTGGTGATGATAATCACTGTATAAAGCAAAAGGACAAACAATGAAGAACACAGTGGAAAAGAATTCGTGAGAAATTGCAACACACAGAAAGTTTAAAGTTAGGTGGGAAATAGGTGTAAATAGCCGTTCTTATAGGCTCACTCTCTAAGCACCATAAAAAAAAACTGTGCGTCATTGAAAAACTATGGTGCAGGGTAGTCATTCTACCTAAAGTGGCTTATAGCTGCAGCCATTTGTAAAATGGCTGTAGCTATAACAAACCACAAAGGAGGATTTGTTTTATAAAATGTTATCATTTTTTTTGCGCCTATTAACATGTGTGTCTAATGTGCCAAAAGGAAATTTGCTCTTCAGTTTTTTGGGGTTTTTTTTTTGCAATTGTAATTCGGAATCTATTTAAAATTTTTAGAAGGGATTTGAGGGTTTCTGCTTGAATACTTTATACTTTTTCCAGTAATGGCTGATTTCCAGAGAATGCTCACTGAGAGCTGAAAAATAAATCATGCATTCATGACGCGTGTTATTTCACTTTACATAAAAAAAAAAATATTTTGGCTTTCAACCACTTTGATTTTTGTTTATTTTGTTGCAATCAATATGATAGTGGTAAATATGTATTAAAGGTTGTACGCAGTTTGCTCAGACTTTATGAATGGTTATTTTGCTTACAAAGGAAGTGTTTTAAACCTTTTGCTGGGATTCAAGTCCTGTTAAAGGTACACTAACATTACATGGTTACTCAAACCACCATTTCAGTGATTTGAAGTGGCCATGGTGGTAGGAGTGTGTATATGCAGTTATTCAGCTTGACACACTGCACATACTTTTTAATCTACAATTTTGTGCCTGGGTCTAGTTGCACCCCTGGTACAACTTACTTCCTGGGCACGTTACAGTCCAAAACTCTTATCAATTCTGTGCATAAAATACGCCTGTCATCGGCGCACACAGCATGCTGGCAATGTGGACATATTGAGCCTGCAGTGCCTGTAAGAGGAAGCCTTTTTCTCCCCCAACTACTACTCAAGAAAATTACTACAAATTCCCGGTGATTTGTCCGCGCAAAGTCTTGGTTGACATCAGAAGGGGGGGGGAGGGGGTGGAAGTTGGCGCCAGGACCCTCCCTGGTGCCTTTTTCCAGGTAATTAATTAATTATCCCTTTCGTTTTGTTTTGTTTTTGGTTTTTGCATGCTTGACTGCAAACTGAAGGGTGGTGGGGGTGGTGTGCTAATTAATGGTACCTAATAGGGCATGTTACATAGAAAATGATCTCCACCCCACACACATTTAAAGGGATGGATTAACCCTTTAAAATAAATACTATATATACATATATATATATATATATATATATTCTTTTCTTGGAGATGTTTAGGTTATGCCCCCCCCCCCCCCTAAATAAAAAGGCCCTTTCTGCTTGCTTTTTACTAAGCACTGGGTAGTCTCCCTGATGCAGTTGCCGCTCTTCCCCTTTTGAGATCATCGGTACTCATTCCAATCACATGCTTCTTAAAGACTTGGCCAGGCGAATACTTCTCATGGAGAGCTGCTGGGCACACGTGGCAATCACAGCATAACATATTCTGCTGTATTTAATATTCTTTACATTTTATCTGCCTACATCTGAGCCAAGGCTTTTTGAGTTTCTAGGTCTTCAGAAGGTAGCACCACTAAATTAGATTTCATGTTAGAATTTGGATGCATCATTAAATGTATAATGCCATTGATCAAATGTTTATTTAATTATTGCCTAAAACAATGAATATGCCAGTTACTGGTCTTGAAAGTGCCATGGCAGTGAAAGGGTAGTTGGGTAGGATACTAAAAATCTCATAAGATGTCCATTTGATCTGATTTGCTCCTGTTAATAAATGTGTCTTCAGTATCCATTTGTTTTCATTTTCTTTTGTTCTTCATTCCATCCCACTCTTAAGGGAAGCATTATTCTTGGCACTGTGTTTATTCACTGTTTTGACTCTTACTTCTGATCCAAAATCTGTAATAAGTTATATCTCCTGTGTCCAAGCCTGTCTCTCATGTCCAATTTGTCCACTTGCCATAGAGTGTTGCATAATATTACCGTTCAAAGCAAATGCGAACGCAATAATTTTTTTCCCTTTCTGGCTTTTTTTAAATGCATTTTTTGCACACTTTATATGCATAATGACAAATTTTGTTCTTATATCCTTGGCTTTCCAATAATGTATTTTCCATTAAAAAAAATAAATAAATAAAATAAAAAAAAATATTCAGTTTGATGGCGTTGTCAAGAATTCCGCTTGAAGAACACTCTAGGTTCAGTGTCGCTCCCCACACTCTGAAGGAAGATGCTGAATTCTCCCAATAGACATGCGTGCCCAGCGGCGACTAGTTGTCTGGTGCCAGCATGCCAAAGATTAAGTTACACTTTTGGAAGCACAGGGGCTAATCTCCATATGTGCAGCGTTTTTTCTTACTGAAACATTGTACAGACTCCAGGTACCATGACCACTCTAAGCACGATGGCCACTTCAGGGGTTTAGAGTAACCCTTTATTGCTAAAGTTTGTATTCCTTATAGGTACACATTGATATTTTTCGTATATATTTTTTTCATTTATTTTTGATGTGCTTAAAATCTAAGTAATTATGAGGCAAAGTGGAGTGATTTGGAAACTTTTTGTGAATCACCTCTGTCTGCTTAATATCTTGCCTTACAGACCATTTGTAGCCAAGCACCACAAAAAATAAATATAAAATAAAAAATTAAAATAAACCTATAGTGACTTCTTTATAAAGTTTACGAATAGTTTAATAATCACCACTGAAACAAACAGTATGTTGCCATGTTTCTGCTTCCAGTATTCAAGATGGTAGGAAAAAGTGGCAAGTACCTCTGTGATTACTGGCATTTTATAAAGTGCCAACATGTTCCGCAGCATACATTTGGGAGGGGGTGGATGTTGGGGAGGAGTGGGGGAATAGTACAATACAAATGGTAAAGATGTCCTGCTTGTGAACATAGATCTAGCCATTGAACCTTTTTTTTTTTTAATGCTAGGTGTCTAATTACATAGCCCATGAGCTTACAATCTAAAGGATATAATGGGGATTTTAGACGAGATGTAGTAGGGGGAATTTGGAAGTGATGGCCAGAGTAAATGAAAAGAAACGTTGCATCTACTGTTACTGTGTGAATGGGAAAAGGGAGAGTAAAATCTCAAACCACTAGCATTCTATAAATTTAGAAGGAAATTTGGGAGTGTAGAACTTGGAAAAAGCTAACCGCCCTAAGAAAAAGACAGGGATGCAGATAAGACCGTTGTATGAAGGTCTTTACAGCCAGGAACGACAAAGGATGGAGAGAGGGTGGATAAAGTACAAAAGTTTACCAATTAGATTCCATCACCCCACATTTTAATAACTACGTACATGAAATATTGGTGGAATGCATTCACTGAAAATGACTAATGTAGAGAAAATTATACTGGTAAGCTGGTATAAATGGTTAAGTAAGATTATCATTTGTAATATGGTGATAAATTTCGAATAACTGAGGTGGACAATCTTCCAAGGTTCAGTCAATAACAGAAAATGTGTAATATTTTTATGTTTATTGGTTTCTTTCTTCGATGCTTTATTTGTATTTTTAATTCACTTGTATTCGGTTTTGTTGAGCATTAATTAGTCCCTTTTAAAACTTATTTCTTTAGCCATTCAGATTAAAGTGAATTGATTTCAGGGCAGCCTTTTATAATACTACTGTTGAAATCGTACCTGACTTATAAAACCATACTCGGGTCACTGGATGCCTGTTTTTCAGAACTGCAGGAGAGATGATCCTATCCACAATAAAGACACATCTGATAAAAGGCAGAGGCAGCGGGGATCCACTTAGTGAAGCAGCAGCGGATGTTGCACAAGATTTGGATTTAAGGATTAAAAACCTTATTAACTTTTCCTATGAGGATGGAAATGGGAACACCACAGGCATCAGTCCAGCACGGGTAAGAAGTGTTTTATAAATTACATGTGTGCATAAAACAAATGTGATATATTTTTGGCTTACAGTTCCCTATTGGGCATTGCTAATAGCCCTCCCCCGTTATAAAACATAGAGAAATTGTTTAAACTTGCCTGTAATCCAGCGCTGGGTAAAGCTCCCGGTGCCGATCACCCTCATTCGCCTGGCGTCGGCAGGGGCTTTGCATGGTCCAATCAAAGGCTTCTCATGCACATGCGAAGAGACTGATTATAACATGATTTTAAAAATAGGATGGAAAATGAGCTTTAACTTGTTGGCGCAATGCCTTCAAGGGAGAAGATTGTTTCGTCTGCCCATGTGCAGTGAGTGCTGATGAGATGTAAATTTGGCACATAATTGACACATGGCAGATTCTGGGTTGCCAAAGTCAAGTGCTGGCCCCAGCATACAAGTGCAAATATCTTTGAATGTGCTGCATTTAAAGACTTCTACCACCATGAATACTTCAAATCACTGAAGTGGTCATGGTAGTTGCAGTAATCCTTTTTATACTTTTACAACTCATTCTTAGAATGACTGTCATCTCTCAAACATTTTTGAGAAACTGGGAATCTTTATGAAATAGTCTGTTTCATAAAGATTTACGGTTTTGGAATATCTTTTTAAATTCCAATGCAGTCAGAGATACCATACAACAAAGAAGGGGACGCCTTTGTCTTATGGGTTTTCAACATCCCCGCATCAATGGGGCTTCATTAGCCAGTTGGAAACCAGAATTCTGTGCATATTTGGCATCTGTCAGCATGCTGGCAAAAGAATTCCAATGGTGGCATGAGTGCTGCCTATGTCCTCTCCTCAGCTTGTTATTCACCTTCATCCCTATGCCAATAGCTTGGGGCAGAGGAGGATCTGGCTGTAGGGAGAACTTGGTCTCTGCATTGGATTAGAGGAAATTTATTTTTTATTAATATAACCTTGACTTGGGAAGGGGAAATGCAAGGGTAACTTATCAAAACCAGTGTTTTCTTACAATGTTTCAGTAAGAAAAATAACGCTGCACATACGGTGATTAACCCCTGTGCCAAAAGTGTAACTTAATCTCTCTCATGCTGGCACCAGACAACTAATCGCTGCTGGGCATGCTGGCACCAGACAACTAATCGCCGCTGGGCATGCTGGCACCAGACAACTAATCGCCGCTGGGCACGCATGTCTATGGGGAGAATTCAGCATCTTCCTGCAGAGTGTGGGGAGCGACACTGAATTTCAGCCCTGCGGTCTGTACCGAGTGTCTTTAACCCCTTAAGGACACGTGACATGTCATGATTCCCTTTTATTCCCGAAGTTTGGTCCTTAAGGGGTTAATTGGCATTTGTTAGGATTTTTGTGTATGTAAATTTGGTTGGTATACCTTACACAGGTAGCCACATCAACATTGCTAATCCTTTTGTGACCACGGTATGTCCATGATAATCATTCTTTGTGTGAGGCAAAAAAAAATCAATGTATTTAATGACACTAATAAAGCCTGACACAGGTTTCCACCATTCATCTTTCCATTATGGAAAAAATACAAGCCTGTATCTTCAGAGCATTTATCTTTAGAAGTGTGTGCAGTTTTCAAACTGTTGGGGAAAGTGCTACTATACAAACTAATTGCTTGTATGTAAATGCACACAAAGCCCTTCTTACTGAAGAGGATGTTTGATGAAATGTAATCTATTTGCAGCCTCGAATCCATGCAATAAATCGTGGCACTGCTTCAATTGATAGAGAAACTATAAAAATGTTACTACTTCTTTTGGATGAAGAAGCTGCATGTCTCCCCAGCAAAAACAAGGCAGAGCTGCTGTGTGCAGATGAAGATTCTACATTGATGGGAGCCTTCTCTCTTGTAACGCTATTTAGGTATTTTTTGCACTTTTTCAAATTTCCGTGTAGAATATATTTTGTGAACGAGTGGTTGTCCTTTGTGGCCAATTTATATACTGTAATTTGAATGAGTTTTAATTCTATGCCGTCCATCACCTATTCATCTGTCTGTGTTACAGGGGAAATTTTATTTTGTTTTGTTTTTTTTTAAACACAATTTTCAGCCTTCTTAAACAATTGCTTAAATTGTTAGCAGCTTATTACAGATTTTTACTTCTGTTTATTATTTATGTATTTTTTTAAGTTCTTTATTTTTCTCAGGTCATAGCCGCAATATAAAACATTACATGTCATGAGTATGTGAAAGACAATATGAACTGGTGGAGCATAATAAACTGGTCATCGGACACCTTTTAACAATGGGCTACGAGCTGAGGATTTTATTTAATACTGATGGTGCCACTGCGTGGTCCAAGTCCTCTCTTGCCTGGGATTATGGCGATGTTCCCGGTGGGACCAATATTTGGTGGTTGAGCTATATGGTCTATCAAGAGCAGCAAGGCTACATTTTGTTTCCCTTGTCTATGAGGCAGTTAGAAGGAGCAACCTGAAGTAATGCGCGGTCATGCGTTGTAACATAAGAAAATAAGCATTAAAATAAACATTGAAAGAGTTAATTCTGCATACAATGGGAGGCTGGAAAAAGGTAGGTTCAAGCCATTTGTTTCTGTCCAAGAGTGACTGCTGCATAGGCCTCTTTCCCGGGCAGTCAGGGGACGAACAAGGCCACCTTTGTGGAGTCAGATACAGAGTGGTACAGATGTGGTCCTTGTTTGTTCCCACAAGGGGTAAGGAGTCCTGCGGAAGCCCCAAGGTGGGCAGGAGAGCTTTTGCATCTTGTATGTCTTGAATGGTGGAAGAAGAGTCCCTGTGGTGGACTAGCTTTGTGCGAGGCCCCCTCCATTTGTATTTGTTTGTTACAAACCACTGGGGTAGTGTTCAATCCTGAAACTCGGGTGTAGTAACAAGAAGGGTCAGGCAGAAATCAGTCAGATGGTCCAGAGGTCAGGGCAGACCGCAATCCGCAAAGTCAGAAAACCCAGAAACACAAGGAAATAAACACTAGTAATTTTGAGGCGGGCAACAAAACAGCCAAGCACTGACCGAAAGGTGTGCTCTGCTTATAAAGGAGTGTGGCTTAATCACATTACCTTAGGTCAATGTGACTGACTGACTGGACTCATCTTGGATGCATCATTGTCCTGGCTCCGCCCCTCAGCCACACCTCCTTCAACTTCTGATCTGCAGACCAGTCTCCAAAAATACCAGGAACTTGCAGCGACTGCCACGTTGGAATGCTGGAGCATTCACTTTGAGTTTACTGGCTGTGAATCGAAGTTCAGAGTTTAGACTCTGGTGCAGCAGCCGCAGGCACTAGCTGCAGACTGACCTTCCAGGGCGTTGTGGACACCCTGGGACAGGTGACAATGTTATGTAGGAATCGGAGGGCTGTAAATGGTTCGAGTGAGAGTCGCCAAGCCACCGTGAACCCTGACAGGTCTGTATAAAACAAGAGCTGCATGTTCTCGAATAGGTAAGGTGAGTGGGTTTGTGTTGCTTTAATCACTGCTGTTTTGTTCTTGTGATTTTAAAAACGCACCAGGAGATCCCTTGGTGATAAGGTCGGAACCTTGGCTGGTCTCGGTAAACGGAACATCCCCTCTATGGTCACTTGTTTCGTTTGCCTTGCAGGCAAGAGAACCAGCATGAGTCTCCTTACTAAGTGCAGTATTTCGACCTCCAGTATTTCCTCTCCAATACCCCTGATCTTGATGTTCAGGCTGCACTCTGATCTTCCAGTGCAGCAAAGCGCTGGTCAAAAGTAAGATTCTGCTATGGCAGGTCATGCACTGCTTGCTGCAGGAGTTTGGTATTTGTGTTTTGGCAGGATTCTTCCTCCAAGGTACCCAGATGGCCTGTCAGGCCCTGCAGGTCTTTGCAAATTTGGGCCGTGTCAGAATGTATGGTGGGCTGTAGTCCCCCTGCCAGCAGTTACTTTGTTACCGCTGTGGTAACCAGAGACTAGTCTGATTGTGGGGGAATCTGCAGAGGTGCCCGTGGTAGGTGCTTAATCTCTACTCCTGTTGTGAGGTCATCTGAGATATTGGCGCAGTCGTCGGCAAAGGCGGCCATATTTTGGCCCATAGCACTGTGTGCTTGTCTCCCTAGATTGCCGATATTCATGCTTTGCCACGGTTTGTTGGCCTTTTTTTGGTTTTCAGCCCATTATGCTGACAGCAGTCTGTGGGTCTGCTTGGCACAGTTTTCGTTGGATTAGTGCTGTGGTAGCAGGCCCTGGGTGGTTGTTTTGTGCAGAGCTCGGGCAGAATGCAGCCATTTAGGCCAGTTGCTTGGCTCCGCCTCTTCTATTTATATAAAGGCCAATTTATATATTCATACCATATCCACTATCATCCATGACTTAAAAGGGTCCTACTAATAACATATATATTTAAGGTTCATAGATTCACACACTAAACATTTAGCAGGCTGAGCCATAGTTAAATGCATTTACAATAGTTAAAGTTTAGTATTGTTTACACATAAAATACTATTTTTTTTTAAATTCTGAAATGGTTATATCCCCTCCTGCACATGACGAGTCTATTCTAAACACAGCAGCTTTGAAAGACTGTTTTTGCAATTGTAACAAAATGCTATGCTGAATATGTAGATGTATACCAATCAAATTATTTTTTCCAGATATGCATCCCATGTTTTATGTAGTCTCCCCAACTCTTTTTTTCTTCAAGTGCACCCATACACATTGTTTTAAATGGCAGAAATTATGTATTCTTTTTTTGTGTGTATGTGTGTATATATTTGTCATGTGCAGGAGTAGTGTTAGGTGTGTGTGTGTGTGTGTATATAACACTACATTCACAACTATAGCTTAATTAAGCAGTTTTGGTGTATAGATCATGTCCTGGCAGTCTCACTGCTCAATTCTCTGCCATTAGGAGTTAAATCACTTTGTTTATAGAACCCTAGTCACACCTACCTTAACACTTCCTGTAAAGAGTCCTCTATGGTCTACATTTCCTTTATTAAAAATTCTGCTTGATTTAGAATGTCTTATCTCATGCTCTGTTAATAGCTTTCTATACCCTGCTGGAGTTAAAAGTTTTTATCTCCTGCTCTGTAAATTAAACTTTAAAGTAAGTTACATCTGATTTAAAAGGAAACCATTTTGGTTTCATGCATGCTGTCAGTCACAGCCAGGGGAGGTGTAGCTAGGGCTATGTAAACCGAAACAAAAGTGATTTAAAACCTAAATGGCAGAGTATTATTATTTGTAATTATTTGTATTATTTTTTTTATTTTTTTTTATTAGCCACACCTCCCCTGGCTGTGACTGACACAAATGGTGGTGGGGTGGAGGGGGACAGGTGGGGAGGACACCTTTTCAGTTTTACTTACTTGAATTGAGGTGTCAAATTAGATCAGTCTAGCACATTTGCACAAGCACTTCAATATACATAAAAGTTAACACTGTTTTTTTGCCTTATGTGTAATATTATACACCTTAAAGGATCACTATAGTGCCAGGAAAACAAATCTCTTTTCCTGACACTAGTACCCTGAGGGTGGCCCACCCTCAGGGTCCCCCTCCCGTGGTGCTGAAGGGGTAAAAACCTCTTTACTCTCCTTATTCCGCCGCCGGGCTCCCTTACCACTCCTCCCCCAACGACGTCAGCTCCCCGTCTGACGCCAGCGGAGCGGAATTTCTCAATGCTTTCCTATTGACTCTCTGCGTGATGGAGGCATAATATGCCTCTAGTGGCTGTCCAGAAGACAGCCACTAGAGGCTGGCTTAACCCCAAATGTAAACATAGCAGTTTCTCTGAAACTGCTATTTTTACAGCAGGCAGGGTTAACCCTAGAGGGACCTGGCACCCAGACCACTTCATTGAGCTGAAGTGGTCTGGGTGACTATAGTGGTCCTTTAACCCCTTAAGGAGCAAACTTCTGGAATAAACATAACATGTCATGTGTCCTTAAGGGGTTAAACAAGTTTAAGCCCAAATGTGCCTTTACAGAAAACCCATATCTTTCCATATCAGAGTGATTCAAACTATATAGTGATATCCGCACATTTGTTTTATATACTTTGAGTTTTAATAGATAGATCTTGTAGTCTATACATTTCCTTGTGATTTGGCATAATCCATAGATTAAGTGTATATTTGTGTAAAAGTTATCTTGTAATCCTCCTCTTTTATGTCGTACTAAAATGATATAAATCTGTGTACATGCAGATCTTGTATGCTAATCATAAATTATTAGTTCTGGTTTAATATACATTTTCATTCTGTAGGTCACCTGAGCAATGTAGCGGGTTGTCTCCGAAACCTCTCAGTCAACGTATACAGAAATGCACTAAAGAAAGTAAACCCAAGGTAGAATAGTTTTCTTTACATATTAATGGCTTGCAAAATGTTCTAATGATACACCAGCTGGCCCTACTGTTTTTCAAAATGTATGCAGCCTTTAATATTCCTGTCCAAATTTAGATGGTCTTTTAAGGGTAATATGGAAGTAAAATATCTGTATTAACTTGGCAGAAGTAGATAGAAGAATGTCCAGGCTTTTAAAGAATTGTAATATACCTCCCCTTCTGATGAAAATCTATTCCCTATTACTAAACAGGAATTCCCTCTCAATATCCTGCATTGGCAGACCCCACGAATACAAAGTAATATGCTTTTAAAACTCCTATATTCTCTTCCATGCCGACCCCCACTCCGTACCATCTCTGAAATTATTTAACAAACACATTAGCTCTTTTTCTCAAATCTGTTTTCCAAACCTTGAATAACTAAATCTAGCAAATATGCAGAGTAAAGAAGCACAATTAAATCAATTTTTATGTTATTGTCTGGCTCACCATCTGGTGACTCCCACTACGTGGGCCATACTCCTCTATCCCCAAACATGTAATGATTAACACACACTATTAAACTGAACCCAACCGGCATGGGAAGCTGTATTCCAGACTGGGACTGCATCACACACACTTTCTCTCATATAAAGCATTCCCCTATTTCATGTATACTCCTTCTCCTCTGTCCATTCTATGGCTAGATCACCGTTTCTTTTCATAGATTCAAATTAAAAAAAAATAGCCTTACACCTATAAAATGGGGCGAGATTTTCCTTACATGTTAGAGGCAGTGCAACATTAGGGATATCTCCATTTCCTACAGACATGACACTATAAAAAAAAAACAAAAAAAGTTAAGATTCATCCATCCATCAATCCTTCCTTCCTCCCATCTCCTCTTTAGACTATAAAATCCCCCAAAGACAAATTCCCTAGAAAGTACACAAGCCACAAATCATCCAAAAATAATTTATGAAATAAGGAGGGCCATATAAGTGCACTGCCTCTGGTCTAGAACAATGTGCTTCCCAATGAGTTCCTGCAAATTATTCCTTAATTTAATGTAGTAATCCATCAGATACTTTCTTATCTATAAAGTGAAGTTCACAGGCTTATCAATTCCAGGCAAGAATTTTGAACCCTTTTTGAAAATAGGAACCACCTATTCCTTCCTCCAATTTTTGAACGAAAAGAATCCTGAAAGATGAAAAACTTTCCACACTTGGCTCATTAAAAGGATACTATAATGCTAGGAATACAAAGCTGTATTCCTAGCACTATAGCTCCCTTGTGACCCACCCTCCCCCACTGCCCTGCAATTAAGTGTTAAAATACCCTTACTGTACTTGCCCAATCCCAGTACCGATGTCCCTTGGCGCTGGTCAGTGCTCAAACTCCTTCAATGTGGGGTGCTAAGGCGTTTGTGCGGAAAAATAATTAGGCCCTCCCCATAGGAATGCATTGCTGCAATGCTTTCCGGGGGGTTTTGCTTTACTCTGATGGTCTCATGCAGAGCGTGAGGACGTCCAGCATAAGTTAGGTGACCAAACATAGGGCCTAACCACAAGGAAATGCCATTAGTGGCTGTCCATAATTACATTGCAGGGTTATCAGAAACTGCAATAATTACAATTGCAGGGTTCAGGGCACAGGGACATTGCACCCAGACCACTTCAATGAGTTGAAGTGGTCTGGGTGGCCTATAATGTCTTTTACACGTACTCAAGTGAATGCTGTCAGGCCCTGGGGCTTTCTTTACATTAACTTTCTTTAGTGGATGCAGCACCTTGTCTTAAGTCATCCAATCATTTTTTTTTTTTTTTTCCTGCAAATTCTTTGCAGCAATCACTTGCATATCTCTTGCCATATATTCCTTAATATATACTGAGGGCAAATAGTTCCGTGTCTTCATTAACCAACACACCATCTGTTTTCAGTGTACCTACACTTCATTTTTGTTTTTAAAATGTATGTAAAATATTCATAATATATACATTTATTATGTGTATTTTACATAGTCTAAAAACAAAAAATTGTGTGTATTTAAAAATGTATTTTCTTTCTTTTATAGTTTTTTTCTTTAGTGATTCAATGTAAATATTTTGTTCAGTTTTATTTATTTAATGCTAAAAAAAGTTATAAAAGAGGTGTGAATTTGTAACTTTTTTTTTTTTTTTTTACACCCCCTTAGTTGAAACAGAATCTGATCAAATCTCAGTTTTCATGCACCTATAAAGATGGTAACCCAATGCAAATAAAGCCAGGTGACTTCCCCAGTATGAGCCAAGTTCCTACATGTGTTCATCCAGCACCAAAGATTGTTCCAGTACTCTGTTTTGATGAAGACACCAATGGTATGTTATTAATGTCAGTTACCGGGTAAAAAAAAAAAAATGCAATCTCACTACATATTTTAGCAAAGATTCCACAAGGAGGCGATGTCAAATTTTAATCCTATGATTTCATGTAAACAGAGGCCTAAACAAGCAGAGGATTCAGATCTGTTAGAGTTCAGTCTATATATGTATGGTAGGCAATATTTGTATAAATAAAGTGAGACCACACAATAACCACAGACAACGTTTAATTACTTTTCAATGGGCTTGGTCATGGTGTTTATTCAAAGCTCAAGAGGTTTACAACCATAACTTTGTAACCCTAACCATATAACCACCTTTCTAAACTTTTAACTTTATTAACCACCATATTGCCAGTCAGTCATAACTAACCTGACTGCCTTTTATTTAAAACCATTTGCCACCATATCCTTCCTCAGAACTTGACCCGTAGGATGACTTTTGCCCCAATGCTTCATAACACCAGGACAATACAATTCAATAAAACTACAGGGAGGGGTCCACCTGGACTGTTCCTGCTGCAGTCAACTCTGACTGGATTAAACGTGTGCTGCTTCTTTTTATACCGTTCCAGTTTCCCGCTCTTTTTCTGCTTGCTGCTTTCAACCAATCCCAGGCCAGCTCCAGCCCCCAGAAACAACTGTGCCATCAATTCTGCCCAGAAACTGGTCTAACTGACAAACTACCACAAGATGTAAAATTCCTCACATTCAAATCCTAGACACAACAGATTAACTACTTCATTGCCACCATACATATATGCCACAGTGCTTAGTGCCTGTGTCTTCTTAATTGTTTATAAAAGATTCTAGAAAATGATTCTACTTGACTACATGAACATAAAATGCTTTTGGTATTCGTGACCGCACGGTTAAATTGCTTTATGACCAATGTTGACAATGCATAATGAGAAGTTAGTGTGACTTCCTTGGGAAGCAGTTATAAAGTACTTGATGATGGGTAATTTGATACTTTATCCCTTCGTTGCAGATGTGACCAGTGTAGAATATTAATTCAAAAACAAATCTTTTTTTATTGAAAAGCTGTATGAAAAAAGCAATTGACTTTTCAAACCTGTCATCTAGATTTACTTGTAGTGCAGCATAAGTTTATGAAAGGTACCTTGTGGAGTCAAGAGGATTATATTCTAGACTTAGTAGGGCTTGCCTAGAAAATATTCTTGGTTTTTACAAATAAAATGTTTGTTATACTTGCATAAAGATCCCCACTGTCTCTATATGGTTACTGAAACTGCATGTAAGTAGTACATGCATCTACTAACCTCAAAGGCTACATGCCACGTCCCATGATGTGTGGTTCGCGTGTCATTTATCAGCAGGTGGCTGCAAGGTTGTAACCACTTGTTAAAGTCTCCACTTATCATGTGTAAATAATTTTGTTTGGAGTTGTTAGGATAGGTAGGTATACAAAAAAGTGTGTATATTGCACTCTGCTCCTTAAAGGTGCTTGGTTAGCACAACTTGTACACAACCTTTGCAAGACAACAAATCTGGTGTCTGCAATTATTGCACTAAGAGAAACCCTTTTTATGTGTTTTGAACATTTGATATGCTACCATTACCATCATGTTACAGGTCATGGTGCATGACTGACTGGATATTGTATTTCAAGGTTTACCACGAATCAGAACAATATGATTAATGGCCATCTGTTTAAACCAAATTCAAACATTTATATGGTTGTGGCTCAAATAAAATGGAATCGACTGTTACACAGGAACACTACAATAATGCAGCTTCATAATTAACATATTCTTCTCACTCACTGCAGACGTGCGTGTGGAAAGACGAGGACTTCAATCAGTTTCTGGAAACATAAATGTCAGTGATACAGATGTGAAAAGAAAAGGCAAAGCATCCAAGAGCACAAAGAGGAAGAAAGTAGACATGAACCGTGAAAACCGCAACGATCGAGACAATGAACCTCCTGGAAAGAAAAGCATGTCTCAGCTAACCTCTACAAAACCAAAAGACTCCTCTAAACAAACCTCAAGAATCAGCAGTAAAACCACAACTAAAAATAAACTGATCGCAGGACAAGCCAAGTTAACAACCTTTTTTAGACTGTAATTTTGATTTACCAGTAGTTTTAATTCTGTACATAGTTATTTTGTAAGTTATTTTTGTTTCTTTAAACAGGGTTGTACAGTGTTGTTGTATGTTTTGATTTTACCGTTACATGAAGGTTTTGTAAGAATGGTCAATACTTGTTTGTGTTGCTCAGTTTTTTTTATTTACAATAATAAATTTACAAAGCAATTACCGACTTTTCATTTGATTTTCTTTTTAAAGTAACAAATTGCAAATGTTTGTCGGATGTAATTCCGGTTAGAACGGTGTTCAAGAGGAATCTTTGTGCATCATATCTGCCAGCATGGTCGATACACTCTTCCAAGCATGCACCTCAGCACTGGAATGTAAAAAAAGTACCATTTTAATATTTAAGCAATTTAATGTAGCACTTCAATTTTAGTGTTAACAAAACTATTAGATTTTTTTTTTGTTTTTGATTTTTTCCATATTGAATTGTTCATTAAATATTTGTAAACAATCTGCCTTTTAAGTCATTCTAAACAAGTCTTGCAATCTTTGAAGAGTTGTTGTTTAAAAAAAAAAAAAAAAACCCCCACAACTGTGCTAAACATTTTTCATAAAGCTACATTTTTCAAACGAGATTATCAGTTACACCTTGTTGATGAAATTACTTATATTTCAGGATCTAAAATAAAGGCATAAGATCCAAAGTGGCCTAAGCAATCTTACATGATCTTCAATAAATTCTAATCTATTCTCATGCATGAGCAAAAATTCAATAGTGACGGAGGGTGAAAACGATGGAAGTCGTGGAACTGGGAGAGATGTAGTAGAATGTTTGCCAGAGTAAAGTAGCGACACACTATTAAGTGATTGCATCTGTATAAAGTTATTACAGCCAAGAAAAAGCATCAATGCAACAGCGAAGCCAAGTAGGAATGTGATTGAATTAAATAAATTTTCCACAAACTGTAGAATAGTGAATACATTTTGACTCCTTTTTTTGCACTGTAATTCTGTTCATTTTTGTTCTGTCAGAAGACAGACCTATTTTCTATAGATTTTGAAGAAAAGGCAGAAATGATGAACAAATGGTGCTGATATATCTAATTTTTTTTATTTTTATTTTTTTTTTAAATCTCCGCTATGTTTTAATATTGTGCCTTTTTAAAACTGGTTAGTAATTAATGTAATAAAGTGACTTTATACGCTGTGAATGAATAGCTAAAATACAGCACCATTAAAAAAAAAAAAAAAAAAAAAAAAAACAGACCACTTTATCTCAATGAAGTTGGGTGGTCCTGTAGTTTTTACCCTCCAATGTAAAACTTTGTAGATTTGTAGAAACTGCAGGGTCAAACATGTCTCTAGTGGATGTCTGTAGGCATTTTCTCGGTCATTGTGTTCAATTCTTTCCTACGAGAAGCATTTAACTGCATTGCCCATAAAGAGACGGCTCCATGATGTCATGGGAGGCGAAGTGGGCAGAAGTACAGAGGGAGACTTGGGGCTGGGAAAGTAAATCTGTTTGGGGATAGCACACTCTAGCACTCTAAACCAGTCTCCACTCCTTCAAAAAAATCATTAAAAACCCACTTATTCATATAATCGCTCCCGACTGATTCCTCTTCTGCAACTGTCATTAGTCTAATACTATCCTTACCTTTTTGTATCCTTTAACCCCACTCCCTCTAGCATGTAAGCTCATTGAGCAGGGCCCTCAACCCCTCTGTTCCTGTGTATCCAACTTGTCTGGTTACAACTACATGTCTGTTTGTCCACCCATTGTAAAGCCCTGCGTAATTTGTTTGCGCTATATAAAAAAAAATAAGGTAAGCTTGTTTATTTACAGCAAGGGGGGGAAACCTTTGGCCCTCCAGATGTTTTGGACTACTTGGCAAAGCATCAAGGGAGATGTAGTCCAAAACATCTGGAGGGCCCAAGGTTCCCCACCCCTAATTTACAGGTTTTTCACAAAAAAAAATAAGTGCCCAACATTGCATTACAAAGTAAAATACACTTATGATTAAAAAAAATATATATGATATTGGGGTGAAATACTTACTATCAAAATCTCTTCGTCCTACAGGAAACTTGGCTCCATTTTCATCCTCTCCAATGTCTCTCCTTTCCTGTGCTAATTCAATGCTCTGATCTTCTGACTCTGGGTGATGTACAGAATTTTTAAGCGTGAGGTAGGGAAGCTGTTTTATTCCAATACTACGTGGAAGGCCATCACGATTGAAGAAATTATTTTGGGTACCCATACTCTGCAAGATAAAGATTAATTTTAAAGTTAGGACTTGTTCATAGTTTGATTAATATATCCGCTAAAACTGCAACCAAATTAGCAGAATATTCACTGATATATGAATTTTATTGTATTTTAAATTTTGTGTCGAAATATCCAAACTTGAAACTACCTTAGTTGTAGATTATTTTCGAGATTGGCTGTTTGCATATAAAAAAAATTACATGTGAGTAAATAATTATTTACTAATAAACAAATCAATTGCATTTTAGTATGTGAAATGTTTGTAGTTACAGCAAAATTATTTCTCTATCGAACAGTTTCATTGTTTGCACTATTAGAAACCACCCACAATTGTAACAGATTTAAAAAAATAAATTAAAAAAATTCAATATGTGAAAAGCATCCCCAAACATGCTTAAAGTAACACTGTAGTGCCCTCTGGCCTCCCTGTGGCAAAAGGTTTTTTAAAAAAAAAAACAAAAAAAAAAACACTTTTTACCTGATTCCAGTGGTCATGTCCCTTGGTGCTGACATAAACTGATAAGGGGACCTAATGCACATGTGCATTAGACTTGTCTATGGGGATTTTCTATATTCTGGACGTCCTCGTGCACACTGTGAGGATGACCAGCATCGTTTCACAGAGTCAAACTTTGTGAAGCTGCAGGAAGTGCTTCTAGTGGCTGTTTGATAGACAGCCACTAGAGGTTTTCTTAACACTGCAATGTTTTAAATTGAAGGGTTAAGGGGTCAGGCACACTGCACCCAAACTACTTCAATGTGACAAAGTGGTCTGGGTGCCTATAGTGTCCCTTTAAAGAATTTTTCACTTTAACAAGCACATTACTTCTCTATTGTATTTAATGTAATCTCGATGACATACCATCTCAGGAAAATTAAACATCCCCAAAATATTTAAATGTTTGGTTTTACAAACGTAGTTTTACCTTTAAGCTTCTTTCTTCTTCATTTAAAACGTTGCCACTGTCCATCTTGTAACTCTCTAAAGGAGACCCCATTACTTTTTCCGAAGCATCTCCAGTCTGGTAAGCTTTTCTTAGTGTGATCTTATCGAGTAACATGTCCTCGTTCTCCGCCTTTCTAATAGACTTAGAGACTGAAAATAGGAAGCCTTGGGAAAGTATAGACAAAGACATAAGGAGAGGGTATCCTAAGCTAATCATTCTTACCATTTGTTGCTCGGACATAAAAATCTGGTTATCTGGCAGTGAAAAAAAGACAAATGTGAACCTTTTTATATAATTTCTGAAACATTTAAAGCAAAGCTGCCACTTGTCAAAAAATGAATTGACAATGGAGCAGTTTAATCCACCTTTTGTATAGATTTTAGAATATATAATGTGTAAACACTCTTGAACAAAAACCTTGTTAACATTATTCCAGCAAAGAGGATTTACCAATTAAAGGTAATTGAAGATCTCCCTCACTAGCCGCAGGGTGCTGTCCAGTGAATGGAAATGTAATTTTTATGTGGACAATGGGAGACATATTGCTACAGCTTATATGATTGCGCTTGGTTTATGTAGATCTAAAACCTAACATCTTAACACTGTAAGTACATGTTGGTTACTCTTTGTAAAATAATCCTTTATTTGCTTTGAGATGTCTGTATCTAAAGCCCACCATAGTTTCAAGCTTTTATTAGTCACTCTGTTTTCTTTGAAAGAAACGTATGCAATTACTGCTTAACAAAGCCGGTCATAAAACTCTTTCTAAATTCTAGTTTTACATGTAAAGTCCGAGTGCTTCTCCAGCTGTGTAGCTCTATCCCGTAATCAAATTAAATTTGAAGTTTTCAAATTAGACTGATGTAACTTTTACAAAACCCACCATTGTAGCTTCATTGTAGTCATGTTTCCCTATAACCGCAAGATTATTAAGAGCTAAATGTCATAACTGAATTGCAAATATGAGTGGTACAACACTATGGATGTAATATAGCTATATCAATGGGTGGTTATCTAAATCCATCAAATGTGTATCTGATATGTGTGAAACATTCATAGACTACCAATATGTATTTCTTCGTTTATATTATGGAAATAGCTATACAAATATACAAAGTGCCGAAGTTCAGAAATGCCGAAGTGCTTTGGATTTCTGAAAAAACTAAACAAGTGGTTAGTGTTAGGGTTAGGGGTTAGGGACCTAATTACCGAAGTGCCGAACCGAACCGAATGTCATTGGTCCGAATTGCCAAAGCAGACTACGGTAATTGCTTTACTTACCTGAATTTCCCAACCAAATTTTTTGCCCATGCACATCCCTAGTCTTCAGTCCTGTGTACTATTTCAAGAGAATAGTAAAAAGATTTTGAAACAATCCACAGGACTGAAAGATCTCACTGATAATTCAAATTGCTAGATGGACCTGGGGAAGTGATCCATTCTTACATTAACGGAATACTCCAAACACCATAATCTCTATGGTGTGCTGTGGTAGTTATGGTATCAGAGTGCCTTGGCACTCCCCATTGTAACCAGTCAAACCATTTTAGAATAACTTAACTTCTTACCTAGGGTCAGTCAGGCCCTGCTCACTGCCTTGGTTAAACTATTTACAATGTGAACTGGCCAAGGCATAACATGCTGTTGCGGTTATGGTGCTTGGCATGTTGCCTTAATCACTAAGACTATCATTTGCAGTTGGTAGTAGGGAGATAGTATTGTAGTTGGATGTGAAATTTGCATTGAGTGTAGGCTTTTTAAAATGGGAGAGATAGTATCATGGACGGGAAACAGACTAGAACAGAAAAAAGAGATATGAAGAATTGGGAGATGGTTCAAAACTGATCCACGTGGTAGGGTAGCACAACTGAAGAAGAGTATTTGGTGAAACAGAGCTTAACATAGAATTAGATAAAGGGTTCAGTATAGGTTAAGCATTGGGAATGGTGATTTTCTTTTTTTATATTCCCTGTCATAATAAAAAAAAAAAAAAGAAAGAAAATTGGAAATCTTTTTAGTAACACAACTAATGAACTAATGTGTTCAATATTTGGAAAATACATCTTGGGTCATGAGAGAAGGTGGTAATTAAGGAATTAAAGTCATAGTGTTTGGCAAAGGAGAGTTCTAAGCTGTAGATGTTCAGCATGAATTTATTGCGCAGGAAGCCAGATGTAACTTCCTCCAGCTAAGTGGATCCTTTCTTGGGCCCCTTTGTTGGTATTTTGCTAACTTTGCCATATTGTTCCCTGCTTTCTCTAGGAAGGATGAAACTAAAGAGAAATATTTTTGAAGTTATCCCTCTTTGATGGCTCCATTCTTTGCATAACTTCTGCCATGAGACCCATATTTTTATGCTCATGAATGAATGAGAGTACATAGTTACATAGCTGAAAAGATACCTGCGTCCATCAAGTTCAGCCTTCCTCACATTTGTTTTTGCTGTTGATTCAACAGAAGGCAAAAAAACCCAGTTTGAAGCACTTACAATTTTGGAACAAACTAGGAAAAAGATTCCTTCTTGACCCCAGAATTGCAGTCAGATTTATCCTCGGATCAAGCAGCTATTACCCTACATTGAAAAATTATATCCTTGAATATTCTGTTTTTGCAAGTATGCATCTACTTACTTTTTGAACATCTGTATGGACTCTGATAAAACCACTTCTTCAGGCAGATAATTCCACATCCTTATTTTTCTTACAGTAAGAAAACCTTTCCTTTGCCTTAGACGAAATCTTATTTTTTCCAGTCTAAACGCATGACCTTGTGTCCTATGTAAAGTCTGTTTTGTGAATAGATTTCCACACAATAGTTTGTATTGGTCCCGAATATATTTGTATATAGTACAAAGTAGGGGATAAGGAAATATTAGGCACAACTAATAATTTTTTCACACATGTAATGAAATAACATACATTTACAAAATATCACATGAGAAGATACCTATCTTAGCTGCTGTAGCAAGTGTGGCTTTTGGGAAATGGGACAATGAAGAGGTATGGCTTTTACCACATTTTGACAAAGCTCAACGTACACGTGAAACAAATTGGGACTTCTCTGGATGCATTGCAATAAGTTTTCATGCACGTGCTGATACATAGTGAAACATAAAGTACTCAGTGGGTTATGGGTGTATCCATTTTTTATGACATTCAATAACAAACATAGATAACTTACAGCAGGGAAAATGGAATTATACCCCGTTCCCTTAAAGGACCACTCTAGTGCCAGGAAAACATACTCGTTTTCCTGGCACTAGAGTGCCCTGAGGGTGCCCCCACCCTCAGGGTCCTGAGGGTGCCCCCACCCTCAGGGTCCCACTCCCGCCGGGCTCTGGAAAGGGGTAAAAACTTACCTTTTTCCAGCGGTGGGCGGAGAGCTCTCCTCCTCCGATCCTCCTCTTCTCCTCCCCGTCGGCTGAATGCGCACGCGCGGCAAGAGCTGCGCGCGCATTCAGCCGGTCACATAGGAAAGCATTCATAATGCTTTCCTATGGACGCTTGCGTGCTCTCTACCTCTGCCTGCAATGTGATTTCTACTGTCTTTACAAAGGCACTTGCAGTTTTAAGGCCCAGCTGTTTTGATTAATCCCAGGGCTAGAGGGGGTCATACTACCAGCCAACAGGTCCAAAGACTCTGTTACTGGGACCCCTAAAATTCCACACAGGACACAAGATCCAAAAGTAACTGACATACAATACTTTATTTTTACTTGGGACCAGCCCATATGCTCATAACATTTAGATTGCTGTGACTACTATAATACAAATACAATGATAAAGAACATATAGAAATTAAGCAATTAAAATTAATACATGAACTATATAATACAAATAACATTTTCAAACACAATAAAAAGCAGTAATATATGCATTAAACTACTTATTTGGTTGCCCTCATTTGCATACAAGTGTTATGCAAATGAACACACTTCTTGACAGTCAGCAGAAGGTGCGGCAGAGTTCTCAAGTAACAATAAATAACTTATCCATTGAGTGCTGCTGTCACACACCTTTTTTAGGGAGTCCTGGGACCAGGTCTGTAGTCTGCTGACTTTTAAGCTTCTCCAAAAGGCCATGGCATAGGAGCTTCTGTCACATACATTAGCATTCAACAATGTCACCTAATATACGACAAGTCTAAAGCAGCATTCTTATGTGAGACAAAATGAATTTAGACTTGAAGATTTCTAATTGAAACCAGCAATATTCTAAATACCATGCAAAGCGTGTATAGCAGAGATCCGGCTTCTATGTATACAGCTTACATATCAGGATTCTTAATTTTATCATAATATTTATTTACGTTGGGGTGATTTATTTTATACAAATAGTTAAGTGATTTATTTTATACATATGCTGAGATTCGTAGTGTGGATGTTTTCCACAGTCGTTGCTATTGCAACTGGCAGCAAAATCTCCCGCAGCCAGATGTTTCTTATTGTAGCTTGTTAATATTTAATCTTCGCATTACTAAATAAAATAAGAATTATTATGACTTAAGAAGAAATCAATGTATCGGCGAGTGGAGCACACACAGTTTACATTACTGGAGCATTATTACATGTCACCACATGGTGGTGCTGTTCATACTATGTAAGCTTTCACACTGTCTATTGTATTATAATAGTGCCTTGTGAAGACAAAATATGGGTTATATTAAATTTTCATGTTTTCTAGAATGACTGATATGTTTCTATTTCAGATAAAAGTGAGCCGGTCATTTGCATTGGCATCAGCGTAGGATGTACCACTCCGATATTGTCTCTGAAGAGTTAGTTAACATCATAGATACTCAAAAGGTAGATCCCTAGCTGTTGTAGAACTAACATTCCTGCAATACTCTTGCAGTGTTGAGGCTGTTGGTGCAACATGGGAGGTGTAGTTCTTTAACAGCTGGGGGATCTGCCTTTTAAAGCCCTTATGATATACAGCAACAACATTATTGCAACCATGAAATTGCAGACAGCAATATTAGTCTCAGACAATAAGGGTGTGGTGGTGTTGTGGAGGCAATATATATATAACATTAGTGTTTGGAAAAATCACTACATGACATGATACTCAATAGTCTCAAATACTATATTGCAAAGTTTAACCCGAAATTGCTGAGCTTAAAGAAATCTTTAGTACAACAGTTTTTCCAACTTGTGATTTGGTGTACATTTTAAAAATTGGATTTTCATTTGTTTTTGGATTTTAGAAAATGGTATTATTGGAGTACCCAAAGCACCATAACCACTGCTACGCAGTCCTGATTTTTTTCTGACAATCTTTATTTGCAAGCTTGCTATTTATAACAGGGTAAGAAAGTATAATAAAAAAAATGGTGGATAAAGAGCACTTCGACAAGCTAAGAGAATACATGTAATTTCAAAAGCCATTTAAGCCGCTCCCCTCAAAAAATAAAAATAAATAATAAATCAGCAGACTAACGAAATTGACAATGTTTGTAAAGTTATGGTAAATAGGATACCCAAATCATACAGAACATAATGATAACTTAGATGCAGTAAAATGTAAAAAAATGTGTAATTATACATTAGGTACGAAAGTAATGATCATCAGAGTGGGGTTCTGCAGCCTATATTAGTCCCCGATAACAAACAAATATGTTACTCCATTTGGTAGAAAACAATCTCCTAAACCAGCGCTGCTATTTTACAAATGTGACACAGAGAAAGAGTTTTGTAAGAGATACGAGGAAGAGAGTGGGGTGAAAGGGAATCAGAAGGAGTGGGAAAAAAAATAGGGGTGGGATGGGGTGAGGGAAAGAGCAGGAGGGGGCCAATTGCTGATTAATATTTAATGAGTATCAGTGGAAATAGTGCAGATAATAAGTTAAAAATTACTGCTGACGCTATGTAGAAAAACATTGTGTTAGTAAGGCAATCTGCTTTAACATTCCAATTTGTGCATGCTTTTATGAAAAAACAGGGTCTTCACGTCCATTATTAGGAGAGAAGTTCAAAGACCACCTGTGTGGAGCACAGTTCCAAGTAATGAGGGACAATTAGTCAATGACATGTTTGTGTAAGATAAGAAGTCTGAGTGCTACAGGTCATCAGTGCTTGGCGCCTCTCGGAGCCATCACTTCCACCTCCTCAGCCTGCTGGGGCAAAGAAATGATTATATCGATACATTAGCTCAAAGTAGATGTTAAACACCCTGATCAATAAAATTAAATATACATTTCAAATCCTAGTCAGACGCTGCCCAGAACCAAATTACTTTTCAATCGGGGAGAGCTATTGATCACATGTAAAAGAGCTACAGCTACAGCTATTCCCTTGGCCTATGCAAAGTTCACTGTCCTAGTAATGATTCTAGTCCACAAATATTTGAAGTCTGTAATGATTATACTTTGGTAAATATGTAATATTCAACATTTTGTTTCATTTGATTCTTTTTTTTTGCCAATTAAAGGTATCCACAATACTTTTAATGTCACTATTTCTGTTATTGATGATAGTTAATTTTTCCCCAGTGGCAGGACTGATGTAGAGAAGACCGTGGTGCAAGAATTCTTGTTGGGCCCCTCCAGCACAAAGGTGGAGGTGCCCATCCTCGAAGGGTTGTATTTGTGAGCAGTGTTTGGGTTTGAATGTAAGCATGTTTTTGCACAGAGTAATTGTGTGCATGAATAGATGTTTCTGTGCGTTGTATTTGCATTTCAATGCAGTGTATCTGTATGTAATGTTACTATTTGAAAGCAATGGTGTACTTGTGTGTAGTGTTTGTGTTTGAATATGTCTGAATGAAGAGTTGGAATTTGAAAGCAGGCATGTGTTTGTATGTAAACCAACACAAAGTACCCACATCAAATTGAACACCAGTGGAGTGAGACACTTGAGACAGCTGGGAGGCCTGCCATTTACATGAAGAAATTATATTTGTCCTGAAATATTTGGCAGCCCATGCATAATATATAAATGTTTATTAAACTGTTGGGTTGTACAGAGATCCCAGAAGGTTCCACTTTGAACAAACCTGTAAGCAGTAAACAGTTATGACTGGTGTGAGTGTAAAACAGAAATCCTAACATATTATCGATGTGCACAATTTCTTTCCTACTCACCACACAACAATTTTTTTTTTTTAAATGAATCAAAAAAATGATATCCTAATGCATCAAAAGCAGTTCCTTTACTATCAGTTCAATATGGCTGACACAGGTAATGTGTTTTGCCAGAGAGTCAATTTTTCGCCATTCTTTCGGGGTTATTTACCTATATGGGAATTGTCAGGAATTGGCAAGGGAATTGCAGGTCTAAGACAAAATAGCCACGCTGCAAAAAAATATCTGCGTTGTATTGATCTAAAATGAGTAATTCCCTGGTAAATTCCCATCAATTCCTGGTATAGTTAATAACCCTGTTTGCTGGACAAAGGTTAGTTATTCTCCACAGATCTAAGGTTATAGAAGTTAGACTTGTGCATTCGTATTCGGAAGTGACCAAAGTGACCGAAAATTCAAGTTTTGGGTTTTTTAGTCAGAATCTGAAACAAAAAGAGCTAGATACCCCTAGGGGAACCAGCTAAGTGTGTGTCAGGGGCGACCAAGACAGGGGATAACCCTCACATATGTGCGTACAAACAGGAAAACAGACCTGATAGGTCAGAAAAATAGGGCGCCCTCCTAATTGATTACCGTATATATATAAAACATAACTTTTAATAGTTACTATAGTAAAATACTCATGCTAGTAATGAAGAAACAAATAATATTAAAATAGGTATAGATAGGTGAAATCGTGTCTCCTGAATGGGATATATACCCTAATGATATCTCCTAAATAGAACCAATACAATCTTGGAAGGGAAGGAGGTCCCAATACAGTACTCGTACTGTTGCTTGAAGAGATCAAGGTGGCAACAACTTGTTATAATGCTCCCATCTATAATAATGGATAACTGATGACCCTCCCAACAAATCCCTAATAGTTACTTGGAAAGTCCTATAGGGTAAAGGTAGCAAAATAGTGCTACAAATCAGGGAGAGAAGTCTACTACTAAGTTGCTAGTACTGCTCAGCTAATGTACAATCAGAGGTAAAGTAATACAATGTGAACAATACCTCTGTGGCTGTCAATGACAAAACCTCACTTGGCTAGAGTGTGGGCATGAGGTGGGAAGTTAGAAATGGAGTATCCCCCAAACAAATGATGAATCCCCCTGATGACCCACAACTCTCAAAGACATAGCCTAATATGGGCAGTTGAAGCAAAGACTTCTAACTAGCTAGCTAACAAGAACTGGAACGGCTGGAGCACCAACACCTATCTAACCTAACTACCTGCAGCCTGCCAAGTGTTTCGGCGCTGCTAAACGCGCCTTCTTCTGAGGCTATACAGGGGTCCTCACGCTTCAGTGGCTACTTTATAGCCCGATTACACCAATGAATAGAGGGGGCGTGTACTGCCTGTTCGCGCCAAAAACGGGACCCAAACAAGCCACGCCCCCACATTGACGTGTCATCATGCAATTGGTTGACACTTCTCTCTATACGAGCATGCAAATTTAACCAAATAAGTACCGTTGTCCTATGACTGATAGCAAAGTCATTTCGCTAGTAAAGTTGGCTAAATAGTCAGGAAGTGCAAAATCACATATATGTGCTACTAAATATAAGTAGCCACCCCAGTTATAACAGGGGAGATACACCTTAATATTAGGACACGTGGAATAAATCATTTTACATACATATCCATGTATAACACTAATATCTGGAATGGAAGCTGTATAAAGCATGATAAAGTAAAGTAGTTACTGATCAGTCTTATAAAGGGCTTACACCAATGTGTGTATACTTTCCCTATTGAACTGTTTACTACACCATGATAGTGGGTATGTCTCTCAGTGGTCTGGGGTTATAATTGACTACGGTGGGCAACCCCACTGATGCCATCTTAGAGTCCAAGGAAGAACTGGTTAACCCTCTCAGATTATTAGAGGAACCACTTCCCCCAATTACTGTCCCTCCTAGAGGAATACGGACATATCTCAGGCTATAAAATCAACTTAAAAACATAGGTGGCCATGCCACTGGAAATGGACATGGCGGATGTCAACAATATAAAAGCCAACCATCCCCTCAAACTTACAAGAACTGACACTAAATATCGAGGTATCAAACTCACTGCAGACCCAGAGAAACTGTATAACGCGAATTACACATCCACTATCCAAGCACTCTGCCGGGATATAGAAAATTGGCAAGAAAAGCCAATCTCTTGGATAGGCAGACTGCATGCAATAAAAATGACGTTGCTCCCTCGCCTACTGTTCCTGTTCAAGGCCCTACAGATCAAAGTTACCAAGCAAGACCTAACGACACTACAAAGACACATAGATAACTTCATATGCTTACAAAAAAGACACAGAGTAGCTAGACAAGTACTGTACCGACCGAAAACAAGGGGCGGACTAGGTCTCCCAAACCTGTATCAATACTATTTGGCGGCTCATTTAGCCCAAATAGTAGCATGGCATGCACCAGAGGGCTTACACAGGTGGGTTGACCTGGAAACAAAACTAATGAGCACGGACCTACCGCAATTCTGGATATGGGTACCCAAACAGGACAGACCAGCCCTACGAACCACCTGCCAGGCGATCCTAAATTCCATACGCATATGGGACAGGACAGCTACCAAATATGCACTAAAACACACACCCTCACCACTGACTCCGTATCTGCGGAATAAAGCGTTCAAACCCGGGCTGAGCGCACAAGACCTTCGGGGAATAGAAAGCACAGGGATACAGAGATATGGTCACATGTATGACGGGGAATCCTTCAAAACGTTTCATAATCTTAAAACCTTGGCACCCCTAACCACTAAAGACGTATTTCGATACGTACAACTACGAGACTTTGCCAAAAACCCAGAGGTTAAAAGAGCAGCCCATACTCCAATGATGTTCTATGAACAGCTATGCAATGCCAAAACCGTTCAAAAGGGCTTAATAACAGCCATATACATACAACTCAGCGCTCCAGACAAAGACGCTAAAGACACACGGTATATTAAAAGTGGGAGACGGATCTGGGTGGGGAACTGGAGGGTGAGGACTGGGTGGACATATGAAAAGCGACGGCTAAGACATCGATATGTGTATTACATCAGGAACAATCCTATAAAATGCTTATGAGATAGTACACCACACCAGTGCAATTACATAGAATGGGGAAAACCACGACAGATACATGCTGGAAAGGATGCGGTAGTAAAGGCACCTTCGTGCACATGTGGTGGTGATATAGATTCTTTTAAGCAAACAAATAAGTTTGAATGTCTATCTGTTCCTGTCCAAATTTGAGATGATTAAATTGCGTATACGCAGAAGTAAATTCACACTGACACACGGAGTTCAGGTTAAAAGAACTTCGAGAAAATTTAATGGCATCTGGTTAAAAAGCGGGCTCGCAGACCCTTATAAGAGCAATATTACATCATCATAGAATATCAAGATAACAACAAATAAACATCATTAATTGGGTTAGGTGTTAAGTGGCTATGTCAATATCCACCCATCAATATTATTAATTGGCTTAAGTACTAAGTGGCCGGCTAAATGTCCTCCCACCGAGAGGTGGCGTCATCTTGGACACGGGAGTGGACACGATGGCTCAGACGCCATCTTGCTAGCACGAGGCTTCACTCGATGGGAGGGGGGCTTTAGGCGCCATTTTGAGTAGTTAGTGCTGTTAGACTCGAGGTCAGGTTCAAGGCTTTTTAGTGAATGGACATTTCATTAGTACAGTTCTCATGATCTAACTATGGCATACAATGTTTCATATTACAGGAACTTGACAATTCCGGTGTTACTCATATCCTTCTAGAAAATATATTCTCTTTCTAATATTCTAAATGCTGTTAGGAAAATCTGTCATATAATGAAGTTAATGGAGTTAATGGGGAAATTTAATAAAGGTTTTAATAATTCTATAACAGTCCCCCCTATGAAATGTTAGGCACTAAAAAGATAAACTTTATTTGTTAATACCAGAAGACGTGTTAGCCCAAAGGCACAGAAACCCCATGACCGCTAGCTAGGTGTTATTGCAAAGTGCAATTCTGTCCCTTCCTGTCCCTAATAGGCTGCAGCTCATCCGTCAATACGGTCAGGAACTTTCTTCACTCCGCTGGTATCCCGCAGTGGCTTGCCCACCACATCTCCGCACGGCAGTCTATCCATAAAGACGGACGCTGTCCCTAAGCTGGTTCCCTACCTAAAACTCTTGCACTTTATCAGTAAAAGGGATAGTTTTCAGCGGTATACAGGGTGAGGTGAAATCTTGGAAATCTTGGTCATCAATTGTCAGATGTGCAAAAGTTGGTGCCGCTTGGTCTGCAGTCTTCTGTAGGAATTTTCTCAGACAGGGGAGGACACAACAAACGAGAAGAGCGAGAATAAAAAGAAAAATTAGTAATGCCATACCAATGTGAATTAAAGCTTTTTGCCACCCTGTCATCCAACCAAACCACCTTTCCCAGGGATCTTTCACCCCAGAATTCCTTTTTAACTCTTCAGAGAGCTTATTTAATTTCTCTATGGCCATGGTGACTTTACCATTAGGACCTGTGTTTTCTGGGATGTATGTACAACAGGTCATGGTGTCGGGCAGTATTTTACATACGCCCCCCTTCTCAGCTAGGATCATGTCTAAGGCCATTCTGTTCTGGAAGGACATCTGGGATGTGGCCTGCAATTGTTCGGCTAAACCCTGGAGGGCATCCCTGGTGTAGTTGACAAAGCGTTGTTGGTTGTAATAAATGTAATTAATCCAATTTAAATTCTTGTTTGCAGTAACTATGGTAAAAAGTGATTCAAACCCCGCAGCAACTTCATCTCTTGCTTTAAATTCATTAGGCACCCCCCTAGGCACCCCAATGGCATCAATATAAATGTGGGGGTCAAAACTGCCTCTTACTGGGGCTTCACGCTTAACCTTGGCTGGTGTGTGTATGGACTCATGTATGTCAGGGTGTGTGTCAGAGATAATATGTATGGGCATGATGGCTTTAGCCAGAGTACACCCCCCCCACCATTCCTTGTCCATTCTGGATCTTAACTGTAAATCCCCACACAACCAGTAAATATCTCCTAATGACCTAGTATGGAATTGTAATAGGTACATAGGGACAGTTCTGTAGGTGGCACAATATCCTTCGGAAAAGTTACCCATGAACTTACCAATTCCGTCATAATTGGCACAACAGGTGTAGTTTCCCTTATAGATCGTAACACCATCTGGGGGTTTGACATCCTTGATTAGGAGGGGATATTCTACTGTCCATGCTTTGCAGAGGGACCTGTTAAAATTGTAATGGTAGGCAAAAAGACTTAATATGCAATTTTCTATTTCTAATGGCAAAGTCAAGGGCACGGTGCCGAGGTGAGGCCGGGCACCACCACACACATAGCATGCGGTTCTGTTATGCTTGTTGGCATTATATTTCATCCATTCCAACCATAAATTAACATCATTAAAACCTGTTTCAGCGGCCATGGTATCTTCAAAAGTGGGGTTAGCAATGGCCATCATGTCTTTAAAGGACTGGATGTGTGGTTTTAATGGGTTTGGGACCATGTGGGTAGCCCCTTGCCACTCTGGAGAGTGGCACATATTCTTTAGGTAGAAGTGCCCCAATTTGTTATAGGAACCTTTCTTCCAATACATTCCCATTACATACTGGTCTGCATCCGTTGGGCTGGGATGCTCTATGTTTAGAATTAATTTTATGGGTGTACCTCCTCCAGGCTTCCTTAAAGTCATTCTTTGATGGAGGGATCTACCATGGTCATCTACCTTAGATAAGGCACTTTTGGGTTTGTAACCCCAGGTAGGCCCAGCATTCCACCCTGCAGCCCCCCAATGGTTACAGTTATGCCCCCATTGTTTGTCAACTACACAAACATAGGGGTCTTTTACATGAGGTATATCTCTATAGATGGTTTGAATTTGTGACGTAGGGAATGGGCAGTCTACAATGTCACAATAGTCAAAAGTATATGTAGCCACACGGGTACATGAGGAATTGTACCAGAAGGTGTACCCACTGGCATCTTTAGTAATGGCTACTTGTTGGGCCTTAATTAGGCTAACTAAGGAGATAATGTACCAGGGGTACATGGTTGTGCAGTGTCTGCTTCCTCTGGGGCAGGAGTCTTCTTGCAATGGGAAGCGTGGATCCAATGTGGCCTGCCAGCCAACTTAACGGAGGTTGAAGTGATCAGGAGAACTTGGAATGGTCCGTCAAATCTTGGTTCCAGGGTATGTTTCCGCACAAATTTCTTGACCAGGACCCAATCTCCGGGAAGTAGGCCGTGGGTACCCGTATCAAAATCGGGATCTGGAATTGAAGAGAAAACTTGGGCATGTATTTTGTTCAAAGCACTTGCAAGTTCAGTTACATAATCTACCAAAACATCAGTTTGAAGCTGAAGCTGTTGGTGGTAATAACAACCTAGTCTGGGTGCAGTCCCAAATAGAATCTCATATGGGGATAGTGAGTGCTTCCCTCTAGGTGTGTGTCTAACGCTGAATAAAGCTACTGACAAGCTTTCTGGCCAGGGCATCTTGGTTTCTTGTGACATCTTTAACATTCTAGGTTTTAGGGTACCATTTATGCGTTCCACTTTGCCACTGCTTTGTGGGTGGTAGGGGGTGTGGAAAGCTAGGGTCACACCCAGAGCGGTCCAAATTTCTTTAGTCACTGTTGCTGTAAAAGCTGGGCCCTGGTCACTCTCAATAACTTCTGGGAGTCCAAATCTACATACAATATCTGCAAGTAGACGCTTTGCTGTTGTCTTGGCAGTGATATTGGCTACTGGATAGGCTTCTGGCCATCCTGAAAACATATCCACTATCACTAGTGCATATTCATGGGGACCACTCTTTGGCATTTGTATGTGGTCAATCTGAATTCTCTGGAATGGGTACATAGGCTTAGCCAGGTGTTTCAAGGGCACTTTGGTTGGTTTCCCTGGGTTGCATTTTGCGCAAATGACACAGGCCTTGCAAAAGTTGTTGACTAGTGTAGTAATTCCAGGTGCTTGGTAATACTTCTGTATGAGGGCAGCCATTAGGTCTTTTGACAGATGTGCAGGTCCATGTGCCCATTGGACTACTGCTGGATATAAATTCTTAGGGAGGCAGAATCTAAGATTGCTGTAGTATACTCCATCTTTTAGGACTGCTCCTTTCTTCTTCCATTTCTGTATTTCCTCAGGGGCAATTGCAGCTTGCTGTTCCCGTAGGATTCTTAGGTCAGTAGGAAGAGTCTGCAAGGTAAAAATAGGAATTTCTTCGTGTCCGGACACTCCTTCATCCACTTCCTGCAATTCTCTTGCTGCTTGCTTAGCAGCCTGATCAGCTAAATGGTTGCCCTTTGCTTCATCTGTATCCAATTTCCCGTGTGCCTTCACTTTAAAAATGGCCACTTCTTCTGGGAGTAGGAGGGCATCCATTAGTTCCTTGATTGCAGAACTGTGTTTGACTGGCGTACCGGCAGTGGTAAGAAATCCTCTTGTTTTCCAAATTAATCCGAAGTCATGTGCCACGCCCAATGCATATCTTGAATCAGTGTAGATGTTGGCGCGCTTTCCTTCAGAGATCTTGCACGCTGAAGTCAGGGCTTGCAATTCGGCTTCTTGTGCAGACATTGTTGGTGGTAAAGATGATGACTTGATAATTTCATCTGTTGTGGTTACGGCATATCCTGTGTGGTATTTTCCTTCTTCATCAGCATATCTTGAACCGTCCACAAACAGAGTGAGATCAGGATCTACTAGTGGATCCTCATGCACGGTTGGTAGATGTGTTGTCTCCATTTTCATCTGTTCAAAACAGTCATGAGGTGTTTCTGGGTCATAGTCATTTACTATGACCAGATCTTGAAATTCATTTTCCAGGAAGTGGCGTGGCCATGCCTCTAGATGGTCAGTTGCTGGGTATTTGACAACGCCATTTTCCTGTAGCTGTGATTCATTCATGGTGGCCCATACTTTTGCCATGGGCCCAAGATCATTCCATGATCTTGTCTTTAACTTGGTGACAGGGACATGTGGAATGGCAATGTCCCAATGACGATACAAATGTTTGAGTTCTGGAGGTAGATGAATCAAGACCATACTGTTGCCTTCAGAGTCACAGTAGAAGTCTTGTGAAGTAAGTTTCACCTCTACCAGATGATAGAGCTCATCTTCATAGCAAGGTTCAGGAGTGATGTTTGGCTTGTACCACATGGTACAGAAGGCATATCCTGCTCCATCACAGAGAGGTGTTTGTCCGTCATAGAAGGATAAATTGGGATGCATCTTCTTGATGGTGCCAGCAAGAAGAAAAATATAGGTTTCATCCATGATAAACCCATAGTATATACCCCCCTCAGGAAGTGGGAGAAGGGTGGACGGATTGAGAACCTGACATCTTTGGAGGGTGATGTTGTCAGGTAACAGGAGATGACATTGAAGACGGAGGTGTCTGGCAGGAGAGACATGCTTGAGTTGTACTTGGTTGATGATAGCAGAAATGTCATGAGGGGCCAAAACAACTAGAGGGTGGCCAAGGACCAGGTCAGCAGTTCTTTCAATTAGTTCTCTGGCTGCCCGAAAAAAAAAAAACGTCCCGAAGCAAGAAGGGGTTCCTGTGGCCACAAGATCCAGTTGGCAGGAGAAAAATCCAATAGGCCTTTGTCGTCCTCTAGATTCATGTGCTTGGGTAAGAACTCCTGTAGCATGGCCCTGTCTTTCAGAGACAAATAACTTGAAGGGTTTGGTATAGTCTGGTAGGCCAAGGGCAGGAGCAGATGCAATAGCACGTTTTATAGTGCAGAAGTTGTCATGGGCTTCTATGGTCAAGCAGAATGGGTCTGATTTGAGGGTATCATAGAGTGGTTGCATGAGCAGAGAAGCCTCTGGGATCCAGGCACGGCAGTAAGAAATGAGGCCTAGAAAGGCATGTAGAGACTTTGAAGTCCTTGGAGGTGGAATATCCAGTACTGCTCTGACTCGGTCACGGGTGAGATGTCTAGTACCCTGAGATAGGCAATGGCCAAGGAAGATAACAGTAGGTTGACAGAATTGAAGCTTGAGACGTGAAGCTTTACATCCTTGTTCTGCTAAATAGCGAAGGAGATTAATTGAGCATTCTTCTGTTGTGGGTATGTCATCTCCACAGAGCAGCAAATCATCCACATACTGAAGCAAGACAACCTCTGGATGGTCAGATTGCCATGGATCAAGAATAGAACACATGGCCTTTGCAAATTGACTTGGAAAATTTTGTGCCCTTTGGGGCATGACAGTCCATGTATACTGTTGTTTTTCATGTGTGAAGGCAAACAGGTATTGACAGACTGGATCCAGGGGTACACTGAAGAAGGCATTGGCCAGATCAATGACTGTGAAGTACTTTGCAGAAGGAGGAACTCCAGAGAGCAGAGTGTGTGGGTTTGGCACAATAGGGGTGTCCAGGACTGTTGCTTCATTCACTGCACGGAGATCCTGGACCATTCTGTACTTCTCTGGTTCTCCTTTTGGTGTCTTTTTCTTCAGAGGAAACAACGGGGTGTTGCATGGTGATTCACATTTGACAAGAGCACCCTTCTCCAGGAGTGCTTGGATTTGAATTGTGATAGCTGCAGCGTGTGCTGGTTTCAAAGGGTACTGTGATTTCCTTGGTAACTTTGCTCCTGGAATGAGTTTTACCATCACAGGTGGTACCTTTAGATGACTTATGTCTTCTGGGCCTGAGGACCACAGTTTTGCAGGAACATCTGTCTTTAGTGAATCAGGGAAATTAGTTCTCAGTTCCTTTGCATCCCCATGGGGTTGTTCTAAATGGAGCATCAGAGGCAGGGAGCACAAGGCTGAGGTGTCAGAAACGGATAGAGGGGTAGATAATTCTACTTGTCCATCTGGAGTGAAGATGATAGATGCCTGCAGGCGTGAAAGAACATCAGCGCCTAACAGGTTAATGGGGCATGTGGAGGACACCACAAAACGAGCAAGCAAGCTAGGATAGTTGCCAACCCGTAAGGGAGTTGTTAAAGGACTTTGTCTTGGTAGGCCATCCACTCCTACACAAGAGACATCAATTTTTGACAGAAATGATGGGTCTGGCAGGTCTTGTTCTCGCAGAACACTTCGGGCTGCACCTGTGTCAACAAGAAATGTAGTAGGTTGTCCCTCAATGGGTAGAGTCACAGTAGCAAGTGGCCCCCCCTGATCCCCTGAAGACACTGCCATGACAGGGGTTAATGACACAGGCTTGCCAATTTCCTAATCTTCTGGCTCCTCAACAAGTGGAATGGCTTTTGGGGTCTTGTGGACATGTGCAGACTTTGTCACTTTCTTGGGTTCAGGACATTCACCCCTGAAGTGACCTTTAGCACCACAATTAAAACAATTTCCATCCTCGGGCTTGGTGCCCCTTGGAACAGGTCCGGGGCGGGACACCATGAGAGGAGCTGAATTGGGCTTTCTTGGAGTCTGAGCAGATTCTAGGCCCCTAGCCACCTGGAGTAATGTATCCAGAGGAACAACTCTATATTCAGGGCGTGCAGCAATGATCCCTTTGCGTATAGAGTCTTTGATGCCGAGGACAAAGGCACCGGACAGCATTTGAGAATGAATCTTATTAGTAAGATCAAATCCCAAATCTGAGAACACTTGAAACAGTCTTGCATGGAACCTTTCCACTGACTCTCCTTTTTCCTGCACAATATCAGTAAGGCCAGCAGCCTGATCTGCAAGTTTGTCCTTAGCCCAGTCCTGGTTGCAGAATGCTATTCCAGAAGAGTAATCAATATCAGTCTCAAGCAAATTTGTGCTGAGGTGGCGGGCTATGCTAGGCCAGTATGCATCTCCGGCCTTAATGGCACAAATGCTTAGTAAATCACGCCATGCGGCAGAATAGGTCTTTTGAATCTGAACTATCCCTCGGTAAAAAGGCATTGGTTGCTTTTCTGGGTCAGGTAGTGATTTCATCAAAGCACTAGCCTGAGTGGGATTAAAAGCAACATATTTAGGAGGAGCCTGTTCTCCCCGGCCCATGTGTCCGAAAGGATCATCGAGGGAACAGCGAGGCTGAGGCTCCATGGCATCAGGTGAACCATGGTAACCATGAGAGCCAGCCTCTTCATACTCATCTTCGTATGTGACCTGGACCCCTCTGGGAAGTGGAGCCGCTTGAGGTGTCAGGACCGGGGGATATGAGGGGATCCCGGATGCCGGGGTGGCCAGTGGGTTATGAGCTCGGGGTGAGAAATCATTAGGAAGTACCGGCATTAGGGGTGCTGGATTACTGGGGGCCGCCATATTGGAGGCGTGAAAGGAAGCTGCGTTAGGGTCAAGAGAGGTAGTGGCGGCCATGTTGGATGTGGGCATATCCGGGGCAGACTGTATTAGGATGGGCGTGAACGGGGCCTGGGGTGTGGCTAGGGAAGGGAAGTAGGGATTGTTTGGATAGGACAGGGCCACGGGATAGGGGTAGGGGTATGGTCAAGCCATCTGGGCAGGGGCTAAGGCGGAACTTGGGGAGGGCGAGACAGCTGGGCAGGGATTAGGAAGGGAGGTGGGATATCCGGGGTAGGGAAGTGAAGGTGGGGAGGCGGGAACTTGGGCTGCGGGAGGAGTAGGCAGAAGGGAGGACGGAGAGAGATTAGCAGGGGCAGGTGTAGTAGGAGGGACCGAAGCGGGTGTAGTAGGATGGGTAATAGCAAGTGAGGAGGGGTTAGTGGACTGGGTGGGTGCAGGTGGGAGGGTAGGATTATTGACGGAGAGAGAGCGTAGAGAAGGAATGACGGATGGAATAGCTGGATTAGGCAGGGAAGATAGTGCAGGGAAAGATGAGGGTGATGATAGTTGTAGGGATGATGGGGGGGAGAATAAAGATCCATCGGAATTCAGGACTGGGTAAACAGGGGCGATGACGGGATGGGTGATGGGAGGGTTAGGGGTAGGGAACATGGTCAGCTGAATGTCACTCATTGCTGACTGAACCTTGGGAATGGACATCCCCTGGGCGCCATTTTGGGGCGCTGGCTGAGGGAATCCCCCAGCAACATAATTATTATGATATACATACAGTTTCAAACCTTTGTGATCAATTTCTTCCTCAACCCAACCTTCCTGCTGAATAGCTCTTGCTACTCTGTACCAGGCTTCTGCTGTACGAAGCAAATCATTATCTGTAAGCTTGCCTTTCTTCTCTGTCAGTAATCTGCGCCAGCTCTCTGGCTGTAATCTACCACATGAAGGTACAGCAATTTTACACACTTTAGCAATCTTTTCAACTCCCTTAACCATCTCTTCACCCTCTCTGTCTTCAACTAGATCACACGCTAACCAGCCCTTACTGGGCTTATCTAACCCCTGTCCCATTCCCCCTATAAAAGGGTGGGTCCCTACGTGCGTCTTCCCAAAACGTAGACTAGTCACTTATTCCGCCTACCCGAGGTAGCCACGGATTGGAGCGAGGTGAGAAGTGTGTGACCAATCACTTCTCTCACAAAGAGAAATAGGAGGGGAAAGTGTAAATAACACAGGAAGTAGAGTAAAAGTAAAAAGTGAAAGTAGAGATAGACACAGGAGTTTGAATGACTCCCAATTAAGACAACATTTCAATTGAAATACAGTGCATGCATCACAGTTCAAATAAATTCAACAGTAATCCCTTTCCTTTACTCATGTGGCCAAAGCCACCTCCCTCAACCTCGTAGTGTCCCCGCTCGGAGAACGACTTTCGTAAGTCCCACTACCAGCGGCCACAGGAAACAGCAACCATCTCCGACCCGAATCCTGTGTAGCCTCCCTTGTTACAGTGGCCCGGTACCCGTGACCACCACTTCCCTCACCCCCGTAGTGCCCCTACGGACCCACCCGTAAGTCCCACTACCACGTGGTGCTGGAGACAGCAATGCCTGCTTGAATCCACCCGCCACAAATAAAATTGGAATGCCACCAGCCTCAGCGCTCGAGGCTGGAGGGTACCACCTCTCTGCAAGCAGAGCAATGTGCACAATGAGGCTAGCTAGGCTATCAGAGTGACACCATGGGGAATCCCCAGGAAGCAGTGAGTCTACACCCCTCCACAGATTCCCCCCTCCTCTTTTTCCTTACTGCCGCAGCTACCCGGCACCTAAAAGAGGTAAACAGGCAAAAGAAGACCCCCAGGAAAACTTCCACAGGTCCACCCCCCTTTTTCCTTACAGCCACAGCCACGTGGCTCCTAAAAGGGGTAAACAGGCAACAGAGGACCCCCAGGAAAACTTCCACAGGTCCACCCCCCTTTTCCCTAAAAGGGGTAAACAGGCAAACACTCTACCCGGGCACTTAAGCTAAAGACAGACCAATACAAACACACCCAGGCAACAGATAGGCAAAATGCAGGTAAACAGGTGGGTAACAATAAGGCCCCGGGCAAGTTATTACCTGACTTTGATGTCCTCCCGGCAGCAGTCGCAGACACTGGGACGGGTCAATCAAAGGGGCTGGAACATACCGGCTAGGCTCTGCAGCAATCTCTACCGTGTACTGGGAGGTGATCAGTCTCCTTTCCTTCCCCCAGGATTCCTCCGTCCAGTGTCTTCTAGGACGGCTGACCGGCCAAAGGCCATAACCCGGAGCCCCACGTTGGATGCGCCAAATTGATATAGATTCTTTTAAGCAAACAAATAAGTTTGAATGTCTATCTGTTCCTGTCCAAATTTGAGATGATTAAATTGCGTATACGCAGAAGTAAATTCACACTGACACACGGAGTTCAGGTTAAAAGAACTTCGAGAAAATTTAATGGCATCTGGTTAAAAAGCGGGCTCGCAGACCCTTATAAGAGCAATATTACATCATCATAGAATATCAAGATAACAACAAATAAACATCATTAATTGGGTTAGGTGTTAAGTGGCTATGTCAATATCCACCCATCAATATTATTAATATTGGTGGGAGGACTAAATGTCCTCCCACCGAGAGGTGGCGTCATCTTGGACACGATGGCTCAGACGCCATCTTGCTAGCACGAGGCTTCACTCGATGGGAGGGGGGCTTTAGGCGCCATTTTGAGTAGTTAGTGCTGTTAGACTCGAGGTCAGGTTCAAGGCTTTTTAGTGAATGGACATTTCATTAGTACAGTTCTCATGATCTAACTATGGCATACAATGTTTCATATTACAGGAACTTGTCAATTCCGGTGTTACTCATATCCTTCTAGAAAATATATTCTCTTTCTAATATTCTAAATGCTGTTAGGAAAATCTGTCATATAATGAAGTTAATGGAGTTAATGGGGAAATTTAATAAAGGTTTTAATAATTCTATAACAGTGGGAATGCCCAGAAATCACCAAATACTAGAAGCGCATACAGACACTACTGACCGACGTAATGGCGAGACACATAGATTTAGACCCTTGGTCAGTCCTGTTGTCCAGACCCATAGACGGCCTCCCCAGGAAAGAACAACAACTCCTTAATTGAAGGAGCCCGTCGGGTGGCCAATGCTCTTGGGGCCACCCGATGGCAATGGATTTTCTGGGGCCCGGTCAGCGCTGCAGCACTTTAAGAGTGTGACCGGGCCCCAGTGATGATGTCAGAGCATGGAGGAAGCCGTCACTTCCTTCCAGCCAACAGAGCACCGCAGAAAAGGAGAGGAGGGAGTCAGAGTGGGAGCTCTGACTCCCATCAGCATGAGGCAGCTACTGGACCCCAGGTAAGTCACAATTTTTTTTTAACAGTTTGTGTGTGTGTGTGTGTGTGTCAATGGCCATTTGATCTTGAGGAAGGTCCCTTCCCGGACCGAAACGTTGATCTGCTTTTTTAATAAAGGAAACTATACAAGGAAAGACTGTGAGTGCAGCCCATTTGTTTATTATTCTATATATATAATAACTACAGCTGCTTGATAAGCACACAATGCAACCCCAATACACATACACTCACAATGCAGCCCCTAGATGCACATGCACACACACTTTACAGGCCCTTTCAGCACGCACACACACACACATTTTCTCACAAATTGCTATTTTTATTTTATTTAAAAGTAGATAAATGTCAGCGCTGTGCAATAGCCCCAAATCAGTGTTTGTGGGGAAGCTGGGTATTGAGATAAATGTGTATGATTTCCATCTCCACAGCGGTGGCTTAGGAAATTAGGAGTATTCTGTGTAAACTTTGTATCCAACAGCAGTGGTCACAGTAACGTATCTTCAAAGATACAAACCAAGCAGAGAAAGTGCAACACAGTTTATTGATATCATATAAAAATAAAAACTCCAAATATTATAAACTGTGATATTAAAAAACTGTGTTGCACTTTCTCTGCTTGGTTTGTATCTTTAGCTCCCCCTGCACTCACCCGGCCATGTGCTAGCTGTGTCGGCCACATTGGCGCCCCTTGCTGCATGTCGCCCTGTGCGGCTGCAAAGCTCGCACACCGCTAAGGCAGACCCTGTCTGCACTATTATATGCTCATTTTACTGACATTTATAAAGGATAAGGACACTCCACAGAAATACCCTCCTGATACACTCAAATGCCATCCAAAACTATACCCCTGCTCCACACCACACAAACACTATACATATATACCCCTGCACATCACAGATATATTCCTGCATCCACACACAGAGACACCATGTACAATTCACACATGCACCAGAGAAAACATACACACACATACCCAGAGGCATAACTAGAAACCACTGGGCACTGGTGCGAAAATTGCCCTTGGGCCCCCACATGTGTCTCATTCTCTCTAAGCCCCTCCATGTGTCTCATCCTCCCACCACCCCCTTCATATGTCTTATTTCCCCATTCTGCCCCCCAAGTCCTCCATGTGCCTTATTCCCCCATTCAGCCTCCATATGTGTTATACCCCTATGATGCCCCCCAGCCCCTCCACGTGTGTTATTTCTCCCTCTCCCCTCCTCTACCTTCTGACTGTATGTAGCTCTCTCAGTGAGCACTTCCTGTCAGACTGCACACCACTTGGCCATGTTACATATAGTGACCAGCAGGGGGGGAGCAATGTGTGCTCACCTCTTGCCGGTCATCTGGCGACCATGAAGGGGTTGACATGGAAGCCATGCTTCCTACAGTGACGGGCCCGGTTGCAGCTGTGACCCCTTAACCGCAGTAGTTACACCACTGCACATACCCATTCCACATAAAAACACCCCATGCATTTGAGAGGGGTCAATACCTTTTTGGGATTATGTGTATTTTTTGAACTTAGCAATGCTCCTGAGTGGCATATGCTCTGCGATTGTGCCACGCGCAATTTCATTGTTTACTTTTAGAGCAGCAGTGATTGGTAGGGCAAAAATCAGCAACAAGACTTCCAATCTAGATAATAAGTCATTTGATAAAATGTTTATTTTGCCTAAAATGTCTGCATTGGCAGGATTGGATGAATACCTAATAGAAAGTATATTTATTTCCAAGAACTTCACTTATTATTAAGAAGAATAAAAAAAAGATTCAGCACACCTACAAACAAAGATCTTCAAGGTCATTTGAGTAGTTTTTAACAAGAAAAATGAATTTTCACATTTTTCCACTAAAAATAACTTGGCACCCCTACCGTCAGCATGTTGTGTAATATCAAATAATCAAATTTCTACTTTAAAACTTCTCAGTTCTATTAAAATATTAAAAAAAAATCCTAACAAGCACACTAAAATAATGCCATTCTGTTTATGCCCACCTCCTTTTATAAAATGTTGCCAACTTCCACTGCCTATCTCCCCATGTTCAAATTATTCTAGGAAAAGTTTCAGACCAAAGGTTCACAATCTGACCGATCAATGCCAAACATCCAGTGTAATCAAAGGTCTTAGTATGTATCAGTCTCTGTCTGAGAAATTGAGGTCAACACAATACTGCGAACTTTCAGGCTACATCCATCAGTTCCTGGGGTATTACCACCTTGTTTGCTTTTTAGCTTATTAAATAACACTTTCTGTAATTAAAAAATGTATCCGTTTTTCTTGGCCCAAGTAAGGGTGCAATGTGGTTTTTCTCATAAGTATATCCTACGACTTACTCTTTCAGGGCATGGGAAGGACAGATTATTTTTCTACTTTGTCGTTTTGTTGGAATAATAATAACTAGTTCTGCCAGGAAATATCTTAAAGGGCTACTCATTGTCGTGGTTTGATTTTATATCAAACTGTTTTGGAATGTTTTTTTTGGTTTTTTTTACAAAAACTGGGGCCCTTCCACCACCTGCAGGAAGAGACTGAGAGCATTAAAGGACCACTATAGACACTCAGTTCACTTCAGCTCATTGAAGTGGTCTGGGTTTTTTTTTTTTTTTTACAAAAACTGGGGCCCTTCCACCACCTGCAGGAAGAGACTGAGAGCATTAAAGGACCACTATAGACACCCAGTTCACTTCAGCTCAATGAAGTGGTCTGGGTGCCAGGTCCCCCTAGTTTTAACCCTGCCACTGAAAACATAGAAGTTTCAGAGAAACTGCTATGTTTACACTTCAGGGTTAATCCAGCCTCTAGTGGCTGTCTCACAGACAGCAACTAGAGGCCGCTTCCGCAATTTACACTAAGTAAATCACACTTATTTGACGCTGGACGTCCTCACAGACCTCCAGCGTCAAATAAGATCCCCATAGGAAAGCATTGAGTACTCCATATTAATTCTCCTTGACCTCTCTGCTGCCTTTGACACAGTTGATCATGCTCTCCTCCTTCAAACTCTTCAATCACTCGGTCTCTGTGACTCTGTCCTCTCTTGGTTTTCCTCCTATCTCTCCCAACGCTCATTTAGTGTCTCCTTTTCCAAGGATACCTCCTCCCCTCGCCCTGTCTCGGTTGGAGTTCCCCAAGGCTCTGTCCTTGGTCCCCTTCTACTTTCTCTTTATACTGCCTCTCTTGGAAAACGTATTGCCTCTTTTGGATTCAACTACCACCTGTACGCTGATGACACTCAGATATACCTCTCCTCACCGGACCTCTCCCCGGCCGTCCTGCAACGTGTCACTGCTTGCCTCTCTTCCATCTCTGACTGGATGTCGTCACGCTTTCTCAAACTTAACCTCTCTAAAACTGAACTCCTTGTCTTTCCTCCTCCTAATACTGAATCTCCTCTCTCACTCTCCCTTCAAGTCAGTGATATCCACATGAGTCCATCCCTACAAGCGCGCTGTCTTGGCGTCATACTTGACTCTGGTCTCACCTTTGAGTCTCACATCCAGTTTGTTGCCAAGTCCTGTAGGTTCCAACTCAAAAACATAGCCCACATCCGCCCCTTTCTTACGCAAGATGCTACCAAGGAGCTTGTCCATGCTCTAGTAATTTCCCGCATGGATTACTGTAACCCTCTCCTGATTGGTCTCCCCAAAAGCCGTACTGCCCCGCTACAGTCTGTAATGAATGCTGCAGCTAGACTGATTTTCCTATCCAGTCGGTCCTCTCACACCTCGCCCCTCTGCCAGTCCTTACATTGGCTCCCTGTATCCTATAGGAGTCAATTCAAAGTGCTAACCCATACATTTAAAGCACTGAACAATTCCAGCCCCTCTTATATCTCTTCACTGATCCAGAGGTATGCCCCTCCTCGTACCCTCCGCTCTGCCCGCGACCACCTCCTGACCGCTGCTCACACCCGTACGGCCAACTCACGCTTGCAGGACCTCTCACGGGCGGCTCCTCTCCTATGGAATAACTTGCCTACTGCCATCAGACTCTCCCCTAGTCTTCAATCATTTAAGAAGGGCCTTAAATCCCATCTCTTCAGGAAAGCGTATGGCCTCCCAGAGTAATCTCTCCCTTACATACCTGTCTCTTGCTCTCCTATGGGATAGTGCTTTGCTCTCTCCTCCAGCTCTGCTTCACTCCTACTTGATATTTCCTATCCTAATGTTTCTAATACCCCACCTCCTATAGACTGTAAGCTCATTTGAGCAGGGTCCTCTTCAACCTATTATTCCTGTAAGTTTTCTTGTAATTGTCTTATTTATTGTTACATCCCCCCTCTGAAAATATTGTAAAGGGCTACGGAATCTGTTGGCGCTATATAAATGGCAATAATAATAATAATAATAATAATATGAGTGGGTTTGAATGCGCGCGCACCTCCGGCCGCGCATGTGCATTCGGCTCCACTAGGGAACTGACGTTGATGGAGGAGGAGAGGTCACCAGCGCCGAGGGAGCCCGGCACTGGATTATGGTAAGCAAATAAATGGTTAATTAACCATTTATTCACTGCGGAACGGGCCCTAGTCACCTAAATAGTGACTAGGGCTCTATAGCATTAGGAATACATATTTGTATTCCTAACACTATAGTGTTCCTTTAAGATTTGCAATAAATTCTTTATATTTAAAGTTAGGCCCGTGACACCTGTTAAATTACATTTACAAAAACATTTGTAGGACATCTTCCTTTAACTCTTAGTTGTAGCACACAGTTTTTTTGTGGCCAGTTGTATATAGCATGGAGACCCAATTTAGGGTTCCAACTCATATAAAGCGACAATTGGCTAACTGGGGATCCCGAGGAGACCCACATTATTTAACATTTTCTCCATCTCACAGGAAAGGAGTGAGCAGCTTTGTTATCTGTTTACTATAAACACAGCATGCCAAATATATGGGGCCATAAAATAAAATGGTCCTTACTACCAGGCCGCCTCTTTGCTCCTCTGGGTTTTTGAGGAAGCATTATTAAAGAATTACTATCAAGGTTGAATGGAGAGCATGTGGGCAATTTCATGTCACCCTACACTTAGAAAATTAACCTTGACACTAATATTCAAAGGTGCAAACAACATGCTGTTTATTAGGGGTGCGTGGGTATTACTAGTCTAGTTTAACTATTGTTATTTTATTTTTTTATTTAAAAGGATACTCCAAGGACCAAGACCACTTAAGGAACTATAAGTGGTTATCGTGCGGGAAGTCTGTATGTGTAGCGTTTCAGTATGAATTGCTGCACACGTAAAACGTAACCCCTTTGCTGCCAGAGGTGTAACTCTACCTCTAGCAGCGTCATTGCGGTGTCGGGCCAGAACAAGTGTTCCAAATGGCTAATGTCAATTCTGTGCAAATTTTCAAGCACTGTGTGCCATTCATTGATCAGTGAGTCTATGATTCAGAGATCAGTGAGTCTATGCTCTCAGCCAATGAATGGTGACTGCATGGGCTTCTGCAGAAGCCGGAACCGCATTAACCAGCGAGAGAGAATTCCATCTGTGACTCAAGTAAGAGGTCAAAATGTTTCTAAGTGCTTTTCCCCTATTACCTTGGAACTGGGCCAGGATACTCTTTGTGACAGTAGTCACCATCACTGGAGATAAAAGACAGACACTATATGTGGGTCCTCAGATTCTTCTTGTGTTTTGGTCACCCTGTGCCCATTATTGGTGCAGGGTATGTTGAATGTATTGATTGTCCAGATTGTATGTGCCTTTCCCCCTCCCCCTTTTTCCTGTCCTATTGTTTCCAAAGCAGGGCGTTGTCCCAGGGACATTGCCAGACCAGTTTGAACTACCTGCCCTGTCCCTCCTTAATCTCCTATCAGCCATTGCTATTGTCTGACCCCACCCTACATTGTACTACAGTGCTCTCATCAACCTATTGTATGTAAATGAGGCTGTTGGGGACTTAAAATATGTGTACTATGTCCATTAAAGTTAATTGTTGTTTTAACTTTCACCAATAGTGATGTCGCGAACATAAAATTTTCGGTTCTCGAACGGTGAACGCGAACTTCCGCAAATGTTCGCGAACCGGGTGAACCGGGCGAACCGCCATAGACTTCAATAGGCAGACAAATTTTAAAACCCACAGGGACTCTTCGGGCCACAATAGTGATGGAAAAGTTGTTTCAAGGGGACTAACACCTGGACTGTGGCATGCCGGAGGGGGATCCATGGCAAAACTCCCATGGAAAATTACATAGTTGATGCAGAGTCTGGTTTTAATCCTGTAACGAAAATATACCCCAACTCGCAGGATTCAACTCGACAAAAGACAACACAGAGGAGAGATACGTCTACCGGACCTTAGAATGGCCGGACTCGACGTATATGAGAGGAGACAGAGTCAGGAACAATCCGAGGTCAAGGGCACAGAGAGACAGCGTAAACTAGGACTAGCCGGGCTCTGGAACACAGTAAACAGCAAGCCGGCAAACAGAACAGATAAGGATAACGAGATAACGTAGTCAGAAACAAAGCCAAGATCAATACGAAGGAACACAACAGAACACAACAAGCGCTAAAGGGAACTGAAACAGAAACCACGATAGGGCAGGGAGTAAAGGGAGAGGTAAGTTTAAATACCTTCAACTTATTCTTGATTGGCCCCTGTCATATCCACGCCCCCAATATGTGAGAGTATGGTGGAGTGTGGAGTGACAGGGGCCAATGGGAAACCGTTTTTATTTTTGGCTCCCACTTCCCCTTTAAGAGCATGCTTGTGATGCGCGGCGCGCTCTCAAAGCTAGGCGGGACACGTGACCGCATTCCGCGGTCAGCGCCCGCTGTCATCAGCGCTCTGACGGGAACAAAGGACCTCGGCCGGTCCCCGGACAAGGTAAGTAACGCTACAGTACCCCCCCATGAGGACACGCCCTCCGGGCAGGTAGGGCCAGGTCTGGCAGGAAAACGAGAATGGAAAGAACGCACAAGGCGGGAAGCATGAACACCATCAGCAGAAATCCAACTGCGCTCCTCAGGCCCATAACCCTTCCAATGTACCAAGTACTGAAGTCGACCCCTAAGGAAACGAGAGTCAAGAACAGCAGAAACTTCGAATTCCTCATGATCCTCCACAGAGACAGCAGGGGGAGGAGGAGTATGCCGGGTATAGCGGTTGCGTACGTAAGGCTTCAACAATGAGGTGTGAAAGACATTAGGAATACGCAGATTCTTAGGCAGACCCAAGGCATACGAAACAGGATTAACCTTATGTAGAATACGATAAGGACCAATGAAGCAGGGAGCCAATTTCATAGAAGGCACCCGTAAGCGAATATTCCGCGTGGAAAGCAAAACCCTGTCCCCCACAACATAAGAAGGAGCCGCTCTGCGATGCTTGTCAGCCTGAGCCTTCTGGCGAGCAGCGGAATCCACCAAAGAACGCTGAGCCTGCTCCCAAGTATTACGCAAACCAGCCAAATGCTCATCCAGAACTGGCATGCCCTGTGAGGAGAATGCAGCCGGAAGAACAACGGGATGCTGGCCATAGACAACGTAAAAAGGGCTTTTGCCGGAAGAATCACGAGTGGCGTTATTCTGCACAAACTCAGCCCAAGGAAGAAGGTCAGACCAATTGTTCTGATGGTGGGACACAAAACAACGATGGTACTGCTCCAGAGACTGGTTGGCATGTTCTGCAGCTCCATTAGACTGGGGATGGTAAGCGGAAGAAAATGAGAGAGAAATACCCATTTCTGAACAAAAGGCTTTCCAGAACCTGGAAATAAATTGGCTACCCCTATCGGACACAATAGATACGGGAATACCATGCAACTGGAATACCTCTCTAGCGAAGATACTAGCTAGTTCCCTGGATGTGGGCAACTTGTGAAGAGGCACAAAGTGAGCCATTTTGGAAAACCGATCTACTATCATCAGGATTACTGTGTAACCATTTGAAGAGGGTAATTCAACAATAAAATCCATGGATAGGTTAGACCAAGGTCTCTCAGGAACGGGTAACGGATGCAAAAGCCCACAAGGAACTCTACGAGAAGATTTCATACATGCACAAGTAGTACAAGCACCTATATAGTCAGTAAAAAGGTTGCGTAAGGAATCCCACCAAAAATACCGAGAAACAGCTGACATAGTTTTGGAAATACCAGGATGTCCAGCAGTCTTAGTATCATGATATAACGACAGAATCTTCCGTCTCTTGGGAACATCAACGAACAATTTATCAATAGGCCTCTCGCTAGGTGCTATGCTTTGTTTCGCCTGTATGGCCTGCAAGAGGGATGAAGAAATAGACAAAATAGTGGTAGCTATTATTCTGTCTGGGGGAATGACAGGAGTAACATCAATCTCCTGTTTGTCAGCAGTTTCGAACTGTCTGGACAGAGCGTCTGCTTTAATGTTACGATAACCTGGTCTATAGGTGATAATATAATTGAAACGGGACAAAAACAATGACCACCTAGCCTGCCTAGAAGATAATCTTTTAGCTTCACCAAGGTAGGATAGGTTCTTGTGATCCGTAAAAATGAGGATAGGATCCTTAGTTCCTTCTAACAAGTGTCTCCCTTCTTTAAGAGCTAAGATAATAGCAAGGAGTTCACAATTACCCACATCATAATTCTTTTCAGCTTTGGACATTTGTCTAGAAAAGAAGCCACAAGGATGCAATGGCTTTTCAGGCGATTCTCTTTGGGACAAAACAGCACCTACCCCGATCTCAGAAGCATCAACTTCAAGAATATAAGGCAGTGAGGGGATAGGATGCTGTAAAATAGGTGCAGAGGCGAATGTAGTTTTAAGAAAGTCGAAAGCCTGAAGTGCCTCGGGAGACCAGACACGAGTATTACCACCCTTTTTTTGTCATACGGGTGATAGGTGCTACAATAGAAGAAAAACCCTTAATAAAGCGTCTATAATAGTTAGAGAAACCAAGAAAACGCTGAATTGCTTTCAAACCTTGTGGTAGAGGCCACTCTATGACAGCAGAAAGCTTCTGAGGATCCATACGAAAACCTTTGGCGGAAATCAAATACCCCAAAAACTGGACTTCGGATTGGTCAAATAAACATTTTTCTAGTTTACAATAAAGACCATTAGCAAGGAGGGTCTTCAGGACCGTTGTAACATGTCTGTGATGAGTGTGTAAATCTGTAGAATATATTAGTATGTCGTCCAAGTATACAATTACAAATGTGTGAATAAAGTCTCTTAAGACGTCATTAATGAATTCTTGAAATATTGCTGGGGCATTGCAAAGACCAAATGGCATAACAGTATACTCGTAATGACCGGATCTAGTGTTGAATGCAGTCTTCCATTCCTGGCCTTTCTTAATACGTATTAAATTGTATGCACCTCTAAGGTCCAATTTAGTGAATACAGTAGCATGTTTCAGCCTGTCAAACAATTCTGTAATTAAAGGTATAGGGCAGAGGTAGGCAACCTACGGCACTAGTGCCGTGCACAGCACCCGAGGTGTCTTTGCACGGCACTCAAGGCTGCTAGAGCCAAACAGGCTCTGGCCTATCAGGAGTCCCAGTAAAACTTCAAATATCTGCTAATACGAAAAGATGGTGAAGGACAATCCTCAATTTAAGCATTGCAGCACATAGAGGAAATTATCTCAGATCACTTCCTCCAAGCACTTGTGAATGGGAATCCACAACGTAGTAGAGCAGCCTGCAGCTGCTGTTGCAGCTCCTGTCTTTGACCTGTACCAGGCCAGTCTGGTCCCCACTGGAACCCAGGGAAGCCAACCATACTGCTAGATATACACAGATATTGTGGATCAAACCAAGTGTTTATCTGAGTATCTGCTCCTTTCCAAATTGTTAAAATAAATGTGTGCACGTTTTGAAGTAAATTATACTGAGACACAGGTATCAGGTTAATAAAAAACTTTGGAATGTTTACTCAGGGGGCGGCAAGCCCCTTATAAAGGCAAAAATACATCATATGCAAAAATGTAGATAACAGAGAGAATACATCTCTAATTGGTTAAGTGTCTTATCTAATGCACATCCTACGAGGCGTGATGTCACCATCATCCCGGGATTTTACTCCGGATGTAGGCCCCATCTTGTTACACGAGGTAGTTAGTCGGTGGGAGCGGGTGCTCTAGCAGCCATTTTGAGTAGATATTGAATACAGGTATACACAGTAAATAGACATTTTTACTATCACCAATTTACATTCATAACACAGAAATGAAGAATAACCCTCCCCTTATACAAATAATACGAACAGCCCACACACAAACATACACACAATCTGCACAAACGTAACCCGCTAACAATCCACATACATGCACACAAAGCCCACATGCAGCCTTTCACATGCAATACCCCAAACAGCCCACACAGACTACCAAACATACAATGTGACATATCCATCCACACACAATTCCACAAGCAGCCCTCATACACAGCCCACATTCATATGTATCATACACAATACCATAAACTACTAATGAACATATACAATATAATAGCTCATATACGTACAAATACAATGATGCAAAGCAACTGCAGTAAAAATAACACAAACAGAATACGGCAGCATACACACCTAAATTTAAAAAAATAGGACCGGCACGCTACGGGACATCACAATCCTATATCGGCACAGTGCTGCTAAAAGGTTGCCTACCCCTGGTATAGGGTATGCATTTTTGATAGTGATTTTGTTTAGACCTCTATAATCGATACACAGTCTTAAATCATCTTCTTTCTTAGATACGAAGAAGAACCCCGCTCCAGCCGGAGAAGAGGGTCTCCTAATGAACCCCTTTTCTAGTGATTCCTTAACATACTCCTCCATGATACAGTTTTCTTGAATAGATAAAGGGTACACCCTGCCCTTTGGAGGTATAGTGCCACGCAATAAATCGATAGCACAATCATAGGGTCTGTGAGGCGGTAATTTATCAGCTTCCCTTTTATCGAATACAGTCTTGAGAAACAAGTACTGAGGAGGTATATCAGTAGACAAAGGAGGAGTAGTAGGAACATTAATAGTATTTAAAGGGGTGACTTTAATCATACAAGATTTGTGGCAGGCTTTGCTCCATGATTTCAATTGTCCCAACTCCCAGTCGAAAATGGGATTGTGAGAACATAACCCTAACACCCTAACACGATATGAGAAGAGGGAGAGGTGATAACCTGGAACTGAACGGTCTCAAAGTGTAAAACCCCTGTGTACATGAATAATGGAACAGTTTCATGGGTAACGACTGGAGTGCTTAAAGGTCTACCATCTATGGCCTCAATGGCCAAGGGACAAGGGTATCTCCCTCTCTCTGATGGGAATGTTGTTTTTCGTAACAAAACCAGAGTCTATGAGGTTCTCAGCAGCCCCGGAATCAACCAAGGCTAGTATGCTTTCAGCTATACAACCCTCTCCCATATGAAGAGAAACAGGGAGAAGCAAACGGTTAGGAGGCAATTTAGGAGACTTAGATATCACACCCAAGGCCAGTCCCCTATAAGGTCTTAGGTGCGAGAGTTTTCCGGAAGCAAAGGACATTCCTTTATCATATGGTCTCTCCTACCACAGTATAGGCAGAGTCCGTCCCTTCTCCTAAGTAATTTTTCAGTATCAGAGAGTTTGGCAACTCCTAATTGCATGGGTTCCTCCTCAGATACTTTAACACTCTCAGATTTATCAATTCTATTCCTGTTCTTAGTATAGAAGCCTGTCACGAATCCTATTGTCTATATCAATGAGGTAATCAATAAGGTTCTCTAATGCAATAGGAAGCTCCCTTGCTGCTACCTCATCCAATATAGTGTCAGATAAACCTTCCATGAACGCAGTAGTTAACCCATTATTGGTCCAATCTACCTGTGAAGCAAGCAAACTGAATAGCATAGTCAGCCAAAGACCTAAAACCCTGTTTAATTCTCATTAATGCTCTTGCGGCATTCTTTGACCTTTTCGTTGTGTCAAAAGTTCTACGAAAAGCCGTAAGAAAACTATTGAAATTATGCACCATAGGTCCATTGGCCTCCCAAGTAGGATTTGCCCACTCAAGTGCTTTGTCAGTAAGTTGATGCATCAACAACCCCACTTTAGACCTATCAGTGGGAAAGGAACGTGGATACATCTCAAAGTGGAATTCTATTTGATTAATGAAACCTCTGCATGTCTTAGTTTCCCCTCCATACCTGGGAGGGGGTGTTAAATGGGGCGAAGTATTAGGTAAATTGGATACTTCGGGAAGAAGAGGTGTAGGAGGGTTAGGTGCGGTTGCAGGAATAGTTCTAGACAAGAGCGTCTGGAGAGCCTGAGCTATCTGATCCATACGGTGATCCTGCTCTACAAACCTTGCCTCATGAGAAGCCATTTGCTGAGCTAAATCTGCGGGGTCCATGGCCCTATCGTAATGTAACGAAAATATACCCCAACTCGCAGGATTCAACTCAACAAAAGACAACACAGAGGAGAGATACGTCTACCGGACCTTAGAATGGCCGGACTCGACGTATATGAGAGGAGACAGAGTCAGGAACGATCCGAGGTCAAGGGCACAGAGAGACAGCGTAAACTAGGACTAGCCGGGGTCTGGTACACAGTAAACAGCAAGCCGGCAAACAGAACAGATAAGGATAAAGAGATAACGTAGTCAGAAACAAAGCCAAGATCAATACGAAGGAACACAACAGAACACAACAAGCGCTAAAGGGAACTGAAACAGAAACCACGATAGGGCAGGGAGTAAAGGGAGAGGTAAGTTTAAATACCTTCAACTTATTCTTGATTGGCCCCTGTCATATCCACGCCCCCAATATGTGAGAGTATGGGGAGTGTGGGGTGACAGGGGCCAATGGGAAACCGTTTTGATTTTCGGCTCCCACTTCCCCTTTAAGATCGTGCTCGTGATGCGCGGTGCGCTCTCAAAGCTAGGCGGGACACGTGACCGAATTCCGCGGTCAGCGCCCGCCTTCATCGGCGCTCTGAGCGCGCCGGGAACAGAGGACCTCGGCCGGCCCCCGGACAAGGTAAGTAACGCTACAAATCCATAAAGGGCATAAATCACCTAACATTCCTAAATTGTTTGGAATAACCTGCTTTAAAACATCAGGTTGTATCGATCAGGTAGTGTAAGGGTTACACCCACTTCACATTGACAGACCAAACTCCCCGTTTAACGCACCGGAAACAAACGCAAACAGTCCATTTGCACAAACGCAAACTCCCCATTTGCAGAAAGTTGGATACCAAGCTAGCCATGTCCCGTTCCTTGTCCTCACTGATGTCATTGAAGGTCTCTTCCTCCACCCAGCCACGTACAACACCAAGGGTCCCCGAAAGGTGACAACAAGCCCCCTGGAACGCCTGCTGTGTTTGGTCTTCCACCTCCTCAAAGCCACCTTCTTCCTCTGATTCCTCTTCTTCAGACTCCTCTCTCTGCGTTGCCTCTCTCTGCGTTATTATAAGGTGTGTTAAGTAGTACTATTCCTATTAGTTTAATCCCTGTTACGTCCCCTATTAGGGGACGTGTATATGGCATCGATTTTAGGAACCGGGAGATGAAAAAAGATGCTTGGTCGGTCCTCCTACTTCAAATTTGGGGCACTGCGCGTGCAATCTAATGTGCCACCAGATAGGAGTGGTGTGTTAAATAGTACTATTCTTATCAGTTTAATCCCTGTTACGTCCCCTATTAGGGGACGTGTATATAAGGCATCGATTTTAGGAACCGGGAGATGGAAAAAGATGCTTGGTCGGTCCTCCTACTTCAAATTTGGGGCACTGCGCGTGCAATCTAATGTGCCACCATATAGGAGTGGTGTGTTAAGTAGTACTATTCTTATCAGTTTAATCCCTGTTACGTCCCCTATCAGGGGACGTGTATATAAGGCATCGATTTTAGGAACCGGGAGATGGAAAAATATGCTTGGTCGGTCCTCCTACTTCAAATTTGGGGCACTGCGCGTGCAATCTAATGTGCCACCAGATAGGAGTGGTGTGTTAAGTAGTACTATTTTTATCAGTTTAATCCCTGTTACGTCCCCTATCAGGGGACGCAGTGGCGTACATACCAGGGTCGCAGGGGTCGCGGCTGCGACCGGGCCTGGCCCACCAGGGGGCCCGGCCGCCCCTGCGACCCGGCATGTATGTCACTGGGCCAGCCTCTTCTCCTAGAGGGCCCAGGAGCCGGCCACCTCCGGGCCCCCCGAGGCTGGCCCTGCTTACACCCGGCTGGCTGGTCTTGCGGGCGCGCGAGGGAGCACTCTCCCCTGAGTGCTTCCTCTTCAGCTCCCTCGCGTACCGCAATGATACCGGAGCCAGAAGATGACGTCATCTTCCGGTGCCGGTATCATTACGCGGCGCGCAAGGGAACTGAAGAGGAAGCACTCAGGGGAGAGTGCTCCCTTGCGCGCCCGCAAGACCAGCCAGCCCGCCGGGTGACCGCCCCCCCAGGAGCCCAGCAGCACCACTGGACCCCAGGGAATCCCCTCAGCACTCCAAAAGGTAAGGAGGCTGGGGGGATTAAATAAAAAACAAAAAAATGTGTTAGTGTGTGTGTGTTAGTGTTACTGTGAGTGTTAGTGTGTGTGTTACTGTGAGTGTTAGTGTGTGTGTTAGTGTGTGTGTTACTGTGAGTGTTAGTGTGTGTGTTAGTGTTACTGTGAGTGTTAGTGTGTGTGTTACTGTGAGTGCTAGTGTGTGTGTTAGTGTTACTGTGAGTGTTAGTGTGTGCGTTACTGTGAGTGTTAGTGTGTGTGTTAGTGTTACTGTGAGTGTTAGTGTGTGTGTTAGTGTTACTGTGAGTGTTAGTGTGTGTGTTACTGTGTTAGTGTGTGTGTTAGTGTTACTGTGAGTGTTAGTGTGTGTGTGTTACTGTGAGTGTTAGTGTGTGTTAGTGTTACTGTGAGTGTTAGTGTGTGTGTTACTGTGTTAGTGTGTGTGTTAGTGTTACTGTGAGTGTTAGTGTGTGTGTTACTGTGAGTGTTAGTGTGTGTGTTACTGTGAGTGTTAGTGTTACTGTGAGTGTGTGTGTTACTGTGAGTGTTAGTGTGTGTGTTAGTGTTACTGTGTGTGTTAGTGTTACTGTGTGTGTTAGTGTTACTGTGAGTGTTAGTGTTACTGTGAGTGTTAGTGTTAGTGTTACTGTGAGTGTTAGTGTTACTGTGAGTGTTAGTGTTACTGTGAGTGTTAGTGAGTGTGTCTGTTGAGTGTGTGTCTGCTAGTGTCAGTGAGTGTGTTACTGTGTGTGTCTGTTACTGAGTGTGTTTGTGTTAGTGAGTCTGTTTGATGTCTGTTAGTGAGTGTGTGTTTGTCAGTGAGAGTGTATGTTTTGTAAGTGAGTGTGTATGTATGTCTGTCTGTCGCTGAGTGTGTCTGTCAGTAAATGTGTGTGTCTGTTAGCTAGTGTGTATGCGTCTGTTCGTGAGAGTGTTTGTGTGTGTCTTCAGCACTTACCTTTCTCCAGCGCCGGACTCCCTTGGCGCTGGGGATCCCTCCGCCTCTCAGCTCCGAATGCGCATGCACAGCAAGAGCCGTGCACGCATTCAAACCGCCCATAGGAAAGCATTACTCAATGCTTTTCTATGGACGTTCAGTGTCTTAGAATCGCGGAAGCTCCTCTAGCGGCTGTCAGTGAGACAGCCACTAGAGGCTGGATTAACCCTCAGTGAAACATAGCAGTTTCTCTGAAACTGCTATGCTTTCAGCTGCAGGGTTAAAACTAGAGGGACCTGACACCCAGACCACTTCATTGAGCTGAAGTGATCTGGGTGTCTGTAGTGGTCCTTTAAGTGTGTGTGCATCTGCATGCACTGGTGTACATACCGCGGTCGCAGGGGTCGCAGCACTGCAACCCCTGCGACCAGGTGCCCGCCGCCATGTGTTGCGGCCCCGGCCTGCACAGAGTAAGCGTGCGGGGGGGGGGGGGGGGGCACAGATCAATTTTCGCACCGGGGCCCCATAGGTCATGTGTACGCCACTGAGGGGACGTGTATATAAGGCATCGATTTTAGGAACAAGGAGATGTAAAAAGATGCTTGGTCGGTCCTCTTTCAAATTTGGGGCACTGCGCGTGCAATCTAATGTGCCACCAGATAGGAGTGGTGTGTTAAGTAGTACTATTCTTATCAGTTTAATCCCAATGTCACGACTACTAGTGTGGTCCAGCACGCAGAAACTATGTAAACATATACATAGGCAAGAAAAGGAAAATAAAAGGACAGAGCGTAAACCGGACCTTAGAATGGCCGGACTAATACGCTAGAGACAGAGAATGGTCAAAGGGAAAGCCGAGGTGAAGGAAGACAGAAAATACACAATACCGTTTACACAAGCCAAGTCAGGGAAACCAGAATTCAGAATAACCAGGGAAAAGCCAAGATCAGGATACCAGGAAATCAGATTCACAATGATAAAGAACTCTCAGGAAACCAGGAACAGGAAACCACGACAGGGCAAGGTACTGGGGTGAGCTAGGGATTTAAATATCACGCGGCGGGCCGGCAGCCGCGACACCCTGTTACGTCCCCCTCGTCAGGCCTTTTTTAGTTGAATGTATCGCCCACTGTCAGTCCCTTCGGGATCCATCCCTCATTCATCTTAATAAAGGTGAGGTAATCTAGACTTTTTTGACCTGGGTGACTTCTCTTCTCAGTGACAATACCTCCTGCTGCACTGAAAGTTCTTTCTGACAGGACACTTGAAGCGGGGCAGGCCAGAAGTTCTATCGCAAATTGGGATAGCTCAGGCCACAGGTCAAGCCTGCACACCCAGTAGTCAAGGGGTTCATCGCTCCTCAGTGTGTCGATATCTGCAGTTAAGGCAAAGTAGTCTTCTACTTGTCGGTCGAGTCGTTCTCTGAGGGTGGACCCCGAAGGGCTGTGGCGATGCGTAGAACTTAAAAAGCTCCGCATGTCCTCCATCAACAACACGTCTGTAAAGCGTCCTGTCCTTGCCGGCGTGGTCTTGGGAGGAGGATGGAAAACAAATGGTATGATATCGCTGATGGTGCCTTCGGTGCGACAGACTAGGTTTGTCACCTCCTCAAAAGGACGCATGAGCCTACAGGCATTGCGCATGAGTGTCCTGTAACGTGGCAAAATAATTCCCAGCTCCGCAGAGGCTGTCCTAGCACCCCGGTCATACAAATAGTCTTTTTCTTGTTGGAGCAGGCTTTTTCTTGTTGGAGCAGGCAGTCGAACATTAGGAGTGTTGAATTCCAATGTGTCGGGCTGTCGCAAATCAAGCGCCTCACTGGCATGTTTTTTCGCCGCTGGATATCGGAAAAGTGCGCCATGGCCGTGTAGGAACGCTTGAAATGGCCACACACCTTCCTGGCCTGCTTAAGGACGTCCTGTAAGCCTGGGTACTTATGCACAAAGCGTTGTACGATCAGATTACACACATGTGCCATGCACGGCACATGTGTCAACTTGCCCAAATGCAATGCCGCCAACAAATTTGTTCCGTTGTCACAAACCACTTTGCCGATCTCCAGTTGGTGCGGAGTCAGCCACTGATCCACCTGTGCGTTCAGGGCGGACAGGAGTGCTGGTCCGGTGTGACTCTCAGGCAAGTCAACCCCAAGACGGCGTGACACTGCCGTATCCGGGATGTGGAACAGTACCTGGGGAGCTGGGGTGGTGCCGTTGATGTGGAGCAAGACGCAGCAGCAGAAGAGGACTCAGCCGAGGAGGTTATGGAAGAGGATGGAGTAGGAGGAGTAGAGGAGGTGGCAGCAGGCCTGCCTGCAAGTTGTGGCGGTGTCACCAACTCCTCTGCAGAGCCAGCAGGTTTACCCAATGCGCAGTGTAGGTGATATACCTGCCCTGACCATGCTTTGCAGACCAGGTATCAGTGGTCAGATGGACCCTTGCCCCAACACTGTGTGCCAGACATGCCATTACTTCCTTTTGCACAATCGAGTACAGGTTGCCTTTTGTGCAAAGAAATTTCGTCCGGGTACCTTCCACTGCGGTGTCCCAATAGCTACAATTTTTTTGAACGCCTCAGACTCCACCAGCTTGTATGGTAAAAGCTGGTGGGCTAAGAGTTCAGTCAAGCCAGCTGTCAGACGCCGGGCAAGGGGGTGACTTTGTGACATTGGCTTCTTACGCTCAAACATGTCCTTGACAGACACCTGACTATGGGCAGATGAGCAGGAACTGCTCAAGGCGAGAGACGGAGGGGCGGATGGTTGAGAGGGGGAGAGGAGGACAGCAGTGGTTAACGTGGCTGAAGATGCTGGACCAGCAGGAGGATGGCGGCATTTTTGTTAAATGCAAGCTATTGTGACACCAGATATGAGTGGTGGCACTGGGCAAGTGGGCACAGTATACGCTGTGAGCCTGCCACACATGCTGGCAGACAACTAACTGCTATTCAATCTATTACAGTCAAAATTATATATATTTTTTTAAATGTACACTACTGTTATACCAGATATGAGTTGCACTGGTGTGACACTGTGCCCTGGCAGGCCCTGAAACGCACACGCGTGTTATATTACAGTCAAAAAAGTTTTGTTTTTTTTTAAATGCAAGCTATTGTGACACCAGTGAGTGAGTGGTGGCACTGGGGAGGCCCTGAAACGCACACACGTGAAGGAAACTGACTGCTATTATAGAACAGTCAAAAAAGTTTTTTGTTTTTTTTTAAATGCAAGCTATTGTGACACCAGTGAGTGAGTGGTGGCACTGGGCAGGCCCTGAAACGCACACTAGTGAAGGAAACTGACTGCTATTATATTACAGTCAAAAAAGTTTTTGTTTTTTTTTAAATGCAAGCTATTGTGACACCAGTGAGTGGGTGGTGGCACTGGGCAGGCCCTGAAAGGCACACTAGTGAAGGAAACTGACTGCTATTATATTACAGTCAAAAAAAAAAAAGCAGACTGATGTTCTAGCCCTAAAAAGGGCTTTTTGGGGTGCTGTCCTTACAGCAGAGATCATATGAGTCCTTCAGGACTGTAGTGGACACTGAATACACTAGCCTAGCTATAAATTTCCCTATCAAATCAGCAGCAGCTACACTGTCCCTCCTCTCACTAAGAATGCAGCTTCACAATGAATGTAAAATGGATGCTGTCCAGGAGGTGGGAGGGTCTGGGAGGTAGGGTCTGCTGCTGATTGACTGGAATGTGTCTGCTGACTGTGAGGTACAGGGTCAAAGTTTACTCAATGATGACCAATAGGGGGCGGACCGAACAGCGCATATGTTCGCCATCCGTGGCGAACGCGAACAAGCGATGTTCGCCAGGAACTATTCGCCAGCGAACCGTTCGGGACATCACTATTCACCAAGTGTTGTCTGTTTTTTGGGAAAATCTGCTGATGGTAAGTATGTCCAGGGCTATAAACACAGTAGCCTGGTCCAGGGTGGAAAAGGCCCTCAGTGATCCCAGTCAAGCCTCGGCGACTGGGTCTGAAGTTCTCCAGGATCCCTGATAGCTATGAGGAAGCAGACTTGGCGGAGGTACTCGGTTGGAGTACTGGAGCTCCATCGCACTCTTCACCTGTGGGATTGTCCAGGATTTAAACACTTTATTACTGAGCTAATTGATTGTGATATTGTGACAAAAGGGACTTCAATGTGTCAAATGGCACAAGAGACAACTTGTCCAACTGTGACCAAAAACAGATTGTGTTACAGTCTGTCATGCTGAGATATCTGTCTGGCTTATCTAGATATGCTGTTGTTGTCAAGATATTAGGTCTGTTGTACCTTCGGTAACATAGACTCCAGGGCCGTATAGTCACAGATCTCTTTTGACTAAATTAGAAAATTTGTGATTTGGTTTCCTCAGCTTGAGTGATATTAAGTGAAACATTTATTTATTAGTTTACAAGATATTTTTACCAGGAAGGATACATTGAGATTTCTCTTGTTTTCAAGTATGTCATGGGTCCACAAACACACCATTGTTACCAATAGAGTACAATATAATATTAAAAGAATAAAATAATATTAATACACAACACATATATGAGTGATATATTTTGCAACTTTCACTCAGTCATAGGGTTCTAAATTAGAATGATTTTTGCGTGAACTTGGTGGTAGTAAATATCCCGCTTAATGAGTTTTGTTGTTTGTTTTTTTCCCCTAAAAAATTATTTGACACTCAATTAAAACATATCAATGACTACATTGTTTCCAATCCGTTTATACATCTACAAATACATCTTATAAATCTATATTCTATAATATCAGGAAGTATTACTTTACTGAGAGGGTAGAGGATGCATGAAATAGTCTTCCAGCAGAAGTGGTAGAGGTTAACATAATGTTAACCAGTGTTAAGGAGTTTAAGCATGCGTGGGATAGGCCATCCTACCTATAAGATAAAACCAGGGACTAATGAAATAATTCAGAAAATTGAGCAGACTAGATGGGCCAAATGGTTCTTATCTGCCATCACATTCTATGTTTCTAAATTCTCTTTTCAAACCCTTTCGGAGACTGATTTGTTTTGCTCTACCATGGTACTCTGCGGGTTAAACTGTCCCACAGTTATGATGATTCAATTCTATATTTGATATGGTTGAATGCTTGTTTCTCATGGCTCAAACTCGATTGCTTTTTAAAGTTTGAGTTAGACAAACATAGTAACTAAATAAAACAGCTCCCAACAATGGAAAATGGAAAAACGTATGTATTGCTACACAGTCTACTGCACGGCTCATTCCTCTTGCTGTGATCATATGTTTATCTCATGACATTGGAAAAATGATAGCTGTCAAATGTATTTGTATTACCCCCAGAATGTGTTTAGATGTAATTTTCCATATTGCCTTTTTGTATATGTAGTTGTCTCCAGTTGCTTAATCAATGTGGTCACTTTTCATTTTTCATTTAATATTTCCTATTTCTAAATATTTTTATTATCTTGCACAAATTAGGTTCTCTCCAACACAGTGTTTAATGTTTCTTGGTGTTGAAAGGGAACTACACCCAAAAGAATACATCTTGCTTAATTACCTAGTCCCCAGCTTCCATTCTTTCATTTCGCAAACATGTGTTAATTATTAGCAAAATCACTACAATAAGCCGGAAAATGAACATTAATTTGCTTGGCCGCAGAGTTGGGGGGGAGGGGTTAGGCAGACACAAATCCTTAATGAGAACTACCATGCACATGCCAGTGACTTAAAGAAGATCACATTTGAAAAAATAGGCACAATTCTATCAGGAAAATACATTGCAAGTGGTTTCCCAATTTGTTGCTATAACTTTGTGATGTCTTTTCCACCCAAGTAGAATCATAGCAGTACTGTGCTATAACCACCGCTCCACCAGTAAATAATGGCTTCCCTGTATCAATCTGCCGCCCTTTTGGACACAGACCACTTTTGGAGACTTGCGGCTGCACATGTTCGCACCCAACCACACTGACAGATTAAAAGACTTACCTGTTTGCTGGGGCATCTGTCCCCTCCACACGCGGTAGCCAAAATGGGCAAAATGGCGCTGACCACGAGGTCGTGGACATTTGTAGTTCCGCTTCCAAAGGTCACGCGAACGTGCGTGTGACGTCATGACGTCAATGCCCACGCACGTCCTGGGGTCAGAGGCCAAGTTCTGACCAATCACAGTCAGGATGGGTATTTAAACCCCCAAATTTCCCTAGCTCATTGCCCTGTAGTGGTTTCTGTTCCTGGTTCCCGAGTGCGCGTTTTCTTGTCCTTGTTATTGATATTGCCGGTATTCTGACTTTGGCTATTCCTGACTATTCTAATATCTGTTTTCCCTGACTTGGCTTTCTTATCGATCTTGTGTATTTCTGGCTTCCTTGACCTTGGCTTTCCCTTGACCATTCTCTGTCTTTCAACGTATTAATCCGACCATTCTAAGAACCGGTTTACGTTCTGTCTATTTTTCTATTCCATGTAGATGTTACATAGTTTTGCTTGTTGGATCACATTAGTAGTCGTGACATTGTCGTAGTACAGAATCCTGTTTGCCCTTGCTCTATGTATTAGGGTATATTCACTTTGACACACTGTCACTTCCTAGGTTTTTAAAAAGATAGCATCTTTATATATATATCTAATAAATAATATTCTAGTGAAATCAAAACATATACAAAAGGTAAATATAGATTCATTTGTCTTATTTATGTATGAATCATAATACATTGTAGAGTGGAGCGTTAATGATCTGCTTGTTATTCCTGTCCATTTCTCATCACTTGCATTACATTCTTGGTGTCTTGCTGCATACAATTTTCCCCCCAAAATAAGACCAGGATCTATATTAATGTTTGCTCCAAAGAACGCACTAGGTCTTATTTTCAGGGGATGTCTTATTTTTAACTTCCCCAAACATAGATTAACACTAGCGGATGGAAACCCGCAAATCTATGTTGGGGGAAAATTAACTGAACAAGATTAGCGAACAAGCAACGATCTCAACTAGGGCATATTTTTGGGGTTGGGCTTATGTTATGGTCCTGACTGCTTCACATAAGAGCATATGAGGTTTGATACAACCTTGCTTTATTGCTGAACATTTACTGTATAATTATAACTTATTATAACCTTTTATAACTGACAGGAACACAGGAGTAAAACATCCTCTAACCTTTAGGGTTTTTTTATGTATTTTTGAGGTACTTTTTGTCACGATTCGGGGAACCCAACACGCTAACACACACACACAGAAAAGGTGCAGTACCGGACCTTAGAGTGGCCGGGCTAAGCACACAGAGAATAGTCAGGAGACAAGCCGAGTAAGGGGAACCAGAAGACAGAATAACGAGAAACAAGCCGAGGTCAAAGGGTAGGAGAAAGTCACAAAGTCAGATTAACAAGCCAGAGAGTACGTAACCAGAAACACAAGTTTCAGTAGCAATACTAGCAAGCAAAGACCACAACAGGGCAGGGAGGAACAGGAAAGGTAAGTATTTAAACCATAAGGTTAATTCTGATTGGATAATTTCCAATCAGAATTAACAATCACACGTGGGAGATATCTAAACCTCCCACTGTGATTGAGGCACTGTGCCTTTAACGCCGGGTCAGGTGACTGACCCCGGCATGTCATATATTGGGCATCTGGTAGGAGGTTAAAAAGTACAGCACCCAGACCATAAGGCGAGGTGTCGCAAGCCAATGTGAGAGGTTTGTGGAGGTCGTTGTGTACAAGCATACGTGAGCCCAATAGTTTATGTTTGGAGACCTCAAACTCTTTTTGGCATTCTGCTGACCACTCCCATCTGGAGTGCTTCTTTAAAAGCTTATTCAGTGGGAAAAAGGTGTGAGCCTGGTCTGGGAGAAATTTATTATAGTAGTTGAGGAGGCCAAGGTACGATAGTAGTTGCTGGACATTTGTTGGAGCTGGCACTTTGACTAGAGCATCATCCTTGGCTTCAGTGGTGTGTATGCCCTCAGCATCTACTAGGTGGCCGCAAAACCTCAATTTGGACAGCATAAATTTGCATTTTGCCAAGTTCACCTTGAGACCATGGTTCTGAAATCTTTGTAAAACCTGTTCTACATTCTGTTAGTGTTCTTAGTCCGTACAACCAGTGATGAGCATGTCATATAATAGACACTGTGTAAAGGGAATGTCTGCTAAGATTGCATCCATCTTCCTCTTCCAGATGGCTGGTGCGGGTGCTATGCCAAACACCATAGGGTTGTATTCGTACAAGCCCTTCTGAGTGTTAATTGTGAGGTATTTTCGGGAAGAAGGGTGGATCTCAAACTGTAGGTAGGCTTGTCTGAGCTCAATCTTAGTGAACTTCTGTCCCCCAGCAAGTAAGGCAATAATGTAATCTACTCTGGGTAGAGGATACTGGTCTACATCCAGTTGAGTATTCAGTACCATGCGAAAATTCCCACAGATGCGTAATTCCACATTTGATTTCTTTACTGGCACAATAGGTGATTCCTATTCACTGTGCTCTACCTTGGGAATTACATCCTGTTCTTCTAGCCGGATGAGTTCAGTTTCCACTCCTGCTTGAAGGGCAAATGGTACTGTCCGGCAAATGAAGAATCTAGGATGGGCATCTTGTTTTAGCTTGAGCTTCACATGGTAATTTAAAATTTTCCCCAATTTATCCTTAAAAACCTCAGAAAATCTCTGTTTCAAGGATTCTACCCATCCATCAATCTGTCCAGATGGGACTGAAAGGTTGTTGCAAGGGTTTTTGATGATGTCTGGCATTCTGGCATACCAAAGAGAGGTGGTCCTCTGTGGTTTTTTTTTTTAAATATATATCGGTTGTCTCTTTGTCTGACCCTTGTCTGATACCTGTACCTTTGCACAACCAACTGGATGGAGGACTTGCATGGAATATGTCTGCAGCTTGATTGGGGTTGGGCGGATAGTTGCCTGTATATGTAGTTGTCTCCAGTGTTTTTCTGTGATAACTGAAATTGCCGGCTCCTGTATCAACATTCATCTTTAATGCCTTTTCTTAAATTATTACTTCGACCGACACATTTTTTTCAGTCCGACCCTGGTAGGGTCTTTGTACATCCCATTCTTTGTCGCCACTGTTATGGTCCTGACTGCTTCACATATGAGACCAGTGTGGGCGATGTATAGCCTTTGCAATACTTTATCGATGTCTGACTCAGATGAAGAGGTAGGTCTCTATAACCTGTATGTGTTTCCCATACATTCCTACTATGGTTGTTTTTCCCGTACATTCCTACTACGACAGACCCGTCTAAGTTGGCCCATTTTTCCGCAGTGATGACAAGGTTGGTCTTTAACCCCTTAAGGACCAAACTTCTGAAATAAAAGGGAATCATGACATGTCACACATGTCATGTGTCCTTAAGCGGTTAAATGGACATGTTTTGGAGTCATGGTCTGTATTACCACACCGGTAGCAAGCTGGCTTGGGCTGGGGTGAGGATCTGTATTTGCAGTTGGCCATAGCTGGTGTGACTGCTGCTCTGAAGACCTCCTCTTTTACCCCTTCTTTGTGAAACTGAGCGTTCAATGCCGCAGTATCCCTGACAGACATTTTCATGACTGATGCAATCTCAATTGCCCGTGTAAGGGTGAGTGTTTGCTCTATCAGAAGTTTCTTTTGAACGGTTTCACTATTCCGTCCCAGCACAAACTTGTCCTTCAGAGCTGTGGGTAGGTACTCTCCAAAACAGGTAGAGGCCAGTTTGCGAATGGCCACCACATTTGCTTTAATATCTTCCCCTGATTGCTGCTGCCGTTGGTAAAAGTGGAATCGTTTTGCGATTTCCAGTGGTTGGGGCTGGAAATGATCCTTTTCATAGTTTTAGCAGTTCCACTAGTGTTTTGCTTGCTGGTTTATCAGGGAACAGAAGGTCTCTTACAGTGTCATATATTTTAGCTCCCACCAGTGTCAGGAATACAGCTACCTGCCGTTCAGGGGGTATGGTGTTTGCACCAAAGTGCTGTTCTAATCTTTTAGGCCAGAAGCTTTGCTCCCCATCAGACTCACACAATGTGCCTATCAGTGCCATGTCCTGTCTGGCTGCGCTGGGGCTGGCTGCACTGTGGATGGCTGTTCTGCGGCTGGTTGCTCTGTGGCTGGCTGCTGTGGCTGTGTGTAATGATTACCTCTTGTTATTTTTGAGTGCAGGCTTGGTAGGGCCCAGGCCCAGACTGGCCATCGGGCATACCGGGCAAATGCCTGGTGGGCCGCGATGGCCAGGGGCCAAGGCCGGCAGGGGAGATCACAGGATCTATCAGAGTGCCGGCCCTGCTGTTTGCCTGCGGTGGGGAGATCTCCCTACCCGGCCCACAGGCACTGTAACACTGGCGCTGGTTGGGGAGGGAGAGGAGGACCCGGTGGAGCTCTACCTTGCAGCTCCGCCGGGTTCCTCTCGCGAGGTCGGTTACCGCGGCAATGCTCAGATCTCGCGAGAGTGAACTCTACCCCAGAAACTGCATTGTAGAGTTCACTCACCACTAGGACTGCAGCATGGCCCTCCTCCATGACAGCACGGCTCCCCCTCCCAGGCTAAAAGTAATTTGAATATGAAGTTTAGTTTTTTTTTTATAATAATAATAATAAAAAAAACACACACACAGTACACTCACCCACACAGCACACTTACCCACACAGCACACTTACTCACACTAACAGCACACTCACGCACACAACACCCTCAGACACACACAGCACTCTCACACACACACTGCACCCTTACACACACAGCACCCTCACACACACACACACACACCTTTAGACAAACACACAGCACACTCTCACTAAAAGCACACTTACATACACAGCACACTTACCCACACAGCACCCTCACGCACACACAGCATGCTCAAACACACAGCACCCTCACACACACATATATAATATATAAAATAACCCTCAGTGAGTTAACAGGCACATAGACGCATAGAATGTGATGGCAGATAAGAACACCCTCACACACACAGCACCCTCTTACACACACACACTTCACCCCTCTTACATGCTGCACCCTTCACACATACACGCAGCACAGTCAACACACTGTGACCCTCACACATACAATACATCCAAATATATATATATACTACAGCACCCCACACACTGCACCACTACACACATTACGCTCCAGATACATGCTAGATCCCTTACCCAACTCTGGATCATCTAATTTACACACACATACAGTAGATCCCTATATACACTCTAAATCCTCTACACACACACACATAATTTCCTATACACACTCTGGGTCCTTTACACACTAGACCCCCCTACACACACATACACTACATTCCTGATATACAAACTCTAGATCCCCTATGCACACACTACATTCCTTGTTAGCAAACACATGCTACAACACACTCTCTACAACCCCTACACACACTACAGCCCATATGCACACACTCGCTACATCCCCAGTACACACTATGCCCCCTATACACATACTCTCTACAGCCCCTAGCACGATACGCTTTCCTGGCCCTTTTGTCCTCTGGTATCCCACTTATGGAGACACCATAGACAAGTTAAAAGCAAACACAGCGCAAGCATGTTATTAAATTTGCTTGCGCTGCGCAGAACAAATACAGGGCCTTTTTCTCATGCTAAAGCTCTTCAGCGGGACTCTGCGCATGGAACTAACATGCTCACTTTGAGAGGGGGCGTGCTTGTCATTAGTGATGACAAAACACACCCTCTCTATCCCCGCCCCCTTCTCAGGGGGCCGCTGTGTTTGAAAAATGCCCGGGACAAATTTTTTTCAGTCCGACCCTTTGTACATCCCATTCTTTGTCGCCACTGTTATGGTCCTTACTGCTTCACATATGAGACCAGTGGTTTGATACAATGTTGCTTTATTGCTGAACATTTACTGTATAATCAGGCTTATTATAACGGACAGTAAAACATCCTCTGTAGCAGCACTGCATCACAGTCACTGACTGAAGATGGCTGCCATGCTCTCTGACCTGTGAGTCATCATGGGGCAGAGTCACTAGTTAAAGTGAGAGGGAAGTGTCCTACATTCCAGGTATAACAGCTTATATTACAAGCATCCCCTGAAAATAAGCTAGGGTTTATTTATTTGTTTATTATTTTCGGTGGGAAAACAGTTATGCGAGATATAATCTATGGTGAAATCCGCCATCTTCTGGAATCTTTCATGGACCCCCATTTTGTACAAAGCTGACACTGCTCCATGCAGCTTTATCATCCAAAAACCGAAGAGAGGAAAATGGCTGTGCCGAGGTGGAAGTGCTTCAGGTAGGTGTCTTTTTTTCTTTTATCCCTCCACCATGCCATCATGTCATCTGGTGTGTTATTGAAAAACTTGCAGAGAACCCCACAAGCGATAATGGCATTCAAAGTTTTCTTCTTTTGAAGAATCTTGCCTGCAAACAAAAAAAAAAGTTTCCAAGCAACACTTCGTCAAGTAGAGCTCCACTACTTTTGAATAAACTTTATTACTCTATGATGATCAGCCACCACATTAAAACCAATGACAGGTGAAGTGAGTGGCATCAATTATATTGTTACAATGGCACCTGTCATATTAGGACAGTCAGTTTTATGTGTTGGAAGAAGGACAAGCGCAGAGATCTGAGTAACTTTGATAAAGGCTAAATAGTGATAGGTGGACAACTGGGTCAGGGCATCTCTAAAATGGCAAGTCTTGTGGGGTGTTCCCGGTATGCAGTGGTACAAGGAAGGACAACTAGTGATCCGGCATCAGGGTCATGGACGCACAAGGCTCATTGATGTATGTAGGGAGCTAAGGCAAGCCTGTCTAGTCTGATTACACATAAGAGCTACTGTAGATCAAATTGCTGAAAAACCTAATGCTGGCAATGATAGAAAATAATAAAACAATGATTAAAAAAAATTAAAAAATTACATTTTGTGAGCTTTGAAATTGCCGTTAAGTGAATGAGTGAGTGCACTGGATCTTGTATGTTCCATGAATTGGCCCCAGCAGCACCCTTATAATGTGTGCATGTTTAGGTAAGTGCAGCCTCTTAGTTATATATCAATATATATATTTGGGAGTCCAGGCCAACTAACTAGTTTTGCACCCCTCTCTGTCACTGGTGCCTCATTCAAGAGCCCTATTTAACCTTGACCTGCAGAGCGTCTCAGGAGGCAGCATTTCCAAAGTAAGTGGATTAATCTTATAAGACCAGACATTGGGTTGCTAGGATAGGGCGGTGGACTTGCCAAGAAAGGGGTACATTGGCATTGTGGCAGGCTTATACAATGTATGATCATATAATGTCACTAAACCCCATTATTTTGCCTAGGTGAGGTGTTTTTAAATAAAACTATTAAATTCTGAGAGACTTGAAATTGCTGTTTAGTGAACGAGTGTGCTGCATCTTTCTTTCTTTCTTTCCACAATATTTGAAGACCCACCACAGTGTCACCTGCAATTTAATGTAGTTCAAAGATGCACATTTTGTAGCTAATAAAGTTACAACTGTGGAATGAATGACATAATTCTATCACGAGGGCTTCTGGGAAAATGTAACAGCATCCGTTCTAAATATGAGCCCAAAAAGTATCATGTGCCTCTTCATTATTCTTAACAGCTCGTTTTTGTATGCTTTACACAAGTGCCAGGTTCACACTAACTTGTGGTCATTTTTTGTCTTTATAACAACTGTCAAGGGTTTCGTTTTTATTAAGAAAACGAGAACTGGATGTTCTTAAGTTCCTCAGCCCACATTGTTAAAGTTTAAAGTGCAAGCTTACTGGAAGCATGACATTCTAAGAAAGGTGAAATGTTCTGCATAGGAAGAATAGATGCAAATATTTAAAGGAATCATTTGGAAATAATTAAGCTTATATTCCCACTTACCGAGATAAAGGGAAAAACACTGTATAATTGTAGATGTATATCTTTGGCTAGACTGTAAGACCGGCCTCTTGAATCATTAGGCTGGGATACGATGGCATGGGTACTGTTTCACCTTAAGGTGAAGTGTAGTCTGACTCTGGGATTGGTGCTAATTTATTTATTAATATGATTGTTATTATGTGACTTCTTTTTAACAGTAGATGCACATTATATCAAATATCATGTCACCAAAATGTGTATTTGTGGCAATAGTTGGATCTTAATGGTTATAACGAATGAGTCTGGTAAATGGCAAAACCAACACCAAAAATTACAAGAACCAGTGTGGTTGAAATGATCCTGCTTACCTTTGGTAATTTTGAAAAAAATCTTGTAGGTCCAATGTACTCCATTTAATTCAGGGTAAATGTATTTGGACTTGTACTATGCCATGAAAGTACCCGACTTCTCATTCTACATCACAAATGGCATAACTGTATTGTTTAGGATGAAACTTATGAGATCAAGTCTAATAGAACAAAAACACTTGCAACACCTTAATGTTTGAAATACCATAAGAGCATGCAACATTAACTGATCAGCCAAAACATTAAACGATGCACTGTGTATATCTTTTGTAAGTTTTTTGCACTGTGTATATCTTTTGTAAGTTTTTTCAGCAATTTGCTGCTCGTGTGCATCAATGAACCTTGGGTGGCCATGACCCTGACGCCGGTTCACTGATTGTCCTTTCTTGTACCACTTTTGGTAGGTACTAAGCATTGGTAGGTACTAACCATAAGAACATAACCACAAGACTTGCCATTTTGCAGATGCTCTGAACCCCTTTGTCTAGCCATCACTCTTTGGCCCTTGTCAAAGTCACACAGATCTTTTCGCTTGCTCATTTTTCCTGCTTTCAACACATGAAATTCAAGAACTGACTTTTCACTTGCTGCCTAATATATCCCACCCCTTGACAGGTGACATTGTAACAATATAATTAATGCCATTCACTTCACCTGTCAGTGATTTTAACATTGTGGCTAATCTACAAACATATGTCTTCAAATTACCCTTTCTATTATCAAAAAGAACAAATTTAAATCAAATTCTCTTAAATGAAGTCTAATTGTATCTCACTTTACAGGGAGTTTCGCATACAATACTCTAATGAATGTCTTCTAGAAAAGTACATAAGGGATATTTAATTAAAAAATATAATTGAAAGGGAATTAAATACAATCAATGCATACATTTATATATTATAAATATTCTCCCTTCTTCAGGACATGGGTGAATGCCCATGCATATATCTGTCCAATTATGCAAGTAGTATCTATCAATGATTCCTTCTAAGTTCTTTGTTCGGTGGGATACAAAAATAGTCTGTGCTAGGAAAGACTATTTATGTAGTACCAGTAGTTACTTTCTCTGGTTAAGCTACAGCATAATTTCTAACTGGGTTTTCCCTATTACTGTGTTTGTGGGACTGCATTTTTGTTTAACGAATGTACTGGGACCTACCCTGCTCAGTTTCAGCAACAGCTGTTATTCTTTACTTGGAAAAGCAAATATACACTTTTTCTAGCTTTACCTGATTGTAACCAACCTATGTAGTAAACGTCAAGTGCAAGAGGAAACTTTGCAAAAACTTACTATTAGTGAATGTAACAAGATCAGGATGTCTAGTCTCCAAATTTGGATACAGACCTGAATCTACTACTATGCCTGTTCCTTCTCTGTACCTCCTGGATCTTCAGGGAGTTACAGCAACAACCTTAGGTCAGGGTTCCCACCACTTGCCTGGCTGTTTGCAGCCACTTCCTGTTCCTCCCTGTTCTCTGGTACTTCCTTGAGTGTGGAACATTGTGCTGCCGCCCCCTTTTTAAAACATGAGTGTGTACGTGTACATGTACGTAAGTGTGTGTGTGTACGTAATGACATTGTAACGGACCACGGGTAACCCAGCTGGTTACCTCCACTAATTCCTTCACTCAGCCCCCTGGAACCATTCGACTGATTTATTTTCGACCACACATGGCTTTTATGCACAGACCCCTACATGGGGTCTCCAATACAATAACACAGAGGTTTCAATCCCAGGATCCTCTGTGCCTGAGAGATAATTGTGTGAGAAAAACCAATAATTAAATTATATCTCAGGTACATAAAATCCATACAAAATCTACAGTACCTCAAAAGTGCCCCCACCATAACTAGGAACCCCATAAAAGTTATATCCCCAGATAGCCCCGATCTGAGTGTATAACATATTTAAAGATCACTCAGATCTGTTTGGGGAAACTGGAATCCCAGTGGGGTAAAGTTCCAAAAGCTCCTCCTGTTCAGTAGTTCATATCTCCCGAACGTCGTTTGCATAGCTGGTCGGGAAGTAAAACGGGCAGCGGTCCAATCTTTATCAGGGTTCATGCGAGTGCCTAGCTGAAGAGAATTCCAGGCACTCAGCAACCAAGTGCCGCTACCCATGTTTGGGAGACAAGATGGCCGCCATTCTTTTGTCAACCACGTGCGTTCGGGTTTACAAAATGGCGGCCACCCAGGGGAAGCATTCATTAATTACTTCCCTTGCAATTTCACACTTGAGTTGCTGGTGTGAACATTCTATTGGGGTACAGGAGTGGTCCTCATTCGGGAGACAAATGGAAAGTGTTTGTATATAGCAACTCCTGAAATGAAAATGGAAAAAACACACAAAAAGGGGAAGAATTTACAAAATTGGTGGTAGGTTCCGCCACAGACGTTATTGGCACTATACTATGCATACATGTTTTGGCATCAACACACACAGTTCCCTAGCATATACAACCCTTGGTATTGAAATGAGGGAGGAGCACCTTGTAGATGGTCTCGAATCCAGGAGATGGTCAGTGAATATGAAGACAGAAAAGAACCAAGAGAAAACAATAAATACGTTTATTGTCTCAGCTTCTCTGTTCTCTGTATCCCTGATCTTGACTTGTTTATCAATTTTAGTGTAATTCCATTGCCCTTGACCTTGGCCTGTTCCTTGCACGGTAAGCTCGGCTACTCTAGGTCCGGTAATACATACTGATATCTGCTGTCTTTCCTGTACTTGTGTGACCTTATTCTGCTTGTTGGGTTACCTGTCCTAATAGCAGCCTGAGTTTCTTCAGTGCTACCTCACAACCATCAGCCAACCACTGGATGGCATGATAAATAGATCTCCCAAACTAATTCTTAAGTCTAAATGAAGTATACGTGAAGGGAAAACACACTGTATAAATAGGTGGCATAGATGTGCAGTTCCAGAGGAGCCCATACAAAGGTGAGGGAAGCTGCAATTTCAGTGACAGAGATAAAGGAGAAAGCCAAATCCAATACATGAGCTTAGCTGTTCTACTGTAATATTCAAGGTAGAAGAAAGGGATTGGGGAAAGCCTCATTGTTGAAGAAGGATTAAGATGCACATTTAGGAGAATACAGAGAGGCAAAGTCTGGGGGTTGATGAGAACGATATACAGGTGGGGGAAATAGAGATTATCAAACGGCAATATTTTACATCTGAACCCCCATATTTTTCATCTGCATTTTTGTTTAAAATATATTGATGTAGCCTTAAAATACTTATTATTCTTATAATGTGAAGTGATCCCCATGTGTATTTTTACAACTTATAATTCCAGTAGCACTCCAAATAAAATATACATGTTTAGAGTAGTTATTTTCTATGTGTATAGTAAATGACTTCCAATGCTTTGTAGCCACATGTCCAAGGTGTCCTTCTATTTTGATTAAACATTCTCAGCTAGATATTACATGACATTCTCTTACAGAGAAGCTGTAATCAAACCTGTAAGATAAAGTTACTCAGCATCATGTGGACGGATTTCAAAGAGAACCAATCTGTAACTTGGATTTTTTCAATTGCTCTTAAATTATATTTTTATCCACATAATGGCAGCCCATGCGAAAATCAAGTGCAGTCCAAAAATAATAGTTTCTCTGGCTCAAGCGCAACTCAATACTGGCTCTCATGCTACGCTTCTGAATTTTCTTTATCACCCTCAATGATCATATACCATTACAAAAAAGTAGCCTGAGAACAAATGACCTGGATGGGAGACTATACAAAGTAATAGGATCAGGAAGAAAGCCCAGATTTACCTTGATTGTCTTAGTAAAAACTCCAGATACTTGAACTGCACTCCAAAAAACACCTCCTTCCATTTACTTTTCTACAATAAATATGTTTAAGATTATTATACACTACAGACATGGAAACCTTCCCATCCAAATATATATAATATTACACTGTCATTACATCAGAATGTTGAGAGCATCTCAACATCGTTCAAGCAGTCATCAAGGATCGGTCATTGGCTCAAATGCCTATGTTATAAAATACCTGCCCTGCGTTTTTGCAGGGAACCAAATAGTATCAAAATGAATTACACGCCTAGCTTAATTCTGCTAGGCAAGAGAAAGGCACACTTTTTTCTTTTTAAATCAGCCTTACAAAGCTTTTCAGCCAAATTCAGTCCCCATCTGTTGTCCCGTAACATCAACTTCATGGGTATCTGTCCAGCAAGTTATGAAGAAAACATCTGGTGCTTCTGCAACATTCTGTTAAGCATGACATGTACACGTTTAACAGAGGGTGGGATTCTGTTTTCAAGAGGGATTATGATCAGCTCTGGAAAGAATCCCCTTATAATTTAGCAGCACTCCAACCCATCAAGCCTACTACAGATGAACCAAATCATGTTGCACATGAGAAACAGATCATCACATATTTGGGGACAGGAAAAATGATATCCCTAAGGGTCTGGGTTTCAGTGTACTAATTTTTTTTTTTAATTTGTCGAATGCTTAATTTTCTGCTGTGTATGGCTAGAGTGTGACAAAGATCCAAATTACAATCCATTTATACGTAGTGCCTTACATAAATTCATGCGTAGATAGAATGTCATTGACTAATATTTTCACTTTAAGACATTTTATGTCTTAGATAGGCATGTGCCTTTCATAAAATAATTACTAAGTACAAACTGCAAAGGTTTTACATAGGTTTACAATGTTAATGATTGCAAGCAACTGTGTGTTGCAATTGGGTCTTAAGTGCCATAAAATGCCGCAGTGAGCTGTGTCAGTACATGACGCAGGTCGCTGCAATGCATGCCACAGTGACGCACAGTGACTGCCTTGAAGTTTCTAGGTTATATGTGAATTTAAATTTTAATTAATCTAATTAATTAATACAGATTGGATTTCTTGAGGTCCACAAAGATATTTTGCTATTTACATGCTTAAGTAACTCTATTATACCCGCAGGGGTTTGTTATTCCAACAAGCAGCTGATTAGCCTATGAATATGGTGTCACCCCACTGATATCAGAGTTATATTACATGATGTACATTACATAGTGTTCTGTGATCCCTAAGGTCAGTTCAACTTGCTCTTTTGTTAATGCTGTGCTGCTGTGTTCATAAATGAATATTTATTTTCTGTCTCCTGGACATGATTGTTTAAACACGAAATTGGATGTGATTACTGGAGACGTCAACATTCTCTGCTTTGAAGTCAGTTGTAGCAAATCAAGTGATACTCCTCAATATAATTATCTCCGTATTTACAAACATACACTTAAACATGCACAACTTTACAGTGAATACCTCGTTTATATTGTGCCATATGGTGTCACACAGTTTTGTTAATGGAGGTGTCTCAAGTAGTGTCTGAATTACCTCTTTTATTGTGTGCGTTAATTTCTTACCCTATAGAAACAGTGTTCTATCTGTCACTATTTTTTGCTACTGTTTCTCTTTTCTGGAAGTTTAGTTTTTTTTTTGTGTGGATATGTGTATAACTGAGCTTCATAGCAATGATATAGAAAGTACAGTGTCTAAACATACAATTATTATGTTTCTAAATTAGCTAATGGCTCCCAAACCAGTCCTTTGGTCCACCAGGATTCCAGGATTTATGTATTTCCCTGGTTTTTTTTCCAACGAAGATACTGACAAAACCTGGACTGTTGGTGGGTCTTGAGGACTGGTTTAGGATATACTGAGCCAATGTATATAGGAATAAGCAGGGTCGGTGCAACTGCTAAGGCTATTTTATGTCCTAGGCAAGACTACTACTAGCTACTTGCATCCCCAACATCCAAAACACAAATTGCCAACTTTGTGTGTCTCTTTATTCCCCCAGCACCTTTGTGTTTTTCTTTCTCCCCCAACTCCTTTGTGTGTTTCTTTTTCCCTTTCCCCAGCCCATCTGTGTGTCTCTTCCCCCATACCCTCAGTGCACCTTTTTGCCACCACCAGCACTCTGTGTGCCTCTTGGTCAACCCCCATTCCTTTTTGGTCTTTTCATCCTCCCCATGCCAGCTCACCTCCCTCCCATATAGCGTGGCCAAGCTGCAGACACCTGTGGAGGTTCTTCTGTTTACCCTACCTGGGCTGACAGGAAACTGCTTTTGCTCTCTCAAACAGTGTAGAGGATACAGAAGGTCCTCTACCGCAGTCTGCGGCTCAGCCAAGCTACTTGCAGTGACTGGCAGTAGAGGAGTGCTGTGCAGTGCTCTCCCCTCCAGCCAGTCACCCAAACATTGCACCCCTGGATAAAAACAAAACAAAAAGGAGATAAGGGCTGTGACAGAGAGACCTTATAACATACAGTAATCAAAATAAAAGGTAGTCCAAATAAAAGAGTCTTAACTGGAATGATCTAATTAAGATCAGATAGTCTATAAGGTGCTTGGTCAGGAACAATGTCCTCGCTGTCCTTGCCCAGGCAGATCCACTCATATGAAAAGATAAAACAAATAGAGAATCAAATAGTGTAATATGTCCAGTCTAATATAGCAAATAATGAAAAGATGGTAATAAACTCACATATATTAGAGCTATAGCTAGCTCTAGTATGAAAAGCGTACAGCGGTACAATCCCCGCTTATGGGATATGGGATAGGCTTCCTCTGTCAGGGGTATGTTCAACACTCAAAAAGAGAAGAATAAAAGGAGACAACCAATAGTGCTCACTGGATAAAACAATGGTATATAAAATATATATAAAATGGTACTCACAAGGGAGGAGCAGATCAACTGCTCCTTGATGATAGTGTTAGTGGTATTAGGATGCCAGGTAAAAAAGTTAAAACAGTATAAAGTGTATAAAAAGATGATTGGCACAAGTAAAGTGACCAAAAAATCTTTAATATATTAAAATACACAACGTGTTTTGCCTTATATAAAATATCCACAACGTGTTTTGCCTTACACGGCTTCTTCAAAATGCAATAGGACCTAGTACCTGGCAGGGTAAGTTTAAATAAGAGTATAATGAATTAAAATTGTCGCCAAAACTAAGGGCAGCCAATCAGAGTGCAAGTGACAAACAGATATCTTAAAACAATGTAAATACAGATTTCAGTTAATATATATAACAAATATGGTGCCATATAAACATTTTGTAATGGTTAAATTGCAAAAACGAGGATTTTTTTAATGAAATATGTGATAATGTATGCGGTCATGTGACTTCCGTGATAGCCGCAATGGATTCTGGGGTGTAGTTGGTAGGGAAGCATACAAGCGTCTATTGGGGAGGAGTAATGTGGCTTCTGCCCGCACAGAGCTGCAGCCGACGTCGTGAGGAGTGGGCGGATACATAGACGTCGGCTCGCACTTAGTTGCGGCCAACATCAGAGAAGAGTAGGACGATGGCGCACACGACGCTGCGGCCGACGTCGAATTAAATGGGCGTATACATAGGGAATAATGCGACGTCCAGTCACTTTACACAATTATATCTCATAACATAGGATGCCAAGCTATTAAAGATATCCTAACAAAAGAAGGAAAAATTGCCGATATATAAATCGATTTTATACTAGAAGGCATACACATTATTTTAAAAAACAATTATTTTTGGTTTCTTAATTCTTTTCATCTACAGAAAAGAGGGATTACTATGGGGACTAGGTTTGCTCCCAGTTACGCCAATTTATTCATGGCTGATTGGGAGTCCCAAGCTTTTTTTAACAACCATGCCTGGAGAGCAAACCTAGTCTCATATTTTAGATATATTGATGACCTCTTTTTTTTATCTGGGTAGGCTCCGGAAGCAGTCTTAATTCTTTTATCAACATTCTTAATACTAATAATAGAGGTATCGTTTTAACTTGTGAATACAGTAGTGAACAGATTTATTTTTTACATGTTAACATTTTTATAAAAAATGGACAAATACACACTGAGACGTTTTTTTTGGCTTGACGGTGCTCCTAAGAGTCAAATCTTACGACTTCGGAGAAACTGTTCAGAATTAATTGATTTTAACAAATAAGCAGATTTAAAAAAAAAAAAAAAATTCATTGAGAAAAATTACTCTGAAACAGAATCAACAGACAATTAGGAATATCCAACAGAAAGATAGAAATGAACTTTTAGTATATAAACCAAAAACATAGATGAATCGATGTCTCTGCCTATCATTTTCAATTACAATAATAAAAGTGTCAATATAAAAAAAGATTATATATATATATATATATATATATATATATATATTTGTGTAAGGGGCAAATAGCCGTATTTGGAGTAAGGATCCAGCAAAAGCGTAGGATAGTATAAAGGAAGCAAGTCGGTTGTAGTGTGCCGAGACTGACGATACGGTAGGCCTGTAAATAAAGAGGGCCCACCAAGGAGTAAGAAAGTAAAGTAAATGGAAACAAAAGAGAAAGTGTTGAAATGAGGAGTGGGTGGGAGGGTCATTCTGATGCTGACCTCAAGCGATATGAGTCAGGTAAGGGGTGTCCCTTATATAGGGGAGTGAATTAATTTAAGCCCCTCCCACAAATACAGGCCAAACGGCCTTAATACTTGTGTAAGGGGCAAATAGCCGTATAAGGATCCAGCAAAAGCGTAGGATAGTATAAAGGGAGCAAGTCGGTTGTGGTGTGCCAAGACCGACGATACGGTAGGCCTGTAAATAAAGAGGGCAAAAATGAATAATCAACGATTTAATACAGTCAACAAATATATACAAATTAACCAGACATTTCCTTAAATGTATTACAGTATTTAAATCCTGGAAGGATTTTGAAGGTAGGAATCTAGGACCAAAAGTGGACACCATTTGTTGTGGGTAGGATAGTATGTTACCTCTACTGTTGGTGCGTGTTGACTCGTTTCGGAATGTGGTAGAGCCAATAGGTAATGATATATGTGTTAACGTACGTGGGATCGTTGAAGACAATGATCTGTCTGAGTGGTGGTGATGGTAGTGGATTCTCTGGCCTGAGAAAGGCATAAAAGGCAATGTGCGTGGCTGGTAATGGCCGACTTGGTTGTATAATTGAATGGTTGTAGATCTAATAGGGCTGATAAGGATGATAAGTTGGATGGCTATTGGTAATCTCTGAGAGGAACGTGGGGGAATGGATTCCTGAAAACCTCGGAGTATATTCTTGTCTGGTATGACAGCATGAAGTTATGGTAATTTTGGCCATAGGTTATCCTGTGTTGTTGAATGCCTGTAAAACATATAATGGTGTGTGAGATAGGTTAAGGTGGCAAAAAGAAGCAAAACCTAGGAGAAATGTTATTAAACAGGTTGAGCTATGTCGTGTTCCAATGAGATTCTTTTAGACAGGTGAAAAGCTGTGTTATGCGTTCTACAAGTATGGGACGAAAGTGCTAGGTGGGATAGTGCATGCTATGCTGCATGAGTATGTCTAATCCATGATTTTGTCTCTGGAACGAAAGAGTGGCCGTGATTGTATGGGCGGCTGTAGGAAGCGTATGATGAACATGCCTGGAATATAAATGAGACAATTGCCGGCAGGGATGTATACCCCCGCCTGGTACATGAAAGTAAAAGAAATGTGATAAGTTGCCAACCAAGTTCCCCAGAAATATCATGACCTTATGGATGAGTAGTGGCGTTTGTTGATGATATGACATGTGCTTAGTTGTCTGAGTAACAACGGATTAATGACCCTGACCATGATTTACCCCATGCCACAGCAGCTGCTACAATGGGGTAGATCCCCCAAAGGGGCTGAGGTGGTGGAAAAATTTCCAAACCTGGATGCCATGGCCAACCGCTCCAAAGCAATCGTTCCTGGTAGATCGCTGCCAAACCCGTGGTAGACGCCGCGTCTGACCATCTGGTTGGAGAAGTGTCAGACAATCCTGGAAGGAACATGCTTTTACCATGCAAAGTGGTTAAGAAATTCCCCCCCATGTGCAGGTCTGCTGTTGCTGGGGTGTCTAGGGACACCCTCTGATCGTCATGTTGGAAGTGTGGGAAAAAAGGGGAAAGTACTCTGGATGTGAAAGCGTGGTCGTGTGGTATGATTGGCATGGCAAAATTAAGGAACCTGGTAGGGATTGTAGTTCCTTGCAGTTGTGAGTACTAAGCAGGAGGTAGTGATTGATGTAGTTGAGAATGTTCCCTATTTGTCTTGTGGTAACTTGCGTGTATGGATGCCGACTCGTATGCCCAGTAATGTGATGATAGTGTCGAGGCCTTCTGTTTCTTATGGGGTACTGGGATGCCCAAGTGGTCAACCAGACTAAGCTGCCGTGAGGCTTCTAGTGAGAAATATGTTATCTTTGATCAACAAGAAGTCTTCTAGATAGTGTATGACTGTAAGGCCTCTGGATATGTTATCATAACCAGCACAGAGTATCTGCGAATATCGATAGTAGGCTAATCTGTAGCCTGAAAGTTGAGCAGGGAAAGGATTGCCCATTTTATGCCATGTAAGTGCCAGTGTGTAGGGTAGATGGTAGCCGTTTGCTGCGTTGATGATATTGGTCTTACTTAACCAAGCTTCAACCCATGCTTGAGTGATAGCTGTAAAGGTAGATCAATGTTGTTGTATAGAAAGGAAACTCCTCAGAGGGTATGAGGGAGTTGAGACTTGGGGTAGCGGAGGTGTGTGGTGCCAATAAGTCTATGGTTAGTCTTTGTTTAAGGGAAGATTTCCTTGTGACAATACCAATGTGTTTGTGTTTGGTGCCATGCTGTAAATGGTGGAGATTGGAAGACCCCTCTGCAAATCTTGGCTATGAGTGTGTTTACAGACAATGGTTCTGTTGTGCTGACTGTAAGTGAGGGCATGCTATATTCCTTGAAGGTGTATTTATAATACCTGTATGGGAGCCCTTTGAAGCTCCAGAGCTTTAGTAAATCTACTATAAGTCTGGAAGAGTGATGAGTCAGGAGTGTTGAAAATGCATTGGTGTGTACAGATGGTGAATACGTTATTTGCAAGTTGTATTGGGACACATGGTTTGTCATGTGCCCTGAACCATTTGAACATATATGCAACAGTCTATATGCAATGCAACTACTCATATCAATTGTCTCTGGTAGTTCAGAGGTGCTGGTACCTGAAGCCTGATAGTGCTCGTCCATTTGTTTGGGACAAAATCCCTTCTGTATGGGTACCTGCACAAATAAACATCTCTACATATTCCAAATGCCAACCCAACCAAGGGATGGTCAGTTCCCGATTTACCTGGAATCCCTGGATCTGACCATCACAGATACATCATCATACATATATATGCCTTGCTTCCCCAATGTGCTGGGATCAGATGTGCAGGGTTAATGTCTTGTGTGTCATAAGAATTGATTGTACCAGGTAACCGAGTTTCGGTTGGTGCGGTGCTGGCTGTACAGTAGCGTGAGGCCCAGCCTTGTGAGGGCTGTGGTGACCGCCTCGAGATTGCCAGTTTGTCAAATTTTTTGGCTCATGAGTTTATGAGTGAGGCTAGCATGGCCTGGGTGTCACCTAAATTGGTGTCGCTGGGCCTTCCCCTGCCTCCGTGTTGTCCGTTGATGTATGGAGGAGTTTGAATAACTCTGCTTTCCTTGCTGTGGCAGGGTAGGGGATTTGTCACCTCCTTAGGTAATGTGTGGGATCGTCCAGGATCTGATTGCTGCTGTTCTAGCAACATCTCCTCTCCTTGAAGGTGTATCAATTCTAGCCGGGGTGCTAGGAAGAGGTGATTCTTCACCATCTTTGAGAAATACTTAAATAACAATAAAGATTGCAATTATTATTTGTACTCAGGGGTCTTGTACTGGCTTGCTAGCTAAGCCGTAAGGCGAAACGATTAGGCTTGGTGTTTTTTTGGTGACTGGTGAGTTGCCAAGTGGCTTAAGAGGCTCTATCTATGCTTGGCGCAAGGGGATTTTGTGTGGCCACCGAACGTTGTGGCAGGATGTTGGCCTCTCGGTGACAGTAACCAGAAAATAGGAAGGGGAGTGACAGGTGAGGCCCTCTCTATGATACAATGCGAGGCGGCTAGCTCACGAGTGACCCGAGGGGTGTATGCCTCCGAGTGTGAGGCGGGGTGTTGGCCTCGCGGGACCACTAACCAAAGCATAATGCAGAAAAAAAGGGGGTAATACCTATTGGGCCCTAGAACCCTAATTGCCAGTACACTATTACTATTCCAGGGAAGGTAAGAGATGGCTAACTACGCGAGCAGGTGTATGTACCTGGTAGTATGGTATTGAACCTGACAATCCGTATAGGTTTTTTAGTAGTAACTGTAACCTGAATGGATAAAACCGTATGGCATAAGGAAATATGGCATAGACCAAGCTTATCTTAATACGTACAGTATATGTGAAAAGTAAAGTGCCGTGATGTGTAAATATTAAACATCGTAGCCATACTGGTTAAATATGTATCAATCTTAACCCATGAAGTGCCGTATGTACAAGTGAAAATGTGGTCTGTCCCCACCTTGTATGTTGTATGTCCCCTTGCTAGGGGAAAGTCTTTTGTGTGAGCAGCGTTCTGTGGAAAATGTATGTGAACTATATTACCAGTTACGTATATACAGATGCGTCTGCTACTGTGTAATAATATATGTATTTATACCAGATGTTTGATATAGTACTTGCTATGTGAATTGTTGTATGTCTTATTGAATGGTAGGGGTCAGTGAACATGGTGTTGCAAAATGCAAGTGCACTGGAGATCTGCCGAGTGCCCTATAGGTGGCAGTGTAGTTGGATACTGATTGGTATGTGAAATGTTGTTTGTCTGTTGAACTATAGGTGTCAGTGTTTTGATGTTTGTAAAACCCCATGAAAATTGTCAATGTACTTGACAGACCTGTAGGTGGCAGTGTTGATACTGATGTGAAATGTAAATTGATGTGAAATGTAAATTATTGTGAATTAAACCTGAGGTTGAGCCCGTGCTGGAGTTTAATTTATGGTTTATGGTTATGTTTAAAACAATCTTATGTGTCATTTATATTGGCTGGTAAATTGTATATGACATGTGAAGACAGTTTTTCTGTTGACCAGTAGGGGTCAGAAATGCTGATTGTATGGTAAAAATACCCTTTAACCCCTTAAGGACCAAACTTCTGGAATAAAAGGGAATCATGACATATCACACATGTTATGTGTCCTTAAGGGGTTAATCCTACTGTTTGACAGATAGGAGTCAGTATAAAAGCGAAAATGTTGTAGTTAGTTTGTTTGCTTATGAAGTGAAATAAAGCCTGAGAAGCCTGTAGTATACCGATTGAGCGGTAGGGGTCAGCATGTAGGCGAAAATGCTGTGGTTCGTTGGTTTGTACATGAAATGCAATAATGTCTGAGAAGCCTGTAGTACACCGAATGACCGGTAGGGGTCAGTGTGTAGGTGCAAATGCAGTGGTTCGCTGGTTTGTACATGAAATGCAATAATGTCTGAGAAGCCTGTAGTACACTGAATGACCGGTAGGGGTCAGTGTGTAGGTGAAAATGCAGTGGTTTATTGTTTTGTACATGAAAGGCAAAAACGTCTAAGAAGCCTGTAGTACACTGAATGACTGATAGGGGTCAGTGTGTAGGTGAAAAATGCAGTGGTTTGTTGGTTTGTACATGAAATGCAATAATGTCTGAGAAGCCTGTAGTACACCGAATGACCGGTAGGGGTAAGTGTGTAGGCGCAAATGCAGTGGTTCGTTGATTTGTACATGAAATGCGATAATGTCGAAGAAGCCTATAGTACACCAAAAGACCAGTAGGGGTCAGTGTGTAGGCGCAAACGCAGTGGTTCGTTGATTTGTACATGAAATGCGATTATGTCTAAGAAGCCTGTAGTACACCAAAAACCGGTAGGGGTCAGTGTGTAGGCGAAAATGCAGTGGTTTATTGGTTTGTACATGAAAATTCAGAAAACGTCTAAGAAGCCTGTAGTACACTGAATGACCGATAAGGAACAGTGTGTAGGTGAAAATGCAGTGGTTCGTTGGTTTGTACATGAAATGCGATAATGTCTAAGAAGCCTGTAGTACACCCAAAGACCGGTAGGGGGTTTAAACGAATGATATGCATGAACATGCAATGGTTTTAGAACAGACTTAGACACAATGCAGCCGTAAAGTGAGGACCTGACCCGTGCATGGTGCCGTGGGACTGATGCCTGGCGTAACGGGTAGGTCGACTTACAGTTTGTGAGTCACTTGGACACCATCCACGGCGATTGATTGAAGAAAGAACGTGGTAGGCTGAAAAAGCCTGTGGCTGGATTCCTGACACAGCTCAGCGTAGAAAACCTCATGGAGTAATCAGGTAAAATGGCGTCTGGATGACCCGGAAGTGGAAATCATTCTGATGCTGACCTCAAGCGATATGAGTCAGGTAAGGGGTGTCCCTTATATAGGGGAGTGAATTAATTTAAGCCCCTCCCACAAATACAGGCCAAACGGCCTTAATACATATATATATAGAAAGAAACACTGGCATATTTTAAAACAAGACGAAACACTCAATAAAATTATACCAGAACGCCCTAATATAGTATTCAGAGGAGCCCCACATTTTAAATCAATACTAACCAAGAATTTTAGCAAAGAAACAAAAAATGGTAGGCGGAGTCAAGCTACTGAAGAAGAAGGTTGCATGGCTGCGGAGCTCCCGGCATCTGCATCCCTAAACGACCAATGCCCACGCTCACACACGAGCCAACCTCACCCTAGGGTAATCCATACACATCAGAGGGCCCCATGGGTCAAAAAATGAAAAAGCAAAAAGCGGATAAGCCCCGGTTGGGCATGAACATCGGGGAGATCTGGCGGCAGTCCCACGATGCCGCAGACGCCAAAATGGCGTCCCTACACGGAGGCTGCACAGACTTCTCGGATGAGACCTCCGACGACGCCGACGGAGTCCCGATATCGGCTCTGGCACTGCCACCGCCGACGCGGGCGCAGACCCGGCCTGCAGAAAGAAATCCCACTCCAGTAACCATGGAGGCCTTGAGCACGCTCATGGCGGAACACCATGGTAAGATTGCCGCGGATGTGGCCCTGATCCGAGGAGATCTCAACACTATAGCAGCACGGCTGGAAGCAGTAGAAAAGACCTCCAACAAACATACCTGCCAGATCGCGGAGCTCCAGCCAGCTGTACACAACCTGCAACACCAAAACCTGCATCACGAACAACAACTATCAACGCTGGAAGACAAACGCTGCCAAACTAGCCTGAAAATTAGAGGTGTTGCGGACACCGTACCAGAAGCAGAGCTCCCACACCTTACCACGAGATTACTCACCGCACTGTTGAACCCGAAGACAGCCAGAACTATCCTGATAGACGGGATCTTTTGGGTACTGCGGCCAGTTAATGCACCTCCTAACACCACCAGAGACGTGGTAATCCGATTCCAAACACTCAAGGACAAAGCTGTAGTGCTAGAAGCCACCAGGGGCCACACAACATACTCATTTGAAGACATGGCCCTGTCCTTCTATGCGGACCTCTCGAGTGGGACGCTAGCATGGAGAAGGTCCCTACGCCAATTTACCACCGTACTGCGGCATCACCAAATTAAATACCGGTGGGGACCAGGCCGCACTTTACATGTCACCGCCGGGGAAACATCACAAGTTATCCATGACCTACAAGAGGCCACAAAGGCCCTGGGCAAACTCAACATCCCCATGGACTCACTTACATCAATGGGGACAACATCTGGGCCCGGGCACTCCTTCAGTAAAGATGCAGCCGGAGCCCCAGAGTTCGTGCCACTTCGTCCTCCCGCCGAATCCTACGCGACGGCTACGACCTGAACGGGGACTTACAATTGCAACACCAGCACCAGGACATTTCTCTCCTGGCACATATCACTACCCGAGAGAGGTGACTCTACTTATTTATTATTTTATTATTTCCCCCCCCTCTTTTTTTTCTACGCTTCCTATACTCTCCATCGAAGCACTTCCTGACCGGCACTGGCGGGATGACCACTACTCTCCACACTTCCCAAGATGCCAGTGGAAGAAGATCTATGAAGGCCACCCCGGAAGTCGGCAAAGACAACAAGACCTCACACGCACTGGACTTGGCGAAAGACTCACAGGCCAGGGAAGACCCACCACCCACAAACGGGGACTTACTTACCTACAGGTCTAACTATGATGTTTTCAGCCAACCTCTTAATCGGCATAGCAGAGAGCTCTATATACCGGGTTGGCCACTCTCAGTTAGTCACAGCACTCACTTTCTCATACACATAGCTAACCGCAAATACGCTACAATTACTGATGGATAACGAATGTGCGTCCCAAACAGCACAAGTTTAGTTAAATGCCTGCACCCAACATTATGAACACCAACACATAGTCACCCTAGGTAATCCGCGAACAGGTGCCATAACCCTGTACAACCAGGCACCAGGCTGAGGGTGCTAGGGCAAGTTACACACACGTGGTGTCTCAGCGAGACCATTATCTTCACTTTGATTATTATTGCAACACCACCCAAAGTCTAGTTTATGTCAACCGTTATAAAATTTTTGATTTGTCTTTGTTTAAATCCAGTGGCGCCCCGATATGGGCTCCACAACCTATCGTATCTGGATCTACTTCAGAGGGGCCGTGGCGTTACCATCACGTACACGGCTCCTCTTGAATCGATCCTTAGCCATAATATGGCACGGCGGGCCAAATATACCCAGGCACCACCGGGTTATATTTTATCAAACCACGACAATTTGTCTGCACAGTAAACGCGGACTTAGTTAACCAGTATTACTATCCTGTTATATTCTCCTTTTTGTTAAAAAAAAAAAGAAAAAAATGTGCAATTTACTCTTGCCATGATAATGTATGCTACTGAAAGCCTGTGACCGCTGTTGTGGCGCTACAGGTCATAATGTTATATTGTCTCATGCACACGAAAAATAAAGAATAATAAAAAAAAAATGCACCACTTTTATCGTTTTTCTCCAAATCAAAGGTTTTTGTAAATGTAAAATGCGTATAGTTTGTAAAACCACCGACCCCGCTGTACCTTCTAAAGTAACGCAGCTTATTTAAAAAATGACAAATACGGTTTACAAAATTAATGATTTTATTAATTGTACCACAAATTTTTTTATCTATCTGCTTGAATGCCCCTGTGGCCTCCAGTATGTTGGAATGACCACAAGGTGCTTAAGGACGAAATGAAGCGAACATTGCAGAAACATTAAAAATGGATACTTGAACCATTCAGTATCCAAACATTTTATTAAACACAATAAGGACCCAAGAATTCTTAAATGTATATGAAAAAATGTACCATACATTTATTAATACAGTCTCTTGTGCAGTCTTTAGTTACTGCTGTAGTAGCTTGGCGCCATCGCTTGCCCAACACTTGCGTGTCAGGGTGGCCCACCATCTTGGGGACCCCTGTCTCCATTTTGTTTAGTGAGGTCTTTGTGCCTGTCGCTTGATGCGGAGGTCTGGGTACCCCTTACGGTGGTCCCCAAACCCTAGTCACCCCCTCCTCCCAAAAATTCGGACTGAAACAAATTGCACATGTCTATTGTGCTGTACACTCTGTGCGGTTGGGATCTGGCGGCAAGGCGGCCATCCGTCCCCCGTGCCTCCGCTAGGCCTCATGTTGCCGCTGCGGTTCCTGGTCAGGCACAGTGTCACGAATGGTACCGGCGGGTCTGTGGGAACTTCCTCCATGCACTGGGCCCACTTGTGAGTAAAGTCCTGTAGTTATATTTAAGTTCTTCGCGGTTTTCGGGCTCACAGTGCAGGAGCCCAAGTGATGTGCGACTTATCTGCTAGCTAGTTTGGCTCCGCCCCTGTACTCTTATTTAAATCTACCCTGCCAGGTACTAGGTCCTATTCCATTTTGAAGAAGCCGTGTAAGGCAAAACGCGTAATATATTTTATATTGTGTATTTTATTATATTAAAGATTTTTTTGGTCACTTTACTTGTGCCAATCATCTTTTTATGCACTTTATACTGTTTTTACTTTTCACCTGGCATTTTATCATTCTGGACTCCAAGTAATCCTAGGTGGGGATTATACCACTAACGCTATCATCAAGGAGCAGTTGGTCTGCTCCTCCCTTGTGAGTACCATTTTATATATATATTTCATATACCATTGTTTTATCCAGTGAGCACTATTGGTTGTCTCCTTTTATTCTTCTCTTTTTGAGTGTTGAACATACCCCTGCCGGAGGAAGTCTATCCCATATACCATAAGTGGGGACTGTACCGCTGTACGCTCTTAATACTAGAGCTAGCTATAACTCTAATATTTGTGAGTTTATTACCATCTTGTCATTATTTGCTATATTAGACTTGACATATTACACTATTTGGTTCTCTATTTGTTTTGTCTTTTCATATGAGTGGATCTGCCCGGGCAAGGACAGCGAGGACATTATTCCTGACCAAGCACCTTATAGACTATCTGATCTTAATTAGATCATTCCAGTTAAGACTCTTTTATTTGGACTACCTTTTAATTTGATTTGCCCTTATCTCCTTTTTTTATTTTTATTCTTGTTGTATCCTAAGGGTCTCTGAGTGATTCCCTTTTAGGGTTGCTGCCCCACTTGTTATTAACCCCTTAAGGACCAAACTTCTGGAATAAAAGGGAATCATGACATGTCACACATGTCGTGTGTCCTTAAGGGGTTAAGCTCTTACTCTCTTGTTTTATTGCGCCCCTGGAGCCTGTGCACCCTAGGCAGCTGCCTAATTCGAATAACAGTCGTGCTGACCCTGGGAATACGGTTCTTCTCAAAAGTTTGCATACCCTTGGAGAATTGGTAGTATATGTACCATTTTTAAAGAAAACATGAGTTAGCAGGAAAAACACATTTCTTTTATTTTTATGGGATTCATATTCAACAGTAGGTTATAACAGAATGGCACAAACATAAAACCTTCATTTATTTCTGCTGTAACTACTGGAGGGTCAACTTGGCCTTGTGCTTAGGGTCATTGTCATGCTGGAAAGTCCAAGAGCGTCCCATGTGCAGCATTCGTGCAGAAGAATGCAAATTGTCTGCCAGTATTTTCTAATAACATACTGCATTCATCTTGCCATCAATTTTCACAAGATTTCCCATGCCTTTAGAGCTCACCCCTCCCAAAACATCCATGAGCCACCAACATGCTTCACAGTGGGGATGGTATTCTTTTCACTATAGGCCTTGTTTCCATAAAGATCTATTTTGGTCTTGTCACTCCAAATTACAGTGTTCCAGAAGTTGTGAGGCGTCTGAAGGTGTTCTCGGGCATATTGTAACCTGGCTTTTTTGTGGCATTGGCGCAGTAGAGGGTTCTTTCTGGCAATTTCTCCTGAGGTTACCTGTGGGATTTCTTTGTATCCCAAACAATAATTTTGGTAGTTGTGGCTCAAATCTCAATTGGGCTACCTGACCTTGGCTTGGCATCAAGAGATCCCCAAATTTCCCACTTCTTAATAAGTGACTGAACAATACTGACGGACATTTTCAAGGCTTTTGATATCTTTTTACATCCTTTTACATCTTCATAAAGTTCCATTACCTTGTTACGCAGGTCTTTTGACAGTTCTATTCTGCTCCCCATGGCTCAATATTTAGCCTGCTCCGTACATCCATGTGAGAGCTAACAAAAGCATTGACTATTTATACACAGACACTAATTGCAATTTAAAGAAGCCACAGATGTGGGAAATTAACCTTTAATTGCCATTTTAACCTGTGTGTGTCACCTTGTGTGTCTGTAACAAGGCCATTTGGGTGTTTTCTGTTATCATCATGATTTAAAAAGGAGCCAAACAACTATGTGATAATAAATGGCTTCATATGATCACTATCCTTGTTAAGGATATTTATGGGATGATAAATATTAAAATAATATCTTCATAAAAATTATAAAAAATGAATGTAATTGTTTTTATTATATCAAAAATTGATATATTGGCACTGTTCCCCTATTATATTAATTGAAAGCAAAGGGTTACCCATGATTTTTTACCCTTATAGACCCTGGAGTACGTTTATTAGAGGATTTATATTTCACACATTAATCACAAACTAATTATAAAAATATAATTTATTGTGACAAATAATAATAATAATATGTAACATGATAACAATCAGTGAATTAATTAGTATTACACTTTATACAAAAATGGCAATTTTTTTACACAATACAAACAGTTCACTTAGCAACAAATGTATAAATGCAAATTTCAGTAGGATTCATTACAGAGCAATTCAACTTGGTCAAGTTAGACATTCCTTAATGCAAGACAGACACTGCATCTACCAGAGCAGCACAAGGCAATAAAGACTTGCTGACTCACTGAATTAACTTTCTCACTGCTGGTTACAATTCTCACAGATGAATAATAGCTTTTAATATTGCAGTTATAATACAATATTTCTCATACCAGAATAATTGACCATTCCTTCCATCCAATAACCATAAGAATTATTCTAACCAGATTTTTAGCCTAGTGGAAAGTTTAACTTTCCTAATTAAAGATAACTATCCTTAATTTAGAATAAGTCCATATATGTCTGAGTAAAAGTTTGGCATGCTAACATTTTTGGCAAATTGACAGTAAATATATTATTCACATATTCTTTCTGCAGTTAAAGATCTGGAACAATATATTTCATAGCTAATTATGATTTCTAATAGTTGAAATATGGCAAACCTTTACCCAAATATATATTCCTGCTATTATTAATTTAAACTATCAAATGAAATAAAAAAACAGTATAATTATTCCATAAAGGTGTATGCAAGTATGAATAAGAATTGTGGGAAATAGGAAAATTTCAGACTTCTGAATTTTGAAGAATTTCAAGTTAAGTGTTAAGTTGGGAAAGATACAGAGAGTCACATGAGAGCTGTTAGATCTTAGAAGTTAGATGTCCCATCCTCAGAGAGTGTCTCTCTTTTGTCCTTAATTTATAAAGGAGAGTTTCTCTATATGTCACTAGCTGACAGTGACCAATAGAGTAAGGTGGGCGTGAATTTCCTACAGGCTATCATCTATATTTTGATCAGTAGGTAGCGTAAATACATCACAGAAAATTCTTGTCAGAGGGTCCATTTACTATTTGGTATAATGTGTTAACTGAATTTCGGGATGCGTTTCACTTCACAAGTCTTAATCTTTATGATACCCGTCTATCAAACCTGTCAGACTTCAAAGGCTTTTCTTTCGTTTTTTCCAGACTTACTATCTGGAATAAAATTAGGTTCTGAGCCTTAATTTCACCCTTCTTTACAATGGAACTTTTGTATCAGATCCTTAATATTTAAAAAGTAAATTAATTACTTAGTATTACCTGTCTTCTACATAGAAACATAGAAACATAGAATGTGACGGCAGATAAGAACCATTCGGCCCATCTAGTCTGCCCAATTTTCTAAATACTTTCATTAGTCCCTGGCCTTATCTTATAGTTAGGATAGCCTTATGACTATCCCACGCATGCTTAAACTCCTTTACTGTGTTAACCTCTACCACTTCAGCTGGAAGGCTGTTCCATGCATCCACTACCCTCTCAGTAAAGATACTTCCTGATATTATTTTTAAACCTTTGTCCCTCTAATTTAAGACTATGTCCTCTTGTTGTGGTAGTTTTTCTTCTTTTAAATATAGTCTCCTCCTTTACTGTATTGATTCCCTTTATTTAAACATGTATTTCTGTGTCTGGTTTTCTTGTGTGAAACTGTGTGTAGCACTTAGTAATGTTACACATGTGCTTTATACATGTCTATTACATATATTCCACTAATGTTAGTAAATAATATGGTATTTCTTCATTGATATTGTATCCATGAATATTCTAATATTATTAATTATTACTATTTACATATAATTAAACATAATTATAGTTATATGTGGATATATATATATATATATATATATATATATATATATATATAGAGAGAGAGAGAGAGAGAGAGAGAGAGAGAGAGAGATGTTTGTGTCTGGGTTGTTGCTTTCAACCCCCCTTCTACTGCAAACATCATGTTTTATCTTTGACAATGTTTACATTAGTCGCATTAGTTAGCACAGGCTTGAGTGAATAGAGTACAGAGAAGTAAAAATGTATGACTTTGCAATTTGTTACAAAATGGAGTCCCCTCTGTTTTAATGGTGACTTACAGTATACATTTTTAATTTCTATCTTTACACAAAATGTCTGCCAGTGTAAATATACTGACATCCTTATGCAATATTTTGAGCACAACTGTTAGTTATTTTCAAATATTTTTTTATATAAACAAATATGTTCTGGAAGCTCTAACAGTAGTAGATTCATCATGGGTAATTTCACGAAGGAACCGCGAGTAAGAATTGAGGAATTTTATTTTCAAAATGGCAGGTTCATTATTTTGACACAAATAGAAAATCATCATAAAATGTGGTTTCAGTAGGATGGGGCTACAGTCCACACAGTCAGGGCTACAATAGACCTCCTGAGACAACTGTTTGGTGAGCAGATAATTTCAATGAAATTCCCAGATTAATTGTCCGCCACGTTCATGGTGGGTGTATGTGAACAAACCACACACGCTTGAGCAGCTCAAGGAAAATATCCATGCAAAAATTTGAGCGCTAGTGCTAATGTTATGAACAAATTTTATGCTGTTTATGGGTTATTGGTATCTGATATATAAACTAACTATACTACTTATCAAGGTTATACTTCTTGTACTTTTTCAAATTATTTTAGATTTTGGAACTTTGATCCCTTCCTTTTCATAGGAATAAAAATATATCCAGTTTTGTACATATAGTCTGCAAATCAGTTTGTCTGCTGCAATGGGCATATGGGGCATTACCCTGAAGGTTTATCAACTTATTAAAAATTTATCAGTTTCCGCGAATGGTAAAATAAATATTAAATACAAGTCATACTGTGCCTAAAACAAGTGAACCTGCCAATATAAACTTAGCCCCTGCTGCTCTAGTATGTCTAAAATGAAATTTGCACTTTCTGAATTCAATTTTAGATTATTTATTGCCGAATGTTTTCTTTCTCAGTAACTTAGATTTCTCGTGACAAATGTTTTTTTTCTAAATTAAACAATGCGTTCATGAATTATGTATGTGACTCAGGTGGTTAGATTTACTAGGGAAAGCTGAAGAATGGAGCCTCTGTCTTATATTATTCTATAAAGCCTGTTTACCAGCTTCTAAATACTTCTCCATAGAATAATACTGTATTTTTCACCTCACACCTATCTGCTGGCACCAAGTTAGGGGGAAGCACATTATATTTCCAAGGCTCTCTACCACCTGTTACTTCCCTTTGAATATCATTCATAAGTTGTTTCCAATCGACAGATTGAATTCCATGTGATAACTGTCACTCTTGCTGAATTTTGGGAATTTTTAAAATAAATCAGAATATAATAATAATAATAATATTAAATCTTCAGTAATGAAGACTGATAATAACATTGAAGGCTCTTTCCATGTAAGGAGGAATTTAAGCACCTTAACCACTACAGGCCATTGTAATAGTTATGGTACTAGCAGACAATTAGGTTCATGACTCGGTTCTGTATCAAATCGTTTTCGGACACAAATTGAGGGTTGCTCTGACACCTGTGCCAAGCCTCTCGCTCCACCTATTGATAATTCTGAAAGAAACACAAAGGGCACCATAACAACTTAATTGAAATAAAGAAATGCCAAGAACATTTAATCCCAATGTCTCTTCACCAGTACCGGATTACTGTGTATCCTCCAACATACACTAGCTTCAAAATGGAAGCCTAGGACTGCTGTGGGCAGGGCCACCACTGATTGGCTTAGAGTGTTCAGCTGACACTCTCAGCCAATCAGTGACTAAAAATTCACAATACAAAAAGTCACTGATTGTCTGATGTCATCAGCTGACTGCTCTAAGCCTATCAGCGGTGCCCCTGCCCTTGGCAGTACTTGGCTTCCATTTTCAAGCTTCACAGCAAGCTGATGTTGCAGGGGGCAGTGCTGTCTGGCGCTTGAAAGGAGACTTTAGGGTTAATCATTCATTAACGATTTAACCCCTAAAGAAAGTCCAGCACCAAGGACCTCCTAGCACCATAACATCTTCATTTTATGGTGCCTGGACTGATTCTCGATGTTACATTTTCACATTAGCAACTCCAATTTTATACCAATTTATTTATTTGTAAAGTTAGTGTACAGAGTTGTTTTTCTGTATATAACAATAATATTCTAAATTCCTTTGAAACCTATGTTAGAATAAACTGAACCAATTGGTACAAACGATCATACAGCCGATCATCAGATCCGTTTACTTCACTTTGCTTAGAACAGATAATCCACTAAATGGATTACATAATAACTGTATAATGGAAGCCAATTCATTCTCCTTCTATTGCTCTCCAGAGTTTTTGGTCTTTCTCAGAGGCAGAGACTAGGGTTAAAAAAGCATTCAACACCCTACACTCTTAGGGATTACTGGCAGGTGTTACAACAGGCTATTGTCTTCATTTTTCTCCTCCTCTCATTTTTTGGCTTTTATTATTATAAGCAATTCTTAGATTCTCTACTTTACATAAAAACAAAATAAGTTAGTGTTTCTTATTTTTCTGATTGTACACACACACATATCACGTAAAATTCAGGAAATCCGAATTTAAGAGTACATAGCAACTTTGTTATGGGTCAAGCCGATCCCCTGTGCCTGTTTCTGAAAGTCTGTGCCGAGGAATACACCAATCATATGCTTCTCAATGAGAAGCCTCGGTTTTGGAACCTTGCATGCGTGCACGCACACAATCTTGGCTTCCCAATGCTTTTCAATATAGTGCAGCTTGTGCAGGCGTGAGCTAGCTCAACATGCTTGCCACTCCTGTTAGTTCTATAGAGCTAATGGAGGTAAAAAACAAAAACAAAAAAAAAACAAAAACTCCCAGGCTGTCTAAGTGACAGTAAGGGAGGCGTTCCTTCCCCTATTTTAAAATAGTTTTATAAACTGTCACAAATGTGACAGACTGAAGTGCTCTATGTGTCTATAGTATTTCTATAATAACCATCTGGCATTATCAGTCAGTTAACCTATGTTAAGTTTCACGCCACCTGGGGGGCAAACACTTTCACTGAAGTTGCCTCAATGATTTATGTAGCTTTTACTGTTAATGGATTTTGCAACAGGACCAGACAGTAAGTCAAGTCCTTCACTTTACCCCTTTGCTTTGGTCAGTAAGAACAAGGTCAATGTCAAAAATGTAAGTTAAGGTATTGGCAAACAACAGGGGTCAACCAGATTTACAAGCAGAATCAGCAATGGTATTCCAAGTGAAATACAATTGTGCAAGCGGCAAAACGGCTCAGTAGGTCTGAGTATTCAAACCAGTGTTAGAGAAAGGGTGTACATTATCTTGGAAGGCAAGATCAATCAGAGTGATCAGACTTACAATACTGTGCACAAAATTTCAGCTTTATTGTATGTTTATATTCTAACTATACTTCCCTTTTTTCAAAATAGTTTTACACAAAAGTGCTTGGTAGTTGGTTAAGCCAAGGAGGGGAAACTAGAATATAAACATTTGCTGGGACGATAACATACATATTTTATATGTTAAAATTATTACAAAGGATGGGACACTAGCTGTTACATTTAGCTTGATTAAAGTCCATCTCTCCGTATGCCTCAGATGTGGTGTGATCAGCACTGCCATCAGAAATCTTGGCGCCCCTTACACAGCTCGAGGCATGAGTCCCAGGGGCCTGCCCAGAGTCTGCCTACAGGGCTGTTGCGAGTCTGCCTACCTGGTCCGAAACTCATCCTGCCACCATCTCGCTGACACTTAGAACTGCATTAGGTAATGTAGTGCGTGTTTGTAGGGGATGTAATGTGTGTGTGTATGTGTCTTTGGGGAATTTAGTGAATGTGTATAAGGAACCAAGTGACATAGCCTTACATGTTACACGCGACAATATATGGCGCAGTGACTTATGGGGCTGGCATAAATTTTTTATCCAGGGCTGCTTTGTATCCCCAGTCCGGCCCTGATTATTGACAACTGGTAACAAAGTCTTCTGCCTCTGACATCAGGCTCTGTGTTTAACTACTTGTCATGACTTAATTGTAACTTGCTCCTTAAGTATAGGATTGCCTTCTATAGCACCTTGCTTTCACTTTCTTGTATGGGTTCTTTGTGATCTTGACTATGAAATTAGTCAGTGGCTGGTGGGTACATTGTGGAGAACTTGTAAAATTCTCAGTTGGTGACAAATTGTAAAATCTGTTCTACTCTGATGATTCTGTCTGGTTGTATGATAGCAGAAGGTTTGAACTTAAACACAGCAGCATCTCTGCTCTTAATGGTTTCAAATAATACAATTTTCCCTTCTGAATGCTGACTTCATGCCTGAATGCCTAATATTCTCCCACAATCAATGATACCTCCTTCCACCAATCTAGAACAACAGACTCAAAGGGTCACACCAGAGTCCTAAAGAACTTTAACTTGCTCAAAAGCTTTATGTGCGAAGAGTGTGTCCTCATTTGTGTTTTTTAATTCTGCGAAAAGTGCAGATTTTAATAGAAATTGACACTTTTCTAAATTAAGCTGGTTACACCCCCTTGGCTTTCAAGTAGACAAGAGGTAATGTTACTTCCTGGTTTGGTTAGCTCAATACAGCTGACCTCAAGATGCAGCAATTTCCAAGAGCACCTGACTTACAAAGACTTCTCATCGAGCTGTATTAGAAAGTATATGATTGGACAGCCACAGAAATTCTGGGCGGCTTTAGAAAGGGAGAGCTTGCCAAGGCAGCAGACAATATAACTGAAGGTTTTGCAAGCTGGTTTGGATATAATTCCAATGAAAAAAAAACAAACCATAATTAAATGCAGGTTTTCATTTGGGGTTTATCTACTCAATAGTGATTTCTTATTTATTTTGTATTTGGGCAGTGGAGTATTCCTTTAAGTGCTTTCAAACTTTTATTACTTTCTGTGTACTGGCATTTACATAGTAAATGATGGTCTGTGATGTTTAACCCCTTAAGGACACATGACGTGTGTGACATGTCATGATTCCCTTTTATTCCAGAAGTTTGGTCCTTAAGGGGTTAAACAGTTAGCATGATTAAATTGCTCAATGCCGTACCGTTACTGTTGAACTCTACAAATTCTGTTTATGGTCATCAGATGTGTCACTACCTACTGCTGGTCTCCTGAGTGTGTCACTAATGTTACCTAAATTAACAGTGTGACTGACTGTTCCTACTTGACATTTCAGTGCAGTGGTAGCATTGTGACTGAAGTGGATGTAACGGATCGCCTGGCACCCCGACTTGGTACCTCCGTTAATGGATGCTCCTAGTGCTTCCTGAGGACTCCAAGCACTCTGGCAGACACCACAATCACCGAATCCGAGAAACCTTTTAAATTCTCCCAAGCGTATGAATGCTGTAGACCATTGAATAGGAACCATACGAATAGGCTTGTACTCCTAGCAGTCAACTGGAACAGCATACAATAAATCCTTCCCCCAATAATGAGACGACACATCACTTTGAGGGTAAAACAGGAACTCTGGACTGGCTCATCCAGCCTGGCTTTTATTTCCAACTCACACATACAGGCCACACCCAGGGGGAGGCATAAAAGAACCAATGACATAGATGTTACCTCCCACACATCCCCTCCCCTTAGTGTGACACATAATCCCATTATGCATACAGTGTAAAATATACTTTTACACAACTTTCATAACTTTAAAACCATACATCACATTCACATAAAAATACATATCCACAATCAATCCATTCAGGGGAACAACATATTAAAAAATGGCATGAATCCGACCAGGGGTTCAAAAGTTACTAAAAGTATCTTTTGTTCCTTTCTGGCTGGCAGAAAAACATCCCCACAATGCACCCTGGTTTCCTCCCTTCTGCCCTGGAGTTAATTGGAGAAGTAATCCAATTACCCAGGACTAAAGGCAGACTCCATTAACCACATGGTTGCAAAACGACATAAAACACTTTAAAATACATAAAGTCACATTTACACATAACACACAGACATTTCACCTATCCCCAGATAGCTGGGATCTGCACGCACAAAACTACCGAATAGCGCGCAGATCCTACTCACACAGTACAATTGCCATGGAGCTAAAGTCTTTCCCATAGTCTTTCATTATATGAATAGGCTCCATGGTATGGCTATCTGGGGTATCACATTCCCATAAAGTCTGGTCCATAGTCCAAAGGCAAGAGGCGGGCAATCAGCCCCCTCCAAGGACACGTGGCGAGGTCGGTTTCGCCACACTTCTCCCCTTTACCCCCCAGACTAACAGGGTACTTGACCTCCTGCCGGTCAGTGCCCTTGTTAGTCCAGCAGCCCACCCACAAGACAGAAACAGCAGAGCAGCCCACCCACAATAAACAGTTACTACACCTGGGTGAGGGAGAATCTTGTCCAGGTTCAGGTGCCTCACCACGGCTGTGTGGGGGACTGGTAGGCTGCCATGGTAGGTTGCTGAGGGGGCAGAGACCAGCGGTACTCTGTCCTGTTGCCAGCACTACCACGGGAGTAGTCTGGTTGGAGCCTGGTTGCTGGAGACCGACTGTCTCCCCTTTAAATACACCGCTCTGCTGCTGGAGACCGACTGTCTCCCCTTGAGTTACACAGCTCTGCTGCTGGAGACAGACTGTCTCCCCTTTGGCTAAACAGCCCTGTTGTGGGGGGGCAGGACCGACCGTCCCTACCCCCTGTGCTGGAAGTGCAGAGACCACGGTCCCATCTGCACAGGTGTGGGGCTTACAGTCTCCCCCTGGTACATTAAGCTGCCGCTGGGGAGAGGTGGTAACCAGCTCCTCTCCCATTAGAACACTCTGCCCATTGATGATCCGCCACTGGGGAGAGGTGGTAACAATCTCCTCTCCCATTAGAACACTCTGCCCATTGATGATCTGCCGCTGGGGAGAGGAGGTAACAATCTCCTCTCCCATGCCTACTTTCAGTCTTTGTGGAGGGAGACCGACTGTCTCTCCTCCCAATTCAGTGTCCTGCTGCTGGGGAACGGAGACTGGGCTCTCTATTCCCAAAAAATCACGCTGCTGCTGGGGGGTAGGACCAACTACCTCTGCCCCCTGTAACTCAGCCTGCCGCTGGGGAGGGAGGACGCTGCTCTCCTCTCCCTGCACTTCACACTGCCTTCCCGGCATATCACTCTGCTGCTGGGGGGTAGGACAAACTACCTCTGTCCCCTGTAACTCAGCCTGCCGCTGGGGAATGGAGACTGGGCTCCCAATTCCCTGCAATTCACACTGCCGCTGGGGAATGGAGACTGGGCTCCCAATTCCCAACAAATCACACTGCCGCTGGGGAGGGAGGACGGCCCCTTCAGCTCCCTGTAACTTGGGCGCAGAGACCACGGTCCCATCTGCGCTGGTGAGGGGTTTACTGTCTCCCCTTGGTGGGTTAGGTTGTCGGTGGGGAGAGGGGGTAACAAACTCCTCTCCCTTACACACCTTCAACCGCTGGGGAGAGGGGATAACAGGCTCCTCTCCCTGCACCGTAGACTGCCGCTGGGGAGCAAGAACGGCACTTTCAGCTCCCTGTAACGCACACTGCCGCTGGGGATCTGGGCCGACTGCCCAGCATCCCTGTAGGGCCGGTAGAGAGACCGCAGTCCCATCTCCACCTGCCATCTGTGGGTCTTCCCAGGACCAATCCGTGAGGCCCCTCAACATTTGTGAGTAAGGGCCACCTGCTTCCCCACCTGCCAACTCTGGCTGCTGCTGGGGATCTGGGCCGGCTGCCCAGCATCCCGGTGGGCCCGGTGGAGAGACCTTGGTCCCATCTCTACCTGCCTGTTGTGGTTCCTCACAGGACCAGTCTATGAGGACCCCCACTTTGGGTTCCTGCCGCCGCCTCAGGGAAAGACGGCTAACCTCCTCGGATGCAGCCTCTACTCGGCTGCTGTAACGCTCCTGCTGCTGAGCATACTTCCTCTCTTTCGCCAACCGGAATTCTCGGTCCAGCCTTGTGTTTCGCTCGGCCATGACCTGGTTCCAGATCACCCGGCGTGTCTCCATGGGTATATCATCCCCATACTCGGCCACTCGCTGCCTCACCTCGGCCAGCCAATCATCTCCAGAGCCAGAACCTTCCATACTAGTCTGCTCCCAGGGGCGCTGCACGACTGCTAGCGTTGCCCTCAATTTGTAAATCCAAACGTACTGTGTCTCCGAGCTGCTTTACCTCGCACTAGGACGCCATCCCACCGCTTGCCACCAATGTAACGGATCGCCTGGCACCCCGACTTGGTACCTCCGTTAATGGATGCTCCTAGTGCTTCCTGAGGACTCCAAGCACTCTGGCAGACACCACAATCACCGAATCCGAGAAACCTTTTAAATTCTCCCAAGCGTATGAATGCTGTAGACCATTGAATAGGAACCATACGAATAGGCTTGTACTCCTAGCAGTCAACTGGAACAGCATACAATAAATCCTTCCCCCAATAATGAGACGACACATCACTTTGAGGGTAAAACAGGAACTCTGGACTGGCTCATCCAGCCTGGCTTTTATTTCCAACTCACACATACAGGCCACACCCAGGGGGAGGCATAAAAGAACCAATGACATAGATGTTACCTCCCACACATCCCCTCCCCTTAGTGTGACACATAATCCCATTATGCATACAGTGTAAAATATACTTTTACACAACTTTCATAACTTTAAAACCATACATCACATTCACATAAAAATACATATCCACAATCAATCCATTCAGGGGAACAACATATTAAAAAATGGCATGAATCCGACCAGGGGTTCAAAAGTTACTAAAAGTATCTTTTGTTCCTTTCTGGCTGGCAGAAAAACATCCCCACAATGCACCCTGGTTTCCTCCCTTCTGCCCTGGAGTTAATTGGAGAAGTAATCCAATTACCCAGGACTAAAGGCAGACTCCATTAACCACATGGTTGCAAAACGACATAAAACACTTTAAAATACATAAAGTCACATTTACACATAACACACAGACATTTCACCTATCCCCAGATAGCTGGGATCTGCACGCACAAAACTACCGAATAGCGCGCAGATCCTACTCACACAGTACAATTGCCATGGAGCTAAAGTCTTTCCCATAGTCTTTCATTATATGAATAGGCTCCATGGTATGGCTATCTGGGGTATCACATTCCCATAAAGTCTGGTCCATAGTCCAAAGGCAAGAGGCGGGCAATCAGCCCCCTCCAAGGACACGTGGCGAGGTCGGTTTCGCCACAGTGGACTTTATGGTTGTTTTTTTTTATTTTTATTTAAATTGCTGGAAATCATTTCTCCAAGAGGTTGATGATAAACAGTAACCTGGTTCAATCAGAGGTTCATGGGGATTCTGCCCTTCCTTTTACTTAATGAAAATAACTAGCAGACAATGTATTACAGTATCACGAGCAAGGCAGAGCGAAAGCCTGAGTCATAGCTGGATGGATCAGAAGGATAACTTTTACGTTGGAAAAATTCTTAGCTAGATGTAAACATTGTTTTGCATTTGTGTTTCTTGGAAAGTTGGGAGTTGATTTTATAAAGACTGACAATGATTGCATGCAGACTGTGAGCTGGATTCCCAGTAGGTCCGAAGAAGCCTCACGAATGTATTGTGGTTCCTATTTGACTACACGCTCAGCTGTTAACGATGACAGAATAAAATAAAGCTATTTACATCAAGGATATTGTTATATTTCCTCAGTGGATGATTCACTCATTAAACTAGCTCTGTGCATTGACGGAACAGGTTTGCTGACCAATTGCATGGAGCAATTCAGAAATCAAATCCATTAAAAAAAACAAATCAGCAGGAAGTCATAATGGTTGTCAATATCCTATTTACCTTAACAGGCAACCTTAAAATGGATTAGGTCGTTCTCAGCTTCATATTATGACGCACTCCTGTGAACCCAGGTCATATTTATGAGTAAACAGGGAGCTGGCTGAACTCACCTGAATGTGCATAAGTAGGGTGCTGCTGGGAGACAGTTTATACAATAAAAACAGGAAATCCAGCGTATTCCATTATCCCCTAAACAGCAACTTCAGTGCTCACAGATTGTTAGTTTATTTTTTTTATTTTTTTATTTTTTTAAAACACCTAATCCAGGCAAAAAATAATGGGGATTTAATTACATTATGTGTTCATACATTGCATAAGCCTGCCACAACATCAATGTACCCCATCTTTGGCAGGCTAGATGTAATTTTTCCCCCAAGTAAGTAGCTCATGAAGCAGACAGTAGACTGTGAGAGTAGGACCTGCCAAAGATGGCGTACATTGACGTTGTGGCAGGCTAAAGCAATGTATGAACATATAATGTAACTAAACCCCCATTATTTTTTGCCTGGATTAGGTGTTTTTAAAAAAACCTAACAAAATCTGTCAGCACTGAAGTTGCTGTTCAGGGGATAATTGAGTGCGCTGGATTTTCTGTTTTTATTGTACATTCCAGGTTATATTGGCAGATATAAGCAATTGTTTGGGTGTGGTGTGGCCGTGGTGCAATCAGCAGAAACATTCTAAGGTAATTGCTCCAGTTTTAGCACTCGGTCCCAAAATTGTTATTTACATAAAACAGTCGGCTGGATGTTACGAGCACAGGCAGTAGTGTACGTACAGCTCCAACTCACGGTCCTGATGAAAATACAGATGGCGGTGGCATTCAATACTTCCTGTGAGTCACAGGCATATAATTTGAATCATGGTAAAAGCTCTATAAAAGTGCACAAAGTCTCTCTATTTACGTGTGCTCTACCATTAAAGAGAAATGAACAGCAGGAAGTTATTTATTTTAAACCACGCAGTCGCAGAGAGCTTTTTTCTCACACCCTCTCTGCACAAAATATAATTTTTTTTTTTTTTTTAAATTCTTTATTTTGGTAGTGCGCATAGATATTACAGATAGGCATGAGGTGCCCCGAAAGCAATCCCCAGGCATTTTCCACGCTAAACAAGCGGGACCAGTGATTAACAGGCACAATTTTTTTTGTTATGTTATAGTCAGCCTAAGGTCAGCTTACACAATAGATTTATATGGTAATAAGGCTTAGTCATAGTCTACACTAGTTGTACAGATGTCGCATGCTAGGGTTTTAGTAGCTGTACAGACATGTTAGGGCCTAGGCATTGTAAATGATGGTCATGCTAGATATTTGTTAGTCGCTTTCAGGCAGTAAACGGTCGCTTTAATGCTATGGTCAGTCGCTTTAGTGCTCTCATCGGTCACAGAAATAATAGCATTCGTCGCGTTAACTGTTGTCACTTTAAACATTTGTCGCTTTGTCATCATACATTTTAGTAGTATCAACAGTCTCTGTAATACTGTCGTTATTATCACCCATGCCAGCCCGGGCTATCCGCTGTGTCCCCACGGGGGGCCGCCATTTTGATGGTCTTGAGACCGTACTCGGGGGGGGGGGGGGGAGTCCCACTGTCAACCGGTGCCAGTTCAGCTCGTTTAATGTAATGTAGCGGGGGAGCAGGCGTCTGACCGCTGTTCAGCTCTGCTGTTCTGTGGGTTGCACGCTGGTGTCACAGGGGCTGCAGCTGCTTTATGGCGTGGATGGGCCATTGGAGGTCTGGGTCAGCCGTGATGGGAGGCTCAGTGTAGTTTTTGTGCGGTCGCTGGGTGGCAGGTTGGACGAAGGGTGAGTGATAGGTCCAGTTTCTTGCAGGGGCACCCTGCTCGTTCCTTGCAGCCTGCTGTTATCAGGGCGCAGGATAATTCTGTCCCCCCTGTGTGGCTGATGTCGGTATGGACGGTTGTTGGGGTAGATGGTAGGGATTTTAATCCCTTGCGTGGCAGTGTCTGGGGGCTTCAGCCGCGGTATCATTCGCTTGCACAGGGAGGGTGCTGATCCTCTTCCTCTCTCTTGTGCACATGGCGGCCGCCATTTTAGGTGCAGCGGTTTCGTCCACTGTGGCTCGAGCAGGCTTTTAGGGTGAGGACCGGGATCACCCCCCCGGTCCATAGGGGGGGGAAACGGGGCCGGATCTGCTTGGGTTCACGCTCTGGGCTGGATGCTGGAGTGCAGGATAGTGGGGCAGCGGCCGTCCGCCCCACTCACCGCCGGAGAAGGCCTCTGCTTGAGACACCAAAAGCCTCTCCGCCAGGGGACTGAAGCCAGGAGAGCCAGCCTCTCCCTGGTTCCAGCAGTCGTTCTGCGTCGTGCGCCGTGGCTGTCGGTCAGTTGGTCCAGAAAATACATGTTTTGAGTTCACCATTAGGTTTTAGGTGCAGGAGCTCCACTTGCCTGCGACCGTCCAGCTCGGCAGTCCGGCCCCGCCCCCACAAAATATAATTTATTAATAAACATTTAGATGTTAGTTGCATGAACATGGGAGTTAGAGATATAAATGTAAATGGGTCCTCCAGTATCTCCTGGTAATTGTGCAGATCAGGTAAGTCTGACCTTCCTCTGAACAACCTATATTAAAGAAGGGGAGCATAGCATATACATGAGAGAAATGTTATTATCTTGCACATAAATGGAAATAGGTACCTTTTCAAAATATATGAGAGTTATATGACTATTTGTTAGCTTTTCCGACACCACCATCTTCAATTAGAAGCTTGTTACATCTGGTTATATATTTTACAGGTATATTAGGCTTGGCGTTTGGTTATCTCGCTTGGTTACCTTGTTGTGGATCATTTAAAAAAAGGAGTAGCGAGATCCGAGTTTAGGGCATTGTGTAAAGCTCTACAGGGTTTACCGGTCACATTAAAAAGTTAGACATGGCACGGCTTAAAATGCTGACTCTTGAACACCTTCAGGGTTGTGGTGAGCAGAAGAAGGTGGGGACTCTCCTGAGTGAGAGTGCGAGTAGGCCGAAGGACCATAGTCTCTTGCAAACGTTTCACTGATACATTCATGTCAAGAAATAGTTTCCTCACAATATAACTCTTCACACATTTGGATATGACGAAGCACCTACTTGATCTTTTGTATATCTTTTGATACCAGTAAAATTCCAAAGCAATATTTCCTCTTTATCCTATCCATAAAGGGTAGAATGTACCTATCAAACTCATACGAGAGTCATACGAACGTTTTCTGTTCCCTTTCATTTAAGATAATATTAGTGAAATAGTGTTTATGGAGTTGTGGCTGTATGCTATGGTAACAGTTTCTTTAAAGTAAAAACATTACTGGTTAGTTTGTGCTGTATCAGCAACACAATATCGAGTGATAAATATCGCAGAAATGGGGCAGTAATGAAACCTTTTGATAATATATGAACATCTGAGTTTTTTTAATGGAGCAGTTGTTAGCTTACCGTACATTATAAAGTGATGTGTGAATAAGAAAATGTAATTCTATCCAACATTGTCGACATAGCAAGTATAAATATCATGCCATTTTTTATATATGCAGTCATGTTATGCTGTTTTTACCAATCAAATATGCACCTCTTGATTGAATTATAGGGGAAATTGTGTAACTTACGTGAAAGGCTTCTCAATGAGTCCGTTGATGAAGCACATATGGCCTTGACATTTGATACCATGAGCTAAGTCTTGGATTAACAGTTGTACATGTCTTATGTTCAGAAGAGTTTTCAGCTAGACTGGTAAGAGAGACAGGAAGGAAAATAATCAAGTATATTATATCGCTCTTAAAGATTCATAGTTTTGTCAATATTCCAATAACAACATAATATTCAGATCCAGGTTGGATGTAGGACCACAGCATTGAATGCTGAGTGGGCTTTAATTGTACTTGTATTGTATTGAAACTATACCAAATACCAAAATCGTCAGCTATCTGCGCAAAATAACTACCAATAGAAAAGAAAATCTAATAATAAAAAAGATTAAAGTATTAAATGTTTGAGACCTTCAAACAGCAAGTACCCTACGTATTTGTGGGTATTTTTATATATAGAGTTTTTACTCAACATTTACTATAGTAAGTGTTCTTAATGTTGGAATGTTTATAAAATTGTTTTAGCATTACTATCTGCACAATTGGTGTGGGTATTATATCTGCAAGTCTAGTGAAGAATGCTAATCCAGTTTAACCCCTTAAGGACCAAACTTCTGGAATAAAAGGGAATCATGACATGTCACACATGTCATGTGTCCTTAAAGGGTTAATCTAATATGGGACACCTCTGTATTATGTGAGTTTTTCTTCGTGTTAACCATTTTTCACCACACATGTATCACGAGTTGGCATTTTTGTCTTATAATATTTATTTATTCTTTCCCCCATCTGTGCATGCTGCAATTATTTAAATAATGAATTACGCAACACACATTTTAACAAGTCGCTGATGAAACATATTTTAGCATCTTATCATGGGTTACAAAAACCATGTAGAAAATTGAAAGTCAGTGAAAAGGCAATTTTTAAGCGAATCAGAAGGAAATAATTAACCAGCTTAGGTCACTGACTGAAAAATTATTAATGTGTTCCAGGAATTCTTATGCATTCAATTTTAATTAAATTAGTACAAATGTCTGAGTATATGTCCTTGGTTTGTTAGCTTAAGATCAATCAGGTGAAAAGCTATTGATAAGCATTCTGAATCAATAAATGCTCTCAGTGGTGATTTATTGATAGACTAAGAAATGTTAGTTTAATGGCATGTTGTATTCCTGGGAATATTTGCTCTTCCTAACAAATTTGAATATGGTTCTCCTTAAATATTATGATAATATTGCCAATATATTCTGTAGTACTTTACAACGAATAAACAAACAAAAAAAATATTAACTTTAAATTATGACAAGTGTGGATTTAGGCATACAGGAATATGTGGTGATAACAATCCTACTTAGAGTTTACGATCTTCAGGAGGTGTATAACTACACAGGGGGTAAAGTGAAATGTATGCAGAAGATAAAATCATCATATGTACAATCTATATTTAACAATGTTTTAATAAATGATGTGATGTGTATGGTAGTTATTGAAAAGAACATAAAAATAGTAGTTGGATTGGAGGCTAGTACAAGTCCTAAAGGTTGATGTAGGGCCGGGGTGCCGATAAGGTAGATCCCCAAATGTTTTAAAACTACAGCTTCCATGATGCTTTGCCATTCTAAAGCACCACAGGAGTTGTAGTTTTAAAACATCTGGGGATATGTCTTTTGGGCATCCCTGATGTAGGGTATTCTATAAAAGTCTTGTAATTGATAGTTAGAGAGGTGTCGGCAAACAGGGAACAGGGAACAGGTAAGGGTTACTGGTGGAACAGTGAGGTCAGAGGCGTAACTAGAAACCACGGGGCCCCTGTGCGAAAACTGCCCTGGGCCTCCCCCTCCCAAACGTTGCCATCCCCACACATGCAGACAAACAGATACACATGCAGACACACACATATACGCAGGCACACACATACAGGCACACATACGCACAGACACACACATACATACATATATACATACAAACACATACATACAAAAACACATGTACAGACACAAAGACAGACCCACACACATACATACAGACACACACAGACATACACACAAACACAAAACATACAGACACACAGACACAGAGACACACAAGAAGACACACACATACAAACATATACAGAAACACACAAACACAGAGGCACACACATACAGGCACACATACATACAAACACACATACATATATACATACAAACACATACATACAAGCACACATGTACAGACACGAAAACAGACACACACATACATACACACACAGACACACATACACACAAAAACATACAGACAGAAACACATACATATAGATACACACATACATACAAACACATACAGACACACAGACAGACATACACACACATACATATAAACACATACATACAGATACACATACAGAGAAACATTCCTACAGACACACATACATACAAACAAACATATACAAAATGTTTTAATCACCCTCCTGTTTCCTACCTTTTAGGTGCAGAAGGGTGACTTCTCTGGGGTCCAGTGGCTCAGCCTGATGGGAGTCAGAGTTCCCACTCTGACTCTCTCCTTTCCTTCTGGCTACCGGTGTAAGCTGGTTAGAGTGACCGGGGTAGTCACTTCCTCCCAGCTGTGATGTCATCTCAGGGGGCCTTGACACACTGTTAAAGCACCACAGTGTTGACAATGTCCCGTCGTAATTAATTTCCATCGTGTGGCCCTAAGAGAATAAGCCACCCGATGGACCCCTTAAGATATGGCCCCGTTCTACCGCACGGGGGGTAGGGCGGTGCAACACATGGCGGCAGGCACCGCGGTCATAGGGGTTGGCAGGGCTGCCAGGTCCCCTGGAGTGGTAGGCCCAGTCGCAGATGCGATCGCGGTAGTTCCGACCACTGAGTGAGGTCAGAAGGCTTATTCTTGCAATCTCGAGATAAATCGGGTACAATTGTTGAGAATGTTATAGACTTAATAAAACGATAATTTTAAGTTAATTTACTTCCATCTTATCTAGAAATAATTTATAATGTAGTGTTTTAATATGGGTCATTGCTAATAACCTACTCATGTTGCTTTCTTAAGGTGAAAGACGCAAAAACCACCATGTGCTTTAGGGGATTTCATGACGGCAGAGTAGGCAAGTGCCTAATTTACCCAAATGTGCCATGTCTGGGGGGTAGTGTGTGGCGAGGGAGCTGTGTGCCCATGGCCCCTCATAAGGTTTTACACCAAAATACAAAGGCCCTGGAGGTGCCCAGTCGCCTGAAACCATATTTAACCAAACAGGTGTCTAAGAATTCCTAGCTATCCTCCCCCCCCTCCCCACCCCCCACCCCCCTCCCCCCTCCCCCCTCCCCCCTCCAAAAAAAATGTCCTTACCTTCACACTAACTATACTAACAAAAAACAATAAAAATATACACCAATAACTTAATGAAAACAATAAACTACTGGCTGGAGTGCTCTGCACAAACTATTTTAGACTATTTGCAGACAAATGATTCCCCCACCATGAATGCTCAGTGTGAGCAACGTGACTGGTTGGCTTAGAAGCGAAAAAAAAGGCTTCCAAAGACAAACTTCGGTGGTAAAGGTATGATAACACTCATGGCACAACAGTGAGCTTAGTGGTTATGGTGCTCGAAGTGTTCATTTAAAAGCACATCCCCTTTCATTCAGTTTGTAGTGTTTAACAGCTGTGATGGTGGAGTATCATGTATAGAATTCTATTTTTTTTTTAGTAGGACTCTACACTAGTTGAGTTTTTTTTATTTTTGCTTCTGTGCATCAAAGATGTCTATACGCTAAACAGGCAAATGTGGAGAATTCATAAGGGAACAACAAATGTCAAAATAGCTGAGCTGGAACAACAGCTGAGATTTTATTTCCAGTACTCCTATTTTAGTCCAAAGGTTCCAATAATCAGTTCTCCAAAATTCCTGGTTTTTATAACCCCTAACAAATGAACAGTTAAGTGTCAAACCTAAAATGGCAATAGCAGTTAGTATATTTTCTATAACGTTTTTCTTTCATCTAATTAACTACAGTGTCAATAGCAGCAAAAGTACAAACTGTTTCACATTGGACAGGAATCAGTAATATATGTGTGTTGGTGGGACACACAGAAATTATTCCTTCTGGTATTGTAAGATTTTGATAGAAGGATTTAATGTGTTGCTGATACTTTTCCAGCAATGTAAAGGATTCAAAGTATTGTGTGTGACTAAAGACTAATTTGGCTATGTTAATTTGTTTAGTACATGTGTTGCACATATGTTTCCCATGGATAAAGAAGCATCTCTTGAAGGATCTCTGGTAGGCTTCTGCCAGGCCAGCTGCAAGACCACCATCTGAGAAAAGACACCTGTTCTTCTGCAACATCTTACTGCAAGAGGAAGTTTGATGTAGAGACTATAAAATGTGGCATGAACTGAAAAGCTGCCGTGCAGACATTTAAAGGAAAACTGTACTAAGGAAAAAGGACACATTTTATTTACTTTAATATACTTTAAAATCAGATTTTGAAGGTTTATAGGCACACTTTAGTCACCAGAACCACTGCAGCTTAATGTAGTTGTTTTGGTGTCTACAGCATATCCCTGCATGCATTTTCAAGGTAAACACTGCCATGTTGACACTGAGCACTCCCCATATTGTTTAAATGCATCTTTTCGGGAAGATGCTGATTGGTGCAGTGCACCAGCCCCCTGATGCTTTCGTATGGGAAAGCATTGGATTGGCTGAGATCATCAAGATTGATCATCTCAGCCATGAAGAAGGTGATACTGGCTCAGCAAAAGAGAATAGATAAGTTAAAAACCATTTTCATACAAATCTGAGCAGGGTCCTAAACATCCACTCCAAGGGGACCTAAACATCCACATCAGCACTATAGTGTTAGTAATATATGTTTGTATTCCTAACACTATGGCGTTCCTTTAACCCCTTCACGACCTCGGACGAGAAGGGTATGTCCAGCAAAAAACTGCAGTTAATGGGTACGTCCTCGGTTAAAATGACCAGGTACTCATCTGGACCGGCGATCCGCAGTGATCCCGGTCGGGGGGCACTGTCTGAGATCCCTGCAGCAGCTCCGGCCTCTCCGGCCCTCCAGGGCCACAATAGCAATCTATGGAGCAGCCAGCAGGGGGACGGTCTGAGCAATGCGGCAGTCCCCCTGACACCTAAAAGGGTAAAAAAATAATAATAATCAAATAAATATATTATACATATATTATAAATGTATAATATATTATAAAATAATTGTATAATATATTATACATATATAATTCACATATATGATTTCATTATAAGTGTACTTTGAGATATATACACATATATCTCAAAATACACTTATAATGTAATCATATATATGCATTATATATGTATAATATATAATAAAATGCCTTAAGTATATTTTATAATATATTATGCATATATAGGAAATAAAAATGTGTGTGCGTATATATATATATATATATATATATATATAGAACATGGGGGGGTGGTTGCACTCACCTGAACATGCTTAAATGGGGTGCTGCTGGGGGCCATATTATACAATAAACAATACACAAGATCCAGCGCACTCTCCTATCTACTAAACAGCAACTTCAATGTTGACAGATTTTATTAGTTTTTAAAAGTTTTTTTAAAAAACACCTTATCTAAGCAAAAAATAATGGAGATTTAGTTACATTATATGATCATACATTGCATAAGCCTGCCACAACGTCAATGTACCCCATCTTTGGCAGGTCCTACTCTCACAGTCTAATGTCTGCTCTTATGAGATTAAGCCACTTACTTGGGGGGGAAAATTCCATCTGAGGCTCTCTGCAGTACAAGACTAAATAGGGACCTGAGATGAGGCACCTGTGACAGGGAGGGGTGCAAAACCAAGGAGTTGGCTAGACTCCCAAATATATATATATATGGAACATGGGGGGGTGGTTGCACTCACCTGAACATGCTTAAATGGGGTGCTGCTGGGGGCCATATTATACAATAAACAATACACAAGATCCAGCGCACTCTCCTATCTACTAAACAGCAACTTCAATGTTGACAGATTTTATTAGTTTTTAAAAGGTTTTTTTTAAAAACCCCTTATCTAGGCAAAAAATAATGGGGATTTAGTTACCTTTTAAAAACTAATAAAATCTGTCAACATTGAAGTTGCTGTTTAGTAGATAGGAGAGTGCGCTGGATCTTGTGTATTGTTTATTGTATAATAGGGCCCCAAGCAGCACCCCATTTAAGCATGTTCAGGTGAGTGCAACCACCCCCCCATGTTCCATATATATATATTTGGGAGTCTAGCCAACTCCTTGGTTTTGCACCCCTCCCTGTCACAGGTGCCTCATATCAGGTCCCTATTTAGTCTTGTACTGCAGAGAGCCTCAGATGGAATTTTTTCCCCAAGTAAGTGGGTTAATCTCATAAGAGCAGACATTAGACTGTGAGAGTAGGACCTGCCAAAGATGGGGTACATTGACGTTGTGGCAGGCTTATGCAATGTATGATCATATAATGTAACTAAATCCCCATTATTTTTTGCCTAGATAAGGTGTTTTAAAAAAAACCTTTTAAAAACTAATACAATCTGTCAACATTGAAGTTGCTGTTTAGTAGATAGGAGAGTGCGCTGGATCTTGTGTATTGTTTATTGTGTGTATATATATATATATATATATATATATATATATATATATATATATATATATATACAAAACAAATATAGCTTGGCACTCACCCTCTCTCAATAATGAAGTTGTAAATGCCTTGGTGCTATCCCACGTTTAAGGGATATATATGTAGAAATAAGGGAAGCACTCTCCGGTCTTAATAAAAGGTCCTTCAGTATTTTATTTCCAAAACATGGATTTACAAATTTCGATCGACGTTTCGACCCCTCAGGGTCTTCCTCAAGATCTTGAGGAAGACCCTGAGGGGTCGAAACGTCGATCGAAATTTGTAAATCCATGTTTTGGAAATAAAATACTGAAGGACCTTTTATTAAGACCGGAGAGTGCTTCCCTTATTTCTACATATATATATATATATATATATATATATACACACACACACACGTATTATATGTATGTCCATATATATATATATCCTGTATACACACACACACACACACACACGTACTATATAAATATATATAATATAAATAATATTAAAAAATATTCAATATATATATGTATATACACACACATTCTACATTCTATATGTAGAGTAATGTCTCACGAGTTCAACAGTAACCCTCAAGTATAGGTTTTATGGTGATTTGGAAAGTTACAGGGTCAAACATAAGATTTGCCAATTTCTATTTTTGTAAATTGTTATTTGCCAGAGTGGCTTTGTTGCCTTTGAGACGATATGGCAGCCCAGAAATGAAAATTAACCCTACCATGACATACCATTTGAAAATGTAGACAACCCAGGGTATTCAAAATGGGGTATGTCTAGTCTTTTGTAGTAGCCACTTAGTCACAAACACTGGCCAAAGTTAGCATATATATTTGTGTATGAAAAATGCACAAACGGGCTCCTAAATGAGCAATAAAGGCAATTCAGCGACCCTAAACTACGATCCCTCGACACCACAATATTGGGAGACATCCCTAACTCGCAACCCTGTGGTGTGTTCGCCCATGACCGGTGGGAAACCCCGGAGTAGAGTCCATGGCCTACAAGAGGCCTAACAGCAGCGCACGAGGGGGAGGCGGCCGATCCCTCTGCCTGCTAGCGAGCCCTCACCCGGGAGGGCCATCCTGCACCTTCTCCCCCCCCCCAGCCAGTGGGGGTTATCCTGGCAAAACACAAGTGGTGTCTCACTAGCGAAGTTCCTGCTACTATACACTCGGGGCTACCCACCGCCAAAACCAAGATGGCGGACGCCTCGTGCAACCCACTGCCTCAAACTAAGCGACTGTCCCTGCAGGAGAAGCTTGACGCTTTACTCACAAACTTTTGGTCCACATTATATACCATGTCATTGCTATAGAGTTTCAGTCAACGTCATTTATTTATTATCCTCTTATTTTTTCATCATTTTTAATGTTGTCTACGAGCGATCATGACGAGAGAGGGTTAAATTCCTTCACAACTTTGGACTCAGCTTATGTCACTAAATACTGTGACGTTCAACTCTTAATCATACTAAGTCTCTGTAGTCTGAACATAACTAAAAAAAGGGATCTAACTCTCTGCCAGTATGCTATGTATGCGTACTACTTCACTGCCCTCTTCGGGTGGGTTCCAATTTAATTTTCATTATCCAACTCTGCGGTACAACTTTGCATATATTAAAACATCTTTGAGCTTCTATAATTGCAGTCAATGTAACTTACCAACATTGACTAACTGTCTCTATAAGAGCGATTGAGCTTTAAAACTCAGAAAGGGTTAAACACCCTTTCAGTTTTGGACTTATCTTACGTCACAAAATTCCTTCACTGCCATTGGCCAATCGAAACAGCGTTTTTTTTTAACCTTCCAATCAGGTGACTGTATGCCCTTTAAATACTTGGCCATGTACCACACATCGGTTCCCCTCTGATGAGTTGTGGGCGAAACGCGCGCGTCGGGGACATCGGTGATTCTGTGCTAACTTGCAGTGTGGGCTCAAGACCGTTTTTATGCCTACTACCCTCTGAATTCTGTTCACTGAATACTGGCTTGGCTACACTTAGAGGGTTTTTTTTCCCTCCATGATATTAGACCACGTTTATGTTAATTTGGTTTAGCCAATTCGTCAGCTTCTACTCTAGCAGACCACAATTGCACCATTGTCTTGTTGCAGGTCTGCAATCTTGGAGGTACACTGAAAACTTGTGAACAGGTCCTCCTATTTTGCTACATTATTGCTACGTATATGCTACATATGTTAAGGGGACATCAGTGATTCTGTGCTAACTTGCAGTGTGGGCTTAAGACCATTTTTATGCCTACTACCCGTTGAATCCCGTTCACTAAATACTGTCTTGGCGACACTTAGAGGTTTTTTCCTCCATGATTTTAGACCACGTTTACGTTAATTTTGTTTAGCCAATTCGTCCGCTTCTACTCTAGCAGACCACAATTGCAACATTGACTTGCTGCAGGTCTGCAGTATCGGAGGTACACTGAAAACTTGTGAACAGGTCCTCCGTTATTGCTACGTATATGCTACATATGTTATGATATAACAACATTACCACTACGCTGCATCTACTAGTTTTTGCAGTGGCTGCAACTACATTACGTGATTGGTCTACTAAACTGGACCAGGGGACATTGGTGATTCTGTGCTAACTTGCAGCCTCTGAATCCCGTTCACTGAATACTGGGTGAGAAAACTATACAGCCCGATTTAATCCACAATCAGGTCCCTCACAGGATGCCTGTGCACTAGTCATTTGATCTTATTGGCGATATTCAGAGTTTTTTTCCTCCATGATTTTAGATCACGTCTATGGTAGTTTTTTGTTCAGCCAATTCGTTAGCTTCTGCTTTAGCAGACCATAATTACAACATTGACTTGTTGCAGGTCTGCAGTCTCGGAGGTACACTGCAAACCTGTGAACAGGTCCTCTGAATTTGCTACATTATTGCTAAAACTGTACCTAGTTTATACACAGATTTAACATACTTATATTACGCTATATCCATTACCAATTTATAGTGGGAATAATTTGGCCATTATACCCTATTCTCACTTGTATATAAGTTTATATTCACTTTTTGGTTTGTATATAGTATATGTATTTATTTCTTTTAAAATTTATTTAATAAAAGTTAATTTTTAATCAGGGCACTCAATTATTCCTCTTTTTGTTATTACTACCATGGTAGTTATTGGTGGGTTAACCCCACTTTAGAGTGTTTCTCTTTATGCTTCCATCCCTCCTTTTTTTCTTCTAATTTGGTCCACATTAGCTGCACGTCGGCACAAGCCTGCTGGAGCCCACCCAGAACCTCCCTGGCCACTCACTACAGTGCAGCCCGCGACTCCAAGGTGACGCCCTGGGGCGGCATTGCCACTAGGGGAGAGGAAACAGAGGACATGTAAACAAACACGGCGCCGAAGAACCCACCGGACACGACCCAGCAACCGCTCTGAATCACGGTCCCAACTGGGTTTAAGCACCTAAACGCAACTTAACACCACGGGAGACCACAACTCTACGGAAATGCAAACAACCACCTACAGGACCTCGAGCAGCGACTGGTGAGCTAAGGGGTACCTCATGCACGAAACACCACAGGTCTCCCTCTAGAGGACTTAATAACTGCTTTGATGCAATGCCCAGACAGGGAGTAGGGTGAAGAACCTCCAAGCGGGGGACAGCTTGCCTACTGGATACCGACCACCTGTTAAATCAAGGGTCGACACGACAATAATTAACGGTAAACTAATGCTAGAATGATATACTTTCTAATTGTCTTAAGCGTTCTCTCTTTTTTCTTTTTGTGGCATGAGCCCTGACGCTAACAAACTTATCTACTTGCCCTCACATGTTTTACCGCTAGCAGTAATGGGTGTGATATTCACTCAGCAGACACTAGTTTATGTAATTCGATCAGAATATGTTTTCAGCCTATGTAATTTCCTTGCATTCTATTATATATCAACCTGTCTTACACATAGAGAGGCTTCCCATGCCGGTAGGCTTATCTTCTCTGTAGCAAGCACTCGCTTTCTATTAGACTGTAATTTTACATCCTGCATGCTTAGAAAGTCCCGGTCAACATATGTACTGAGCGTCTAGACAGGAACACTTAAACGATATATGCTTATCTATAAAAACTGTGCTGTCTTCTCACATGCTTATCAACTGTTAACGAATGCTTTATGAAATACTTGTCAATGCTGTTGGGGCATGACGAGCCCACTTGTTATATTTCCATGCACTTCAAAAATTAAGAATTAAAAAAAAAATAAACTTAGTCACAAACACAACTCAGGGTCACTTAGTCACAAACCCTACAAAAGACTGGGCATACCCAATTTTGAATAACCTGGGCTGTCTATTTTTTCAAATGGTATGTCATGGTAGGGTTCATTTTCATTTCTGGGCTGCCATAACATCCCAAAGGCAACATAGCCAATCTGGCAAATAGAAATTGGCAAATCTTATGTTTGACCCTGTAACTTTCCAAATCACAACAAAACCTATACTTGAGCAGGGGCGTATTAGCCGCGAGGCAAACAAGGCATTTGCCTTGGGCGGCATTCTCCAGGGGGCGGCAAAAAAAGCTGCCCCCAAACGCCCAGGGCAAATGCCTTGTTAGCCTTGCGGCTAACTGACATGCCATCTGGGCGGGCGGTCTGCTGGGCAGTGAGTGCTGGCGGGCGGCCGGCGAGGGAGCACTTCCTCTGAGCTGTCTGCTCAGCTCCCTCGCGCGTCGCAGAGTGAGGCTGGGAGCCGGAATATGACGTCATATTCCAGCTCCGCCTCCCAGCCTCACTGTGCGGCGTGCGAGGGAGCTGAGCAGACAGCTCAGAGGAAGTGCTCCCTCGCCGGCCGCCCGCCCGCCAGCACTGCCCAGCAGCCACTGGACCACCAGGGAGAAATAGGACCCCCCCCACCCCAGCATTCCCAAAGGTAAGGAGGCTGGGGGGGGGGGTAAATTTAAAAAAAAAAAAAAAATGTGTTAAATATGTGAGTGAGTATGTGTTTATGTCTATTAGTGTGTGTGTGTGTGTATGTCTATTAGTGTGTGTGTGAATGTCTGTTAGTGTGTGTGTGTGTGAATGTCTGTTTGTGTGTGTGTGAATGTCTGTTAGTGTGTGTGTGTGTGTGTGAATGTCTGTTAGTGTGTGTGTGTGTGTGTGAATGTCTGTTAGTGTGTGTGTGTGTGTGTGAATGTCTGTTAGTGTGTGTGTGTGTTAGTGTGTGTGTGTGTCTGTCTGTTAGTGTGTCTGTGTATGTCTGTTAGTGTGTGTGTGAATGTCTGTTAGTGTGTGTGTGAATGTCTGTTAGTGTGTGTGTGAATGTCTGTTAGTGTGTGTCTGTGTATGTCTGTTAGTGTGTGTGTGTGTGTGTGTGTGAATGTCTGTTAGTGTGTGTGTGTGTGTGAATGTCTGTTAGTGTGTCTGTGTGAATGTCTGTTAGTGTATGTCTGTTAGTGTGTGTCTGTTAGTGTGTGTGTGTGTATGTATGTCTGTTAGTGTGTATGTCTCTTAGTGTGTGTGTATGTATGTCTGTTAGTGTGTGTCTGTTAGTGTGTGTGTATGTATGTCTGTTAGTGTGTGTCTGTTAGTGTGAGTGTGTGTGTCTGTTAGTGAGTGTGAGTGTTTCTGTTAGCGAGTGTGTGTTTCTGTTAGCTAGTGTATGCGTATCTGTAAGTGAATGTGTGTGTGTATATTTAGAAGGCGGGGCGGGGGAAGGGTGGGGGTGGTGTGGGCGGGGGGAAGGGTTGGATGGGGGTGGCGCGGGCGGGAGGGGGGCGCCTGAGTTTTGTCCTGCCTAGGGCAGCACAAAACCAGGATACCCCACTATACTTGAGGGGTACTGTTGTACTCATAAGACATTACTCTACATGAATATGAGTGTTTTAGAGCAGTAAAATGTATTATACTGATAATATCATCGGTGAAATGGCAGTTTATGTGTAAAAAAAATGCAAAAAAGGGGGGCGTAGCCTGGCCAATGAACAGATCAGACACGTTTTGTCTGAGCTCCAGGATCTGGGACAGAGAATCGGAGCCAACTCAGTGCCACGAACAGCCACTGACCCAAATCGGCAACCAAACTACCCACAAGATGGGGACTCACAAGAAGATACCACTCACAAAACAGCAAGGCACCGGAGTAACCCGACCAAGGCCTGGGGCCTACATGAGCTTGAGCCGGGGAGAGACGGACGCTCCCTCCGGGTCTCTGAACGGCTCCCAGCGGACTCCCCCCCCCCCCCCCTCTGGACCGGTGGGGGTTATCCGGTCCCCACGGGCAACCACCAATGTTGTCTGCCGAGCCCAAATACAAATGGGGCCGCAAAACATAGCCCAGACGGAATACCCCAAGATGGCGGACGGCCCGCAACCACGCGGATTAAAGAAGATGGACTCACCAAGCACTGCGGGGCCCGCCAAACATCACAAGAGCCCTCACGGATCAGCAGCCCATCACAAGCGGAAACGAACACCGGCCGGTACCCACAAGCCGCGAAACAAAAGGTGGGAAATAAAGAGCCTCCCCGGGCACCGGCAGCGCATGACCAACGCAAGCTTCCCACATAAGTGCACCCAGACCTCAACTGCCCGGAAGCCTCGACCACAAACAACCACAGAAACGGCGGACCAGACGGCACAGGGGGCAACGCCACATCAAGAAGCACAACAGCCCGGGAATGACCGCAGCCTACAGAGGAAGCTCTCATATCACGAGCTGCAGCAGCAGGCCTTTGGAAGAGCCCAAGGCTGTTTGAACAGCGTAACTAGACTCTGCTGCCGGGTCTCCCACGGCCCTAAGAGCCCACTACCGAGACAAGACACCGGATAAGAATGAATGCTATTCCTGGACTTTTTGATGGACACTAAATCACTGATCTAGTCCTACACACAATGAAACAAATAGTACCCACAGACACATACACTATGACCCACATGGCAGCCATCCAGCACAAATAGAAGACAGAGCAACACATACATACAACACAGGTCACCATTCCATACAGACACACACTGCTGCAGACATCTACAATACGAACAAGCCATGACAAACCCACCCAACGTCCACTCACAGACCCGTCCGGGGAAAGGAAGGCAACCGACCCCAGAGACCTCCACACACTCCATAGTGGTGCCCGAGGCTGACCAAGCCAGAGTTAAACAATCCTGCCCAAACGACACACTAGAGACCACACACTTAGATTGCTACAGACTGTACATCTATAAATATAAGTCACACACAAGTCTGAGAAACAAGCGTAACTTTAAGCCATGCATGTAGCGTGCTCCAATATATTAAAATGACAATCATAGCGATGAATAAAGCGGGAGCACTACATGCGTAAATACCTAACCGTTAAGCCTGTACTTACAATCAAATACCAGCAGTGTCAATAGACCTCAACGCCGACTTTACACTAGCCTATAGCTGACACAGAGGTTCCACTTGTGATTACCGTACTTTACAATATAAAATGTGCACTGTTATTCTCTGCCTAACGCATGTTCATAAATGTTGAATTCACTGGCAAGCAACTGCTGTTGGGGCATTGCATGCTTCTTTGTTTTTCTGCAAGCACACAAAAATAAAGAATTTAAAAAAAAAAATGCAAAAAAACTAATATAAATGCTAATTTTGGCCATGGTTTGTGAGTAAGTGGCTACTAAAAAAGAGTGGACATACCCCATTTTGAATACCGTGGGTTGTCTACTTTAAAAAAATATCTGGTTTGATGGGGGTAAATTACATTGGCCGGCTTCAAAAATGTCCCAAGCAGGACATGGGTGCATGATGACCAGCTGGGAAAATTCCAAGTTGGAAAACCGGAACGCGCAACCTCCAAATAAGGTCTTTTAGCCCTCAGAGAACCCGACACACCTATTCATGGGTGATATCACTGTACTCAGGAGATGTTGCCAAACACATATTTGGGTGTTCTTTGGCAGTAACCCTTAAAGTTCATGTATTCTTAAATTGCTATGTGTGTCAAAAAAAATCACCAATTTTTTTTTTTAATTTGGCATAAATTGGTGGTAAAATGGTTGCATGAAAAAAGTCAAAATACCCTAAGATTAATACCTTAGGTTGTCTTCTTTTAAAAATATACACATGTGAAGGGTTATTCTGGGATTCCTGACAGATATCAGTGTTACAATGTAACTTGCGGTAATTTTCTAAAATAAATGGTTTGGAAATAGCAAAGTGCTACTTGTACTTATTGCCCTATAACTTGCAACAACAAAAAACAAGGTAAGGTAATTTTTTAGTCACCCCCCCTCTCCTCATCACCCTCTCCCTCTCACAAGCACCCCCTCTCTCCTCATCACCCCCTCTCCCTCTCAAATCACCCCCTCTCCTCATCACCCCCCCTCCCTCTCACAATCACCCCCCCCTCCTCATCACCCCCCCTCACAATCACCCCCCTCTCCTCATCACCCCCACCCTCTCACAATCACCCCCTCTCCTCATCACCCCCTCCCTCTCATAACAACCCCCCTCTCCTCATCACCCCCTCCCTCTCACAATCACCCCCTCTCCTCATCACCCCCTCCCTCTCATAACAACCCCCCTCTCCTCATCACCCCCCTCCCTCTCACAATCACCCCCTCTCCTCAGCACCCCCCTCCCTCTTACAATCACCCCCCTCTCACAATCACCCCCTCCCTCTTACAATCACCCCCCTAACAATCACCCCCTCCCTCTTACAATGCCGCCCTCTCACAATCACCCATCCTCTCTCTTACAATCACCCCCTCCCTCGCCTCATCACCCCCCTCCCTCTCATTACCCCCTCCCTCTCACAATCACCCCCTCCCTCTCACCATCACCCCCTTCCTCTATCAATCACCCCCTCCCTCTCACAATCACCCCCTCTCATTATGACCCACTCCCTCTCATCCTCACCCCCCTCCCTGAGCTTTCTCTCACTGCACCCGCCCACACCATCACCCATCCCCCCTCCCTCTCACAATCACCCCCTCTCACAATCACCCCCTCCCTCTCATCCTCACCCCACCTCCTGAGCTCCCTCTCACTTCACCCCCCCACCATCACCCCTTCCCTCACACCATTATCCACTATGTGTATTGGTATATGTGTATCTGTATGTGTCAGTGTGTGTCTGTGTATCTGTTTGTGTGTCTGTATGTGTGTGTCTCTATCTGTATGTGTATCTGTGCCTGTCTCTCTCTCTGTGTCTGTATGTGTGTGTGTTTGTATCTATATGTGTGTATCTGTGTCTATCTGTATGTGCCAGTGTTTGTCTGTGTATGACTGTTTCTATGTAACTGCATGTGTGTACCTATGTGTCTGTGTATGTGTGCCAGTGTGTGTATATGTATGTATGTATGTATATGTGCATACATCTCAGCATTTCGCCTACACTACACACAAATACAACCCTGCATCCAAATCTCAACCCTACATAAAAGCACACCACCATATTCAAAAACTACACTACAGAAAAATGCACTCCTGCATTCAAATGCCAATACGTGCAAACACACCCGTACATTCACTCACACATACTCCATACAAAAACATGCTTACATTCAAACACACAAACAGTGCTTGGTGCTAAATACATAAAAATAAAAATAAATGTTTTTTTTTTACATTTTTAAGGGGACGGGGTTAAGGTGCCAAATATAGGATCCGCCCCGGGTGCCAAATGCTCCAGGTACGGCCCTGAAACCAATCAATGCTAATCAAATCAATAGTGCATTAAATAACTGAACAGTGGTTTATCATTTCCTTATAACTTGTAGCAGTAGCTATGACGTAAGTATATTTAAATGTCAGCCACCAGTGCTAGGTAAATGGAAGAAATTGTGCTAACACAAAGGGAATTTGCAAATGGATTGTTTTCCCTGTTAAATTTGCCCCTAGAAGACTTGATAGATGTGTGGATGTTTTCGTGCCAGACTTTCTTTTATTAAGTCTGTATACTTCAAGCACATGTTCCCTTTACATGAAAAACGAGTCTTGACGTGTCTTTCTAAAACATATAAAAGAACGCCAGATAGATTAGTATGCCATGTTTGCATTGGAAGAATACAAGAAATATAAGTAAGAACTAAGATGAGTAATATACTATTTTAGCTGTTGATTTAGGCATTGAATCATAGTATTCTGCTGAACCTCAGTTATTTTCTTGTTTGTTGGAATCAATGTGGTTTGTTTCAAACTCCTGTAATATAATGGACCAGTGAAGTTACTGGAAAGAGTCACATTGATAGTAGGCCAGAACAGCTTTGATAAGAATCACCAATAAGTGGCTTTTCAGTTTTCAACAACCTTTCTATATAAAAGGACAGCTTAAAAAAAAGATAAATTTCACATAAATGTGTGAATATTGTGTTTGATTGAGTGTCTGTGTTTATATCTACTCCAAGTTAAGACACAATACCAACACAGCAGGTACTGATATAAATGCTAATGTTAATAATTAGTGATGTTGCGAACACAAAATTTTCGGTTCGCGAACGGCGAACGCGAACTTCCGCAAATGTTCGCGAACCGGCGAAACGGGCGAACCGCCATAGACTTCAATGGGCAGGCGAATTTTAAAACCCACAGGGACTCTTTCTGGCCACAATAGTGATGGAAAAGTTGTTTCAAGGGAACTAACACCTGGACTGTGGCATGCCGGCGGGGGATCCATGGCAAAACTCCCATGGAAAATTACATAGTTGATGCAGAGTCTGGTTTTAATCCATAAAGGGCATAAATCACCTAACATTCCTAAATCACAATGGATATGGATTGACACCTGACATATGGATTGACATCTGTCCTCAGAGACCCTGATACACACTGACACAGAGCAGAATAGGGACTGTTCCCCCTACATAGGGTCACTTGGCATATATGGATTGACACCTATCCTAAGGATCCCTGATACACACTGACACAGAGCAGAATAGGGACTGTTCCCCCTACATAGGGTCACTTGGCAGATATGGATTGACACCTATCCTAAGGATCCCTGATACACACTGACACAGAGCAGAATAGGGACTGTTCCCCCTACATAGGGTCACTTGGCAGATATGGATTGACACCTATCCTAAGGATCCCTGATACACACTGACACAGAGCAGAATAGGGACTGTTCCCCCTACATAGGGTCACTTGGCAGATATGGATTGACACCTATCCTAAGGATCCCTGATACACACTGACACAGAGTAGAATAGGGACTGATCCCCCTACATAGGGTCACTTGGCAGATATGGATTGACACCTATCCTAAGGAACCCTGATACACACTGACACAGAGCAGAATAGGGACTGTTCCCCCTACATAGGGTCACTTGGCAGATATGGATTGACACCTGTCCTCAGGGACCCTGATACACACTGGGGGGGACCTACTGTCCTCCCCCCGCCCCCACCCCTGCGCGGTGGGTGGGGGCCATAAATCACAATGGGGGAGGACCTACTGTTCGGTGGGTGGGGGCCATAAAAATAATGAGGGGTGGACCTACTGTCCTCCCCCCCGGCCCCCACCCCTGCGCGGTGGGTGGGGCCCTAAAAAAAACAATAAGGTGGGGACCTACTGTCCCCCCAAGCCCCCACCCCTGAGTGGTGGGTGGGGGCCCTAAATAAAAATCTCCCCCCCAATCAAAGGTGACTAGGGGTCCCCAAGCCCCTAGTCACCCACCCCCCCACCCCACAAAAAGTTACCCCCTACCTACCCCCCTCACCCTAAAAAATAGTGAAGGGGGAATAAAATAACTAACCTGTAAAGAAAAATTCAACTTACAATTTGACGTCTTCTTTTTTCTAAAATCTTCTTTTTTCAGAAAAAAGGCCAAATAAAAAGCCATAAGAACCGACGCAATTTAAAAAAACAAAAAACGAGCGCAAAAAAAAAAATCCATCTTCACCCACGGAAGGCTCCGCGCAGACTGAGCTCTGCAGGGCAGGGGAAGGCTTATAAAGCCTTGCCACGCCCTGCAATTAGGCTAAGAACACTCTGATTGGCTGGTTTAAGCCAATCAGAGTGCTCTTTGTCATTTTACACAGCGTGGGAAAATTCCAAAGAACTTTCCCACGCTGTGTAAAATGACACAGAGCACTCTGATTGGTTAGATTCCAAGCCCACCAATCACAGTGCTCTGTGTCATTTTCCCTCGCTGTGTAAAATGACAAAGAGAACTCTGATTGGTGGGCTTGGAATCTAACCAATCAGAGTGTTCTGTGTCATTTTACACAGCGTGGGAAAGTTCTTTGGAATTTTCCCACGCTGTGTAAAATGACAAAGAGAACTCTGATTGGTGGGCTTGGAATCTAACCAATCAGAGTGTTCTGTGTCATTTTACACAGCTTGGGAAAGTTCTTTGGAATTTTCCCACGCTGTGTAAAATGACAAAGAGAACTCTGATTGGTGGGCTTGGAATCTAACCAATCAGAGTGTTCTGTGTCATTTTACACAGCGTGGGAAAGTTCTTTGGAATTTTCCCACGCTGTGTAGAATGACAAAGAGAACTCTGATTGGTGGGCTTGGAATCTAACCAATCAGAGTGTTCTGTGTCATTTCACACAGTGTGGGAAAGTTCTTTAGAATTTTCCCATGCTGTGTAAAATGACAAAGAGCACTCTGATTGGCTTAAACCAGCCAATCAGAGTGTTCTTAGCCTAATTGCAGGGCGTGGCAACCCCGCCCTGCAGAGCTCAGTCTGCGCGGAGCCCTCCATGGATGAATTTTTTATTTTTTTTTGCGCTAGTTTTTTTTTTTTTTTCAAATTGCGTCGGTTCTTATGGCTTTTTATTTGGCCTTTTTGGGGCTGAAAAAAGAAGATTTTAGAAAAAAGAAGACGTCAAATGGTAAGTTGAATTTTTCTTTACAGGTTAGTTATTTTATTTCCCCCTCACTATTTTTTAGGGTGAGGGGGGTAAGTAGGGGGTAACTTTTTGTGGGGTGGGGGGTGGGTGACTAGGGGCTTGGGGACCCCTAGTCACCTTTGATTGGGGGGGGGGATTTTTATTTAGGGCCCCCACCCACCACTCAGGGGTGGGGGCCGGGGGGGAGGACAGTAGGCCTCCCCTCATTATTTTTATGGCCCCCACCCACCGCGCAGGGGTGGGGGCGGGGGGAGGACAGTAGGTCCCCCCTTGTGATTTATGGCCCCACCCACCGTGCAGGGGTGGGGGCGAGGACAGTAGGTGACCCCCCCAGTGTGTATCAGGGTCCCTGAGGACAGGTGTCAATCCATATCTGCCAAGTGACCCTATGTAGGGGGAACAGTCCCTATTCTGCTCTGTGTCAGTGTCTGGAGGGAGTTTAAAAAGAAAAAGAGACATATGTGATATTGAGATTATCAGTTGGTATGAACCATTTCTAACCTGTTGTTATGTGCACGATGGTACAGTCAGGAAGTGACTCTTGCTTAGTGGGGGTGTGTGTGGCCATTCTGAATAAAGTATACAGTTATGAAGACATGTGCTTGATCTTCTTATACAACTAAGATAAAACACCCCCTGCATGTTCAATATACAAATGTTCTGCATTAATATGTGTGTTGTTTTTTACAATAAAGTGTTCTTGTTTTCACTTTTCATCAAGTCTGGAGTGGAGTTTGGGTGACAGGCTACTCCCTAAACTATATTCTTTCTGTGGCAGAAAGAAGGGAAGTTAGTAAAGGTACTTGAGTTGAGTACCTGAACTCCACCACAACAACAATATATCTTAGTTAAAATAGTTAAATAGAAATAGTTAACACAACAAATCCACATGTATACTATACCCGTAATGTCCGTTTTGAAAATCCTTTAAAAAGCACTTACAGACATTAATGTCCTTGTGTAACACAACAGCTTAATGACAAACTTGTCAACTAGTATCACTACTGCTAGTGCTAATTAACTGGTGATGCAATTGTGAAGCCCTACAAAATCACCATTTTGTTTACTATTAATCTTGCAATTTTAGGGTTATCAACCTGGCATGTCTGGGGCTCCCCCTTAGTTTAACATTTCACCCTCACAGCTACCGAGATTGTGTGATTAATTATGATGACAAAACAGTCGAGCTTCTCTATGCTCCATTGGTCGTGGACGTTCTGGCTTCACAATTATGATGCCTTCAAATAAGACTTGGTTTTCAGGCTTTTTAAGAGCATCCCACACTCTGCTCAGTGCCTGGTCTTGGTTTTTGTTACAGAAGAGTGCAATCGGGGATTCTGATAATTTGTTATTCTGGTTTCTGACTTACTGATTACTGATTATCCTTACTTCTATATACCTTTAGCTTGGTATATTTGTTGTTTCTGTTTCCCTTGACTCAGTTAATTCTCTGTCTGCTTGCAGACTGTCTCCTTGCCCTCTACACGTTACAGGGACATGCATCACTCTGAGACAACTGTCTCATTCAAAAGCTTTAACTGTGAATTAAATGGTTGCATCACTCTGCAGGCTGAAAAAAGAAGGTAAATATGATTTTTATTTTTATTTCATATACACCAGCTTCTTCTTTTTATAGTAAGTTTAAAAATGTTTATAACCTAAATTACTTTAGCTAAATAAAGCAGTTTTAGTTTATAGATCATTCCCCTGCAATTTCACTGCTCAATTCACTGTCATTTAGGAGTTAAATCACTTTGTTTCTGTTTATGCAGCCCTAGCCACACCTCCCCTGGCTATGATTGACAGAGCCTGCATGAAAAAATACTGGTTTCACTTTCAAACAGATGTAATTTACCTTAAATAATTGTATCTCAATCTCTAAATTGAACTTCAATCACATACAGGAGGCTCTTGCAGGGTCTAGCAAGCTATTAACATAGCAGGGGATAAGAAAATCTTAATTAAACAGAACTTGCAATAAAGAAAGCATAAATAGGGCTCTCTTTACAGGAAGTGTTTATGGAAGGCTGTGCAAGTCACATGCAGGGAGGTGTGACTAGGGTTCATAAACAAAGGGATTTAACTCCTAAATGGCAGAGGATTGAGCAGTGAGGCTGCAGGGGCATGTTCTATACACCAAAACTGCTTCATTAAGCTAAAGTTGTTCAGGTGAATATAGTGTCCCTTTAATTTATTTTTATTTATATATTTGTGTGTGCTTGCTGTTTAAAAAAAAATGAATTGTCACATTATGTATGTTTTCTTAAAGCTTGCCCCACAACTCAACAAAGTCCAGTTTTAATTCAATAATGTTGCCTAACTTTAACGAGATTACCTGCAGAAAATGGGACTGTAATTTTTAGATTGTGGTTGTATTGAAAGACCTCAACTGATGCAGTTTGAAGTTAAAGACAGTTATCTAATAACAAGTCTGTATTGTGATCAGATCCATAGTGAACGCCAGCCACAATCTTAAAATATAAATTTCTTAAAAGTGTCAGTTATGTATGTATAAACTTAAAGAATCCTCCTTTTGATGAAACAGCTTTAATTTTCTTACTAAAATAACTTAATTATGTTTATTTACAAGTGCTCATTGCACTTTAATAGACTATTGCCCACAATATGATACTGGCATATTGAAATCCATCCAAAAACTGAAACATGCAGAAAAAAAGATGCCCACGAAAAATATATCTTACAAAATATTGAAAAACATCTCCTTGGCAACATAAATGCACATATGTTTCAGATCTGCTTGGCTCCCTACTACATTTCTAAATTCAGGATTGAATAATTAAGTTGAAAGTTATGTGTCATTTTAGGAGTAATACACACACACACAAATAAACAAATGCATGCCAAAGATCAACATAAAAACTTTCTAGGTATTGCTAAATCCTTGTGATGTGAGATTGTATTAACCATATAATTCCATTTCCAGAAAATAAATAATAATGATAGAAAAAAAATGAAATAAAATATGTAAAGGTGCTTTTAGGTCATACTAGGTTTTTCTGACTGTTTTTTTGCCTGCAAGGAACTATATAATTATGTTTTTTTTATTATTAATAATGTTTGATAACTGAATCAGTAATGAAAGAACAACATCCTCCTAAAATGCTAAATTGACCATTTCCTGTTAAAACCTATGCTAATTTCTTTCTCTAAGTGCTTTCTGCTCATTGACTTTTTGCTTTGAGCCTAATATCGAGTTAGCAGTGGAAATACAAGAAAGTGTGATTGTCAGCAATCTATATTAAATATGATTTGTGCTGAACTCGACTTTTCTTTAAAATGGTTTAAAGTGCAGTCCTGAAATCATTGATATTTCACAGATAGTTTCATGGTAAAGACAGGAATATGGTGTCTAAGCAATAGCGTTGATGGCTAAACATCAGTAACTTAGGAATTATTTACTCGATTTATAGTATGTTGGTAATGAATGATTTGGGCTATGATATGACTAATTATTTCACCAAGTTGCTAGATAAAATTATAATTATAGACAGATTGGCCAAAATATAGATCTCTAAAACTACAACTCATCTGACCTACCACCCAACTCTAATAGGTGTGTGCAAAGCTCTGCTTAAAAGCTCTCGGTTAGGCAACATGCCTTCAGTTAGTTTCTGCTCTGTGTGAACTGTCTCTAGTGTTGCCAAAAGCAGGACACCAGACTAGCCAATTATGATGGTAGGACAGGCAGCCAACGTTAAGGAAATGGCTCTTTTATTTTTTTGTGAGCATAGGACAAAATATCACTGTCACTTACCTCCTCTCCCGACATATCATTATCGGGAAATAGGAGAACCAGTAAAAGGTGAGTGTTAACTAGGGAGTTACCTGGCATGATGCTTGTCTGAAATGCACAGGATTATCCACTAAAGCAGAGGTCTGCACAAATGCCATGTCTGTAAATGGGTGGAGGGTCACATTCATCTATTTAGTTAAAAAATTGAGATAATAATAGAGATGGCTCACTAATTTTGTATCTGTATGTAATATTACCATATGTTTGCTCTATTTCTCACCCCCTAATGGTAGACTAACCTAATAGCCGAACTGTTAAAAGACCCTCCAGACCACTAAATTACTTTAGCTTGCTGAAGAGCATTATGTGTAAAGAGAGTGTCCTATTTTTTTTTTTTTTTTTGCAAAAAGTGCATATTTGAATAGAAATTGGCACTTTTAAACCTTGTAACACCCCCCTCCCTCAGTGGAGTGTCCCTTTAATTCTTCAAGTCTGCTATGTTTTAGTTAAGTTATTTTGACCTACAATTTTAAAATTATTTTGAAGTCTAGAAAATGTATAATTTAGTGAGTAAGCTTAACAGATACTAGTCTAAAGATGGATTGAGGGCAACAATGTCCAAAATAAATTGCTAATCCCTGTTTTATACAAGAAAAGTGTTGAAGTAATAGAATAATTGGATAAACTGTAGACTTGGAGATTCCTTTCGGATTGAACTTAAAATCGGTCAAACTTGGGCTGATTGGATGTATTGCAGAGTTCCCAAGTTCCGAGCAGAAATATATCAGAATTACAGACTAACTGAAATGAGAAATGCAGAACATGTTCAGGGAGGGTGTTCAATTAACCAAATTCCTCCCGTGGTGCTCATAAAAAGGGATGATTGTTGGAAAAGTAAGAAGTGAGCAATAAAGGGAAAAACAGGAGTACGACAAATGTGTATTTATATATAAGAGATGTGCACGGGGGTAAAAAAAATTTTATTGCGTACTTCTAAGTCCTTAATTACGTTCATGGTATTTGTATACTCGGCCCTGTGCGTCTGTCTACTTTCGATTGTAATTATTGGAAAAACTGCTTAAATGCGCATCCCCGCATACTCTACAAATGTTCTGCTTTATACACAGCGCCCTATACAAACCTTATTAACAAAAAACAATAAAAACAAACAAAGATAAGCCGGGAATACCCCTAACATGGGAAAACACACAATCAAAAGCATGACTCTTTATATTAGCCCTCCCAACAAGATGAACTCTTAGAAGTCTAGAAGAGGGCGATCTCCCCCATTATACCAGGGTATACTATCAAAACTAAATGGGGAATGCACGTTAACAGCGTCGCCCATTCTTCAATGTTACTTGACTGTGTTACAACAATATGAAACGGGACCTGCGTGTCCAAATGTTTGCAAATGCCTACTTGAAACGCTGAGACCTGCGAGTCTCTGTGTGGCATGATATGATTTAACATACAAAAAGACCTGCTAGCCATTGTACAGAATTTTCTTATTGTTTACAAAAAACGAAAAATAAAATAAAAATATATATATATTTTGTTTTAATTAATTAATTTTCTAATTTTGTTTAGTCCAATATTTCAAAAAACATTGAGTCAGACAAAATGAAATGCAGCTGAAAATTTTGCTAAATGTTGAAAACCAGATACCCATGATTCTCTATGGTGGCAGTCACCAAGTTACAACGTTCCAATTTTTGGTGTTTTCTGTTAAACTTCTGCAAGATCAAAATTATGAAAAGCTATTTTCTTAATTTTGATCTTCTGGCTGTTTAGTAGAAAGCTCCCTAATTCGCTATCCATACATGGAATTGTCATATTCAATTATATCAAATTAAGGAGCTATCTATTAAACAGCTAAAAGATCAAAGTTAAAGGACCACTCTAGTGCCAGGAAAACATACTCGTTTTCCTGGCACTAGAGTGCCCTGAGGGTGCCCCCACCCTCAGGGACCCACTCCCGCCGGGCTCTGAGGGGAGGAAGGGGTTAAACTTACCTCTTTCTCCAGCGCCGGGCGGGGAGCTTTCCTCCTCCTCTCCTTCTTCCTTGCGACGTCATCGGCTGAATGCGCATGCGCGTCAGGAGCCGCGCTTGCATTCAGCCGGTCGCATAGGAAAGCATTTACAATGCTTTCCTATGGACGCTTGCGTGCTCTCACTGTGATTTTCACAGTGAGAAGCACGCAAGCGCCTCTAGCGGCTGTCAATGAGACAGCCACTAGAGGATTTGGAGGCTGGATTAACCCTCAGCATAAACATAGCAGTTTCTCTGAAACTGCTATGTTTATAAAAAAAAGGGTTAAACCTAGGTGGACCAGGCACCCAGACCACTTCATTAAGCTGAAGTGGTCTGGGTGCCTAGAGTGGTCCTTTAAGTAAAGCTCTTTTCATAATTTTGCTATTTCATTTGTAGATAACTCTCTAATTTGCTATCCTTATCAAAACTAACAAAACTGAAATATATTGATTTGTTATGGATCCATTCATTTTATTTTTGTTTTACATCAAAATTCGGATGCTTTTCATTGCCTTTTGACTGAATTTGAACGAAATTCGTTTTGCAATTAAACTAATTGTATATCTATTATATATTTATATATTATATATATAATATTTACATACCCTTTTTCTCCAAAGATAAGACATCCACCGAAAATAAGCCCTAACTTATTTTGGGGGGACACTCGTAATATAACCCCTACCCTGAAAATAAGCCCTAGTTGAGATTATCGCTAGTTTGCTAATTCGCTAATCTATGTTCAGGGAATTTTCCTCAAACACAGATTTGCGGGATTCCATGCGCTAGTAAGCTAATCTATGTTTGGGGAAGTTTCCCCAAACATAGATTCGCGGTATTCCTGGCAGGCCATTTCAAACTGCTCTTTCCTGGGGCCAGTGAGGAAGCACAAGGAGCAGCAAAAAACAGCCTGTCCTTGCAATACACATTCTACCAGGATGCATCATGACGTCATGTATCGGCAGTCAACTCGTTGTGCAGGGTAGAATCCCAGTGGAGACTTGTGCAGGCAGCAGGCTAGGGACAGACTTCAAAAGCTCTAGTAAGTGAGAGCTATGTTTGTGCCTTTTTGGCTTGTTCTTCTGATTTTGTTCCTAAATCGACATTTAGCCAAATGTCATGTGTCCCGAAAAATTCTGTATGTTCTAAAAAAATATTTGTCAAAACTGAAATTTCTCACTGTGCACAGGTCTAATAAACAGCAGCGAAGCTCTTTCTTATTGATTCTCTGTCATAGAAGGAGAATTCATTTTAAGAGACTCTCAGAACAAGTGACAGTTCCTCATTCCTCCTCCCCAGTAAATGTTATTGAAACATTTATTGGCATGAATAGTTCGGCACATGAAAGTGAAAACAACACACTGACTTTCACATCACTTATTTTTCCATGGCAATGCAATTGCTCAATGATGCTCTAATCTAGAAAGACATGCATTACGAGTCTATAAGTGCTCATGCATTCTTCCCATACAGCAAAAAAAAACAATGACACGTGTGTGTGTGTAAAAAGATGCTCAATAACGGGAATGATATCGTGCAGCTGTAAACAGTCAGTGGATATCCCAAACTCCATTAAAAAAAAATTAAAACAGAATAAAACAACCAACTCAATGTTTAGGTGATGTAGTTTACCACCTAAAGAATACAAGTGACAGCGCAGAGCAAATAAATGATAATAAACAAGTGTTATGGGGGTTTTAAATTATACAAAATAAAAAGAGAAAGAAACCACAATAGTGTGATATTGTATTGACTTTTGAATATATTTGATACACTTTACAAAAAAACCCCACTTTTTATAGATATAGGCTCTAAACAGCGTGCGTGCATTTTACAGGTGGCCACCAAATCTCTAAACTTCCAATTCTCAGGAAATTTCAGGCTAACATACATAAGGGAAAATCAGAATAGAAGAAAATCTGGGAGCAGCATAATGAACAATAAGTGATATATTTCACCAAAACCTTTTTAAGTGCTTGCTCACCTTATTAGGAGCCTTTATTACTGGCTCCTAGTATGAAGGTATTGTGCCAAATTAAGGAGTGGCACTACCCCCACTTGATCCGGATTCAAAATGCAAGGCGAGAGATAAGTATGAAATACAAAAATGTTTTTTACATCTAAACTACAAAAAAGTTAATAAAAACATTTAAAAACAATTCCTCTGTTCTCCTCCGTTGTCAAGACGCATTTCGCCTTGTGCTGTCTTTCTCAGTTGACAATTGTGCACTTTCCCGGTCTATTCAAAGTCCACCCACTATTCATCAGTCTCCATAAGGTGGCACAGGCAGACAGATGTCTTAGGGAGCACTGACCCAGGGGCACAAAGATGTCAAGGTGATCAAAGGGAACACAGAGAACAAACACTCTCTCTTGCTGGTCACTCTCTGCAGCCATTCCGAGTGGCTAAATTTCCCAGCTGTGGAACTCTGGTGCCAGCCAAGGCAGGCAGCCTAAAAGGAGGTCAGAGCAGCAAGGAGCAGTCCTGGCCGTTTTATGAGTTAAAGGCCGCTGGGATATATGATGTCATATCCAGGCAGCCGAGTGTCCTGGTGGAACCCTTATTTAGCAATGATAATAAACAGTAAGTATGTGTGTATATATGAGCCAGTGTTTGTGTATGAGTCAGTGTGTGTGTCTCAGAGTGTTTGTGCAAAAGCCAGTGTGTTTGTACAAGAGCCAGTGTGTGTGTGTCAGTGTGAGTGTGCAAGAGCCAGTTTTTGTGTCTCAGTTTGTGTGTGCAAGAGCCAATGTGTGTGTCAATATGAGTGTGTGCAAGAGCCAGTGTGTGTGTGTCAGTGTGAGTGTGTGTGTATGAGTATTTCTGTTTCGTCTTATACAGTCAGGTCCATAAATATTGGGACATCGACACAATTCTAATCTTTTTGGCTCTATACACCAACACAATGGGTTTGAAATGAAACAAACAAGATGTGCTTTAACTGCAGACTTTCAGCTTTAATTTGAGGGTATTTACATCCAAATCAGGTGAACGGTGTAGGAATTACAACAGTTTGTATATGTGCCTCCCACTTTTTAAGGGACCAAAAGTAATGGGACAGATTAACAGTCATAAATCAAACTTTCACTTTTTAATACATGGTTGCAAATCATTTGCAGTCAATTACAGCCTGAAGTCTGGAACGCATAGACATCACCAGACGCTGGGTTTCATCCCTGGTGATGCTCTGCCAGGCCTCTACTGCAACTGTCTTCAGTTCCTGCTTGTTCTTGGGGCATTTTCCCTTCAGTTTTGTCTTCATCAAGTGAAATGCATGCTCAATCAGATTCAGGTCAGGTGATTGACTTGGCCATTGCATAACATTCCACTTATTTCCCTTAAAAAACTCTTTGGTTGCTTTTGCAGTATGCTTCGGGTCATTGTCCATCTACACTGTGAAGCGCCGTTCAATGAGTTCTGAAGCATTTGGCTAAATATGAGCAGATAATATTGCCCGAAACACTTCAGAATTCATCCTGCTGCTTTTGTCAGCAGTCACATCATCAATAAATACAAGAGAACCAGTTCCATTGGCAGCCATACATGCCCACGCCATGACACTATCACCACCATGCTTCACTGATGAGGTGGTATGCTTTGGATCATGAGCAGTTCCACTCCTTCTCCATACTCTTCTCTTCCCATCACTCTGGTACAAGTTGATCTTGGTCTCATCTGTCCATAGGATGTTGTTCCAGAACTGTGAAGGCTTTTTTAGATGTTGTTTGGCAAACTCTAATCTGGCCTTCCTGTTTTTGAGGCTCACCAATGGTTTACATCTTATGGTGAACCCTCTGTATTTACTCTGGTAAAGTCTTCTCTTGATTGTTTACTTTGACACACATACACCTACCTCCTGGAGAGTGTTCTTGATCTGGCCAACTGTTGTGAAGGGTGTTTTCTTCACCAGGGAAATAATTCTTTGGTCATCCACCACAGCTCACCGGTGCGTTCTTTCTTTTTAAGGATGTTCGAAACAGTTGATTTGGCCACACTTAATGTTTTTGCTATCTCTCTGATGGGTTTGTTTTGTTTTTTCAGCCTAATGATGGCTTGCTTCACTGATAGTGACAGCTCTTTGGATCTCATATTGAGAGTTGACAGCAACAGATTCCAAATGCAAATAGCACACTTGAAATGAACTCTGGACCTTTTATCTGCTCCTTGTAAATGGGATAATGAGGGAATAACACACACCTGGCCATGGAACAGCTGAGCAGCCAATTGTCCCATTACTTTTGGTCCCTTGAAAAGTAGGAGGCACATATACAAACTGTTGTTATTCCTACACCGTTCACCTGATTTGGATGTAAATACCCTAAAATTAAAGCTGAAAGTCTGCAGTTAAAGCACATCTTGTTCATTTCATTTCAAATCCATTGTGGTAGTGTATAGAGCCAAAAAGATTAGAATTGTGTCAATGTCCCAATATTTATGGACCTGACTGTATGCAAGCTCAGAGCTTGTATATAGAACAAAACAGAAACATTTTGGTAACAAGAAGGGGAAGGTCGCCTCAGAGGCGTACCTAGGGTCTCTGGCGCCCTTGTCAAGGAGCTGTATCGACGCCTCCCCTCCCCCCATTTTATAGGTGTTGTTCCACATAGCATGAATCTTATATATAAGTGCACCACCATGTAAAGAAAAGCTAAAGAAATAAATCTAGTATTTTATTTGTTTCCTAATCCTCCCTGTCCCATAAACAAAATTAATAAAAAGGAATAAAAAGTTTCTGTCCTACCAGTCATCCAGAACCCTCCCCTCTATTAAAAAAAGTACAAGGAGGACTCCTACAAACCCTTCCATCTGCTAGAGAACATGGAATAGCAAAGCTCTATATACAATGCTTTCCCAATAATGCCAATGAATGCCAATGAAAATCTGTGTTATCAATCACACGAGGCCTTAATGCATAGTGTGGAGATGCTGACCCAGGAAGCACCTCTAGTGACCGTCTGAGTGACTGCCACTAGAAGTGTCCCTAGGCAGTAATGTAAACACTGCCTTTTCTCAAAAAGCTAATGTTAACATGAATAGAGCATCGTAAGCCACCATGCAGGCTTCCGGTGATCTATCAACACAGTAAAGGAGGAGACTATATTTAAAAGAAGAAAAACTACCACAACAAGAGGACATAGTCTTAAATTAGAGGGACAAAGGTTTAAAAATATTATCCGGAAGTATTACTTTAATGAGAGGGTAGTGGATGCATGGAATAGCCTTCCAGCTGAAATGGTAGAGGTTAACACAGTAAAGGAGTTTAAGCATGCGTGGGATAGGCATAAGGCTATCCTAACGACAATATAAGGCCAGGGACTAATGAAAGTATTTAGAAAATTGGGCAGACTAGATGGGACGAATGGTTCTTATCTGCTGTCACATTCTATGTTTCTATGTTTCTATCTGTACTGAGTACCTCGAGGGTAAATAATGAAATAAAAAAATAAAAAATTAATCCCTACCCTCCCTCCTTCTCTCTCCCCATGTACTTACCGATAGCTGTTCCCCCGCCCTTCTTCTTAGGGGGGACTGTCTGGGCTCAACCCAGAGCAATTTAGGACCCATAGAGGCCATATGACCGCTCTAAAAGAGCTACCTGGGCTACCATATGGTCTCAAAAGGCAACACAGACCCAGACCAATCTGGCAAACTGAATTGGGCAAGCCCAATATTGACCCTGTAACTTTCCAAAACACCATAAAACTTGTACATGGGGGGTATTGTTATACTCGGGAGACTTCACTGAACACAAATATGAGTGTTTAAAACAGTAAAACTTATCACGACGATTAAATCACTAGTAAAAGTGCAGTTTTTGTGTAAAAAAAAAGCAAATGTGAACGCTAACTATGGTAAGTTTTCCCATAGAAAAGCAGTGGAAGGCTATTGCGCATATGTGGCAAAACGTTGTTCTGCACCAATCACTATCTCCTTATAGAGATTCATTAAATCAGTGTATCTCTATGGGAAACATTCAGCACCTCCATGCAATTGTAAAATGTTATCTCTATTGATTTATATTGCAAACGAGATGTATTTACTGCACATCACACTGAGAAGAAATTGAATGATGGTTGATGGGAAATGGCACAATGTGGTAGTAGAATATCCACCAATAGTCACAATTTGGCTTGTACGTGAAACTAATTAGTTCCCTTATTGTCTGACAACTTTGGAATTTCACTTAAAGTACAGTGCAGTTTTTCATTTACATCCATTATGTTTGAAAAACGTAAAAGTGACAGTGACACTTCAAGAAGAAAAGAAAAAAAATCACATGCTTAGAGCTACGTGTGCTGTCTTTTTTATTTGATTTTTATATTCCTTTTTATTCCAGTTACCTGTCACATAACTTTATAAAAATGGTTATTTACTGCCACATTCCATATAATCTAACCATGTCAAAGGTAAAATGACTGAAACATTGCCCTTTTTTTATTGCTGAACAAAACATCCACTTAACACTTAAAAAAGTTACATCCACTCCATTCACTAGCTACGTTTTAGTTGTGCTCATAAGGTTCTCTTTGAGAATGTCCTCTTGAAGAATGTGACAATATGCAATCCCATACAATGAAGTACTTGTTTGACATCATTCCAAATAGGATTTCAAGGATTTAAACATATGCATTTGCTAAAATCTGTGCAAATATATTCGAAACCCTAAAAACTTACCTGACATTAGCTTCAGAACAAGCTTTTGTGACTAACAAAGATTTTGCCTAACGCTTACTTCTTTGTTAACTGGGCATGGTCCAGTCAAATGCACCTCCTAAAAAACGTTCCATCCCACAAATTATCAAAGACATGGGTGTTTTTTTTTTAAGATTTAGGATTTTTTTGTTAAAAAAAAGTGCTGTTTTTTAGTGTTTATTTTTATATGGCTATTGAAATGATGACTAGCAGTAGAAAGATATTGTGGACTAAAAATGCTGTGACCCTTTATGCAATTCTGGGGGTTCAGAGTGAGAGAGAGAAAAAAATCCTTAAAGGGGTTTGGGAAACATCATAATAAACACTGAATACATATGTTATGTATCTTTTAAGTTACATGATTTTGCTATTGGTAGGGCTGATGTTTGCACAGTGTATGTGTAATAGTTAGGGTTAGTATAAGTGTGAAATTAAGTATTAAGGTTCCATGATTTCATGGCAGCCTCTGGACATATATGTTTAGGTCCCAATATGGACCTCAACTTAAAGCGACGCTGTCAACTCCCGACCCCCTTCCATGCAAAATGAGTATTTCATAAAGATAGAATATTTATGAAATACTCATATTGGCTGTGTTGGAATTTAACAGTCAAAAGATATACTGAGACAAAGTAGGGACCAGTGACAGCTGCAGGGATTTAGCTCTGTCTATGAAGGGTTCCACAGTCTCATGAGTCCCTCCATAGACCTTGATGCTGTACTCTCATGCATGCGCAACTGTAAAGCAGTGACATCAGATCCTGGTGCTGAAGCACCAGGAGCAGAATGGGACCAGTCGGACGAAGATGGTGGCGCCCATGAGGGACAGGCTCAGGTGAGTTAAACTCACCATCCCCTGCTCCCCTAGCCACTGGACCCCAAGTGGCAATGTCACCATCGGGGGTCTTTGCAAATTCTGAAAAGTCCCCAGACGTAACAGTGCCGCTTTCATATTTTTGGATAAGCTTTTAAAATTATTTTTTCAAAATATTACAATTTAAAAAAAAAATCATCACATATATATAAATCATAAAATCATTCCATCACATTTGCACATTGTAGTGGTTATGGTATTTGGAGTGTTGCTTACGTTGACAAGAACTTGTAAGAGGCAGATTGCGTAATACCAGTTACTATATTCTGGTTTTATCCTCATATGGAAATTATATTAGCCCCTTCCTCTGACACCTTGTCGGTGTCTTGGCTATGAGGTCAGTGGGAAAGGCATCTACATCACTATGGCTGCAGCCTGCAGGGTATATAAGAGGGAGAATGGCCACATCAGACATTATTTTAAAGAGTACCCTGAGACCAGGGCCAGATTAAGAGCCCAGTGGGCCTTGTGCTGACAATTATGATGGGCCTAATTACAAAATCTTATTGACCAAAAACACTAAAACAGTCCTACCTCCTAAGCGTCTTCTATCTGATGGAGATGGTGCTGTAGGTAAACTCATAGGATGCAGCCATGAAAAAAACACATACCCTATGTTTATCTCACGCTTTCACCTTTCAAGTAAATCCATACCCTCTAACAGCCATGTCCAGCAAAGCAGGAAGTCTATGGATGGGGTAAATGGGTGGGCCACTGACACAAATCACATAACCAGAACTGCCGAAAGGGACGAACATACACAAAAAGAGGGCATTTCTGTGTCCCCATGTCTCCCAGTCCCTTTGTGTCTGTGTCCCCATGTATCCCAGTGTCCCCATGTCACTAGGACACTGGGGGGCACTGTGAAACATGGGGACACTGGAAGACTAGGAATTCAGAGAGACTAGGGACACTGAGACACTAAGGACACTGAGACACTGAGAGACACCAGGGACACTAGGACACTGGGGGACATTGAGAGACATTGGGACACTGGGAGACCTGGGAAAACTGTGATACTAGGGAACACTTGGAGACCTGGGGACACTGGGTGCCTTTGAGACACGAGGGGACACTGGGAGACACAGGGCACACTGTGATACATAGGGGACACTGGAGACTTGATAAAGACCTGGGTACAGGTCAAAACGTTGTGTTGTCCAATAAACCTGCTTAAATCTATCACAGTGAGTGCCTGGGTTTTTTTCTTTTATACTAGGGGACATTGAGACACTAGGAGACTAGGGGACTTTGGGAGACTAGGAAACACTGACACACTAGGGACACTGGCACACTACGGACACTGAGACACCAGGGACACTAGGAGACATGGGGATACTGAGATATTAGGGACACTGGCTGGGAGACATAGGAATACTGGGAGTGTCCCAGGTCTCCCAGGTCTCAGTCTCCCAGTGTCTCCATGTCTCCCTGTGTCCCCCAGTGTCCCCATGTCTCTCAGTGTCCCCTAGTGTCTCAGTGTCCCCATGTCGCCCAGTGTCCCCTAGCATTTGTTTCCCCATGTCTCCCAGTATCCCTTAGAGTCTGTGTCCCCATGTGTCCTGATGTCACAAGGACACTAGGGTACACTTAGAAACATTGGGACACTGTGAGACATGGGGACACTGAGACACTGAGAGACACCAGGGACACTGAGAGACACCAGGGACATTGGGAGACATGGGGACTCTGAGACACTAGCTGGGCGACATGGGGACACTGAGCGACTAGGGGCCACTGGGAGACATGCGGCCACTGTGTCCCTAGTGTCTCAGGGTGCCCATGTTCCACAGTGTCCCTATGACTCCCAGTGTCCCAATGTCTCAGCATCCCCAAGTTTCTCACCGTCCCCATGTCTCGCAGGCTCGGAGCTGCTTTCTGGCCTCTCTGTGCAGAGCTGCTCCCCCGCGGATCAGTGAGTAGAGAGAGGCAGGGAGGGAGATGCTGTAACTTCTTATTCCTGCCTCTCTCCACACAAACAGCACCCCTACTGGCTGGTGCTGGTATTGCAGAATAATCTCTGTTTATACTCTGTTTATTCCTGCAATACCAGCACCGGCTAGGCAGCCTCAAATACCTGAGAAATACTTCTGAGAAATACCTGGCAACCTAACAGTAGTGATTTTTTTTTTTTAAATCAATGGGCCTATTGCATGGGCCTGGGCCTGGAGCTGCAGCTCCATCAGCCCCTATGTTAATCTGGCCCTGCCCCTGTCCCATAGTGTTCTTCCCCCACCCTCCCCTGTCCCATAGTGTTCTCCCCCTGTCCCAAGTGCAGTATTCTTGACTTTCATGTGATATATAATCATCTGAACCATTAATCCAAGCATGTCTGTTGAACTATGCACTAGAAAAAAAAAAATCTGAAAGATTTTTTTCTTTTTAAATTTCGGCCAGTTTGAACCGTTTTTGGCCGAAATTTCGGTGCATCCCTACTGTCAGCCAATTATAAGTTATTGTTCATACAATCATTGTACTTGTAACCAATACCAATGATAACACCTATTAGGACCTGTATGTCGTACTGTATACTCCTTGCTTATCTCCCTTGTTAATAAAAATATATCATTACAAAAAGAAGAGGCGCACAACATTTCACTATCTGAGTACAGAGAACCTTATTTTGTTGAATCTTATAGCTGTTTTTCTGATGCCCTTAATGCTAGCCTCACTTAGTATACAAATATACATTGCACGTGTTGTCTATGCATTTATTTATTTTTATTTAAACTTTAAGAGCCCACAAGTAATTTTAACTTTGTTTATGCCATTATCAACATATGGGATTGTGACATGGTTATGATGTCATCATTTGAACAATTGTTTCTCACCAGTGCATGAGGGAACACTCACTCAATACTGAATTGGCTGCATTGCTGTTCAGTGCGCTAGAGTTGTCCTTAGAGTTTTATTACTAATTTTATCAAAAAGCCACACACAGTGTTTCATACACATTGTAAAATTGTGGTACTGTGAACAAACAGTTGCAAACAAATATGACAGACGAGGCAACAGTCCTTGACATTGAGGAAACGATATCTAAGACCAAAGATTCCAGTACAGAAAGTAAAACTGGATGGTTTCAAAATCTGATATTATGGATACGTTTATTTTGGACAAAACTATGTGATTTCGGAAGGTGTCTAAGACTGCGGGATTGCAATTGGTGCTCGTTCGCCTGTTTTGAGAAACTGAACATTACAGGGTTTTTCACAGGCAAAGGGAGAGCCGAAAATCTCACCTGTGAGCAAGACATCATCAACTTCCTCAACAATAACCGCAGCAAAGTAACCGGAGACAAGAGCAAGCCCACGGAAATTGAGGTACATAGCTTTATTAGGAAGTATTAGGCTTGAGTAGACCCTTACTGTACTTGTAATATATGTAATACATTTCATATATTAGCTATAAAAGTTATATATTGTTACAAAAAATGGAACAACATAACAACAATAAAATTTAGATTTAACCCCTTAAGGACCAAACTTCTGGAATAAAAGGGAATCATGACATGTCACACATGTCATGTGTCCTTAAGGGGTTAAATGTAACTGATTACATGTTAAAAATAGGAAAATACATATAAACATGAATATATAGTAAGACATGGTTAAGGATATCATAGAGATGGTTTAGAGGACTGACAGCTAATTATGACACCCCAGATGTTTACGAACTACATTCCTATGGCTGGCTGAGCATCATGGGGAATATCGTTGAGAAACAGTGGTTCCAATCTTAGCCATCCTTGGTTTAGAGTAATAACAATAATACAACATCCAAGTCATATACCAATTAATTGATTACTGCTGTACAAGGACTAAGCAGAATCACAAGCACTTAAGATCCATTCTTCAAATGAAAATTTAGCCCAGTGACCCATTCTACCATTGCATTGTAGTTTATAACATAAATGTAGCAAATACATAAATAGACTCATCCCAAAGTGAAAGGTGGGTTTATTACACCTAGGAAGGCAGAGACGCTGTAAAAAAACATTTATTCAGAACAATTGCATGCACCTTCATTAATATGATGTGCTTATTCCAAACATTAACGACCCATTTAGCATAGGCACCTAATTTGGGATTTAGGAACCACGGCTCTACTATACAGTTCTACATATGTAAGTCCTTGGGAAGTGGTGATCACAGGCAGATTATCTGCAGGATACCTACATAGGGCCTGACAGGTCATGGAAGATCAGGATTTCAAAAAAATAAATTCACTAGGCATAGGGAAATGGGTGTATTAGGGCATATGGTAGAGAGGCTGAGAGTGAAAAGAGACTGGGAAGAGAGAATAGGCCTATAGCAGTGGAGCTGCGTGGGGATATCTGGCTTTGTCAATGGAGTAGGGTAGATGGGACTGGGGTGTGGATTGGAACAATAGGAGTAAGGCTGTGGAGGGGAGAATAACACTGTTGCTGGGTATAGAGGAATGTGTCAATGACAGTAGATATAAATATTCTAACAAACTGAACATTATAACCATTAGCAATATTTACAAAGCTCCAACATATTCCATAGTGAGGTACAGTGACCAAGTCAAAAAGAATGACTTATTTTCACCTTCTTGTGAAAATAAGGGCATTCTGTAACTCCACACATTGATCCGCCAATTCATTACACGAAGACTGGCTGGATGAGCACGGAAAACACATTTCTGTTTGTAGACATTTTTATATATTGTGCGTTTTGTTGACTGTGAGTGTGTTTGTTTTTTCTCTTTTTTTAGAACCTGCCACAGTCAGTGAAATTAAAAACCAAGAAAATTGGCCTAATCAACTTGGGAAACACATGTTTTATGAACAGTGTATTGCAAGCATTATTCATGGCAGCAGAGTAAGTTATGCTTTATTTCACACCAGGGCTGGACTGGGAAAATAATTCAGCCCAGGTATTTAAATGCAGAGCAGCCCAGTTGAAGAGGGCAGGGACAGAACGTGGGTGTTTCATGTCATCAATGATGACATGCACGCTACCTCAAAGTGAGTATGCTGGTCTGCTGTCACCCCAGAGAAGAGCACTCGCATGGTACCAATGTCCTGTGTTTATTTAACAAAGCACAGCTCTGCAATCTCTGGTGTCCCTATAATATGGATAACAAAGGACAAAAGTGGGGCACGGCCAGTAAAGGGTGTTGTGCATGTGTAGGGGGGCTCTCTGTGGCACTGTATGTGGTTGGAGGCAGATTGTGGGATTGCGTGTGCATAGAGGTGACTGTTTGTGGTGTAGTGTGTATGTGTGTGTGTGTAAAGGAGTCTGTGGTGTACGATGTGTGGCTAGGCACTGTAGTGTGTATATGTTTCCACTGGATGTAAAGTGTGTGCATCTAGGGGCTGTAGAGATTGTGTGTGTGTGTGTGTGTGTCTGTCTGTCTGACTAGCAGTTGTTGAGAGAGAGAGAAAGCATTTTAGTATATTTGTAGTACTTCAAGAGCACAACAGTGTATCGGGACTGTTGTGTGCATGTGGGTGTATCTAGGGACTGTAGCGTGTTACAGGAGCAGTAATGTGCCTTTTTATGTATAGGGGCTGTAGTTTGTGTGAACAGGGTAGTTTGTGTTTCAGTGTAGTGTTTATCCATGGACTGTAGTATGTGAGTCCAGGTGCTATAGAGAGTGTTTGTGTGTCTAGATGGTGTGTGTGAGTCCAGGGGCTGTCGTGTGCGTATGTGTGTATCTAATGTTTATGTATGTGGACTGTTGTGTGTGTATATTAATATAAGCTGTAGTGTGTGTATGGGGCTACAGTGAGTTATCATTGGGGCTGCTGTGTGCATTTATTTTGTATCCCGTATAAGTTGGAATGTCCAAGAATAAGATGTAAAACACATGTTTTTATTTCAGTTTTAGGAGGTACGTGTTATCTCTGAATCTGAGTGGGTACCAATCACTGATGGAGAAATTGAAAGATCTTTTCAAGAAGCTATCTGATACGAACAAGGTATGTTTTTAAAGGGACATTTCAAGCACCATAACCACTATAGTACTCTGCCCTCCCCCCCCCAACCTCCCCAATTTGTAAGTAGCCAAACCATTGTAGACCAGGTTGACTTCTTACCTAGGATCTGCAGGGCGCCGCTCTGCACCCACAGTACTTCTGACAGACAGCTTTCCACTATATGAGTTAAGCCTGGCGATACAGGGTTTAGCTCAGAAGGGCAAATGGAAGATCCTGTCTAGGAGTTTCTGACTCTCCAAGTTAAGTAGCGGAGACATGGCATATGTGGACCCCTGGTAAAAAGTGATGCCTTGGTAAAACGCATTGACTACTAAAAAAAGGGGGTGGGGGAAGAGGGAGAACCAGGGACAGGGCCTCTTCTGGCACCAGAAACCACTAACGCACAGTGTAGTGGTTATGGTGCCTAGAGCATTTCCTTATTTATAGAAATTCTGAAAGTTCCAATTTGCTTAACATTAAAAAAAATGAAAGGCGGAAAGGCAGGTCTGTGGCACAGGATACCCTCGGGATCAAGACTCTAGGAGATCGGCTACTGAGCACAAAGGGGCCATGAGGGGTAGCTTACATGGGCTGCCTTACATTGATAATGGACACAGCAAGTATATTTCTATGATGCCCAATTTAGGAATAGGCTGACCCGTCCCTCCTGTACATAATCCATAGCCCTAACACAGTGCATCCATCATCGGCTTCTAAACCCTGAATGGAGGTGCTCCGTCAATGTGTAGCAAAACAATGCTGTGACAGGGAGCTTAGGAACGAACTTAATTAAATAACATTTATTTACAAAAAATAGTAGAAAAATAATAAATCTTTAATAACCCTCTTAGATTGGGAGAGCTTTCACCCAAGTTCCCTTAAACAAGGCATCCCAATCGGACAATACCTTAGGGCTCGTAGAAATTGCAGCACAATACATGAATTTAAAATTCAAGCAGACATACTACGTAAGCAGTTTAGGGACAAAGGCTACCCCAACCGCTGCCTTAAAAAAGCTTACAAAAGAGCGTTGGATTCAGAGAGGGAAACACTTTTGACTGAGAAGCTATCGATTACACCCACTAAGGCGCCACCACGTATGATCGCTACGTATGATGCTGGTTGGAATAAAGTTAAATCAGGGATCGAGAAATTCTGGCCCCTACTACTAGGCGATATACACCTAAAAAAGATCCTTGGCCCAAGGATTGAGATGACAGCAAGGAGAGGTAAAAACCTAAGAGATCTCCTAGTACCAAGTCATTATCAACCCCAGCGGCCCCAGATCCGAACTTGGTTGAACACACCGGTTGTTGGGACCTTTCAGTGTGGGCGATGTGTCGCCTGTAAGTATATCAGACGCAACTCCAAAACAATATCTGATAGTGAAAACAAACAAGCATTCAATATCACTTCATTCTTCAACTGTAACACTGCAGGCTTGGTATACCTCCTCACCTGTGAGTGTGACTACAAATACGTAGGCAAAACTTTTCGCCCATTTAAAGAGAGAATAAAAGAACATGTTCGATCTCCCAAACTGAGTATCGAAACCCCCATTGCCCGCCACCTCAGAGAACATCACTCTGGAAAATCGCATGGCTTACGCTTTTGTGGACTGGAGTTAGTGAAACGGGAAAAGAGAAGGGGGGACTATGATAAATTCCTAAGACAACGAGAGAGCTTCTGGATATATAGGCTGAAGACCCTACAACCCAGAGGACTCAATGAAGGTTTTTCATTTGCACCATTTATTTGAATTATCGTCACTACAACTTTACATTTCTTATTTTTTGTTGTAATAAAAATAATAAAAACTATTTTTTTACACAGCCATATGACAGTGAGATATATATAATATTAATAATAATAAGTCTATGCCTAATTGCTTTTTCGAGTTTAATAATCCTACTAACTCCTAAACAAAAAGCCTGCATAGCAACTATTACCCCACTTGGGAGCTATACCCATATATTCTCCTTGCAACATCTTTGTTTAGACAGTTTCGTTTTAATGAACGACATATTACTCATACGCTTAGTAAGGGTTAAATTCCCTCAAGCGTTTAAGTTGGCTGTCACTCATGATCCCGGCCCCTCCTCTTCGGGCGGTCTTACTTTGGATCTTCACGCCCCCCTTCGGGGTGGGCTGGCCCTAACAGGGTTTAAAATAAGGCGCCAACCCCAGTACCGGTTAGCTCTTGACAAAGGCGCATGTTAGCGCCGAAACGCGCGTTGAGCGATCACCGACTCTCATGTTTTGTTAAACTGTCCTACTGAGGACCACCACTATACTTCTGAGCACTATTGACTTTAATTTAATTTAATTTAACTTAAACTGTCCTATTGAGGACCAACATTGTACCTGTGAGCGATCTTGATTTAAATCTAAGTTAACTGTCCTACTAAGGACCCTTATGCTAGTTTATTTAAATATTGAACGGTAGCAATTTCAAGTGTAATGACACTGTCCTATTGAGGATTACCTCTAGGTCTCGTTATGCTATCGAGCGAAGGTTTATCAGATTGTTCTACACAGGACCTCTATGATATTTCTATCTATCTGAGCGTTGCTGTGTTTAGCTGTTATTAGTAAATCTGGGGATTGTGCTATGCGGGGAATCCTCTAAGGCTTGCACGCCTGGCTTCTGGGCACTGGGACTGAAGGGGTTATTTTGCTCTGATCCGGATTATCTCGGGTTAACTGACAGGCCTCCTACTCCCGTTAAACATACCGAAAGCACGCCGAGTCTACTGGGTACTGGAACCTGAGGTGTTACCCCACTTACTACCTCGGGCTATAGATAGACCCCGTTCTCTCGGGAAACCCACTGATAGATACGTTACCACATGGGTATGTTAACGGAAGTGCATTCCCGCTGTGGTCTTTTTACTTTTACTTGCGGGTGCACTTAGTGGATTGTTTAGAGTGATTGTCAACTCGGTCTAACAGGTCCAGTGTGAACCACGGAGTATTGCTCCAACCTGGACTTTGGGCTGGTATCTATAAGGGTGACAAGAGGTGGATAGGCACGCATCATTTGCTATCCACTCTCGATCCTCCCCTTATACTGGAATACCTACCTGGGATGTCATTAACCACCAGTTGTACTTACACTAGGGACACTGTCAGCACTTGATATAAGTGCGAGTTTAAATGACAGTGCTCTTCCTAGACTCCATAACGAGTCTTTCAATTTACTATCACTAACGCTGCCACTTATCCCCTATACGGTACATGGCACTCAGGGAGTTATCTACGTTATACTGGGCATGACCCATACAGACTGTATCTATTTAGTAGCTGCCTAAACAGTATCTGAACAGCTACATTGTTACACAGTATGTATATGGCGAGTATGTCTCAGTAGGGTTGTATTACTCCACTCCCTTACATCTATCTATCTCGGCATTGCTCATATAGTAGTCTATCTACTTTTTACTCCAATTCTACTCCCCCTTAAGAGGGTTATTAAAGATTTATTATTTTTCTACTATTTTTTGTAAATAAATGTTATTTAATTAAGTTCGTTCCTAAGCTTCCTGTCACAGCATTGTTTTGCTACACATTGACGGAGCACCTCCATTCAGGGTTTAGAAGCCGATGATGGATGCACTGTGTTAGTGCATTCCACTCAGCTTCCTCTTCTCGATTTTTTTGGGTTATGCCCTCTATTCCCTTCAACCATCTACAACTCCAGTGGAGTGATCACTTGTGGGTCCTCCACCGCTGTTGTACTAATTAATCCATAGCCCTCACCTTGGGCCTTGAGCTAGGGCTCATTTATTCACCATCCCAGTTGTCCAATGTACCATTCACATTTATTTAGTCTATTTGCTTGGTTTTAATCTTATCCCCCAGCCTAACAGCATCCTGGAGAATCTGGTCTATATATGTCAACACCCAGTGGCAATGTTAACCCCTTAACGACGCAGGACGGTTCAGGACGGTCATCGGCATTTTTGCGTTGCCGACCGACGTCGGTCCTGAACCGTCCTAAATTTAAGAGGTACTTACCCGATCGCCGTCGTTCCCCCGGCGGCGATCGGTGGTGCTCCCGTTGTGGGGAGACTGCCTGCAGCCCAGACAGTCTCCCCATGGCGGATTAGGACCCCTGTGGCCATGTGATCGCCCAACAGGGCGACCACATGGTCACAATAGGTGTCCATGTGTCTGCCTGCAGGGGGACTGTCTGTGCTGACAGGCAGTCTCCCTGCAAGTGTAAAATCATAAAAAAAAATAAAGTTAAAGTGAATAAAAAAAAATTATTATTATATATGTGTATATATATATATATATATGATATATAGACATATATTATACCTATATAATATACGTCTATATATCATATATATAATGTCATACTAAGTGTATTTTTATATTAATATGTACATATATTAATATAAAAATACACTTATAATTAGATTACACATGTATAAATATATAATATATATAATAACTATATATATTGTATATATATATATTATAAAATACAAATAAAAAGTAATTTAAATTAAATTAAACATGTAAAAATAATAATAACAATTTAAAAAAAAATTATATATCTATACGAAATTTTATTCTAACTGTATTTTGATATTAATATATATATATATTTATATCAAAATACACTTAGAATGAAATTGTATATATATCTATGTATATATAAATAAATAAAAAGAATACGAACTATTCATATGTCCATATACAAAATTACAGAAATAATTATATAAATATACACGTAGACTTCAAATATATAAATATGCATATATATTTAAATTCTACGTGCGTATTTATGTAATATTTTTACATAATTAAGTTATTTTATTGATTGCAATTTAAGGGACCTGCCTGCCAACCCAGGCCGAAAGTCCAGAGAATTTAATTTGCTGTCACTGTATTTTACCCTGTAACGTTCTACGACACCCTAAAACCTGTACATGGGGGGTACTGTTTTACTCGGGAGACTTTGCTGAACACAAATATTAGTGATTCAAAACAGTAAAACATATCACAGTGATGATATTGTCAGTGAAAGTGACTTTTTTTGCATTTTTCACACACAAACAGCACTTTTACTGATGATATAATTGTTGTGATACATTTTCCAGTTTTGAAACACTAATATTTGTGTTCAGCAAAGTCTCCTAAGTATAAAAGTACCCCCCATGTACAGGTTTTATAGCGTTTTTGAAAGTTACAGGGTCAAATATATGGGTCAAATATTTTTACATTGAAAATGGCCAGGTTGGTTACGTTGCCTTTGAGAACGTATGGTAGCCCAGGAATGAGAATTACCCCCATGATGACATACCATTTGCAAAAGAAGACAACCCAAGGTATTGCAAATGGGGTATGTCCAGTCTTTTTTAGTAACCACTTAGTCACAAACACTGGCCAAAATTAGCGTTCAATTTAGTTTTTTACTTTTTTCACACACAAACAAATATGAACGCTAACTTTGGCCAGTGTTTGCGACTAAGTGGCTACTAAAAAAGTCTGGACATACCCCATATTGAATACCCTGGGTTGTCTACTTTAAAAAAAATATGTACATGTGGGATGTTATTCAGCGATTTATGACAGATAATAGTGTTACAATGTCACTATTGATACATTTTAAAAATGTATGTTTTGAAACCGCAATATCCTACTTGTACTTATAGCCCTATAACATGCAAAATAAATAGCAAAAAGCATGTAAACACTGGGTATTTTTAAAATCAGGACAAAATTTTTAATCTATTTAGCAGTTTTTTTCATTCGCTTTTGTAGATGAGTAAAATATTTTTCACATAAAAGTCAAAAAACATGTATTTTTTTCAATTTTTCATCATATTTTTTCATTTTTTTAAAATTAAATTACATGAGATTATATAAATAATGGTATGTAAAGAAAGCCCCTTTTGTCCTAAAAAAACAATATATAATTTGTATGGGAACAGTAAATGAGAGAGCGGAAAATTACAGCTAAACACAAACACCACAAAAGTGTAAAAAGATGCCTGGTCGCAAATGTACAACATCGCAAAAACAGTCCGGTCCTTAAGGGGTTAAATTGTTTGAGATGCAGGTATGTGTTTTCTATGTTTTTTCCTCTATCTCTGCTCCATACACCATCTAGTTTAATTTTAATCCTAAAAATGTGCCATGACACTGTTTCACACTGTTATTGCTTAGTTTGCTAATGCTGTTGTTGCTTCATAAGCTCATGTATTAACTTTTGCACATCAAAAATAAAGAATATATATAAAAAACTAACTATACACTTTTATTATTTAAAATACAGCACAAAACTTGTTTAAAACCTATTTTTACACAAATCCTAAGCAATACATATGAATGGGCATGCCCACCTATCAGTTGCAAAAATCTGAAGTCTATAATACAGTGTGTGTCATTGAGTCACTTCATTGAAGTTGAATAAAAGATTTAAAAAAAAAAATAACAATAAAAGTAGCCTAGCCTTAAACTGGGGATACAACAACAATGTCTTATGTCAATATCACTGTGCCTTTCTCTTGACAGTACAACATTTTAAATTAATGTATTTTTCCATTTCTAACCAGCGAATAGGTTATGCGCCTTGTGAATTTTTTATGGCTTCAAGACCACCTGGGTCCAGTCCTAATTCCCAGGAAGACTCTGCCGAGTATCTCAGATTCCTTCTAAACAGGTACATATACTTGGTCTATACTTAGTCTTTTTAACTAGTAATTGTTGACTATAGTGTTGTTGTCGTCATTCATACCTTAAACATTGGAAGAATAGCAAAATACACAATATTAAACGGTATTATTGACAATAATAAACACTCTGTGTGCATAAGACAAATGTTGAAGCTTTTAAATTTCCATTGTTCTTGCTTAATATTTGTTTGTGCATTAGATTACAAGAAGAGGAGAAATCAACACAGAATTCAACACCTCGGAGCACAAAACTGGGAATGGAAGAAAAAACTGTGATAGAAAGCATGTTTGGGGGAAAGCTGAAAACAAACACTTGGTGTAAGACCTGCAAAAGCACCTCCCAGAAGAGAGAAGATTTCACTGATCTTCCTCTGGCTTTCTCTTCATTTGTCAAACCAGCACCGGTAATGGCAGGCTCTACCGAGGAAAAACATTACGATTCTGTTACAATCAATATGACCCCAGCTGCAGAATCACCCACTGAGGAAAACATGAGCCATGGGCCTAGCAACATCTCATGTCAAAAAACTGGAGAGGAAAAGACACAGGAAACACCTACGGTAAAAGACCTCCTAAGTAGTTTCCTGGCACCAGAGGTTCTCGATGGAGATAAGAAGTATCAGTGTCAAACATGTGCTTCCCTTCAGACAGGAGAAAGGACTAAGATGATCGTGGAAGAGCCTCAATATCTCATTTTAACTTTACTGCGATTTGCCTATGATACAATCTGCAATGTGAAGCGTAAGATATTGGATCCTGTGTCCATTCCCCTCATACTGGATTTGCCTGTAGAGAGATCAACATCTCGGGCTGCATCAGCAGATCAGACAGTGGAGAATGAGAATAGAAGACCTGAGGTAGAAGACCTGTCACATAACCAACAACAAGTGCCCTATGTTTTAAATTCTGTTGTGGTCCATTCTGGGTTATCATCTGACAGTGGTCACTATTATTCTTATGCGCGGGACATGACTGATAATTCAGGGTGTTCACATTCCGAAAAACACTCTTCGGCCCTCGGCTCTGTGAATGGAAATGAAGAATGGTTTCTGTTTGATGACAGCAGTGTTTCCAGGAAAACAACACACTTCGTATTAAACAGACAGCCTTCACTGGCCACACCATATATACTGATTTATAAAAAATCCAATTGTGGGGAGACACAAAGTGTTTAGCCTGGCCAAGCAAGAGGAGTCTAAGTCAGCGAGGATATTCCACTTCAGAAGGAGCCCAGAAATATTATTAGAAGACATAATAAGGAATTTTATGTAGACATGTAAAAGCAACTTTCATGTATTTTAATAAATAATATATGCTTAATTAAAATGTGTTAAAATGGTGTTCAAAGTCCTACACCTTTATGGGCCTCCATTTATCCCCTTACCTACTTCGCCCATTTCATATTATATAATGTAACTATATGGAAATATTACCATTCATTCATATTATTTAATCTCATAATGTCATTTAATCATCTCCCTATCTCAAAGATATTTGTTTCACCTTTCTGTCACGTTTAACATTTGTTATGAAGGAACACAACTGCAGATTTCTTAGAGCTTGAATATTTATTAGAACAATTAGAAGATATTGTGACTTTAAGTCCAGAATTACAGGCACTGTAGCTTTAAATAATAAACGGTTGCTTAAGTCCAGAATTACAGGCACTGTAGCTTTAAATAATAAACGGTTGCTTAAGTCCAGAATTACAGGCACTGTAGCTTTAAATAATAAACGGTTGCAATTAGCAGGTTCTGAATCATTTAGAGTCTGTTTGTTGAGTTAACAAGTTAGGTGATAAGCAATTACAATAGTTTGTTCCATTAGCATTTATCTGAAGCAAGACAGGTGCAGCTAAACTTGAATAGTGGATAGGTTGAAGATAGCTGTAGCTGGGTTGTTTGATAATGAGACTTTGGTAACAGGCAATAAAGGCTTTAGATATGTAACTCTTATCACAGAGGTTTAATGTTACTTAGCTTCCGGTAAAGAGAAAACAGGTTCCTTAGTTCTCCTCAGAGGCGGTTATATCCAATGATATGTGTGTAGAGAGTTCAGGCTTTCGTCGAGGATGAGGAGAGGTGAAGGGGACGTGAGTAGTCTTCCAGTCCGGTCCAGTAACAGATGGCTTTCACAGACAAGTTTGTAGCCGGTTCGTGAGTGCAGTACATAGTTCAATAATCCAGCGTCTATCAGCTGGTGCGGTCGCATTAAGTAAGGAGACCGTGTCATAAGGGGGTGTGGCTAAGCTCTGTGGAACCCGGAAGTAAGAGGATACCAGAATTAAGGCATGACACTTTCAAACTATAATAAAAAGTAAAAGGGAGTTGAAAAGGAGCCTAACTGTAATGCCAAGAGTCCAAACAGCTAGTAAACACAACAGATTTTCTAGGCGTTAAACCATTTCATTATAATAGTTTTAATGGTGATATTGAGGCTGGATATATCCACTAACCAAGAAACAACTAGACAAGAATTGATTCAAACTATAGTAGTATAGTAGTAGAAAATAAGAGTAAGCGCTAAATACCCCAAAGGCAGCAACCCTATAAGGGAATCTCTCAAAAGACCCTTAAACAGATAGCGGATACAGGAAATAGGGGGAAGGGCTGCGCCACAAAAAGTCAATGTATCAATAGTCCAAGTAAAAAAAGGGGAAAGAAAGTCTTATCTGGAGCAGGTCCAGTAGGAGACGCAGAATCTGTAGATATTGGTCCGGAGCGGATATCCTCTTTCTCCTCCTTCTTAGGGATTCACTCGACACATGTGAGTTCTATACCAGCTTTTAGACTGTTGTATCTCTTTTCTCAGACGTATTGCACCATTTTTTGTTCTCTATTTTCCCTATATTCGAGTGAATCCCTAAGAAGGACGAGAAAGAGGATTTCCGCTCCGGACCAATATCTACAGATTCTGCGTCTCCTACTGGACCTGCTCCAGATAAGACTTTCTTTCCCCTTTTTTTACTTGGACTATTTATACATTGACTTTTTGTGGCGCAGCCCTTCCCCCTAGTTCCTGTAGTAGTATAGTAGTAGTAGTGATATAACCATGCAGAACAGCAGGGCTCAAAATGACAAATTACCAATAAGCATTGTCTAATAGCGAATGGAAATTCAATCCAATCTGATGTGAAACTGATCCTCACTGCTTGGGAGGACCCAAGGTGCAAGGTGACAACATGGATGATGTATATGATTGACAGTTGTAAATTAAATCACTGCTGACATACCCGAGTAAAGGAATAGTAGTTGAATAATAAATCTCCAATAAAATATTAACACTTAATTCCTGTTTAAAAAAAAACATTGGGAAAGAAGCTACAGATTTTTGGGAAGACGATAGCTACTATTGGCATTTGAAATGAATAGTAATGACACTGAGAAGATAGAGAGCTAGGGATTAAACATAAAAAGCTGTAAATCTAAAACAACATGCTGTTCATTAACATACTGAGATGATAAAAAACTTTTAAAGGGGTATAGAAATTCTTTCAAAAATCTACTTGTCCACGGGACTAAAATGATAACCCAATCCACTTGTACGTCATGACAAGCTACTTATCCCGTATACACATTTTTTTAATAAGAAATACTGGGGCCCCTACCTAACATCTCTCTCTCTCTCTCTCCCTCTGTCCTCCCTCAATTGTGAGCACGACTTTCTCATCCAACATGGTGTCAGATGTCACAAATTCTCATCCAACATGGTGTCAGGTGTCACAAATTCTCATCCAACATGGTGTCAGATGTCACAATTCAAAATGTTGTGGAAAGCCACCCAGAAGATTGGAGGCTGTTATTGTCCTAAAGAGGGAGCTAACTCTGTATTAATGTTCATGGTTTTGGAATTGGATATCTATGAAGCTTATATAGGTGTGATGCTCTTTTAGCCATACAGTGTAGCAATAGTGCTGTCAAGGTTTTTACCTGTTTCTTAAAGGAGGCACTGACATACGTAACGTTACGTTATTTAAACGTTGAACGTTAGTGCCTCTGTGCACAATTAATGTGTTTATACTTCAGTGCGGTACAATCTTTTTCCCTATTTTGAGTCCAAAAGACTCTCCAGCGCTCCCCTGAATACCTTCCTCCTATTAATCAATTCCTTATTACTGAACCCGGACTGCCTAATAACTGCTCTCTCAGATCTCCCTTATTTTTTCTTATTGAAATCTTGTTGCTGAACCAGGACTGCCCAATAACTGCTCTCCCCGATCTCCCTTATTGTTACTGATAGAAATCTCGTTGCCGACCCTGGACTGTCAACCAACACTTCTCCCGGATTACCCATATTGATGCAGTTTGATTACTTATTTGGAATATTTCTTCTCTTTCTTTTGAATTACAAATCAAGTCCTCATTTATTTTCGTATATGTTAGATTACCTATGGTGCTTTCCTTATCCTGTGAAGTAGAGAAAATGTCTTAAAGGGGTAAGTAGTATTTATTTTAATATTGATGATAATTAAAAAGATTGTTTCATAACAGACTAATTGTGCCTTTTGTCAAACTGTTTAAATGGAGACTGCTACTTTAACACATGCTTTTCAGACATTGCAATCGAGAGTTGAATTACTCACTCAATCTGTACAAGAATTCCATATAAAACAAAATGATTTACAAGTCCAAGTCGATAACATACAAATGCATTCCATATCCTATCAAACTGAACCTACTGTTTATCACCTTACAAAATTAAATGGGGATAGATCTACCTACAGACAGGGCCAGACTAAGAGCCCAGTGGGCCTGGTGCTGACAATTATGATGGGCCTAATTACAGAATCTTATCGACCAAAAACACTAAAACAGTCATACCTACCAATCGTCATATATCTGGCGGAAGTGGTGCTGAAGGGAAACTCATAGGATGCAGCTATGAGAAAAAAACACTCTATGCTAATCTCTCTCTAATTTATGCTTTAATCTTTCAAGTAAATCCATACCCCTAACAGTAGTGTCCAGTGAAGCAGGCAGTCAATGGGTGGGGTAAAAGGGTGGGCCACTGACGCAAATTATGTAATCAGAACTGCCGAAAGAGGCGAACATGCCTTAAAAAGGGGGCAAGTCTGCCTAAAGAATTGGACAGCCAACCTGGCATGAATGCATGTCAGGCTGCCTGCCCATCACCCAAGCTGGCCAACTAAGGGCATACTATGCAGACAGCACCCTGAGTGTGGCATAAATGCGTCTAATGATGAGTTCGCTCCACATTTTATAAGGACTGTCTCCAGTACTCACTGGTCCATTCCTCTCCTAACCTCCTTACGAGCAGGCAGAAGCTCCTGGTATACAATCTGAGACAGAGAAAAGCTGTATGAAGTGAGTGTAGAAGAATGGGAATATGCCACATTGTTAGAGAGACTGAAGCAGCAAGATCATTTGCATTGTGCACAAAGTCAGCTTTACCTTAACTAATTTCATTGTCAGTCAGTCCACACAAGTTTTGTTCCCATATATCCCTCTAAAGTTTCCATACTTAAGCAAGAGTATGTGAAGGATAGTAAGGTTTTGCCACCTTTCTTGTAAAAAAATACCGGCCTTACTAATTTGCATAATTAATTATGTATGCTTGTAAATCACAAGGAGTGACCTGAGAGATAATTCTGTAAAATCACCAAAAAACAACTTACATTTATTCTGCTGAATAAAAGATGGATTGTTCCCAGTGTCTCCCTGTCTCCCAGTGTCTTAGTGTCCCCTGGTCTCCCAGTATCCTCTAGTGTCTGTGTCCCCTATGTATCACAGTGTTTCAGTGCCCCATGTGTCCCAGTGTCTCCTCATGTCCCCATGTCTCAGTGTCTTCTATGTATCACAGTGTCCCTATGTATCACAATGTCTCAGTGCCCCATGTGTCTCAGTGCCCCATGTCTTCCAGTGTCCCCTCGTGTCCCCATGTTGCCCAGTATCACTTGGACACTAGAGGACACTTAAGTACCATGGGAACACTGTGAGACATTGGGACACTGGGAGACACTGAGACATAGGGACGCTGGTAGACATGCGGACACTGAGACACTAGGGACACTGACTAGGAGATATGGAGACACAGAGACTTCGGGACATAGACACTAGGGACACAGTGTCTCAGTGTCCCCATGTCTCCCAGTGTCCCCAAGTTCCTAGTGTCTCACAGTGTCCCCTAGTGTCTCAGTGTCCCCTGATCTTCCAGTGTCCCCAGGTCACCCAGTGTCCCCTAGTGTCTCCCAGTTTCCCCAGGTCACCCAGTGTCCCCTAGTGTCTCCCATGTCTCCCTGCAGCTTTTACCCCATCCCTCACTTCCCTGAGCTGTAGGCTCTCTGCAGGCTGGGAGCTGCTGTCTGAACTCTGTGTGCTGTGTAGATGCTCCCCCGCGGATCAGTGAGTACAGAGAGGCAGGGATATGCTGTAACTCCCTGCCTCTCTCCACACACAGTGACCTCTACTGGCCAGCGCAGGTATTGCAGAGTAATCTCTGTTTATACATAGAATGCCGGCATTTGTATTGCTGGTGTTCTATCAAATTTCCCTACCTGGGAAAATCCCCTACCCTCGTCACTTCCGGTGAGGGGAATCAGCTGGATCCTGTGCTGCACATGCGTGCTAGCACTCCTGCTACTCCTCCACAGCAAGGTCCTGGAAGGTAAGTAAAACTAGTTTTACACTTTCATTATAGTTAGTGCATTCACTAAGCTTAGGACATGGGACATTTAAGGTTAATGTTAGGGTTCAAATTAGGGTTAGGATTAGGGACTTGTTCATATCTAGTGATATTTCACATTAAGGGAATATCTATAAATAGTGATTTCTCACACTCTATGTTAACCCTTACCCCAAGGGTTAGGGTAAGAATAGAGTGTGAGAGAGGTTAAAATAACTCACCTAACCCTAATTTGAGCCCTCACTTAACCCTAAATGTCCCGTGTGCCTAAGCTTAGTGAATGCATTAACTATAATGAAAGTGCAAAAGTAGTTTTACTTACCTTTCAGGACCTTGCTGTGGAGGCGTAGCAGGAGTGCTTGCACGCATGTGCAGCACAGGATCCAGCTGATTCCCCTCACCGGAAGTGACAAGGGTAGGGGATTTTCACGAGGTAGGGGAATTTGATAGAACACCGGTTTTACTGCAATACTGGCCCTGGCCAGGCAGCCTCAAATACCATAAAATACCAGCCAGGTGGCAACCCTAAGAGTAATGAGTAAAAAAAAAAAAAAAAAAAATTTAAATTTATTTTTTTAGATCAATGGGCCTATTCCATGGGCCTGGGCCTGGAACTGCAGCTCCATCAGCCCCTATGCTAATCCGGCCCTGCCTGAGACGTAATTACCATGTTTCCTTACATTGGCAATTAATAAGCAATTGATATAACCTGCTTTTTAATAACCATGTTTAATCATTTTCTTTTTTGCCTTCCCTTAAAACCCCTTAAGGACCAAACTTCTGGAATAAAAGGGAATCATGACATGTCACACATGTCATGTGTCCTTAAGGGGTTAAAGACCTGCGAGTCAGCACCTGCTGCACTGTAGAGGGCTTTGCTGTACAATGCCAATCTAATGTTTAGAGATATTAACAGTGTTCAACAACTGTAACATAATGGTCTTTATATAAATAAGGTTAGGGTCTCGGTTACTATTAAGGTTCCTTAAATGTTAGGGTTGGCCCCTGCTACCACCATAGAAATGTCCCCGATAAGCTGAGTGCACTTTTCACAAAGTACCAGTAAGTATATTATTATAGTTTTATATATAGTGTCCATACACACCCTTTAGTTCATCACTGCCCCATCCCCCAGCCAGCCCCTCCCATCCTCCCACGACAGGCACCTGCTAACCCCCCTGAATTCATATGTAATGAATGGATTACCCCCCCCCCGGCGGGCTGCACTCTCCCTGTCAAACGCGGCGAGGGAGCTGTGTCCTCTCTGCTCCCTCTCGCCGCGCGCCGTTTTCTGATGCAGGGAGCCGGAATATGACGTCATATTCCGGCTCCCTGCATCAGCAGACAACCCACGCGGCGAGAGGGAGCAGAGAGGACACAGCTCCCTCGCCGCGTTTGACAGGGAGAGAGCAGCCCGCCAGGGGGGCAATCAGGTGGCCCCCCCATGACAGGGAGAGAGCAGCCCGCCTCACTGGACCCCAGGGACCCATCCATGCCAGCTTTCCTAAAAGGTAGGGAGGCTGGGTGGGTGGGCAATGTTAATTTGTATATATGTATGTCTGTTAGTGTATGTGTATGTATGTGTGTGTGTATGTCTGTTAGTGTACAGGGAGTGCAGAATTATTAGGCAAGTTGTATTTTTGAGGAGTAATTTTATTATTGAACAACAACCATGTTCTCAATGAACCCAAAAAACTCATTAATATCAAAGCTGAATATTTTTGGAAGTAGTTTTTAGTTTGTTTTTAGTTATAGCTATTTTAGGGGGATATCTGTGTGTGCAGGTGACTATTACTGTGCATAATTATTAGGCAACTTAACAAAAAACAAATATATACCCATTTCAATTATTTATTTTTACCAGTGAAACCAATATAACATCTCAACATTCACAAATATACATTTCTGACATTCAAAAACATAACAAAAACAAATCAGTGACCAATATAGCCACCTTTCTTTGCAAGGACACTCAAAAGCCTGCCATCCATGGATTCTGTCAGTGTTTTGATCTGTTCACCATCAACATTGCGTGCAGTGGCGTACACATGACCCATGGGGCCCCGGTGCGAAAATTGATCCGTGGGCCCCCCCCTCGCGCTTACTCTGCGCGGGCCGGGGCAGCAACACATGGCGGCGGGCACCTGGTCGCAGGGGTTGCGACCGCAGTATGTACGCCACTGCATGCAGATGCACACACACTTAAAGGACCACTACAGACACCCAGATCACATCAGCTCAATGAAGTGGTCTGGGTGTCAGGTCCCTCTAGTTTTAACCCTGCAGCTGAAAGCATAGCAGTTTCAGAGAAACTGTTATGTTTCACTGAGGGTTAATCCAGCCTCTAGTGACTGTCTCACTGACAGCCGCTAGAGGCGCTTCCGCCATTTTAAGACATTGAACGTCCATAGGAAAGCATTGAGTAATGCTTTCCTATGGGCGGTTTGAATGCGTGCGCGGCTCTTGCCGTGCATGCGCATTCGGAGCTGAGAGGCGGAGGGATCCCCAGCGCCATGGGAGTCCGGCGCTGGAGAAAGGTAAGTGCTGAAGACACACACACACACTCTCACGAACAAATGCATACACACTAGCTAACAGACACACACATTTACTGACAAAGACACACTCAGCGGCAGACATACATACACACTCACTTACAAAACATACACTCTCACTGACAAACACACACTCACTAACAGACATCAAACAGAGTCACTAACACACACACACTCAGTAACAGACACACAAAGTAACACACTCACTGACACTCACTAGCAGACACACACTCTAACACAAACACCAACACTCACACTAACACACACACACACTAACGCTCACACACACTAACACACACACACGCTCACACACACACTAACACACACACTAACACTCACTCACACACACACTAACACTCACTCACACACACACACTAACACTCACTCACACACACACTAACACACACACACTAACACTCACACACTAACACACACACACTAACACACTCACACTCACACACACACACACTAACACTCACACACACACACACTCACACACACACTAACACTCTCACACACTTACACATGTTTTTTTTTTTATTTAATCCCCCCAGCCTCCTTACCTTTTGGAGTGCTGAGGGGATTCCCTGGGGTCCAGTGGTGCTGCTGGGCTCCTGGGGGGGGCGGTCACCCGGCAGGCTGGCTGGTCCTGCGGGCGCGCGAGGGAGCACTCTCCCCTGAGTGCTTCCTCTTCAGCTCCCTCGCGCGCCGCGTACTGATACCGGCGCCGGAAGATGACATCATCTTCCGGCTCCGGTATCAGTGCGGTGCGCGAGGGAGCTGAAGAGGAAGCACTCAGGGGAGAGTGCTCCCTCGCGTACCCGCTGGCCGCCGGGTGTAAGCAGGGCCAGCCTCAGGGGGCCCGGAGGTGGCCGGCTCCTGGGCCCCCCAGGAGAAGAGGCTGGCCCAGAGCGTACATACCGGGTCGCAGGGGCGGCCGGGCCCCCTGGTGGGCCGGGCCCGGTCGCAGCCGCGACTCCTGCGACCCTGGTATGTACGCCACTGATTGCGTGCAGCAGCAGCCACAGCCTCCCAGACACTGTTCAGAGAGGTGTACTGTTTTCCCTCCTTGTAAATCTCACATTTGATGATGGACCACAGGTTCTCAATGGGGTTCAGATCAGGTGAACAAGGAGGCCATGTCATTAGATTTTCTTCTTTTATACCCTTTCTTGCCAGCCACGCTGTGGAGTACTTGGACGTGTGATGGAGCATTGTCCTGCATGAAAATCATGTTTTTCATAAAGGATGCAGACTGCTTCCTGTACCACTGCTTGAAGAAGGTGTCTTCCAGAAACTGGGAGTTGAGCTTGACTCCATCCTCAACCCAAAAAGGCCCCACAAGCTCATCTTTGATGATACCAGCCCAAACCAGTACTCCACCTCCACCTTGCTGGCATCTGAGTCGGACTGGAGCTCTCTGCCCTTTACCAATCCATCCATCTGGCCCATCAAGACTCACTCTCATTTCATCAGTCCATAAAACGTTAGAAAAATCAGTCTTGAGATATTTCTTGGCCCAGTCTTGACGTTTCAGCTTGTGTGTCTTGTTCAGTGGTGGTCGTCTTTCAGCCTTTCTTACCTTGGCCATGTCTCTGAGTATTGCACACCTTGTGCTTTTGGGGACTCCAGTGATGTTGCAGCTCTGAAATATGGCCAAACTGGTGGCAAGTGGCATCTTGGCAGCTGCACGCTTGACTTTTCTCAGTTCATGGGCAGTTATTTTGCGCCTTGGTTTCTCCACACGCTTCTTGCGACCCTGTTGCCTATTTTGAATGAAACGCTTGATTGTTCGATGATCACGCTTCAGAAGCTTTGCAATTTTAAGAGTGCTGCATCCCTCTGCAAGATATCTCACTATTTTTGACTTTTCTGAGCCTGTCAAGTCCTTCTTTTGACCCATTTTGCCAAAGGAAAGGAGGTTGCCTAATAATTATGCACACCTGATATAGGGTGTTGATGTCATTAGACCACACCCCTTCTCTTTACAGAGATGCACATCACCTAATATGCTTAATTGGTAGTAGGCTTTCGAGCCTATACAGCTTGGAGTAAGACAACATGCATAAAGAGGATGATGTGGTCAAAATACTCATTTGCCTAATAATTCTGCACACAGTGTATATCTGTTAGTCTATGTGTGTGTATGTCTGTTAGTGTATGTGTATGTATGTCTGTTAGTGTATGTGTATGTATGTGTGTGTGTGTATGTCTGTTAGTGTATGTCTGTTAGTCTATGTATGTATGTGTGTGTATGTCTGTTAGTGTGTGTATGTATGTGTGTGTGTATGTCTGTTAGTGTATGTCTGTTAGTCTATGTATGTATGTGTGTGTATGTCTGTTAGTGTATGTGTATGTATGTGTGTGTTTATGTCTGCTAGTGTATGTGTGTGTGTATGTCTGTTAGTGTATGTGTGTGTGTGTATGTCTGTTAGTCTATGTATGTGTGTGTATGTCTGTTAGTGTATGTGTGTATGTCTGTTAGTGTGTGTATGTATGTTAGTGTGTGTGTGTGTATGTCTGTTAGTCTATGTATGTGTGTGTATGTTAGTTCATGTCTGTTGGTGTATGTGTATGTTAGTTCATGTCTGTTGGTGTATGTGTGTGTTTGTGTCAGTGTGTGTATGAGTGTATTTACGTCTGTTAGCGTATGTACGTGTGTGTATGAGTGTATGTGCTTCTGTTAGTGCATGCATGTTTGCGTGTATGTGCTTCTGTTAGTGTATGCACGTGTGTGTGCGTATAAGTGTATGTGCTTCTGTTAGTGTATGCACATGTTTGTCTGTCAAATCAGTGAGTCTTTGTCATTTAGTGTGTGTGTGACTATTAGTGTGTGTCTGTCAGTGTGTTTGTGTGTGTCTCTGTCAATGAATGAGTGTGTGTCAGTGAATGTGTGTGTGTGTCAAATCAGTGACGTCTGTGTGTTTGTCACTGAGTGTGTGTGTTACTGTCAGTGTGTATCTGCCAGTGTGTGTCAGTGAATGTGTGTGTGTCTGTCAGAGAGTGTGCTTAAAGGGACACTATAGGCACCCAGACAACTTCAGCTCATTGAAGTGGTCTGGGTGCAGTGTCTCAGTCCCCTTAAACCTGCAAGTGTAATTATTGCGGTTTCTCAGAAACTGCAATAATTACCTTGAGGGGTAACTCCACCTCTAGTGGCTGTCTATCAGACAGCCACTAGAGGGACTTTTGGGTGGTTAGGTGACCAAAAGTCGCCTAACTGATGCTGGACGTCCTCACCCTGTGCATGAGGACATCCAGCATCTGCTAAATACCCATAGGATTTTAACCCCATCAGTGTCGAGTGGGGGAGGGGAGGACATGAGGGAGGGGGGGCACTACAGGAAATTATAGTGCCAGGAAAACAGCTTTGTTTTCCTGGCACTATAGTATTTCTTTAAAAGGAGCAGGAAAAGGTGGAGTCTAAAGAGGAAGGGGTGGGTTCTTAATCAGGAAGCGGTGCGCCCTTGACAGGAAGGGGTGGTAAATTTAGATTAGGGGGTTCTCAGGTATAGTCATGCCTAGGGCAGCACAAAATTAAAATACACCACTGTGTGAGTGTCTGAGTATGTGTGTGCGTCTGTGAGTGTCTGAGTGCATGTGTGTGTCTGTGAGTGTATGTGTGTGCACGCTCCCTCCCCGCATGGCCAAAAATGCTTTGCACCGGGGGGCGGAGCCTAGCAACCAAGCCGACCGGCCGCACATCAGAGGAGCTCCTCACAAAAACGCCTGAATTAAGCCCAAAAAAGCGATGATAACCCCTAAAATTGCCTACCTTTTAGCCCACTGGTACAGGGCTTACCAGAGAGAAAGCGCCCCAGCGAGTCTGCGGCGGACCACAAACGATACATCGGGGATCGACCTGAGGCCTATAGGCGGCCTACACGGACAGCACGGGGGAGGCGGCCCATCCCTCTGCGAACCGCTGCCAAACTATTTGGAGGTCTCCCCGACACAATCTCTCTCCCCCCCTCCCTGCCGGAGAGGAATATCCCGGCTCACGACCCACACCTCAGGTGCACGTCAACGCTCCAGACTACTAGCCCTGCAGGCCCAGCACCACACAACATGGCGGATGCCACGTGCCAGTTAGAATGCAGAGCCTCATTGCCGCCACTTTCGGAACGGCTAGATCGCCTGCTGGCTGACTTTTGGGCAAAACTTTCGGGCCACGGGAATGCCCCAACAGCGGCACCATCAGCAACAAACCCACGGGCCACCAAGCCACGACCAACGGCTCCAAGATAGGGCCCAACTACAACCTGGAAGGCGGGGAGGAGAAGACGGGAGACCCAACACAAGCCACGGCGGGCCAGCAACAGACCGCCAGCGGTGAGTCAACCACCAGAAAAGCAACGAGCCCCGGGTCTGCCCGCTCGAACCCTCTCTTCCCCCATGGTGACAAACAACCCTCCTGGGCAAAGACACTCCATCGAACGCTCCCAGACTCCCAGACGAGACCCAGCTCAGCACCTCTACCTGATAAAGAAGGGGAGCAAGGGGGGATGCCCGACACCTCACCGCATCGCCCAGACAGCAAACCCCAGTCAGAGACAACAAGCCCAAGGCAGGCCTACCACAGATCAAGGGACTTTTGCCATCTTACCCTCGAACCACATCTCGGTTGGGAACTGGAAGTACATCGACTGGGGGGACCCCCACCGACCACTACTCCGGGCACCAAAACAAAGGCTGATGGGGATCGGTTAAATCGCCCGACCTGGACGAGGCATCACCTAATAAGGACGCTGTACACTAGTCCTCCCATGATGTGTGCACTCAAACGATGCCTGCACATGAGATAGACATCTTATTAACAAGCAACACACTTTGAATATTTAGAATAATCACTAGCTTAATAATCAACAGGCAAACATTCACAAGCAGCTACCAGTATACCCCTTACTAGAAAATTCTGCAAGAGCAACACCTTACTCTATAATACTACAAACATACACTAGCCTGCTCTGTCTAATCTTGAAACTCACCTGTTATATTCAGCAACATAGAACAACACATAGATAAGCAATGTTAATATACATAAAACTGTGCAGTACCCACTAATGCCTAACTACTGTCATGCTCTGTCGGAAATGCTTACCCTAGCTGTTGTGGCATTGTAAGCCAGTTGTGATTTATCTATGCACAAATAAAATAAAGAATTTAAAAAAAAATGTGTGCATGATGAGCATAAACATGTCTGAATTCAAGTAAATAAATGCAGGAGTGTTTGTCTACAAAGAGTTGAACCATTGATTGAGCTGCTGTGGAATGCAACACATGTACATGCCAATTTTGAAGTAGGGTGTAGGTATGGAAATGGGTGTCTCACAGAGCCAAATTAAAGGCTACCAATACATACACTTGAATATGGGTTTAAATGCCCCAAAACTGATTAGTGTAGCACAAGTATGGATAATGCAATAAAAAAGGAAACAAATCGTAGTGTAGCTATTTTTGACCATTAACTTTCACTTACATTTTTTGACCAGCTATTTAAAGTATTACTAGTGTTCCAATCCACTCACATATCATCGGGCTATTATTATTATTGCCATTTATATAGCACCGACAGATTCCGTAGCGCTTTACAATATTATGAGAGGGGGGAATTTAACTATAAATAGGACAATTACAAGAAAACTTACAGGAACGATAGCTCTTTTTGCCCTGTGGCTTAAGAAGACGTAGCTTTTCGATAACAGACTTTTTTTTATTCTGACCATAAGGACCATGATAAACAATAGAGATAAATAACACTGTTGGCAAAACAGGTGTAAATCCTCTGCAAAGTTATCAAAAAGTTAGTGAAATAGTCATATCATATTTTAAATTTAAAGTGCTACTTTAAGAACCATGACTACTTCAGTGATTTGATGCCTAAAGTCTGTATGTGCAGCGTTTCACTTTGAAACACTGCATATACTGAGATTAACCCCTCTGCTGCCAGATTTGTCATTTCACCTCTGGCTGCTTCATTTGGGAGTCAGTAGCCACCCCGGAACAAGAGTTCCCGTCTGGCTAATGTTAATTCTGTGCATATTTCTATACACATTGCATTGAATTGCCTTCATTGGATGAGAGCAGTCAGCTGACACTCTAAACCAATGAATGGCCGGCGGGATCAACTCCTCTCTAGGCGGATTGACTACTTTCTGGCCAGCGATGACATCCGTCTTCTGCAGAGCAGCAAAAGCCATATGTCATCACTGGTTAGAGAGGAGACCAGGAGCCTGTTGGGGACCCAGGTAAGAATGCAAACCATTGCAAAACAAATTGCCTCTTTACTGTAAAATATGGCCAGGGTACACCTTACATCATAACTACTACAACTAGTTGTTATGATAGTTGGAGTAAATCTTCAAGTTTCTAAATAATTTTTTGTTTAATATTTAGTTTGGAAAATGTGTTCCACATTTATTATTTCAGAGAATAATATTTTTAATGTTTGGTATAAAGTGGTTGTATTAGGCTCTTCCCAGGAAGAGCAATATTGCACATGAAGATGAAATGTTATAACAGAGATTTAATACAGAGATATACGGCTGAACAGGAGGGTTGCCAGATTTATTTAGGGAATACACTGATCAGCCACAACAATAAAACCACTGACAGGTGAAGTAAATAACTCTGGTTCCTGTTCCTGTAGCCCTATTTCCCCTAATTCATATCTACCCAATAAATTGCTCATGGCCTAGTGTTTCTATGCAATAACTAAGACACTCAAGAGTAACTTGTAAAGTTTTAAGTACAGTGCAGTAGTATCACAAGAGAATTGTAACTAAACTAAATTCACATATATAATTCTTACATGTGAACATGACTTTTAGGCCAAATTTCCATCATGCTTTATAAATCTATATGGCATACTATAGTGTTTGGCTTTTGACAGGGTCTTGCTTTTGTTGTATAACGTGACTTGTTAGTTAATAATTTAGTACAACACCCATCACTCTTATTGTACACACAGTATATGATTTATTTGAGGTTGGCGGGTTGTGTTCCATGAAAGTATAATGCTAAAGGAACACTATAAGCTGTATTCCTAACACTATAAGACAAGACACTGCACAAACCGCTATTAGATCATTACGCCAAGGCCACAGACCTGTCGAGGACTACATTACTGAATTCAAGCAATAGGCTAAGGATACATACTGGAACAATGTTGGACTTATCAATCAATTTCGTTTGGGGTTGTCCGAATCATTTTGGTATACTTAATACCTTAAAAGCTTTTATACAGCAGGCTATCCAGCTGGATCGATGCCTCAGAGAATGGCAACAAGAAATTGCCACAACCTATACTCACCACTACTCCTCCCTTATATGTCCCATCCTGTATCCCATTGAAGACTCTTTGTACCAGAAAATGTCCGTCTTAAAGTAATGTACCATTTCCATGATACTCCCATGGCTGGTCATGGAGGACAAAAGAAGACATTACAGAGCATATGACAACAATTTTGGTGGCTTTCTCTGCAACAAGATGTCAAAGAGTATGTCAGTTACTGTACCACTGGGCTACTACAACCACTACCTGCCCCATCCAGACCTTGGAGTCATCTAACTCCTGGCTGTGGACCGTCTGACTAAAATGGCACACTTTGTCCCAGTCAAAGGACTCCCTACAGCCAAACAAACAGCAGCTCTTTTCCTTGATCACATCTTCTGACTACAAGGAATACCCGAATCCATCCTTTCAGATAGAGGAACACAGTTCACTTCCCACTTCTGGAAAACCTTTTGTCAATCCTCAAAATTTCAGTAGACCTGTCAATGGCTTTTCATCCTCAATCAAACGGACAAACTGACAGTAGAAACATATCTCCGTTGCTATTGTACCCATCTACAATCTGATTGGAAAGATCTACTATCCACAGCCGAGTTTGCATACAATTCCAAACAACATGATTCCACACATGAATCCCCTTTCCTGTTAAATTACAGATTCCACCCGAATACTCTTCCTGGGATCCATCACTCGCGCCTGTTCCAGATGTCACCATGAATTAGCAACAATAACACAAGGTTTCCTATGGGCTCAACAGACTCTACAAGAAAGTCAACAAACACACAAGAAATACGCTGATCGCAAAATACAATCTCCACCCACATATAAAGAGAATCAACTCGTCTGGCTATCTACAAAATATCTTCAATTGTCCTGTCCTACCATTTCATATTTCCAAGCTTGTCTCACCAGTTGTTGTAAGATTAGATTTACCTCATCAATATCGTATACACCCTTCATTCCATGTCTCTCTGTTAAAGCCTGCTAAAGAAAATCCCTTCCCTGCCAATTATAAGCCACCCCCTGAACCTGTAACTCTAGCCGGAGAGCAGGAGTATGAAGTTCAAGAGGTCATGGATTATCTGAGACGTAAAGGGAATCTCGAATATCTCATACACTGGAAGGGCTATAGTCCTGTAGAAAGATCCCGGGAACCCGCAAAGAATGTCCATGCACCCTGACTTGTGAAAATCTTCCATTCTAAACATCCTGATCATCCTGCACCACTATGCCTCCAGAGGCGGCATCCAAGAAAGGCGGTACTCTAGCATAAAGCTGTTCATCCACTGCAATAAATAATTTTTTTTAAAAATAAATAAATTTCCTTTTTAATACTTATTAGAAATGTATGGTTGTGCAAACTTTTGAGCATTCAACTAGGCATTTCTCCACTTCTACCTTTCAGCTATGTTTATTTTTTCTTAAATTATTTTTTCTTTGGGTGGCAAGGTGATCTATGTAAGGTAGCCTTTATATTACTAACTGGTAAAAACAAAAATGCATAAATATTTGCACTACAGGAACAAGACGGAAGCACGTGACAATGTCCCAAACAATCTAAGGCAAACTTTATATTTTTACTTGTATTTCTTGATGTGAATAAAGACGTACTCACTTCTTATCCAAGCTTCATGTCATTAAAGGGTTAATGAGCTACTCTTGGCAGTCATCAATTTTACATTGGAATCTTTATACCCATGTGTATCATCTGATCGATGCCTGAAAAATACAGATTTCAAGATCAAAGTATGTAAGAGGCCTGATGATTTAATTTTCCACTTTCTGAAGAAATATACCTAACCATATGTGACCAGTTCCAAGAAAGACTGGAAAGGGCACATTGTTCAATCCAGCCGCTTTATTTGCTTCCTGCTGAAGATTTATCTTACTTTTCATACAAATTCAAGGCTCTAATGTTAAAGCATCTCAGATGAGGCTGCCAAGACTGCATACCAGACAATGACACTGGCACTGATGAATTCCAGTGTGTAGCGTGATCCTGTTTCATTGTATCCGTCATTTCAATCAGTTTATTGCATTCATGTGCAAAGGTCTGGTTTTTAGTTATTACACCACTGTATGCACACTAATGATACCACACAACACAGACAGTGTTTCTAATTACTGGCAAATTATTCCTTATGAGGTTTTATCATGCTTTTTCTGAAGTAGCACTAGCTGGAGAGTCTTCCAAATATTAAAAAAAAAAGGTATTTCTGGAATTTTTTGAGAATTTACAAAATGGATTTATAAGTTTGACATATGTCCTCCTTGTTATAATCTTTAACAAGCCACAAAAAAAGTTCTACTTCGAAAATAATACACTTACACATAAGTAACTCTAATTCTGTATCTTCTGTAGAGAACGTCCTCCAATGGCATGTTTTAAAAGATCTACATTCTTCTACTTAATTTGAATATAAGTTGCAGACATATACCATCAGTGTAAGTGGACACAAATTAAGGGTTCCAGGGATGGGAGAGCTGGCAAGGGGAGCAGTTGCCATCTGACCGCTGGTACACAGGGTTGTGTACTGCAACCTCACAAAATTCTTCTGGAAAATAATGGTAGGTGAGTTGGGATGTCTTTTAGCTTCAGTACTGCAGGGATTAGTAGATTTGTGCATCTATTTTCAAATAAAGTGTGTGAATTGTCTGAATTTTGGACAATTAGCGAGTCATCTGAATTTCCAATTTCCACATGGCCATATGACCAAATCATAAAAAAACGTAATGGACGTGCCAACTTACTAATTCAACAAAGCTTTGTGGTCTGCACCTCTATCAGGTGCAGAACATTTTAAGAGCTACCTCACTTCTCCATGACAGAACACTGCAGCAAGTCATTAAATCATTGACTAAGGGCTGAGACAGCGAGGGAGCTCTCACCGTGATCTGCACCCGATATAGGTATTGTTCACAATGCTTCCCACTGACCACCAGGGATCCAGCTACCCAAAATGCCTCCACTGGATCACCAGGAATAATGCGCCTTCTGCCAAAAGATAAGCAGGATGGGGGCAAATAGAAAAACTCAACCTCACTCCTAAGTAGTAAGAGTATAAATGGTTTACTTTCCTTGCTGAATAGTAATTCCTCCTTTGAAGTCTATGGAAAATTTATATTTTGCAAGCATAGTAAACCTGTGAAAAGCATCCGTCCCATAGAGTTAAGAGAACGATGACAGCTTTAAGGAACCTATGAATAAAAAAGTTTCTGCAGATTCTGAAATCTGAACTGTGTCCTAACTAAATCAACATAAATACAATGCTCCTGACCGGGATTGCATTAAATAAACATTAAATGTATTTTACAAAATGTTCATTTTAAAAAACAAATAGAGAATGTCACCAAAACAAATATAACCCATTAAATCAGCTACATTATCATTACATAAAGTTCCCAGCTCTAAGCTGTAAATGTCAGGTTGATCAAGGCAATATTTAATGTAAGTCTCCATCAGGTGGATTATTGCAATATATACATTTAAACAATTTAAGACTCATGATGTGTCATTGAGGACATGGGAAAAAGTGCTTTGGCAACTTATGATGTACCCTTACAGGGTTACTTTAACCCTTTTTAAAACCTTCTTTTTACTCCCAAAAGAACCCTAACAAATAAGTTGAAATTTATCTGCAATCCAGCACTGGATGAAGCTCCCCTTACTGGATTCCACACACTGTCCGACATCACAGCCTCCCTCTCTATGTCGAATCAAATGCTTCTCATGGAAAATCATTTGATTGGTCCATTTCACCAGCTCACAACCCGTGCGTGCTCTTTTAGCAGGGAAGGGGTGGATGGAGGCAGGGAGGGAATTTTTTTTTAATAAAAAAAAAAAAAGAATAACTTTCACTAGAGATAGGAGGTGTAACTTTTGGAAGGAGGGGCACTGAAGCTGCCCCTTGAAGGCAGCATGCCTGCAAGTGAAAAGTTTATTATGTCTCTTAAAAGCACAATGCGGGGGGGGGGGCAGAGCCTGACACCAGACCGGAGCAGACGTGCAACCTCGGGGCTCCAGGTAAAAATCACCGCAATCCACATCAATCCGAGGCATCCCGTACTAACCCCAGGTCACACGAACCGCCACAGAGCCCAGCAGACCCCACTGATACCGCCGATGCCATTTTATCAGACGCCCGCCTCCAAAAATAGACTGCAAGGCGGCAAGGCCTACCAGGCGGGAGTGAGGCCTCAGACCATAGCCGGAGATTACTGGCCCTGGAACCTCACAGACCTGGAGGACTGGTACCCCAGCGCACTGACCTCAGGTGAGATGGGGCGCAGGTTCCAAAAAGCACCCCAAAGCACCCCGAAACCACAGCGCGACATAGGCCAAATGTTACAGACCCCAAGTGCAGGGAAGTCCCAGAACCCCCGCGAAGAATCTCCGCTGCCCTCAGAAGAGGGGGAACCGCAGGACAGCCCACACCCCAGTCCCAGACATCCCACACAAGCAGAGAGGTCAGAAGCCACTGCACCGGTCTCAAAACAACACATACAGGCAATGCTGACAGGCCTGCAACAGAACTTGAGACAAATGTGGGAAGCAGATCTGTCAGTCCTAAAGCTAGATGTAAAAACAGAACAATGAGTAAGCGCTAAGTAACACAGTAGGCAGCAACTCTATAAGGGAATCTCTCAAAGACCCTTAAGAAGTAACAGAATAAAAACAGATAAAAATAAGAGCTGCGGGGGGCGTGGCTTGGAAGCCGAGGAAGATGGCGGCGTAGACCCGGAGCTCCTCTGCAGGCTGAGCACTAATCCTCCTCACAGCACTGATTCCGCGGGCAGAAATGGGTAAAACCCACCGGGCATCGAGCACTACCAAGCCGGCGGTCACGCCGAAGGGCACAGCAACGACATCGCTACGACACTTCCTCGTGGCTCCCGCGGACGCGGCCACTCAGGCCTACGCCAATGAAGAGCATGAGGACGCCTCCCGCCCAGCGTCGCCACGAGGTGAGGGCCCAACAACTGCTGCCCAGACCCCTCCGGACCAACACCCAGACTGGGTCCAACTAATTAAAGCCTTGCCTACCAGACAAGACTTGAAGGAGGCCAACTCCGAGCTGAAAGCCTCTCTCACAGCTGAATTGCACTCCCTCAGGGAGGACATTCAGGGCCTACACACCAAAGTGGCCCAACTCGAAGCAGACACCGACCATTTAACCTCTGCTCAATCTGCAACCACAGACGCAGTACGCCGCCACACGGCACAAATGAGACAAATGGCCCTGCACATGGAAGATTTGGACAACCGTGGCAGGCGCCAGAACATTCGGGTGCGTGGCATCCCAGAAGACCTTGACCAGGCGACGCCGATAGCTGACACCCTCGTGAACCTGTTCAACATGATCCTGGGCCGCCCTGAGCACTCCGAGATAGAGCTCGTTAGAGCCCACAGAGCCCTGAGACCAAGGGGCCCTCCTGAGGCTCCTCCAAGAGACACCATCTGCTGCCTAGCCGACTTCAAGCTGAAGGAAGAAATCCTGCAGAAAGCACGCAACACTGACAAGGTGCAGCTAAATGGCGTGGAATTACAATTATACCCGGACCTCTCACCGGCCACCCTGGCCTACCGGCGGGCTATGAAGCCCCTTACAAGACTTCTCCAAAATCACAGACTTAGATACAGGTGGTCTTTCCCGACCGGACTCCAAGTTATTACCCAGCAAGGACCTTTTGCTATCCGAAACCCGGAGGACCTGAGCGACTTAGCCTTGGAACTACGCCTCCCACCTATCACCCTGCAATGGCCGGATCCTCTCGCCTTCTATGCACCGCTACAGATGACTTCAGGGCCTCGGCCACAGCAGCCCAGGAGCAGAGGGACTAGACAACAGGCTATCCGACCCTCCGGGATGGCGGTTTAAGTACACACCACTGACTGCTGCAGTATATAATCGCAAGTACCAACTGACGGGACTCACTCCCCTGAACGGGGCTTAGTCCCTCCAGAGACTCTGGGGGTTCTCAGACTATCTCACAAAGACACACTGCTCTACGCAAGGGGAGATTAGGGATACAGGGGGGACCCACCCGGCCCGGACACATGGGGGGAGGCAGGCACTGGGGGGATACGTAAGGAGTAAAAAGTATAGAACTCGCCCCATTGAGGTAGCCACCCGCCCTTATACAATGGGCACTCATGGCCTTCCACAATAACCATCTGACGACCGCTGGAGAGGGTGGGGGGAGGGGGAGGGGAGAGAGGCGCCCACTAGGCCCGGCGCAGTAATGAATGCGGAGCCCTCTTAGGACTGGGGCCCGCCGCTGGAGCCCTACCTGCCCTGTGATGACCTAAACGAGCAGGGGGGCGGGCTCCACCGGGGGGTCTCACTCACGTATAGCTTAAAGGTTGGAGAAAAGAGCCACACTGTTCTGCGGCCTAGACTCCCGCTCCCTCATCACACACACGTGGTGAGACACGAATATGGAGAAAACTGACATAGGGGGGGAATAGGAACCTCTTTGGGGAGGGCTGGGAAAATGGCGATTGGGCTGGGACACGGGTGGCGGGAGGGGGAGGAGAGGGCACGTTAGTTAGGTACGTAGCTATGACAAGAATTGAATCAAGCAGCAGGCGGATGTACACCACAACACAGTTTATTGTTTGATGTTTAATGTTGAGAGAGTTATATGGCAAGTGTTTATGTAACTGTTATGTTATTTGCTTTTTCTCCACATGCGCAAGACAGGCACCCCAGACGGCGACTAGTGCTAAGACCCGGAGCCTACTACTTACGACTTCAACCGAGGAGGACGCTAACACAAACCCGACTGTAGCTGACACAGCCGACAGAGAAACTACGCGGAACCTACAAACCGACCTACACAATCAGGTACCCACTTGTCTACCACAGACAGACGCACAGACGCGGGGAGGACTGGTTCCACCCGAAGTCGCTCGACTTCCTTCTGCTGCCCTATAGGGCCCAGCGACCAAGGCAAGGTGAACGGGATCAGCGGGCCACTGGTGGCCGCTGACTAATCCGTTCCCCGTCGCTGCCACCTCACCGTCTCTTCACAGAGGCGAGGACACACCTACACACACTTCACACATCACCTTCCCCCTCCCCCCTCCTTCCCTGCATACCCCATCCGACCCGTAACTAGCAGACGAGGACGACCATAGACCCCTGGACTGGACTGGGACCCACGGACGGAATGACACAGCCACCCTCACACCCCGACACAAGGGCACTCGTGCCGGACTGCCTCACGGTCCTCTCCATCAATGCCAGAGGTCTTAATAAACCGGAGAAGCGCTCAGGAGCGCTCCGAGACTTCCACACCCACAGAGCCTCAATAGTGCTAATTCAGGAAACGCACTTTCGGGAAGGGTCTAGGCCCAAACTGACGAACCAACATTATCCCACTGGATACTATAGTGACTATCACGCGGGGAGGTCCAGAGGGACGGCCATTCTAATCGGGAAACACATACCACTAGTAGTAACGGGACAGTTAACAGACAGAGAGGGCAGATTCATCTTCCTTAAGGGCACAATAGCCGGCCAGGCCTACACGTTCGCAAATATATATGCACCGAATACTCGACAATACCGGTTCCTGGCACGCACACTTAGGATACTCAAGCCCTTCTCGGAAGGGATCCTCATAGTAGGGGGCGACCTCAATGTCGCGCTCAACCCAAGGTGGGACTCCTCGACCGGGAAATCGGGGGTCCCGTCGCAACACCTGAATGCAATCAAAACTCTCCTGACCCGATCTCAATTGATAGACTGCTGGAGGGCCTATCACCCTGACGAGAGGGATTACACATATTTCTCACAGGTCCACAACACCTACACCAGATTAGACTACATCTTCACCTCTCACTATAATCTACCGACCACGAGCGCGGCGGAACACGGGGTGCCGACGTGGTCGGATCACGCGCCGGTGACCCTGACACTCTCCTCACCCATGTTCAGGCCCCGCCACAACAAATGGCGACTTAATGACTACCTACTGACCAGACCCGACTTTACGTCCGAAATCTCAGGCACACTTAAGGAATACTTTGAGACGAACACTACAGACCACACCTCACCTACCATCAGATGGGAGGCACACAAAAGTGTGATACGCGGCCACTTCATCCGCCAGGGGTCCACTCTCAAAAAACAGACCAATAGTCGCATGGCAGACCTAGTAGCAGAAATACACAAGGTGGAAACACTCAATAAAACCGCACAACTACCGACACACCAGGCGACATTACTGCAACTCAGACGCGACCTGACGGGCCTCCTACACAGACAACACCACAGGGATGCACTTAGACACAAGGCCTTCTTCCTGCTCCACGGCAACAAAAGTGGAAAGCTACTGGCCAGAATGCTAGCCAAAAGGCGACAGGGGACATATATAGACAGGATGAGAGACTCTAAGGGCACCTTACACCAACTGCCTTCCAAGATCCTTGATATAACTCGGGATTACTACGCGAACCTCTATGCCCTTCCCAGACCCTACCAACACAAACACGGGGAAGAACTACATGCGAAAATACAGGACTACTTGTCAGAACACTCCCTCCCGTCCTTGACACCGGAAATCGCGGACAGGCTAGACGAACCGATCTCCATAGAAGAGCTGGCCCGCATCATTAAAATGATGAAACAAGGCAAAAGTCCCGGCCCAGACGGGCTGCCTCTCAAATACTACACTACGTTCGCAGACCTACTATACTCACCCCTTCTAGAGGCCTTAAACGCACTCCGGGAGGGCCACCACCTACCGAAACAGTCGCTAACAGCACACATCGCGCTCATCCCCAAGGAAGGCAAGGATAGGGAACATTACGGGAACTACAGGCCCATCTCACTGATTAACTGCGATGTCAAACTGTTGGCTAAAATACTAGCCACAAGACTCCAGACACACATCCCCACCCTCATACACCCAGACCAGGTAGGCTTTGTCAGGGGACGCGAAGCTAGGGATAACACGATCAGGGCGCTAACACTCATGCATAGACGACATGGCGGGACCGAGGGCCTTCTGCTGCTGTCGACAGACGCAGAGAAGGCCTTCGACAGAGTCGACTGGCAATATATGTTCCACACACTGACACACATCGGACTGGGGCCGCATTTCCGGGGGTGGGTCGAGGCGTTGTACGACGGGCCCACCGCACACGTCATAGTGAACGGAGCCCTGACGAGCGCCTTCCCCATCACCAACGGTACGCGGCAGGGATGCCCCCTATCCCCCCTGCTCTTCGTGCTGACGCTCGAACCCTTCCTGACGCACATAAGACACAATGAGGCAATCAGGGGAATAGGATCTGGAGACACGCAACACAAAATCGCGGCGTATGCCGACGACCTCCTTTTTTTCGTCTCCAACCCGGAGGTCTCACTCCCGAATATCCTGAAGGCCTTTGAGACCTTTAGGGAGATTGCTAACCTCAAAATCAACTACACGAAATCTTACATCCTGAACATGAACCTATCGGAACATAGAGCCTCCCCTCTAAGACAGAGCCATACCTTCCAATGGGCACAACACCGCATACAGTATTTGGGCACCTGGTTAACAAGGAAGGATACTGACCTATTCAAACACAACTTCACACCCCTACTGGACAGATTCCGGAAAGACCTTTCTGAATGGGCATACCCGCACATCTCATGGCTAGGTAGGGTTCAAGTTATAAAGATGAACCTTCTCCCGCGCCTGCTATATCTAATGCAAGCCATACCGGTCACCATCCCCAGCTCATTCTTCCGAACCCTGAGACAAGACATCGGGAAATACATATGGGACCGCAAACGGCCAAGGGTCAAACTAACTACACTGACATTGCCAAAAGACAGGGGGGGCTTAGCCATACCGGACTTCGCCCTGTACTATGACGCATGTCATCTCCAACGTGTCATGGAGTGGACAAAAGAGAGGGTTCACAAGCGATGGAAGGAGGCGGAAGAGGCGGACACGGGGACACCACTGTCCACGGTCCCGTGGACAGGGAGAGGGGGTTATGGAGGACTGGGCACGCCATACACGACCGCAACACTGAGGGTGTGGGAGAGAGTGGCGAAGAGAAGTGGACTGGCCCCGTTCCCGTCTCCCCTGCTCCCACTCACACACAACAACAGCTTCCCCCCGGGGCTTGACCCCAACGCGTTCAGGGACCTACTCAGACATAAAATCCCAAGACTACACCACCTCCTGGCGGGGACGGAATGCAAGACACTCCCGACCTTACTGGGAGAGACCGCCCCCACCCTCTTACACCACCTTAAACACAGACAGCTTCGGAGTTTTGTGCACACCCTCCCTGAGGGCATGGCAAGGAAACGCGACCCCACCGCATTTGAGAGGCTATGTATGGAGCCAGACCCGCAACCTCACGGAATCTCACACATATACGCCATGCTACAAAGGGAAACACCCGGGGAGACTCCTAAATTCATGGGGAAATGGGAACGAACATTAGGGAAGACTTTCTCGGAGGAAGACTGGGAACAGATGTGCTACTTGACACACCACTGTTCAGTCTTCAGCAAAACCCAAGAGACAGCGTTTAAGCTGCTAACGAACTGGTACCGTACCCCAACGGTACTGCATGCCATGGACCCTGAACATACAGACCTCTGTTGGAGGTGCAATAGGGAGACCGGCACTACACTCCACCTCTGGTGGGATTGTGAACTGGTGCAGCCCTTCTGGCGGGGCATACATAACATCCTGAAAACCTTCACCGACATACCACCCCCCTTCCTTCCAGAACACATGCTCCTACACCACACACAGACCCCGAGAACACGCTACAAACACTCACTGACCATCAGGATTCTAAATACCGCCAAGCAGGTAATACCCCAATTCTGGAAACGGCAAATGACACCTCCGCTAACATCCTGGTTCTCTCAAATGGAGGAGCTTAGGGCGACAGAGGAACTCATTATGACTACATCAAACACAACGACCAGGTACATGGAAATATGGACCCAATGGATACTGACCACCACAAGGGCAGACTTTGCGACCAGACTTCAACACGACCCATAATGACACATCGAGGAGACGAACAGACCGGACAACCACAGGACAGACCCAGACAGAAGGGACTTGGAAGTAGACGCACCCTTCCCCTACCTTCCCAGACAAGCCATCCCCGACCCCCCCCTACCCTCAGGCACACACACACTGATTATTAGCATGGCTCACAGCTGGAGCGCCAACAGAGCGGACATGAACAGCTCATACGACGATACTCACTTCCCTAAGGGGTGACCACAGTAACTGCACCTCCACAAACAGACCCATGACAACGGGGGTTGGACGCCCTGCAGAGCCACTCTGTGACCGATTGAACACTCTGACACGACACCAGATCACCTCACAGGAGGGATACCTGACCGACACCCCGCAGCCATACGAACGGACACGGTACACGAGAACACGACCGGCGCACGGGGACGGGCGCAGCAGGGGAGGCCGGTATATATAGGATGTAATACAAACCTAGAGTGCCCTGACTAGAGCCGCCGCCGCTCGGGCTGCGCTCGTTCCCCTGGACTGAGGCTGAACTGTGCAGGTGGAGAAATTATACGCATACTGTGCAGGGACCCATATATCTACCCCGTTTACATGTCCAGAAAATGCTTCTAGAAATGCTAGGCTGTGACCTGCGAGTCACCATTACCTGATTGCTCATACATTTTTCCTATAAAGCCGTGACGTGACCTGCGTGTCACCTTTACCTACTTGCTCGAAAATTGCTTACACAAGTGCCAGACGGCGACCTGCGTGTCACCACCAACGACATGTCTATACCATACTATGTATACTGGTACAACTTGATATTGAAAATAATAAATAAAAACATATTTACAAAAAAAAAAAAAATAAGAGCTGCGCCTATTAGGAAGAAAAAAAGTCCAATATATAAAATAGACAAAAAATAGAAAATAGAAAGTCTTATCTAGATATATATGGTGCAGTCGTCTAATACAGCAATATTCAGTTCGGAAGACTTTTCCTTGTTTAGTTCTTCCTGATGAATCCACTCATATGTAAGAGACAAAAGGAAGCCAGATAGTGCAGTAGGTTTAAAATTGAAGTAGAAATTATATAGAAATCTTGAATGCAAACTCACATTTGAAAGAGCAAGAACTTGCTCTGGTGTGGAGGGCGTGCAGCGGTTTAATCCCCCCTCTGGGATATACAGCAGGTGTCCTTCGTCTTTGGTGTGTTTCCTCCGTCCTTTATACGACAAACACTCGGGTAGAGAGAGACAACCAATAGTGTACACTGATATAAAACTCTTGCATAAAATAAAAGGATAAAATGGATACTCACAAGAGGGGAGCAGATCAACTGCTCCCTTTAAGTAGCGCTGGTGGTATTATCCCCACCTAGGATTACTTGGAGTCCGAAGGATAAAATGCCAGGTAAAAAATAGATAGATGTGTATTAAAAAGTACAATATTAAAAAGTAGTAAAATATACTTTAATAATAAAAATACACAATATTATAACCATAAACGCGTTTCGCCAGTACGGCGTTATCAATATGGGGAAAGGACCTGATACCTGGCAAAGGAAACTTTAAATAACAAGCACAATGCTTTGAAATTGGCGCCAAAAAATTAGGCAACCAATCACAACAGTGGTTAAAATTAATAAAATAAAACCATGTAAGAAACTATATAAATACAATATAACAAGATAAAAGACCATAATAGCAGAATAAATATATGATTACATATAAAAAACGAGCTGATAATATAGAGAAACGATAAAATATAACTTGGTCACGTGAAAGGCATTAGAGAACAGGGGAATACTGGGAATTGTAGTTGGACGCCGGCGGGCACTGCGCAGCCGCCGGCGTCTTGATGGGGATGCGGATGAGAAAGGCGTGTACCTGCTCACGTCAGCATGCATCAGATATGCGGCTGACGTGAGGGGAAAGGACGACGGCTCGCACAGAGCTGCGGCCGTCGGTATGGAAGGAGTATGAGTTGTGTGACGCGGCGAGCGTCATGACAACAGGAAAAACAAAGACGGTCGGCTCGCACAAAGCTGCGGCCGGCTTAAGATGATAAAAAAATAGAAGTAGAGATAAAAACATCATATAGAATACACATCATGTCTGATCCTAACCACAATGTGATCAGACATGATGGTAAATGGAAGCTGCAGGCATGTATAAAAACGGAATGAATAAAATAAGGGAACATCTTAAAACAGCATCAAACAAATAAAAATATCATTTTCACAGAGGTAGTGCAATGTAAATAAAAAGGGAAAATATACAGAGGTTATAGGAAATTAAACAAATCAAAATCAACATTGAGACCATGTGGAGCAAGGGTTTGAAGTTTATAAACCCACTCCATTTCTTTTTTACCTAAGATATTTTTAATATTTCCACCCCTCCATGGAACAGCACATTTTTTTTATTCCAGTACATTTTAACATTTTAGGGTCTTTATTGTGTATAGTGAAATGTTTGGATACAGAATGATTCTGATATCCATTTTTAATATTTCTGCAGTGCTCGCTCAGACGAGTCTTTAGGCACCTTGTGGTCATTCCAACATACTGGAGGCCACAGGGGCATTCAAGCAGATATATAACATTTTTTGTAGAGCAATTAATAAAATCATTTATTTTATAAACCTTGTTTGTCCTATTTGATACAAATTCAGTAACTTTCTGGGGGACATCAGGGTTGGTGGTTCTGCATACTATGCACATTTTGCACTTACAAAAGCCTTTGATTTGTGGAAAAAAAGATACGGAGGGTAGTCTTTTTGATTTCTCTAGTAAAATTCTTGGTTAGAATAGACTTAAAATTTTGTGCTCCCCTAAATATAATGTTTGGACGGTCAGGTATAATTTTATTTAGTGTTTCATCTTGTTTTAGAAGATGCCAGTGCTTTCTTATGATCTTTTTAACATTGTTACTTTTATTATTAAAATTGAAAATAATTGGTAAAGGCATTGGCGTATCTGTGGTTTTAGGTTTGTATTTTAAAAGCTCAGTTCTCTCTTTTTTTTTAATATCCCTGATAGTATTCTCAAGTTCTATTTTTGAATAGTTTTTTTCAATGAATTTGTCTTTTAGAAGGTCTGCTTGTGCATTAAAATCTGTTATTTCTGAACAATTTCTTCTGAGTCTAAGCATTTGACTTTTTGGAGCGCTGTCTAACCAGGGTTGGTAGTGACAACTGCTTTTATCTATAGCAGTGTTTGCACATACCTTTTTAAAAAACGTTTTTGTGTGTAGCTTACCATTTGTTATAAAAATATTGAGGTCTAAAAAATTGATTTGTTCTCTACTATATTCATAAGTCAGAATTATACCTCTATTATTTATATTCAGATTGGTAATAAAAGAGTTGAGATCATCTTCAGTGCCGTCCCAGATAAAAAAAAAAAGGTCATCAATATATCTAAAAAAGGAGACTAGGTTTGCTCTCCAAGCGTGATTGCTGAAAATGGCTTCAGATTCCCAATCAGCCATAAATAGGTTTGCATAGCTGGGAGCAAACCTAGTCCCCATAGCGGTTCCTCTTTTCTGTAGGTAAAATGAGTTTAAGAACCAAAAATAATTATTTTTTAAAATAATATTAATACCATCTAAAATAAATTCGATTTGTTTGTCAGCAATTCTACCTTCTCTCGTTAGTATATTCTTTACAGCCTGACAGCCTATGTCATGAGGTATGATTGTATACAGTGACTGAACGTCGCATGTCACTAGTATAAAATTAGATTTCCATGTAAAATTGTTTAAAAAGTTTAAAAGGGCCATGGAATCTTGGAGATAAGATCTCATGAGCCTGACTGAAGGCTGTAAAAGAATATCTATATATTGTGAGAGATTACATAAGAGAGAACCTATGCCGGAGACAATAGGTCTCCCTCGGGGGGAGGTTTCATTTTTATGAATTTTCGGGAGAAAATATATAACAGGAGTGACGGGAAATTTGTTATTTAAAAAAATTAATTCGTGTTTGTTTAAAATACCTAAAATTACACCATTATTTAAAAATTGGATAAAAGTATTTTGGATTTGTTTGATAGGGTCCGATAAAAGTTTTTCGTACACGTTAGTGTCATTTAGTTGTCTATATGCCTCATCTATATACATTTGTGCTGATTGGATGACTATCCCTCCACCCTTGTCAGCAGGTTTGATCACAATATTTTCATCGTTTTGGAGTTCTTTTAGTGCCAATTTTTCTAAGTGTGTGAGGTTGTGAGGGTCATATTTACTATTTTTAATTTTTTCCAGGTCTTTGGTAACTAATTTCTCGAACATAGTGAGAGGGGCAGATTTAAAATGAGCAGGATAAAAAGTGGATCTTTCTCTAAGGGAAGTGTTAATAACTTGTTGATTTTGGGGAGATTGAAGAGAAGTTAAAACTGGGTTTTGCATAGAGTATTCTTCATTTTTTTCCATAAAGAATCTTTTGAGGGTGGCTTTCCGAACGAATTTGTTAACATCAATGAAAGCTTCGAATGATTTAAAAGTATTAGTGGGGGCAAACTTAAGACCTTTAGTTAAAACCGCTATGTGGGCACTTGATAACATTTTCTGAGAGAGGTTAAAAATGCCACCACTAGTATTGTTTAGAGGAGTAGTTATCTTTCTAATCTTTCTCTTTTGCTCACGTCTGCCACTTCTTCTTCCTCTAAATTTAAGATCCTTTTTTTTGGGCGTGCGGGATGTGGTGTCTGGGCTAGTGCAGTGTGGTGAGTTCGGATTTCTAAAAAATGATCATCATTTTCAAATTCGGAATCTAGTGACAATAATTGGTATCTATTGGGGTGATTGGGAATAGGGGGGATTTGGAATAGTTGGAGTATTCTTTGTGATTGTTGATGTACTTAGATCTTTGTGGTTTGGGAGACAAGTGTTTATATTGAAGTCTTGGTGTATTGTGATATATTGGTGGTGGTGAAGTATTTTGGTGAGTACGATATGAATTATATCGATTTCTTTGGGGGAATGAACGGTATTGATTGGTGTTATGGTGATGTGATCGTTGTGGTGGGCCACGGTGATAGTTGGTTTGTGCCCTGTGTGTATACGTATTCTGTGGTGAATAGAGTGTTTTTTTTGTGTTTTGATGTTGGTATTGCTGGTATTTAGGGTATTGCCTTTCTGGATTTTCATAGGGTATTTGTTCACGGTATGTATTAGTTTTTGTAAAATGGCTTCTTTGAACTGGGTATTGCTAGAGCTAGATGTACACGCAGTGTCCTCACGCACCCAGGCGATTGAGGAGGAGGTCAAGGGACCGAGGGAGAATTACCAAATAATGGGGGAGAAGTTGCGCCACCTACAATCCACACAAGCGGCAATGTCCAGACAAGTCAACCTACTAGACCACAGAGGGCGCCGCAAAAACATCAAGATTAGAGGGGTACCTGAGACGGTGCCGCTGGAGGAGCTACCGCACTTTACCAGGCGCCTTGCGGCCGCACTCCTCCCGGCCAAGCAAGCTAAACCCTTCCACTTCGACGGGGTTTACAGGATAGCCAAATCCTCACAGGCAACCACCTAAGCTCCACGAGACATAATACTAAGATGCCAATCTATGTCTGACAAACTTGGACTAATGGCAGCTATGCAAGGAAAAACCCCATTTGAGTTCGAGGAAAGCAAACTATCCTTCTTTCAGGATCTAAGCAGGGCCACACTGATGTGGCACAAGAGCATGCACCCAATCACCAAACAACTCCAAGCAGCAGGAATAGCCTATAGGTGGTCGACTCCAGGGACACTTTGGATCACCAAAGACGACAAGCACTACAAAGCTACTAACCACACGGAGGGACCAGCGTTGATGGCCGCCCTGGGACTCCTGAACCCTGCACTGGCCCCAACAACAAGGCTAGAACACCGGCCGGGGACAACAGGCGCAGATCTACACATGACACCTGGACCAAGCTGGGGCACCAAAACCTGAATGAACTCTCTCTGCATACAGCCTTATAGACCTTAGTTTAAATAGTTTAAATATTTTATGTTAACACTGTTCCTAACTTTACATACAGTTTGTCATACCCCAACGGTTATTGTAACGGGTAAAAAGGCCCAAGGGAGATAACAAACACTGCCACACACTTCTAGCCTCTTGCCCCACGGGCACAGTTTAACCCAGACACAACACGACGACTTTCATACAACTAGACCCAAACCTTTAATAGCAGTAAACTTGACCAGCGCAAAACGCAGCCACTCCTATGACTAAACGGCACCCTATGACTCCCAAAACACCACTCACACTGAAGTACACCAATAACCACAATCAGAAGAGACAGGAGACGGGACCTACACGATAGGGGGCAACACAAAGTGATTCCGCAACTATCACCACACAAGCCCCATCCACTCACACCGAGGCCACGAGACACATCGCACACCCAAAAGCTAGTGAGACACGACAGGGGAACAGAGCAGCTATCAGACATAGACGTCACTGCCCACCCCCCTCCACCTACGGCTCAGCAGTACTCAAGGTAAACTCTTTAGACAGGTGCCTTTAACCCTAACAGATCTACACCTCAATTCAGTCGTTATAACATTGAGACTGAAAGTACTTAGAAAAAATATGTGACTAGAATCTTGCAAAATGCTTATGATAATGTCTGACGTATGGAGGCTATTGTGGCCATGCACATGTACTCTTCATTGCACATGAAAAATAAAGAATAAAAAAAAAAAAAAAGCAAAATGCGGCCGACTTCAAATTTAATTTTTGCACAGAATTTACATTAGGCAATCCCAAGACTCTAGGGGGAATAGATACAGCGCTGACTCTGGTGGGCAGCAAACACTGAAACTTGTGTATCCTATCAACCTATACAAGTAAAAAGAAAAAGAGAAACAGGTTGCACCAAATACAGTGAGGGTAGTACTCCATAATAAGGTGCAAAATTAATATCACATCTAATACAAATACCAAGAGTCCCAAAGTCGATTGAGGTTGAGCAGCAGGGGGTCTTCGTAAGGTAAGTAAGTTCAGCTAGTAATCCAATATTTTCACCAACTCAAATAATTAATATGAAATATAAACTAGAAAAAACAAGATAGTATAATATTGTATGTGTCAAAGGAGAAAATGAAAGATGATTAAAAATACACTCACAAAAATTGAGCTATCTAATATGAGTGTATTAGATGTTAGTATTTGACAATAGAATCCTTGTCATGGGATATAGATTGGATGATCAATCACTGCTTTGTAGTAATCAGAGGGTGTGCATCTCACATGAAATATATAAATGTGGAGACAAAAAGAGCCAATAGTACAATCCAGTAGCAGGATATTAAAATATTTACTAAAATGAAGTAAAATACACTCACAAGTAAAGAGCTTCAATTTCAGCTCTTAGTATAGTATCCCAGGACTTTAGCTGCCTCAGTCACATGTGCTGGGGGTGCAACTAACCCCAGGCACAAAAAATAAATATATCTGGATTACAGCATTTCAAACAGAAATTCTGCACATGCAAGTTCCTACCACCATGACCACTTTTAAAAAGTAGACGTGGTCATAGTGTAGTAGCCCTTTAAATTGCTTTCAATCCTAAAAGTGAGAGAGTTATTCACTAAAGTGAGAATTCAAAGTGTATTTTAAATGGCCAAAGCTGTTGGAAATGAAAGCACAGCTGACTTAGGGAATGTTTTCAATTTGGTTATTTTCACTTTAAATTTGAAATTCATTTTGGATTCTCTTTTTAGTGAATAACCCTGTTAGCATATTTATTCATGGTTGTTTTTTACTTGAGTGCAATTTGTTTTAATGAGGAGCATGGAATTGCAATATTACTAATCAATATGGTACGAACAGTGATTTTGTCTCCATAATATGATTTAAAATCTTCCTATTTTTTCTGCAATTTTTCTGATAATAACAAAGTCAGTTCTTTGAATTATACAGACATGAAATCAAACTTTAATACAAACTAGAGACAAAGGAAAGGTCTGCCTATAAACCAGCAAAACAATACAGATATAGACAGAGGAGGGCTAGCAACTTGGTTCAGATTTACCAACCCACTAGAGATGTCCCGAATAGTTAGCTGGCGAATAGTTCCCGATGAACATAGCTTGTTCGCGTTCGCCACAGCGGGCGAACATATGCGATGTTCGGTCCCCCTACTATTCGTCATCATTGAGTAAACTTTGACCCTGTACCTCATAGCCAGCAGACACATTCCAGCCAATCAGCAGCAGACCCTCCCTCCCAGACACTCCCACCTCCTGGACAGCATCCATTTTAGATTCATTCGGAAGCTGCATTCTTTTTTTTTTTTTAGACAGAAGTGTGTTATATTTGAGCATACTAGGCTGAAAGTGCGTATATCATGGCTAGTTGCACTGAGGGTATGAGTATATAGCAGTACATTGTTGTGAAAGATGGCTGTCATGTTTAGGGTGTAGCTTGCACATTATCAACTGTGTATTTATATCAGCAGCTCCACCACTAGTTATAAATCAAGTGTGAGTCGCCCCATGAGATGAGACTAGTAAATAACATAATACATGAACGGTTAAGGTAAAGGCATGTAAGGAACTAAGACAATAAACTCTTTAGGAGGTGAAATAATGACATGTTTAAACGCGTGCTACTTTACGATTAGTTAATGTGCAGAGAGCAGTTCATGTGATCAAAGGCATGGTGTGGAGGATCGGCTATAGTGGGACACTCATTGTGCTCATCCGATCCCTTCTGGGCGCCAGGTGCAGACCCTGGGAGTCCCTGATACCTGGAACAACAAAGGCAAGTCTCTGGCTGAGTGCCGGGTTCGCGGCTTGAGGTGGTGGAAGCTTGTTTTGTCGGGTGGTCGGATCTGTCCCGGTGGTGCTTCACCTCCGGTGCGGGATTGTGGTGGCTTAAGGTGGAGGCGAGTGCTTGACGTGGGGCAGGCTCTGCATTTCTGTTTGTGCCTTCGGTCCCGTCTTCGACGCCTTTTGCGTTGGTGGATTTTAATGGGGACTGCTTCGCTTAGCTGTGGTGGAGCTTGTTGGGGCTGTGGTGGAGCTTGTTGGGGCTTCCTGCTTGTTATTTGCTTCCAAAATTGATTAAAGAGTCTGTCTAGCTTAGACTCAATATCCTGCCATGCTTTGCTGGTACCAGGAGGAAAAGCGGCTGCCGCCATATTGGGAGAGTCGCAGATGAGTATGTCAGTCTGGGTGGTGTGCTCTGTGCGTCCATTAGCTCCAGACAGCCTCTCAGGGGTGGACTGGGATAACCCCCACCGGTCCGAGGGGGGGGGGGGATAACGGAGCTCCTGCCGGGAAGTAGCTGCTCCTGGGAATCCCAGGATCGGGAGATCGGCCGCCTCTCCTGCCCAGTGAGCACCAGGCCACACTTGCCACGCAGAGGTAAGTAAGACTCTGTTGAGTTGCTGACCGCTATTAAGCATGTCGGGTTGCTCAGGTAGAACATTGCTCGGTCATCCCCTTCTGGGGTGAAATTTGCTTGTTGATAGCTGCTTAAAGTGAGATATTGAGGGAGCTCACACAAAGTGCCTTTTTCCTCCATGACAGCTAGGCCCCGCCCCCCGGAAGCTACATTCTTAGTGAGAGGAGGGACAGTGTAGCTGCTGCTGATTTAATAGGGAAATCGATAGCTAGGCTAGTGTATTCAGTGTCCACTACAGTCCTGAAGGACTCATCTGATCTCTGCTGTTAGGACAGCACCCCATAAAAGCCCTTTTTCGGGCTAGAACATCAGTCTGCTTTTTTTTTTTCCTGTGTAATCTAATTGCAGTTGCCTGCCTGCCAGCGTGTGTGTCAGGCTCACAGCGTATACTGTGCCCACTTGCCCAGTGCCACCACTCATATCTGGTGTCACAATAGCTTGCATTTAAAAAAAACTAAACTTTTTTGACTGTAATATAATAGCAGTCAGTTTCCTTCACACGTGTGCGTTTCAGGGCCTGCCAGGGCACAGTGTCACACCAGTGCAACTCATATCTGGTGTAACAGTAGTGTACATTAAAAAAAATAACTAGAAATTTGACTGTGAAATAATAGCAGTCAGTTTCCTTCACACATGTGCGTTTCAGGGCCTGCCAGGGCACAGTGTCACACCAGTGCAACTCATATCTGGTGTAACAGTAGTGTACATTTTAAAAAAAAACACACTTTTTTGACTGTGAAATAATAGCAGTCAGTTTCCTTTACGCGTGTGCGTTTCAGGGCCTGCCAGGGCACAGTGTCACACCAGTGCAACTCATATCTGGTGTTGATACCGGAGAAACTGACGGAAGCCAAGCACAGAGAGATGGACACAGGTTTCTTCAGGAAGGAAGAGATTCTTTATTCGGTTCACCGATCGGGACTCAGAGGGACTAATGTCACCAAAATACAACAAGTTCTGAGCCCCGGACAATAGTGCAGGCTCCTTATATAGGCACATAACTCCTCCCATATTAAGCTCCACCCGCACATTCTCATAACCAATCAATACGAACAAGAACTAACTTCCTGCTTGACCGCATGGCTTGTCCAGCACAATGGAGGAGGGGAATACTACATCCTGTATTCTCGCACATGCTCCGTACACTACTGATCGTATCTTTGCCACGTGCAACCAACTGACCGATACGTCAGCATATGCACGTACACATGCCACGTGGTAATCTCGGCCTATTAAATTTATTTTTACCGAGATTCCACCACATTCCCCCCTTTGATGCCTCTGATATTTCACAATTACGGAGGCATCACTTAACCTTGGTTTGCATATACCTCAGGTTACCATGAACCAGACCAGACTTTCCTATGATGTGAATCCCTCAACACTCCTCTTCCTGCATTGGTTCTCCCTGATTTAGAGCCTCATATTTATATATGGCCATTATCTGTGCTGCAGCCTTTCTCTCTGCTATATTTTCTATCAGGCTCTGCACTGACCTAACTACTAAAGGAATAAGACATGGCAGGAGTAGACACAACATTAAAATCAGCATGACTCCGCCTACCAATGCCTTAAGCCCTCCAAACTGCTCATACCAGTTACCAAACCAACTACTTGGATTATACCCTTTCCATACCTGAGTAGGCACATGCGCTAGTTTAACCATATGGCTAGTAAGCTCAGCTATTGCTTGCCCTTCGTCATCTATTTGAAGACAGCAATTGCTCAGGTTAAACTTCCCACATACACCTCCCTCTACTGCCAATAGGTAATCCAAGGCTAATCTATTTTGGTAAACTGCTGTCCTCATCCTGGTATTATGCTTCGCTAGAAGATTGAGCGCTTGTGAGGTTTCATTAGTAATTATCTCAACCACCGCCTGTAACCTTATAATGCGGTTGAGCATATATATTGGGGTCCTATACCCGAAAGTACCATCCTCTGCCCAAGTGGCTGGCCCATAATAGTCTATAATACGCTGGGGAGGCCATTCATCATCTTCCCAGGCGCCTATCTCTATGGGTCCTCTTTTCTTCCTATGATTCACATCATACACTTCCACTCCCAAAGTCTCACCTGTTTCAATAGGTAACAAGAAGAAGGATGGTTTGAGCATACCCAACACACATGCCCCTTCCCAGTCCTGTGGCAACTCCAAATAGGCCTTCTTACCACAGATCCAGTACAAATTTGCTGGGGCTTTCCAACTAGATGTGATAGATAAATCAAACCATACGTCCTTTAAATTGGCATATCTTGCAAACGGGTTAGATGGTTCCGAGACATTTGAAGCCGACCACCAAGTTGTATTCTTTGTATCATCATCATAAGCTTTTTGCCCTAGACAAGTTAGTTCTCCTACAGAAGTATTAAACATCATTACTTTCCTTGCTATGCAAACATAACCTATGATGGAGGTTTTTAATCTCCACTCAGATTTACCTCTAACACTCATCTGATAATCGGCTTGTGAAGATATTAATTGTTCAACTGCCTCAGAACCGGACATTACCTCCTTTGCTTCCCAAGGCCATTGGTCTCCCATGTTAGTACCTCCACACACATAACAGTTGGTTACATTAAGACTACCAGCAATACTCTCAGCTAAATCTATAAACAGGTTTTTAGCGTTATGGGGAATCTTATTATCTACACTCATCTCTTCATAAAAAGAATGGAATACCTGATGAGTTTGGGATGTTACAGTATCGGTCTCTATCCCAATAAACAATATTGCCCCAGGGTCTAAACCCGTCCCATATTTTTGAAACCCAAATAAGTTACCATATCTGTCCAGGAATTGGTCAGGATTATTTATAAGAATATGGACTGGGTTGCATTCCATAGACTTACAGTATGGTTTGGTAGGCAACTTAGTAACAATCATATCCTTGTCTGCTGTCTGTCCCCAAGTTGCCCACCCCACACAAGACCAATATGGGCAGAAATTATATTCCCTATCTGGGCATCTAGGACTTACATACTTGTTTTTACTACTGGGACAAATATATTTATTGTTAGACCCATACGTTCTCTCCCACCTAAGATCCCCACATACATTCCACGGCTTTCTACCACTTGATATCGCTTTACATGCATCAAATAGCAGAACACCCGAAGAATGTACGGTTTCTAACTCAGTTTTATTTATTAGGGTCCCCTGAGGATCTCCATTCCTGAGGGTCAACCAAATTGTACGGGGTTGATACTCCGGATTGAAGCACCTAGGTTCTCCTACTCCTAAATGGCATACACTATATTCTATACTTAGGTATCTACACCTAGACACATCACCTTTACACTCATATTGTGAATGCCAAATTAGGGTCTGGGAAATATGATTACCTGTTCTAGTAGTCTTAATGCAAACCTCACAGCTAGGAGTGTCGGTACCTCTACCTTCCTGAATATAAAAAGACATATAAATAAACATTATTATCAACACTTCTTTCGTCGGCTGCATCCTCAGTCTTCGTCCGTGCGATGGCACCTCAGCTTCCAGGATGTAAGGGCTGCAGGGAATGGAGTTCTGCTCGTCTTCACAGGGGTCCCTTCGAGACTTTCCTGGCTTTTAATAATACGTTGGTGAGCGGACAGGCGTTATTATGGCCGTCAAAACACTCACTTACCAATCTCTGTAACAACAATAATTGTAATCCACAAGGTTTCCTCGTCACTCCGACTGAGTCGTGCGCTTTAACCGGATCTTGCAGGGATTCTCTGGATCTGTTGTAGCTTGCCAAGAATCTACTGCTGCTGGTTTAACCCTGGAGTGATGAATCCACGGAGTCACTTCGGCCACTTTTATTGCTGATGGGGTAGACAAAAGAACAACATAAGGACCCCTCCACTTAGGCCCTAACGGTATATTATTCCACTCTTTAATCCACACTTGGTGGTAACTATGAACTGGGGGATAAATATTCACAGGTAATCTATCTTGTACCCATTTCTGTACCTCCTCCATAGTTTTACCCAACTCTACAACCTGCTGCAGGGTAATTCCTTCTCCCAACTGACTCAAATCCCCCCTTAAGTTACCAAGTACAGGAGGTGGACGCCCATACATGATTTCAAAAGGAGAGAGACCCATCCTTCTGGTAGGTGTACTGCGAATACGCAACAGAGCTATAGGCAAAAGAACATTCCACTTGAGTTGGGTTTCCTGACACATTTTTGCCAACTGATTCTTAATAGTTCTATTCATTCTTTCTACTTTACCAGAACTCTGAGGTCTATATGCCGTATGAAGTCTCCACTTAATACCAAGCATATGAGTCAGTTGTTGTAGGCACTGGTGAACAAAGGCTGGACCATTATCCGATCCTATAGAGCAGGGTAGTCCATATCGGGGTATTATTTCTCGAAGCAGGAATCGCACAACTTCTCCTGCTTTCTCTGTACGAGTAGGACATGCTTATACCCAGCCTGAATAGGTGCACACAACTACTAGTAGGTAGCGATGTCCACCAGATTTAGGCATAACTGTATAGTCAATTTGTAGATCGGACGTAGGGAGTCCCCCCATATACTGAACTCCTGGTGGTTTTACTGGTCCTTGCCTTGCATTATTTTTAGCACATGTTACACATCTTCGTACAATGGCTTGCGTTAAGTTGGACAATCTTGGTATGTAGAAATGTTTTCTGAGAGATTCTTCTGTACCGTCTCTTCCAGAATGAGTCCCGTTGTGATAATTTTGGACAATTTCTACCGCTAGTGATGCTGGAATAACTATTCTCCCATCTTCTAACTGATACCATTTGTTCTCCAGGTACTTTCCAGGTTCAGTCTTTAACCACTCTTCTTCTTGAGCTGTATAAACTGGAGTCCATTGAGACAGTGGAGTCGGTATAAGAGCAGCTATATGTTCCACATATTCCTGTCTTCCTGATTCAGCGGCACGCTTAGCTGCATTATCTGCCATCCGATTGCCTTTGGTTACATCACCATCGCCTCTCAGATGCGCTCGACAATGTATAATACCAACTTCTTTCGGTTCCCATACTGCTTCCAATAGTTGTAGTATTTCAGCTGCATACTTGATTTCTTTGCCCTCTGAATTCAATAGTCCTCTTTCTTTATACAAAGCTCCGTGGGCATGAGTGGTTAAAAACGCATACTTGGAGTCCGTATAGATGTTCACTCTTAAACCTTCAGCCAATTGTAACGCTCGTGTTAGTGCTATTAATTCTGCCTTTTGTGCTGATGTTCCTTTTGACAGTGGCCGAGCTTCTATCACCTTGTCTATCGTTGTTACTGCATATCCTGCATAGCGAATTGTTACGGTTGCCTCCAGGCTGGCTGGAAGTTGGACCATAGAAAGGATGCTCCTAGCGCTTACCCAAGGACCATCAGCACCGTAGCCACCATAAGCACTGCGAACTCCACGAACCACCGCTGCTGGGCTGGTATCTCGCCGTCTGCTCTGCGCCCTGGACCTACGACCAGGCTCCAGTTTCCAATAGGTGAACCTCTTCCTTCTGTAGAGCGAAGCAGGATCAGGAACAAGAGCTCTTACAAGAGCTCAGTAGCTAAGGGAGTATGAAGAGCATAGCAATCCCTGTAGTGATTATAGCTGTCCCCTACAAACATGAGTCACGGCTACAAGTTAGAGGGTCAGAAGAGGTCTCAGATGCTGGAACACCCAGCCTGGCTTTTATTGAGGTTACATGCAAATAGGACACTCCCAGGGGGAGGCATAAAATCACCAATCATACACGTACATCTGGTGCAGCCCACACATTTCCTCCCCTCAGATAAACAGTTAAACCAATTATTACATACAATAAAAATACAGTTTTTACACACACACTGTAACTTTAAAACCATACATTCAATTTCAATAAAATTTGCATATTCAGACTCAGCATACATCAAACATAAACACTTCCAAAAATCAGCCAAATCCCCCCAGTGGATCAAAAGTTAGCTGGAAGTCCTTTATGACCGACCGCAAGCACAATTTCCTGCCCAAAACAGTTCCATAGATTTGGGCTGTGCGGCCGGTCAATTTCATGCGAAAAAACGACTAAGTCCCATTTCGAACGGGACTTAGTCTCTGGAGCTGCAAGTTCAGTATGGGAGAAGGTAAGGGTCAGCGGTGTTCGGCAAAATGTGGAGCTGATTTTAGTTCCACAGAATCTTTAGCATACACCGCTGACCGCATTCGAATGACTAAAATGGCCGCCGCCACGTGTTCGGCTGCCGAATGGCGGCCACCCAGCGCTCGGCAATTAACCTGCAGTAACCTCACAGCCTGGGAGGTAAATTGCCTGCACATTTTAACTTCTGGGTGGTCCGCCTGTGTGGTACTTGGTTCAGTAAGCCCTATTTACTGAACCAAGTGGGAGAGAGCCAGGGGCAAGTTATTTTACAGGTCTGGGGACATAGTCTTAAAGGGGCATTGTTCAGCAAAGTCACAATATGTCCCCAGACGGTTCTTAAAGGGCCATACACACCAATAAAAGTTAATACATTTTCAGGGGCACAATCTTCCAGGGGCCATAGTCATGAGGCAGGATGCTGGATTTAAGGTATTGACAGTCTCTAAATGCACTCTTGGGTTTTCACACAACATTGCTTGATACTTGGTCATACGGCTGTTACTAAACCAATGATTGCCTTTGTAATCCAACAACGTCTGTACTGCGTGTGGGACTCGTACATAAAGTTCTTGACCCAGAGTGAGTTTATCGGCTTCAGCTACCAGCAGGGCGGCTGCAGCTACGGCTCTTAGACAAGGTGGAAGACCACTGGCCACTGCATCCAGTTGCTTAGACATATAGGCAACATGTCTTTGCCATGATCCCAAGTACTGTGTCAATACTCCCACAGCCATTCTTCTTTGCTCGTGTACATACAGGTAGAATGGTCGTGTGTGATCAGGTAGACCTAATGCTGGGGCACTCATCAAAGCCTTCTTCACATCTTCAAATGCCTTTTGCTGTTCTGGGGTTCATAAGAAGGGATCGTGTTCTGTACCCTTGATAGCTGCATACAGAGGTTTCGCCAATATCGCATAACTGGGAATCCATATCCTACAGAAGCCTGCTGCCCCCAAGAATTCTCGCACTTGTCTTCTATTCTTGGGTATTGGTATTTGGCACACAGCCTCTTTTCTCTCTGGCCCCATTATTCTTTGACCTTCAGAGATATGGAATCCCAGATATTTGACAGTTGGCTGACACAATTGAGCCTTCTTCCTAGACACCTTGTATCCTGCCTTCCAGAGAATGTGTAGTAGATCGTGTGTTGCTTGCTGACATATTTCTCTTGTAACTGCGGCTATCAACAAGTCATCTACATATTGTAATAGTACACACTCTCCTGGGATGGACTTGAAATCCAGTAAGTCTTGACTTAAAGCTGAACCAAATAGGGTAGGTGAATTTTTAAACCCTTGGGGCAGTCTTGTCCAAGTCATCTGGCGTTTCGAGCCCGTTACAGCATTTTCCCATTGGAAAGCGAAGATACATTGGCTTTCTGCAGCAATTCGGAGGCAAAAGAAGGCATCTTTGAGGTCTAAGACTGTAAAATAAGTAGCCCCGCCTGGAATTAAAGCAAGCAGGTTATACGGATTGGGCACAACTGGGTGTATACTTACAACCGCATCATTGACTGCTCTCAAGTCCTGCACAGGGCGATACTCATCTGTACCGGGCTTTTGAACAGGCAGCAATGGGGTGTTCCAGGGGGAAGTACAGAATTTTAGGATACCATACCGTATGAACTTATCCAGATAAGATTGAATATTCTTCTTGGCCTTCTGCGGGATATGATATTGCCGTAGGCTCACTGGATAAACCCCAAGTTTTAGTTCAATTCGAATGGGTGGAATATTGCGGGCCAGTCCTGGTGGGTTGTTCTCTGCCCAAACTCCTGGTATGTTGAATAAGGATTCATCACTCTTAGGGTTTTGGCTAGTCAACGCTGTATAAAGTCGCCACTCTTCTTCCTTTGTTCAGCACCAGTATCAATCATGAATGCACTCCTTTTTCCCCCTATTGATACTTCGACCATAGGCTCTGCTCGGCCAAGGGGGATGGAGCCCGGTCGGTATCAATAGTCATCCATGACCGTGTCAGCCAATCCTACATAGTCCCTGTCTTCTCTATCGTGGGACTTTTGCGCTGCGGGATAATATCTGTCTTCTCTTACATTACCTCTATTACTACCATTACTCCCTCCGGGACCTCCTCTACCTCTCGCTCTACCTCTAAAGTTTCCATATCCTGCCCTGGGTTGGTCTCTCTCACACTGCTCCCTTTTTGGACACTCGCTTCTCCAATGCCCTTCTTCTCTACAGTATGCGCACTGATTCCTACTCAGGGGTTCCCTATTCCACTTGCTATCGCCTCTATCCGGTCCCCGTCTGTCTACACCTGCGATCGCTACCGCTAGCATATCCGCCTTTTTACGCATCTTGCGCTCTTCCTCTTTCTTATTCTCTGATTCCCTATTCATGTAAACTTTGTTTGCTACCTCCATTAGTTGGGTGATGGACATTCCTACAAACCCTTCTAACTTTTGTAGCTTGCGCTTAATATCTCCGTAGGCTTGGCTGACAAAGGCAGAGTTTACCAATTGGGTAATTCTCAGGGGCTTCCGGATTAAAGGGGGTATACAAGCGGTATGCCTCCAATAATCGGTCATAAAAGACACTGGGCGGTTCATCACTTTTCTGTAACACCTCAGCCGTCTTAGACATATTTATAGCTTTCTTCCCTACGGCTTTCATGCCAGCAATTATAGCGTCTCTATAGGCTTTTAAATGAGCCATATCTGCGCCATTAACATCCCATTCGGGATCAGCGTTAGGATAATGGGCTGTGGCCCATGCTGCTGGATTAGCTTGATTTAATGTATGGGCTTCTTCTTCCAGCGCTTTAATGGGCGCTTGGTTTATCCTAGTTCTCTCCTCGTTGTTAAACAATGTCATTAGTAATTGCTGGCAATCAGCCCAAGTAGGATTATGCATCTGGACTATTGAGGTGAACAGGTCGGTCATGGCTTGTGGTTTGTCGGTGTACGAGGAATTATGGGTTTTCCAATTTAAGTGATCGGTAGTTGTGAACGGGACGTATACGAAGACTGAGTCAGCATGTACCATTTGACCTTCATCATTAAGGTATGTTGCGCCGGGAGTCAAACGAAGTGGCATTTGATAATGTCTAGGTTTTAGGGTACCAGTCAGTTGTCGGGTTAGTATAGGGGTTCGTTGAGGTGCGTCGGTTAGGGGTTCCAGTCGAGGGGTAGTAAGGCATGGGGATGTGGAAGCGTTATTGTGGGGAAGGTCGGTGAATAAAATATTCCGAGCCGGGCTAGAGGAAGCCTGACCGGAAGCTTGATATGGCGCCAAATCAGGATATGTGGTTTTAACGGGGGTTGGTACCGGAAGGGGAGGTTTAGTAATGAGGGGGACGGATTCTGAACTTGAGGAGGAAGTAGATGGGGACAACGGGGAAAGGGGTGTAGTGCTTCCTGTATCACTTCCTCTTCCTCTTCCTGAGGAGGAGTAAGGGGGAGGCATAAGGATTTCGGACTCAGGAGGCGTGTCCAAAATGGGCGTAACCATGGCCCTAGTGGACAAACGAGTCCTGGCCACCATGAGGCGACATTGCTCCTCGTGGCATATTCGGATCCATCTTGGCGAGTCATTTACGGCCTGCCTCCAACAATCAATGTATGGAAACTGTCCGTAAAGTTCAGGCCTACCTGATACAGCCACGTGTACACGCTGTACCAGATTTGGATCTAAACTGCCACGTGGCGGCCATGCGGCAACCAAAGTAGGCCATTCCCTAGTGCATAATGTAATCAAACGTACAGAAGACATTTTAACCCCAAAATCACATTTTGTAAATCCCTTTTTAAAATTCTTTAACATACATCCTAAGGGATCCAAAATCGTCGAGTCCGACGCGCCCATACTTAGCAATGGAGCGTCGTTTCCAACGAATACTATACACGCACTCTATCAACGGTCACACCCGTTCCCTCGGCAACAGCACCACCTGGTACAGTTACTAAGTGAAACGCACACAATAAAAACACTCAAGGAATTCCCGTACACACACAGCTGTTACACCAATCACTAAATAATAGATACTATGCCCTTTGGCGAAACTATACCGTCACCCACGCTATAATTCCCTATATATGAATTACCCGTCTATAACATACCCCAGTAACATCGTCTTTACAAACAGTAGTTACAGTACGGTTAGCATAGGTCAAAGTACAATTTAAGGTCACAGTACAATTAATAGTGGTTATGGTGTTAGACATGCAATAGACGACAAGTATTAGTATTCATATACAGTGTCAGTAAATATACAGGGTTATGGTACCATGCGCTATAATACAGCTACACACTATTAACAAACTCGCTAGACGGCAGAGCTCACGCTATCTAACAAGATATACACGCTACTAAACAATCTTTAACACATATACAATTCCCAACTAATCTATTGGCCAGTACCTTGATGGACTACCTAAAACTATCTACATCCGTTTTGGTTAGCCACACTGCCCAAGCACCACATATAGCGAACTAGAGGGCGGAATTTACAACAGAACCCTCTTAGTCTATCTACTCTATCAAAAGTCTAGTGGGTTCCAAATTTACATGCCTTCCCACTTAGCCAAGATAGGTTGAGAGCTAGCGGACCGAATTTACACAGACGCCGCTTAGTCTCCCGGTCCCTCCGACCTAGCGAACAAAATGTACACCCTAGAACGCTAGTCTAGACAAGACACCGGTGTCCGGCTAGGGCTATTTACACAGAACCCCGCCTGACTCCAAACCAAATTAAACGGTCTTACTAAAGAGCGTTCAATTGAGCGGTGCGCCTTCGCTCCTTCCCTCCACTGGAGAGGGCAGATTCCGTATACAATTCAAACCCCTTATGGGCCTACTGCACAATCGGTATACCCCTAGTGGGTCCGCCGTCTAAAACAGCGGTCGTCTTACCTCCTCGTTCCTGAACCTGAGTTCACACTCATCGACGGGGACACCCCAGCACTTACTACGTAGAGGCCGATGATCTCCTGGACAACAGACCAGTGGCGCCGAGACGAAGGGAGGTACACGCAGAAGTTCAGGGGTGCAGCCGTAGAGAACGTGGGCAAAGATAGACAGTCTCACGCCTCTGCTTCTCAGCTACCGTTGAACGATGAGCTTCCCGGCCAATGCACCAAATGATACCGGAGAAACTGACGGAAGTCAAGCACAGAGAGATGGACACAGGTTTCTTCAGGAAGGAAGAGATTCTTTATTCGGTTCACCGATCGGGACTCAGAGGGACTAATGTCACCAAAATACAACAAGTTCTGAGCCCCGGACAATAGTGCAGGCTCCTTATATAGGCACATAACTCCTCCCATATTAAGCTCCACCCGCACATTCTCATAACCAATCAATACGAACAAGAACTAACTTCCTGCTTGACCGCATGGCTTGTCCAGCACAATGGAGGAGGGGAATACTACATCCTGTATTCTCGCACATGCTCCGTACACTACTGATCGTATCTTTGCCACGTGCAACCAACTGACCGATACGTCAGCATATGCACGTACACATGCCACGTGGTAATCTCGGCCTACTAAATTTATTTTTACCGAGATTCCACCACAGTGTAACAGTAGTGTAAGTTGACACTCTTAGGACCTCAGTGTTGTCTGTAGTTGCAGTTAACCTCCGTTATTGCACCATTGGGTTTTTCCCCCTTTTATGTATTTTATATGCTGACGCTTATCTGGAATGCTGTAAGAAGTCTTGAGGATACACCTCCAAGTGTCCAGTTATATCCTACATGTGGGGAGTATTAAATACCACTGTATGCTGTTTTACCTAGAGCTGGGCATAGCTCTTTAAATTGTGAGTTGGCACTTCTCTACTTCTATGTTGTTCGTGATCCAGCTTTCCTAAAACGGTTTTGCACTATTGGTCTATATTTTTGCTTTTGTATTTGATATTTACCACTGAGGATTCAAAGCAAGAACTGAAGAATATACACTCCAGGTCTTCGCTGTACTTTAACCCCTTAACGCCGTAACGGCGTTAAGCATAGAACGCCTTAACGGCTTAAGCCCCCTGGAGATCGGAGGTACTCACCTCCGCCGCGATCCTCTTCTGGAGGGCTGCCTGACAGCCCAGGCAGCCCTCCCCCGGCAAATGAGGTCCCCGGGGGCCATGTGAGCGCTCTCAATCTGCCAGCAGGGGGGCTGTCTAAAATTTTAGACAGTCCCCTGCTGGTAGGAAGAATAAAAAAAAAATTAGACATGTTTAAAAATAAATTAAAAGTATTTTTATATATATAATTTGTGTTAAGGGCTCATGATAGTACAGAAGATACAAACACTGTTAGGTGTGGGATGGTATTAAAAGAGCAAGTCGGTTGTGGTGTGCCGAAACCGACGATGAGGTAGGCCTGTAAATAAAGAGGGCAAAAAGTAGAAAATCACATTTATTACGAAACAAGCAATATACATACTTTAACCAGACATATCTTGAAAGGCATTTCTAACTTCTTGTACTGGGTTAGGTATGTATCTAGAGTATGCAGAAGACTTCCAGCGTCCTAGTGACTTGATAACATGTACTGGAATGTTTGCCCTGGACGCTGTAGTGGCTGCTCCTATGCGGAAGGAGTGGCCCGAATAGTTAGTTGCTTTTAGGCCTAGTTGTGTAAGTAATGACCTGACGTGGGTCATGAAGGTGGTGGTAGTGAGTACAGAACCTTGTAGAAAGAAAAGTGGTTGAGATGGTGATGCTGTTACAACCTGGGTATATGTGTCCAGTAATGTGACGGGGCACCATTCGTTGTGGGTAGGATAGTATCTAACCTCTACCGGAGGTGCGTGTTGATTGGTTTTAGAGTGATGCAGAGCCAAGATATAGTAATCCATGTGTTTTGTTAAGTGTGAGTGAAGCAGAATGTGAGTGGACTGGGTTGTATTGATGGCAGTAAATTCTCTTGGTCTTAAAAACCCATAAAAGGCCAAATAGATAGTGGTTTTAATAACAAGGTTTGTGTTGGTGGCAAAGGGTTTTAAATCTAGTAGTTTGGAAAGATCTTTGAAAATATTGACGTCTATGGGTAGCCTTTGTGCAGTACGTGGGGGTTCGGATCTCTGAATACCCCTAAGGATGTTTTTGATCTGGTAGGAGGACATGAAACTAGTGTTGTTTGGTTGTAATGTTAACATATGATGTTGTACGCCTGTTAGATATAGCTTAATTGTGTTGTATGATAATTTGAGTTTGAGGTGGCAAAAGGAAGCAAAACCCAACAAGGATGTCATAATGAAAGGTTGTGCGATATTGTGTGATGACAGAAATATTTTGAATAGAAGGAAGGCTCTGTCATAGGTCTTCCAGGTATTGGAGGATAGCGCTAATTGTGACAATGTCCGGCTGTGTTGCATGATAGCGTCTAATCCATTACTAGTTGTTGGAAAGGTGGAGTGGTCGTGGCTGTGCGTGCAGCTGACGGAAGTATTTGTCGAAAAGCCTGTAAATTGAAACGAGACAAATGGTCAGCAGCCGTGTTGCATACACCTGGGACATGCACACAAACCAAGAAAAAATTGTGACACGCAGCCAGCCAGGTGAGTTTCCTCAAGAACCTCATAATGGTCAGTGATTTGGATCGACCTTTGTTGATGATGTGACATGTTGCTTGGTTGTCTGAGTAGCAACGTACTGACGCACCTACCCATAGATGCCCCCATGTCACAGCAGCTGCCACAATGGGATATATCTCAAATAGAGCTGAGGTAGTTGAAAAATTCTCCAGGTCCTGAACCTCTGGAGGCCAACTACCCCAGAGCCATTCATTCCCGTAAATTGCTGCAAAACCTGTGGTAGACGCCGCGTCTGACCAGATGGTAGGTGAAGAGTCAGACAGTTCAGGGAGGAACATGCTTATCCCATTCCAGGTGGTTAAATTTTTTTTCCACATAAGTAGGTCTGCCGTGGCCTGGGTATCCAGGGGTAACCTGTGTGCATCATTGCCAAACAATGGGAACATGTGTAGGAGCCGTGAGATGAAAGCCCGGCCTTGAGGGATAATGCGCATGGCAAAATTTAGTGACCCAAGTAGAGATTGCAATTCTTTGCGGTTGCAAGTACCAAGGTGTAAGTAGAGGTTGATGTTGGTAAGGATGTTCTCTATCTTGGTGTGTGGCAGGCTGGCTTGCATGTTGGCTGAGTCTAATATGATCCCTAGTGATGACTGTATCTGGTCCTTCGGTTTTGGTGGGGGAAACTGGGACGCCCACCTGTTTGAACAGACTGATGGTTTCTATGAGGCTACTGGGTGGGGAAATATTGTCTTCGATTAGTAAGAAATCATCCAGGTAGTGTATAACTTTAGGGCATCTGGCTACATTTAACAATAACCAGCATAGTGTTTCGGCGAATACGTCGAAAATGGCCGGACTACTTTTTTAACCAAATGTTAAGCGTGAGAAAAAGTAGTAGTACCCGGCCCACTTAATGCCATGCAGATACCATAGTGTAGGGTGGATAGGCAATAATTTGAAAGCATTGGTTATGTCAGTCTTGCTGAGCCATGCTCCGACCCCTGCCTGCATGATAGCCGTAATGGCGTGGTCTATGGTGGAGTATTGAAGGGAAAATTCCTCAGAGGGGATAAGGGAGTTCAGACTTGGTGTGGCAGAGGTGTGAGGTGCCGACAGATCGATGATAAGTCTTTGTTTGTGGGAAGACTTCCCCGTGACAATACCAATGGGATTTGTCCTCCATGTGGTAAAAGGAGAGGACTGAAAGGGTCCTAATAAGAAGCCCTCTGCCACTTCTTTGGCTATAAGAGTGCTGACCGTTGTAGGGTTTTGTTGGGCAGATTGCAGATTAGGGCATTCAAGGATTCCTGTAGGCATGTGTATTAGACCAGTATGGAATCCTTGTGATAGACCAGTGATGATGAAGTCTACCAGGTGTCTAGTTAAGTATTGCTTAGGGTACATTTTATTTGGACACATGGTTTTCGCATGTGCCCTAAAACATTTGGAACATATGTGCAATAACCTACATCCGCTGTAATTACAAGCACCGACATTGAAATTATTAAAAATTTGGGATTTCCCCAAAAACTTAATAGGACGTCCCAGTTTATCTTTGGGCGTTTTCTCTGCTGAACCAACAGGACCAGTGCCCTGTGAAGTAGTGGGTTCGTTTGCCGTGGTAGGACAAAAATTGGCCGTATGGGCCATGGAGGAACAGTATGCACAGGCTGGTGTTCTTAGACCTGCAAAGTGTCTGCAGAAAATGACGGTATCGATCTTACTCCAGTTGGATCTTTTCCCGTACTGAGAGAAGGCGCCAGACACTTTGGCAGAAAAAGATCTATGGTAGTCATAGAAAGCTGACCCACCATATTTGTTGCCCAGGTCCACCAGCCTGTGCATATACAGGTCAAACTCCTCACGTCTGTGGGGATATACAGTACACATCACATCTCGATAAATACCGAAAGCTAAAACAAATTCTGGAATAGTAAGTTTCCTATTTAAACGTGCATCCCTAGCTTTTATCACCACAGAAACATCGTCGTAAGCGTAAGTTTTATGTTCCACTATATCCTGGGAGGCAATGAGCAGTGAGGCCAGATTGACATCTTTACCTTCCAGGATATCTTTTTTGAGGTGTTCGGGTATCATGTGGGCTGTAGTGACCGATTCAAGTGACTCCAGCCTAGAATTAACCTTGCTCATAGAGGCCATGAGGGATGTGAGCATGCCATGAATGTCTCCTGGGTTGGACTGGCTAGATCCCTCCCCGGCATCCCTATTTTTGGTTGAGGTGTGCAGTAATTTGTAAAGTTCTGCATTCCTTGCCGTTGCTGGGAAAGGAATATGTCGTCTCTTGAGTTCGCTAGTGATGCGAGGGATAGTCCACGACCTGAAAGAATCTGGGCTAGCCATATCCTCCTCCCGTGATGGAGTGTTTTCTCTTGCTGGAGTACTTGGGATGGAAAAATCCTCTACCCCTTCTTGAGACATACTAGATGAGAAAATATATGGTTAGCGTGAAAAACCCCAGGGGATGTACTGGCAAGCTAATTATGCCGGATAAGGCGAAACATTAATCTTGTTATTTGGTGACAGGTGAGGCCCTACTAGTTGCCAAGTGGCTGTGAGAGGCTCTATCTATGCGTTGGCGCGAGGGGTTATTGAGGCCGCCCGTCGTAGCGGCAGGAGTTCGTAGGCCTCTCGGTGACAATAAAAGAAAAACAGGGGAAGGGAGTGACGGGTGATGCCATCTCTATAATTTTGCGAGGCGGCTAACTTACGTGTGGCCCGGGGGGCGTTACCTCCGAAACGTTGAGGCGGGGTGTTGGCCTCGCGGACCACTAATCGATAGGCAAAAAGCCCAGAGGGGAGATACCTATTCGGGCCTATAACCCCTACCATTTGCCAGTACTCTAAGTCCTATGTTGAGATGGAACCGTATGTGATATACGGTGTGAGCAGGCTTAACGTACCTGATAGTATGTAAGTGATTGATAAGCGACAGGTATAGAAAAAACCTGGAAAACCTAGAGGTTGGAAACAAGATACGCAAAGTGTGAGATTTGGATCCTTGATACCAAAGACTAAACACTGTAGTGCGTTTATATATACATATGTAAGGGAAATGTATATGAATGGTGTCTACTTAACTGGTCATGTTATGTGGTAAGATCTGACCGTGGGTATATGGTATGTGTAATGTGTCTCTATGGCGATGAGAGTAATGAGTATGCTTGCTAGTGTTAGTAGTCTAATGTGGTGTAGTATTGTGATCATGTAGTAATCATGTAATTTTATTATAAAATACCGAAATATTGACGTATGAGTGGTTGAATCAAGGCGTGTGATTTAACCCGAAAGTACATGAAATATTTTACGACCGAGTTCTTGTGTATGTAATTTGAGTACATAAAGAAAAAGTCAGCATATGACACGTGCCATGTAATGAAAAGTGTACATGGTGTGTTTACACAGGAAAAAAAAAAAAAAAGTTTGTTTAAAACAAATTCTCTAAGTGCCGATGGAAGGTACACAAAATAATGTAAAGTTTGTTCAAGCAAAAACTATGTATATGTATACCAGGATTAATATATTATGATCTAAAAATACATGGAGTCCTAACCTAAGTATAATTAATGTGACAGCATAATTAATGAAAAAACATGCTATGATCGTTATATGTATATTATATACAGACTGTGATACTTAATGAACTATAATTTGCATAAAAAAAATAAATGAATAATCCTACTATCAGGTATTAAAACTGATAATATAGCAACCAACTGAAAATAAAAGGAGGGAAAAAGCAAAGCATAAGAATGCTACATACTTAGTACATGTTTTCCGGCAACCAGAGGGTTAATTTGCCTGAGACTTGGCCGTAAAGCGTGTGGCCGTAAAGTAAGGCTGAAAATTATTGCGACGCCGTGGGAAGTGATCCGGGCGACGGACTTACGTTTGAGAAGTCCTGAGGACTCAATCAGCGAAGAAGACCGTTTTTTTGTGCGTGGCTGGCCGTGGAAAGACCTGTAAGGAGTTCCTGGACACAGCTGACACTGAAGAAAAACGCGGAGTTTCCGAAAGCAAGATGGCGCCGTCCGTGAACCGGAAGTGGATTCAGGATGCAGCGCTGACCTCGAACGGTATGGAGCCAGGTAAGGGGTGTCCCTTAAGTAGGGAGAAGGTGAGTCATACGCCCTTCCCACAATTACAGGCCAAAAGGCCTTAATACATATGTATATATATTATATATATAATATATATACATATTATATATATGTTTTAAATATGTTTATTAGAGTCGCAAAGAAGCGTAAGCAGACTTTTTTTGAATTGCTAAAAATAACATTTGGTTGCCTGCGCAGAGGCATATAATTCAGATGAGGCAAGCAATAAAGTAAAGTAAATTGGACGTATATAGACTTTGCAAGATTTGGTATAACAAGGGCATTTAACAGGCAAAATTACGCATTGTGTAGGCTGTTTAGTCATCTGAGCCATCCCTATGTCTAACTCTGCGTGCGATGGCGTTTTCCGCATGGGTAGCCTTGTACGTAGTTAGTTAAATGGCTAAGGTATCAATTTAAAGGGGTTAATTCAGATTATCACCTGAGCAGAGGCGGCTATGTCAACACAGACAGCCCATAATGAACTGGTGTATCACGTTACGCTAGCTGCCTGTGGGCGTTAAGCTTCATGGTGATGTATCCCATAACCACGTTTTGTGTGCTTAAACATATATATGCCTTAATTAAAAAAAAAAAAAGGAAAATTTTAAGAAAGCTAATAAAGCAAAAAAAAAAACAAAACAAAAAAAAACCCTATATGCTTGGTATAGAAGCTGATATATCCGCTTAAACATGTGGTACAGTAATCGTTTGTGGCAGAAGTATCGCATCCGTTAAGTGTCTTAATGCAGTAATAAATCCTATCTATTAGCATTACAGCAGCGGCTAGTTACTCACAGAATAGGCATGCCTGACATTGGATGTATAATCGACAGGGCTAGTAACATATATATGTGTCTCAATGCGCATGGTCAATTCTATGCCTAGGTACAAGCGTATTAATAGTCGGCACCCTATGCAACAGCCTGACTGTATACGTAGGCAGTAATAAATGTTTGATGGCTGGTAAATGCAGATTGTCGCCTGCGCAGAGGCAGATAAAACAACTTGCAGGATAGATGCAGACATTAAGAAATAGTCAAAAATACAGAAACCCAGAACGCAAACCCATAGGGGAACAGACAAAATAAATAGAGAACTGTCATCGCTGTCAACGATTGCAGGGCTGGTCTGTCCTTGAGATTAGTGCGCTGACATATTATATATATGTAACATCATACGTAATGTATTTTAAAATTACTATTAGTATATATATTAGTATTAAAATACACTTAGAATGACTTACATATATATAATATGTATATATATTATATATATTATATTATATACATATATATATATATATATACGTATAATTACAATAATAAATAAATAAAATTATAAAATAAATAAATAAAATATTGAAACAAAATTTAAAATAAATGATATATTCATATGCAATTTTATTCTAACTGTATTTTGTTATTAATATATATATATATATATTGGTAACAAAATACACTTTGAATGACATTCTATATTTATCTATCTATATATAAAATACAATACCGCAAATATATAGATATAAATACATATAATTACATAAAAGATTACATTAGTATACACATAGAATTTAAATACCTATAAATGCATATATATTAAAATTCTACGTGTATATTTAAGTAATCTTTTAACATAATTATGTCATTTGATTAATTAAAATTTGATTGACATGCCTGACAACACAGGGAGAAAGTGCAGAGAATTTAATTTGCAAGCACTATATTTGACCCTGTAACTCTCCAAGACACCATAAAACCTGTACATAGGGGGTACTGTTTTACTCGTGAGACTTCGCTGAACTCAAATATTAGTGTTTAAAACTGGTAAATTGGAGGGGCGTGGTTTCGGCTCCGTCTGAGATGGCCGCGTGAGTAAAGTGCTCCGCTCTACCGGACCCCCTAAACAGCGTTTAATAGCGGCAATCCTACATTAATGGGGCGCACCAAACGCTCCGAGCACTCCCAGACCTCGGGGAATCCCCAACAGGGCTCCCTGGACGGCTTCCTACAACCGCAGCCCGGGGCGAGCGGCGACCCCGAGACCGCCAAGATGGTGTCGGTCACAGGACAGGGCCCAGCAAACACTGCCTTGGAGAGGATTGAGAATACCCTCCAGGATCTAACTGCTGCTATGGCCACCAGATGGTGCCAGTTCACTCCCCCCCCCCCCCCGCGATGTCTGGAGGGAGATGTCTGTATTTACTGCCATTACTCCTTACTGCCTATCCACTTGTTCTACTATGTTTAGATATACACGTGTTGTTATATGCAGCTGTCTCTTAGCATTGTTCCATATGGGCCCCCACCCACCCACTCTCACAATCCAGGGGATCTGACACATGCGCACTGTTTATTTCTGTACAATATGAGGGGTCGACGACCTGGTGTGGGATATTTGGGGGGGTGGACGAGAGGACCGGGAGAAGCGCTATGCATCGGGGTAGTACCTGGGGAAAATGGGAGCTCTGTGGAAATAACTGAGTAGAGTGGAATAATGACTTTAAACATGTTTTAATAATGACTTTAAACATGTTTCCTAAAATAGCAGCATTACAAAATGTCCCCAACTCAGGTAAAGTGGAGATTTTTACAATTGCTTTTTACAATTGCTTTTTAAGTCTAAATTTAGCTCCTAAGTGCTTGTCTGTCTCTAGAGACACATAGGACCAGAGGTAGACTAGGAAAAGGCACAGGAATATAAGCACGCGACTGCTGACTGCAGAAAAAAGCAACTAGGGAGATGAAAGTGAAATTAGTTTAAGCAAACATAAAAGGGCGTACTAGAAGATACTCGGGAAAATAAACAGAATGGGAATTATAAATTTAATAAAAGGCAGACTGAGCAAAAAAATGAAAAATATACAAACCGAGCAGACTTATATTATTATTGTGTGTTATTATATGTGGTGCATGCTGCATGTGCTGTTGGAATACTGCGATATAGTGCAAATGTGGTGTAAATTATATGATGGAATACTGAGGTATAGTGTGATTTCTATGTTCATTGCAGATTCCAGTGCATACAATGTGAATGTTGTTTGAATGACGTGCAGTGTGGGAATGCAATGGTTATAATGTGAATGTAGTGTGAATGTTGTGTGCAGTGTTGGAATGCTGTTGTTACAGAGTAAGTGTGAATGTTTGAATAATATGCAGTGTGGTAATGCTGTGGTTACAGTGGAAATGTGGTGTGATAGTTGTGTGCAGTGTTGGAATGCTGTGTGCAGTGGTGAAATGCTGTTGTGTTTTCACCAACAATTAAAACAACATTCACATTATACACTCTGTTCAGTGAATGAATCTTGTGGTTATACAGAGAGAATGTTGTGAGTAGTGTTTGTGTGTAAATGAATGGTGTAGGAATTGCATAAACGTACTGTGGATGTTGTAATTGAAGTATTAATGTTCTATGTGTAGCGGCCCCTTTGGCATTGAGTAAAGAAAGGAGAAGAGAGCTTCTGACGAGTGCAGTAATTTATTATTTGCATCAGAAATGTGCAGCGTTGACCAACGTCAATATCTTTAAACACCTTGACAGGCGCACAGTCGGATTTGCCGGCATATGCGCTAACCTTACCCAAACCCCCATTAAAACACGGACACAGGTTATACTGTTGGAAATAATTAGTCCACAGCTTTATTAAATTATTAATAAAATAATTAAGGAATAACAAATGGGGTCATTGCCAACAAATCTTATTAAAGTTAACATCCCCCCATATACATAACATACCCCTAGCAATGACCCCACAATAATAACAATAGATAACAATCTAAAAAACATGTTAATACAGAAACTGGCCGTCCAATATGACCACATTTCCACCAGGTTAAATTGTAGGGGTGTACCGAGACACCGCTACCCACCATATCGATTGTAGGGGTGTACCAAGACACCGCTACCCACCATATCCATTGTAGGGGTGTACCAAGACACCGCTACCCATCAGTTCCAGTGTAGGGTGTACCAAGACACCACCACACCCCCAGGTCCGGAGCCACCGACGGGCTCGAACCTACCAACCACGTGCAACACTGCCCAATCTACACTCAACCTCAGGATGCCCACTTTCTCCTCCATCTACCCTCCGATTTAACCAGGCCATTCCCCGCCGCTGTGAAAAAACGGGAAATCAACTAACCTAACCAAATACAGGGAGGGTGGGAGGGACAACTGACCGGTAAGCTTAGGTTCAGTTAAAATGGCCACTTCATATAATGGCTTGTGTAAATATTCCCCTTATGGCTCCGCCCTACCCAGCATGCTAGCTGTCACTAACTTCCTGTGGTTGCTATGCTTACCTCCTGGCTTTGTCAAGGCCTATTCCTCTTAGCTGCGCTGATCCATGGGCTACATGACAGGCGCACAGTCGGATTTGCCGGCATATGCGCTAACCTTACCCAAACCCCCATTAAAACACGGACACAGGTTATACTGTTGGAAATAATTAGTCCACAGCTTTATTAAATTATTAATAAAATAATTAAGGAATAACAAATGGGGTCATTGCCAACAAATCTTATTCAAGTTAACATCCCCCCATATACATAACATACCCCTAGCAATGACCCCACAATAATAACAATAGATAACAATCTAAAAAACATGTTAATACAGAAACTGGCCGTCCAATATGACCACATTTCCACCAGGTTAAATTGTAGGGGTGTACCGAGACACCGCTACCCACCATATCCATTGTAGGGTGTACCAAGACACCACCACACCCCCAGGTTCAGAGCCACCGACGGGCTCGAACCTACCAACCACGTGCAACACTGCCCAATCCACACTCAACCTCAGGATGCCCACTTTATCCTCCATCTACCCTCCGATTTAACCAGGCCATTCCCCACCACAGCTCAGGACTTGACACCTAAAGCTCCTGAGCGACCCCCACCACACCGGAATAAGGCCTGTTGAATGCCTTCCTGAAGGCCCAATTTAAACAGATCACACCTTACATACGAAAACGTACCCCATCCCCCCTGGAGTACTCAGGGAGCTTGCCTCCCAGTCCGTTGTGTCTCACTGTTACACCGCCCCCACATCTGATAAATACGGCCATCAATTATTTTTTTTTTTTTTATTAATTCGTCCTCGCCACGAGACCGGGTACCTAGTATGTCTCCAATGTAACCGAGGAACCATCTCGGACCGCACCACCACCACCTGTGGCCAGCTCCCATAGCCAGTCCACCTCCCTCTGTCTCCACCTGTTCAATTCCTTTTCCGGGACCATGCCGATATCCTTCCCGCCCTTGCGGATTACCAGAATGTCCTAGACAGTACCCCTAGTTACCTTCCGGAAAATTTCCTCCACTATTGCCTTGCCACCAAAACCCCCGAAAACCAAACCCACTCCAGCTCCACCAATTCCAAAGGAAAGCCCAGTTGCGCTTGACCCGAACCGCGGCTCCCTTCTGCGCCCCTTAGATGTAAAAGTGGCCCACCAACCATGTCACCAAACCTGAAACGAAAGCAGCATAGCCCCAAACACACACCCATACGTCCATAGGCATTAAACCAAATAGACCGGCCGTAAACAGGACTTAAACCGTACTGACTCCCACTTGTCTAAACGTTTCCCCAGGTCCTCACTTAAAACCAGACGGGACGCCTCTGTCGCCGCCATTATCCGGGAAGCTTGGGCCCCAAACCCAACATTGTCAAGCCCCTCCGAACAAACCCCTGCGGGAATTGAATCGTGACCGCTCCGATCCGTCCCCTTTTACCAGTAAGCCACCCGGGATGTCCGGGCGAAGCTCCAAGTAACATAATGCGCTTGACGCCGGGCGTACCCCTGACGCCGGCAAAAATATAGCTTTACCAAACCTCCATTACCAGACACATCCGTTCTTGTACAACCCCACCGAATCATTACCTTAACCGACTGAGGTTCAACAACTGAGAAGGCTCCAAGCCCCCGAGAAGGCCACCGCAAACAAACTCACCTCAAAAGTAGAGTAATACACCACCAGGCGTTGCGTTACCCAAGGAAACCAGCCGCCCGGCACCGACATATTTCATACCTCTCCATAAGACTCGCGATGCCTGACGGACGTGTCAACATTCCGTCACTTCCTCCCAATCGGTCAGTTTGAACCCTAACGCCAATGCCGCCATGCTCCTGTCCCTTGCCGATGGAGCTAACGCTGAAAGAACAAGTGGCTTAGGAACCACAGCAAGGTATCCCTTTGCCCCTCCTTTGACTGGGACCCCCCAGTGAAACCAAACGCCTCGTCCCTTATATCCCAAACCTCCACATAGGCAGTCTCCGTGCCCGGTGCCATAGGATTACGTATCAATCCTCCAAGCATGGCGTCTCGAGCTGCCACATTTCCTCCAGACCGGCCTGTTCCTCCTCCCGCGCCCCCTGGGGCCGCCATTCGCAGCTTGTCCCCTTGTGCGCGAGCCAAGTAACCAGCCCTTACCTTCCGCCAACCAGGCACGTGGCGTGCCTGCACCCGATATTAAACGACCTGCACAATAATACGAATCGCCGCCATTGGCGTACTTCCTGTAACGAGAACCCGGCTGGATGGTAAACCGCATGAACCCCGCCGTATTGTCTGTGAATTACGACTTTTCGTCCCTTAATCCTTCACCTTTTAGAGCCACGGCCACCCCCAATGGAAATAACTCAAAAGATGCCAACTTCGAATTAGAGGACTTACCTTTCATGCCTCCTGCCACCGCTCCGCGCACCACCTGCCTTCCAGGTATGCCCCGGAATCTATGTTCCCAGAGGCATCCGTGAACAACTCGATACCACCCGCAATGACTCCATAAGTAGCCTTCGCCATGAAACGGCTACAGACCCATTCCTCGCGACTAACCTGACATGCGAACTTGAAACTGCCTTATGAACAACTGCGATTTCTCAGCGTGACCTTCTTGGACCTGTGAACCTTCACCCTAATTCCCGAAGTGCAGTCAACTGATCCCCAGGCAATTGACCCTCTCCTACCACCGAAACAATTTCCAGCCTAAGCTAGGACGCGCGGTAGGATTCCCGCGACCGTAAGGTATGTCCACAAAGGCCCGGCCCAGCCGAGCCCACACAGCAAGCTATTTTACAGATAATGTACTAAGGAAACCCCTTCCTGATTCCTCTTTCACCACCCACTCCCAGACGGAACTAACTTCCCGAAGTAGGAACATGAAATGGAACTGCCCCTTGGCAAGCAGAGGTCACCAATTGGCACCTGCAAACATGCAACCCAAAAGATGGAAGGGTCATCAATAATCGAACACGTCCCGCTCCCCCGAACCAACTCGACGGCAAGGCCGAATGATGCCAAAGATACAGAACAGGTCCGTGTCGATGTCCTCATTTACCAATGCCCCTTTCGGGTGGGATAAGTTTTTTATCAGACTGAATTTGCCTGCTCCTGGGGGCGCGCCAGCAGCCCCCGGAAAGAGCAAATTTCCTGCACCATCATTAGGAAACGGGGACCTTACCCCGATTACGCCTACTAGGATACAAAAGCCCTAAGCCAATTTCCAAAGTCTTCAGTATCTTGCGATACCCCTCCTCTTCTTTTCCGGCCTCCTTCCTATCATCCCCTTTAAAAATCAAGGAACTCCTCGAGCGGAAGACAGGAACATTTTTTTTTTTTTTTTACAAAATCCCTTAATCAAATCTTATCCTCCGCCTTCAAGTGACCCCCCCCCAATGTCCACGCGATGGACACATGCCCATTTCATCACACCGCGCCTGGAATATTGCCACACATCTAACTGTTCTCCTGCCCCGTCGAATGTCCCCGGTACCGGTACACCCTATTCCCCTTCCCTTCCTGGCACGCCATCACCACCGCCCTAACTTCTGCCTCCCGACCGCCCTCCGGTGACCCCACCCTTCCGCACCGCGGGGACGGCCCCTTTTTCCTTGATCATGACTCTAAAATGATTTTTGTGCTGTCCTTCCGTACACCTTGCCAGGCTCTGGAGTATCCGGTGGACGCCCGACTCCTGTCCGCGCTGGTCCCGCCTCAAGCTCGTAGGAGTAACACTCCTCAACCGCTGGAGACCCTGGCCGTGTCAGGCCCCGGGGATGCCGCCCTTCCGTCCACCTTTTCAGGCCCCGGAGTGTCCAGATGACGCCGACTCCTATTCGCCTGATCCCTCCTCAGGACCATAGGGGTATTGCTCCGCGACCTGTAAGGAGAAGACAACCTGGGTAGACTGTACCGCAGGGACCCTACCCGTCCTTCCTCCCTACGCTCCTTTTCACTGTTCCAAGCTTCGCACCTCCGCACTGGCCTAACTTCCTTGCTCCTGGCGGCCCTCCGCCGTCCCTGCGCACTGCAGCCCGAGGAACCAGATGCACTGCGCCGCCTCCTCCCCCGACTGTCCGTGGAACTGGACCTCCTTCTCCTCCCCCTGCAGCTGGTCTTGGAATCACTGCAAAAAATGGGGGGAAGGGCTGCGCCACAAAACGTCAGTAGTAAAATAGTCCAAGTAAAAGAAGAGAGGGAAAGTCTTATCTGGGACGAATCCACTAGGGGATGTAGGGTCTATGGACGTTGGTCCGGAGCGGATGTCCTCTTTCTCCTCTTTATCCTCCTTATGTGGAGGAGTTATAGCTCCTCCACATAAGGAGGATAAAGAGGAGAAAGAGGACATCCGCTCCGGACCAACGTCCATAGACCCTACATCCCCTAGTGGATTCGTCCCAGATAAGACTTTCCCTCTCTTCTTTTACTTGGACTATTTTACTACTGACGTTTTGTGGCGCAGCCCTTCCCCCCATTTTTTGTATCTGTCATTTATTTAAGGGTTTTCTGAGAGATCCCCTTATAGGGTTGCTGCCTTTTGGGTACTTAGCGCTTACTCTTATTTCCTGTTTTTTACTTGGAATCACTGCGCCTGCTGTGTGACGGGTTCCTGACCCTACTCCACTGCCGACCCGCTGACCTCCTTCCGCTGCTGGGCCTGGCGCTAACGCTGCGCCGCTCCCTTCTGTAATCCCTCCTATATGTGTCCCTGCTGCGGTGCCCCCCGTGAGAGCAGCCTGAGGGGCCCATTCTCCTGCCGCAGCAGCTCCTGTCATCCCTGTCCAGTGCAGCAGCCCGTGACTCTCCCCTGTCCGCTGGGCCTGGCCCAACGTTGCCCGCTGCGCCTGGCTCTGGGGCACCCTGCCCCCCTGGCAACCTGAGGGTACCCCTGCCGCTCCCGTCCTGGCCACCTCCCAGGCCGTCTCCGAACTGATCCTGCTGACCAGGCCGCCCCTGAGCGGCTGGGGGGCCGCCTGTGCGGAGTTGTCACCTGTCCCACCAGTCCCCTGCCCCACAGTGACAAGTATAGACTCACCGGGACGCCTCAGCGAACTGCCTCCTTCCATGTGCTCTTCCGCCATCCCGGCCGCCATTCCTGCCGTGCTGGAGCCGTCCTCCCGCGGTATCTTGCCGCCAGCCGCCATCTTAAGTGGGGCGCTTGTCGCTGCAGGCACGCGCTTTGCGGCCGTCCTCGCCCGACCGGCGCCGCGTCGAACAGTCCTCCAGCAACCTCCGACCCTTCTGCCTCCTGACTGGGCGCCGACAGGCTCCTCCGACGCCGTGGTGCGGGCGCCATGCCGGGGCTCAAACGCTGGGGCGGCCGTGCTCTTCGCGCCGTCCTGCGCTACGCTGGTGCCGGAGGGGGAACTGCAGCCCCCAGTTGCTCATGCAGCCAGGCCAGCCCACGGTTCTTCACTGCTGCCCTCACTCCAGCCAGGATCTCTTCCAGGGATGCCATGGACCTGCAGAAAAATAAAAAAGAAGAACTTCCCAGACCTGTCACAATTAACAGGTAAGTGAAGCTCTGATTAAAAATGTTCTTCTATGCTGCCTCCATGCTGCCTTCTTCCTGAATACTGCTCTGTTCTTCTATGCTGCCTCCATGATGCCTTCTGCCTGAGTACTGCTCTGTTCTTCTATGCTGCCTCCATGCTGCCTTCTGCCTGAATACTGCTCTGTACTTCTATGCTCCATGCTGCTGCCTTCTCCCTCCAGGGCAGGCAGCTTTCACAACTGACAGGTAAGCTTAGGTTAAGTTAAAATGGCCACTTTATATAATGGCTTGTGCAAATATTCCCCTTATGGCTCCGCCCTACCCAGCATACTAGCTGTCACTAACTTCCTGTGGTTGCTATGCCTACCTCCTGGCTCTGTCAAGGCCTATTCCTCTTAGCTGCGCTGATCCATGGGCTACATGAGCACTGTGAAACCGTAAGCACCGCGAAAACTGTAATAGGACATACAAATATTTGTTTACAGTTTTCACCGAAAGGGTTACAAACAAGATTACAAACAGGATTACAAATGTGGAGTTCAGATATCTGTATACATCGATATTACATTAAACATCTGAGGAATACAAACTACATACAGATATTTGGACTATAGTACTTTTATACAAACGTTGGCTTATATACAACTTATCTTTTAACTAACGGCATGGACACAATTAATGTCCAAGAACATATACACTTTTATAAACATGCACTTTTACAGAGTTCCTCGCTCCGCTTGCCAAAGAGTGCAACTTTAAACTTTAGAAAAACCTCGATAACAATCGGCCTTCCCACGAGGTGCTGTTAACTTTGCTTTGCATCTGAATGCCGAGTCACAGGGAGCTTTTGCCACCAGAACTAGAGGAAGGAGTGGTCTGATGATCAAACATTTCCCGGGGAAACAAAAGGAAGGCAGAAAGGTTCCGCCTGAAGCAGTCAGTGCGGAACAAAGATTTAAAGTTATAAGCGACACTTACACTATGAATTATGTGATACCAATGAATAAATTACCATATGGCAAAAACTCTAGCTACTAAACACAAACACACACACTCATGACAGGCGTACAGTCGGATGTGCCGGCATATGCACTAACCTTACCCAAACCTCCATTAAGACATGGACACAGGTTATACTGTTGGAAATATTAGTCCACAGCTTTATTAATGATGAATTAATTAATGAATTAATTAATTAAGGAATAACAAATAGGGTCGTTGCCAACAAATCTTATTAAAGTCAACATCCCCCCATATACATAACATACCCCTGGCAATGACCCCACAATCATAACAATATAGAACAATCTAATTAGCATATTAACACAGGAACTGGCCATCCAATATGACCACATTTCCACCAGGTTAAATTGTAGCGGTGTACCAAGACACCGCTACCCACCATATCGATTGTACGGGTGTACCAAGACACAACTACCCACCAGATCAATTATAGGGGTGTACCAAGACACTGCTACCCACAAGTTCCAACGTAGGGGTGTACCAAGACACCGCTACACCCCCAGGTTTGGAGCCACCGACGGGCCTGAACCTACCAACCATGTGTTACACTGCCTAAACCACACTAAACCTCAGGATGCCCACTTGCTCCTCCATCTACACCCCTACCCCCGATTTAACCTGGCCATTCCCCGCCGATGTGAAAATATGGGAAAATTATCTAACCTATCCAAATTAAGGGAGGTTGGGAGGGACAACTGACAGGTAAGTTTAGGTTTAGTTAAGATGGCCACTTCATAAGATGACCGGTATAAATACTCCCATCGCGGCTCCGCCCCACCCAGCTTGCTAGCTGTCACTCAACTTCCTATAGCTGTTATGCCTACCTCCTGGCTCTGTCAAGGCCCACTCCCCTAGCTGCACTGATCCATGGGCTACACAGAGGTTTGTGCTGCAGCCATGCAAGTTAAAGGAGCTAGGACACTTGCACAATGCCAAATAATCTTGCAATAAAATGAATAAAACACACAGAATTTATTCGTTTTAAAATAGTATTCTAAATCCACACATGTCAGGGAAACTTATTTTAGTCTGACTGGGTAGAAAAGCTGGATGGGCTCAGTAAATTAGCAGTTCATTCAAACACTTAATATTAAGTGTCGGGGCTGACACTATTGAGGGAAAAAAATAGTACACTAGTGAGAAAAACAAATAAAATGGTTATGCTAATTGTGCCTACTTGCCCCCCACACACTGCTCACAGTTACTGATATAGTAAGAGGGCTGGACATACAGTTATACAGTTTATACCCCACCTCCAGCTATACATAATAACTGGGGCATCAAATAATATGGCTTGAGGACATGTCATAATAATAGTATAATAGAGATGGCTTGAATTCAAATTGTTATCTCTTAGCCTCCTACTCTTGGGAGGTATTAATACTTTAAAGAAGATCTAGTCATATCAATATTCCCCCTACTTAATATGAGGGGGAGTGCCCATATCATTTCCTTGGTGACTTGGTATCTCAAAAACATCATGTGTAGAGCAAAAGGATGATTATTTTGGATTGTGCCCAGAAATTATCGATCAGCGGTCTACAATTATGTATAGCGAGCTTGATTTGTAAGTTTGACTACAAGTCGAAGATAGTCTCCAGAAGGCTAAAAAATCTATATACATTGTTTATAACTTTTGGCAAGATTATTTGTCATAATTCATAGTTTTGCCAAATCTGGACAATTTTGGCACATTTGTATGGAAGGCCATATTTCAGTTTAAGCAGAATTACCTTCTGGGGTTAAAGAGCTAATTAAGGATTGGATTTCAAGATTCTTGATGGATCACAGTCACTGGCAATCACAGATAATATATCCCAGTCTTATGGCATCTCCACTGTAAACAGTGGTGTATCCTGGTGTTGTGCTGCCCTAGGCAGTTATTTATTACACATTTTTTTTTTATTTATTACACATTTTTTTTTTAACACATTTTTTTTTATTTATTTGTAACACATTTTTTTTAAATTTATTTGTAACACATTTTTTTTTTAATTTAACACCCCCCCCCCCCCCCGCCTCCTTAACTTTGGGAATGCTGGGGAGGGGGGTGTCTCTTCCTCCCTGGTGGTCCAGTGGCTGCTGGGCGATCGGGCGGCAAAGCCGCCCCCAAATGCCCAAGGCAAATGTCTTGTTAGCCTTGCGGCTAACAGACATGCCGGCAGGGCTGCTGGGCAATCGGGCGGCACTGCCTGGCGGGCGGGCGGCCGGCGAGGGAGCACTTCCCTGAGCTGTCTGCTCAGCTCCCTCGCGTGCCTCAGAGTGAGGCTGGGAGCCGGAATATGACGTCATATTCCGGCTCCGCCTCGCAGCCTCACTCTGCGGCTGGCGAGGGAGCTGAGCAGACAGCTCAGGGGAAGTGCTCCCTCGCCGGCCGCCCGCCCGCCAGGCAGTGCCGCCCGATCGCCCAGCAGCCCTGCCGGCATGTCTGTTAGCCGCAAGGCTAACAAGACATTTGCCTTGGGCATTTGGGGGCGGCTTTTTTTGCCGCCCCCTGGAAAATGCCGCCCAAGGCAAATGCCTTGTTTGCCTCGCGGCTAATACGCCCCTGACTGTAAATATCTTTTTACATCTCGCCTGGATACTCAGCCTCCTTGATTTTACAGTTGGAAACAGATCTGAAGGCTTTAGTTCTGAATGTTGTTCTTTAGGATTTATCCTTGGAAGGAATTATGGATCTCCCCTTTTGCGTTGATGATGATGACCGTGCTCCCTGCAAGACACAACCATGGTTTTCTCAACGTCTGGATTTGGAAATAGACTTCCCAATGTTAAGTCCATTGTTACCTTTGCTTCTCAGAGATCTCAAGCATAAATTTCACAAGTTTCTATTACAGGACTTATTCATCTTATTAGGGGGCTGATATCAAAGTTCGCTGAGTTATCAGCACTTACGTGGGATTTTCTCCTCTTCCTGATCGATGTGAACAAACAAGGCATCAAGGCATAGCTTACCAGCTTACAAAACATTAAAATGACATTGTTTGGCAATTTCTGCATAACATCTATGGTCAGACAGATATATATATATATATATATCTTTATATATATATATATATATATATATATGTTGGAAGGCCAATTGGTCTGAATTTGTGGGAGGAGTTATGACCCTATATAAACCCTACCCCCCTACTTACCTTTGCCGTTCAAGCTGTGTTGACTGTCACCATAGTTACCTGTCAGCCGTTCCAGCCAAAATTCTGCAGCAAGCAAGTAGTCTCCCTCCAGCAGCACCTACCGCAGACTTCAGGGCTCGTCCACCGGCTGCCCCACGGCTTTCCCGGCTGCCGAGCTTCCGGTCACGAGACCGGCACACAAACGTAAGCTTCAACGTGGGGAATAGCGTTCGGCTATTTCCCACGTTCGGGCCTAAAAGCGCGGGGAAAGGCTCCCTAGATATATTACTTACCTGTTCGTTTAATCCGCCGTTCATGTACTTCTGCGTTCGGGCACTTTTTAGCCGACCGCATAGTACACACAAATTTTGTTCATTCTTACGTACGCTTATACTCACCTTATGTTCGCCTGTTTCTCACTTTCGTTAGACGAAACACATACGAACGGCTGGGTCACAAAACGTTTCTTTTTTCATTAATCTACATCCGGTCGTAGTATATCTCTCTCACACATTCAGATTTTATTTTATAAAAAATTAATATTGAAGTATGTTCCTCTATGTATGATTTTATTTATGTTCACGACACTACCTACATTTTTTTCCTTATTCTAAATGTCATTATTTCACCACACTGTCACATTTAAATTATGTATATATCCCAGGCTTTTTTCTCTTAAAGGAACAGTTTCCCCTTTACGGTTGCAGGGCCTAGCCCCACAAAAACCTCTAAAGACTTATCAAACTCCACGCTCACTTTTCCAGTAGTTTTATTTGTAAATCCCTGTTAATTGTAATACTATACTCAGGTTCCTTAATTTAAAAAAAAAATGCTTTAGGTTGTACTACTTATTCTGTCAAGAAGACTCCAGGAGGTGGCTCCAGTATCCAGTACCACGGTATCAGGTAAATAAGGTTAAAAAATTTACGTTTCTCCTGAGGCCTCATTTCAGCCTCCACGGCCTTTTCACAATACCCTCCCACCTCCCAAAGTGGGCTCAAAACTTTAAACACATCAGGTTAAAAGATGCCTCACTCCCCAGTGTACTATTATATTAAATGTTAGATTCTGTTTTAATTTCTACATATCTTTACGTAGACCTGCACCATTGCGCAGATTCACTACGCCTTCTACGTCCATCAGTCTACCTGGTTCCCGACGTTCCAGTAGTAGGTATCCCTAATCTAACTCACTACTATTACGTCCTCCTAAGGCCTCACTTCTTCTGCATATCTGTCAAATAATATTGCTCAGTTCTGGGATCCCAGGGGCTTGTCTCAAAAACATTTTTGGACCTACGTTCAGGTCTCTCTCATTACACGAGCGTTTATGATACAGTGTTTCTGTTACACACCATTCCATACTTTTACACTTGGATTACAAATTGCATGCCTCTGGCCCACTAGCATCTTTCTTACCCCTAGGTTCCAGGACTGGACCTGATTATACAAAGTATATATAGACCTATATATTGAAGTCGACTGAGCAATTTCCTATATACAGAACTAACACTCAAGGTCAGTATCTACATACGTTACATACTTCCTGCAAGAGACAAGCCCCCATCAGGGTAGAGAACTGGCTTTCAGGGTCAGGTGCTGGCCCTAGCTTCCCCCAATAATACTACGGTCCGCGAGGTCTACACCCCTACCTCATACACAGAGGTTCATCCCCACGACCAAATCATAGCTAGCCACTCTTCTTTAGGGCTACAGTCAGGGCTTCCCATGTTACGGCCATACGTTTTGAATCTCTTACAGTCACCGAGAGGCCGACATCCTGCCACCTCCTTCTGGTGGCCACAAAATCCCCTCGGCCCATAGGTAGAGCCTCTCACCGCTGCTTGGCAATAGCAGGGCCTCATCTGTCACTTGGTTCTAAAATTTTAATTCTTCGCTTCGCCATTAGCTAGCAGGTCAGTTCTCCGGAGGTTTCATCCCACCTCCACTATACTCTACTTATCCATATCATTATTCCTTTCAGGATGTCGCAAGAACCAATCATCGATCCCCCATCAGACGATATACCCAGCATGCCAGCCAGGCAGCGCGCCCCCCATTCCTAAAATATCGGCTGAACTTAGGCTCAGGAGAATCCCGTTTCCAGCCACCGCCAGGAAAGCAGAACTTTATAAACTGCTGATGCCTCAGGCCAATGAGGGTATGGGGCCTGGCACCAGTTCACAAGGGCCTTCAGTAGGCTTTTCTGATTCCACCCAGGAAACTCTGGCGGCTATACTGGCCAATCTGCAATCCATTAACAGCAGGTTGCTGAAGGTGGAATCAGCCATAGCCACTCCAGGTGACTTAACAGCCCCAGCAGTCCCTACACCGGTAACCTCGACCGCTCTGACTGCCGTACCCTCATTTCCCCTCCCCCACCAGCCACTACCACTCCCACTACCCACACCTCACCAGCCCACTCTGTTCCGGCTTCCATCAAGAAAGATATTCTTGATGGAAAAGACATCAATTTAATGTCTCTCCTCATAGCCTCCCAAGACGTCTTAGAGAATAGAGCTTATAACTACGGGGACATTTCTGCAGTTTTAAGAGCCAGAGACCCACGTTTGAATAAAAAACTCACCATCCCACAGTTTGTTATTGCGTTCGGCACTTATCGCGATGTTATCTGCAGGGTGTACCCTCATAGGAGAGAAGAGCTTGATTTATATATGCACAAGGTGGTTGATTTGGGCATCAAGTATGGAGGGTCCTCATTTTACGATTACCACAAATCCGTTTCGGCCAAGGCAGCTACTCATCTGACACAATTCAATATAAGAATCGATTGGTGTCAGATAGATACTGAGTTATTCTGCCGTCATTTTGCTGGTCTGAGGTCCCCATCTTGTGCCTCTTGTGGTTCCACTTCACACTCCACCGTTCTATGCCCTGGGGATGCAGACCCTTCCACGTCCACTTTTTCACCCCACCACTCCCTCACCCCACTCCCTAGACAGGAAGGTGTCCAGAGAGACAAACTGGGCAGACCCATCACCTTCGCAGGTGTGCAATAACTTTAACACTGGCATATGCAACTACAGTGCATGCAGGTAGTTGCACATCTGCTCCATATGCTTCAGAGCACACACCAAGTCCATGTGCCCAACCCGTCTGACACCGAACAAATAAGCTGGTTCAGCACACATTTAATTATACGACGACACCACGTCCAGTTAATGGCACTTTCTCTTCGCAACCTTACTCATCTCGGGGGGCTGCTTACTTGCACTCCAAGTAATAAAGTGTGATTCGACATTTTTGTATCCTTCTTCTTTTTCCTCCAGTTCATGGAATAGTTTCAGGGGTTAAATCCCCTCAACACTCACGGAGGTGTATTAGCTCCCCCGCCCACTTCTTTCAGGGAGCCTGATGATTCGCCGAGACTCATCTATGTCACGGCTAGGGGTGGAGTCTCAGCACATTTAAAAAGAGGCGCCGATCCACGGTGCAAATTGCTCTTGAGAAAGGCGACCTGTTTCGCCGAAACGCGCGTTGAGCGCTCATCTTTAGTGGATAATTCCATTTAGGATTTGTTGGCGTTTATACCAGACAGAAGTTTTGATACTAGCCTATTACGACCACTATACTAGGGACTCCTTTCCCCCAAATCTCCTATAGTTGTATAGGTCTGTTTAGGTGCACTTATTTTTTCATTATTGCACCTTTTGATTTATTGTATAGTTCTCTAGGTTTGTTCTCTACTCTCTGTGCTTGGGGTTTTTTTTGTCCTGTTATATTTAGAGATTATGTATCTATGGACTATCTAGTACCCTATCATTACAGTATCTAATTTGGTTTGATCACTAGCAGTGTAACAATATCCAGCAACTTTGCATGTTACTTTGTATTTACTGCAGTGACTCACTATCTTAGATTTGCTACAACCATCGATCAAATCCTTTTTACCTATTTATGTCTGTTTTGTTATGAGTTTATCCCTCATGAGGGTTTATTAAAGGGTTTTTTTGTTTTTAAGCTCTCTCTGTACTAGTTCCTATATTAGACCAGAGGAGCTTTTTATATCTAGATACTTGGTCTTTTTTGGTAGGCAGTTTGGTTTCTACATCTGCCACCTATTAGTCCATTTGTTTCTTCATTCGCTTAGGGGTTAAGCCCCACAGTATCTATCAACCACTACATCTCTGGTGGATGGACTTGTTCCATTTTCAGCCAGCGTTGTCCTTTTCTAGTTTCAGTCATATCAATGTATAATTTTGATGTAATTTGCCTACATTCTTCTATTCCAGCATGTAGGGATACATGCTTAAGCAATATAGATATATCTTAGACCTCATTCTCTACACCTCCTCTACTCAGCTGCTAACACTCTTTTATGCTCTTTAATTACAGGTCTCCGGCCAGACTCCCCCTCCGGCACACCTTCAATCAGCCAGGACGCCATCGTTCCTACGGCTAACCCTGGTTTAAACAAACTATTACTCCACGCACAAACACTCACGCACCAAGCACTGTCTCCCAACACCACTATCTCTTACGCTAGGGCACTGACTATCTTTAACAAATTCACAGCCTCCTTTTGCTTACAAGGTGACCTTTCCATCAAAACCATGGTGGCTTTTGCCTCCTTTTGCCATTTACACCTTAAACTCTCTTATAATACCATCAAACTCTACCTCACCGGAGTACAACACCACATCCTCAGTAACTTCCCTAACCACGCTCCTTTTCTGTCTTCCTACCCCATTAAGAAAATCCTCAAAGGTATTTTTAAGGTCTCAGTGTATCCTAGTACGACTAGGCTACCAATAGACGGTCCAATATTCCGGCTCCTAAGCGACTTATTGGACAAATCCCCGTTTGACCACAATACCAATTTAGTCATGACATCTGCCATTTTTTTGGGCCTTTTATGGGTTCCTCAGACCTAGAGAGTTCACAGTGAGACACAGTACGATGCCCCAAACTTTCTTACTTAAAGAGAGTAGACGACAATTTTGTACTCTCTTTGCCTTCTACCAAGACTAATCACTCAGCCTATCCCATTATCATTCCCCTCTTTCCTACCGCGAATTTGTGGTGCCCTGTACATGCAGCAATAACCAGCTTGAGAATTGAGCGGGGACCCACCGAAGGGCAGCTGCTGCCTGTTCTCAGTATTCTCTTGCAACCCATTTTTTGCTCTCCACAAGTTTAAAGGGATAATCCAGACGTGGACCCCTTGCTCACGGTGCCTAGGGAGATATCAGCTATGCCTCACTGATGATGCCTAACAAGGCTGAAACGATCGTCTGGGGTTGCTGTGTCTCTCGTGAAGAGGGAACTTGCTGGCATTTCGGATCTGGACTGCCCGTATGGGTGGGACCAGTCTGATATGTTTCAGAGATGTTCTCTCTGTAATGGCACAAGATGAACAATAACCAGCTTGAGAACTGAGCGGGGACCCACCGAAGGGCAGGCTATTTCAGCTGCTGCCCGTTCTCAGTATTCTCTTGCAACCCATTTTTTGCTCTCCACAAGTTTAAAGGGATAATCCAGACGTGGACCCCTTGCTCACGGTGCCTAGGGAGATATCAGCTATGCCTCACTGATGATGCCTAACAAGGCTGAAACGATCGTCTGGGGTTGCTGTGTCTCTCGCGCAGAGGGAACTTGCTGGCATTTCGGATCTGGACTGCCCGTATGGGTGGGACCAGTCTGATATGTTTCAGAGATGTTCTCTCTGTAATGGCACAAGATGAGCAATAACCAGCTTGAGAACTGAGCGGGGACCCACCGAAGGGCAGGCTATTTCAGCTGCTGCCCGTTCTCAGTATTCTCTTGCAACCCATTTTATGTTCTGGATATGCTCCTGGTTTCTCACCTCACGCACTCACCAGATACTCCACTACTTCTACTCCAAGGACACCCACTCACCACAGCTAAATTTATGTCACACATCAGAATTCTATTGTCTAGGTTAGGCTACAACCCAGCCTCCTTCTCTGGTCACTCATTTCGGCACACCTCAACCAACTTTGCTCTTTCTCTACATTCCATTAACATAATAGAGATTCCGAGCACAAGTTGGAAGGCCCATTGGCCTGAATTTGTGGGAGGAGTTATGACCCTATATAAACCCTACCCCCTTCTTACCTTTGCCGTTCAAGCTGTGTTGACCCCACCCACCTACACCCTCCTTTACACATTTCTCTTTGTGGGCCCTCTTTTTTACAGGCCTACTCGTACGTTGGTTTCGGCACACCTCAACCAACTTTGCTCTTTCTCTACATTCCATTAACATAATAGAGATTCCGAGCACAAATATATATATATAAAGAATTGGGCTGCACTCACTGTCTTTTTGTGTTTATTACAACTTTTTCTTTATTTCATCAATTAAAAAATGAACATATACCATACTGTGTGGGAACAAAAGTATAGTTTCCGTCTCACCTGGGGACTTTCCTTAGGACCAATAAAAATGTTATTGGTCCTGAGGAAAGTCCCCAGGTGGGACTGAAACGTTGACCGGCAACTATACTTTTGTTCCCACACAGTATGGTGGATGTTCATTTTTTAATTGATGAAATAAAGAAGACGTTGGAATAAACACAAAAAGACCGTGAATGCAGCCAAATGTTTTTATTTTTCTATATTACAAACAACGGCTGGGCACCGGGCAGAACCAAATATCTACTTGCAAGAGTGCAAGGATTTCTGTATGTTATTTGGAGGTCTGGCAAAGTAAATGCTTACACACACACACACACACACATATATATATATATATATATATATATATATATATATATAACTTTTCTTTTAAAACAAGGTTTATGTCTGGTACAATGTTTGTGTCAAAAACATAGGACTTGAGAGATAATTCCTCAGATTCAATGTTCATTTCCTTTCATAAACCTTTTAAAGTGGTTTGAATTCCAAATATAACAATATGGGTAACATAGTTAATGAGTTTGGCAGGAATTTATGTTTCTTTTTTGGGAGCTCACTCCACCAGAGGGGCTATTGCTTCTAAAGCTTTTCCCTGAGGCTGTAGGTTAGAGGATCTGATGAAATATGCAGAATGGTCTAGTGAGTCGACTTTCAAGGAATTTTATTTTAACCTTTCATTATAGAAGCCTCCGTATCCTGGAAGAAAATTGAGAGATTTCCCAAAGTTCACTAGAAAAATTGTGATTTCATTATACCTTATTTCCCAATTAGGCCATTTGTAAATTTTAGCTCCAGGCTCATGTAGTCTCTAATCAGACTTGCTACACTTATACACAGAACCATATTTAATGACCCACTTGTGCAAGACAGAGACACACATACAGACACAGTCATGCACAGATGCAGATGCACATACAGGCACACCCAGTAAGACATAAACACATACGCCCAGTGACTGCATGGATATACAGTGACTTGCAAAGGCACACATTCAGACATGCTCATGTACAGAGACACATACAGACACACTCATATAGAGAGACACATGAACATAACGACACGTAGAGAAGCACGTACATATACAGAAACACTCATGCCCCCAGACACTTACAGACAAGGACGGACTGACCGCTTTGGTTATAGACAAAAGGCCTGTGGCAGTCAGGAGCCCAGCAGGAGCTTTGTGACGGAAGGAGCAACTGATCTACCCAACCAGTCCAACATAATTTTAATTCATTTGTGGCGCTGAGCCACCTTTACCTTATAAAGGACCATATGCAATGCTTTATGTAGAGCTGTATACCCTCTGTAGCGTGGTCAGCCAAGACCCAATGATTTTAAGTAAAGTACAAAAGGAAAGTATGCCAACACTAGTAGTGAAACGACTTGTAGTGAGCAACGATGTGCAACGTTTCCTCCTACAGAATGTCCATTTTATTGGTTCTTTATTTATAAGCATACAGTGCTACCGTGGCAATAGTTGTACTAACCAAGAAATATAATTTAATAAAATTGTAGCAATAACATTGGAGATTCTCATCAAGTAGCCTGTTAAATCAATATTTCTTGTATACCAAACAAGAGGGGATATAAAAGTAGGTCTGGTTTGGATAAACCAAGATATGAAGCAACAAATTCAAACTCAATTAGCAAGAAGTTTAAAACAACTCTTTAGAACTGAGTTTTACCTCCTTGACGATATGGTGCTGTTATGGCAGTGAGATCAATCAAAAGAACTTTGAACCCCAGTTTCCTTTTAAGCAATTTTATTTTAAGGAGATGTGTTTTTGCATATAACAAATGGTTCAAATCAACTACCATGACATATTAACAAAAGTTTGGTAATAGGACTGAAATGGTGAATGTATGCTGTTGCACAGCAGTAAAAAAACAAATAATTGTACCGTATGTTGATTTTGAAGTCCTATGAGTGTGTTTTTCACTTTGGCCGAGATCATCAAACTTGATGATCTCAGCCAATCCAATGCTTTCCCATAGGAAAGCATTGGCAGGCTATAGTGCATGTGTGACAAAAAGCTGTGCACCCAATCAGCATCTCTCTCTATATATATACACATTGCCAGACACATGCATACTGCCACACACATCCAGTACATACAAAGATATACACAGCCACACAGATACTCACATATGCACACTACCATACAAATACACACACAAATCTACAAGCATATACTCACTGCCACACACATACATACTGACACACATACACATACATACACTGATGCATACATATACACACAGATACACACAAATTCACAAGCATATAAACACTGCCACACAAAGATATGCAATACCTCACACATACATATTGACACACACATACAAAGTCTGGCACGTATAAACATAAATCAATTTATGGGAGCTTGGTCTCTAGTGCGTATATTTAAAATAGATAGGCAGCCACAGCACCCAAACCAAAGTCTCTCAATCCAGTTCAATAAAAGATGCAAACAGATAAGAAGAAGGAGGAGCACCTTGATGTATTTAATTTGTAGAGCAAGGATAGCTCTATTTGGATGCGCTTGGGCAGTATAATCCCCACCTAGGGATATTTGATGTCTTTTTTTTTTTATAATTTTTTATTTTTGCAGTGCATATAATGATTACAAACTGGCTCCAGGTACCCCAACGGCATTCCTCGAGCTGCTTGGCATAGATAACAGATAGGGTAGTTGCTAGGCAGTGCACATTTTTGGTATAATAGGTAAAGGATAAGGTTACATGCTGGTATTATGCTCTGTTTATTATTCGCTGGATACATGCTTTAGATGTGAGAGATAAATATCACCCTTTAGGTCCTTATATTTACACATGAGTAAAGTGAGGAAGGTTGGTGCATTGTGATAGGTAAAATTTTGATATTGCCATGTTTACACTAAGACAAGTTATGATTAGTGAGGTCATTTTCAGAGAGTCCCCTTTCTTATGCCCTCTGTGGGCTCAGCACGTTCCCGCTGCTGTCCGGCAGTCTGCCTCTGTTGCGACTCCCGCGGGGTTGGTTGGCAGGTGCTGCACGACAGACTAGGAGTGGTATGCGGCATCCGGCTCGATGGACCTGAACTGGAGAGCGGCGTGTCACAGGGTAAGGGCTGCTGTTGGGCAAGCGCTGTTCTGCTGTGCCTCTTTCTTCGCCGTCGGTTGCTAGTCCGAGCTTGTGATGAGGCTCCATAGGTAAGTGACCCGTTAGGTGCCAGGGTGTGTGCGTGCCGCTGGTCCTTGTGGGTGTCAGATTTGTTGGTGCTTCTGATCCGCGTTGGTTGCGGCTGATGTGGGGGGACCACTTTCTTGTACTCTGTTCTTGGTGCTGTTGCACGCGGCCTCCGCCATTCTAGGTTTATCACCTGAGTTGCGGGTCAGTTTGGCAATCTTGCTTTGCCTTATTCGCGTTGTAGAGGTTTGGGCATCAGGATGAGGACCGGGATCACCCCCACCGGTCCAGAGGGGTGGGGAACAGAGCCGGTTCCTCGAGGGCCTGGGCACTATTAGGCGGGATAGCGGGGCAGCGGCCGTCCGCTCCACTCACCGCCAGAATAGGCCTCAACCGTGATAGTGAAGATTTCTCCTCCAGGGGACTAATACTCGGTGAGCCAGCCTCACCCTGGATCCAGTGCACTCTGCCCGTCGTGGGCCGCTGTTGCTGGTCCACAGAAGGGACAAGAATTGTGTTTTTATGGCTTAATGGTTGAGCTTTTTGCAGGAGCTGGTCTGTCTTGCGACCGTCCAGCTTGGCGGTCCGGCCCCGCCCCCGGGATATTTGATGTCTTGCAAAAGTGCAAAACAGTGCAAAAGTGCTGTAGTGTAAAAGTGTTTGAAAAAGCCATTGGATAGGCGAAACGCGTGAAGTATTTTTTACTATTTTGAATTGTTTTTATTGTTTTATAAACTAGTTTATCCAATAAAGTATCTAATATTTAATCTTTATTGGACTTCACCTTGATTTTCTACACAGCACTGCAGAGTAAGAAAAAACATATTTTGCTCCACATTTGTGAATACCTCTTCTATTTTTTATTAAATGTATATCTACATCAGTGAGCACTATATATTTTATTTTTGTGTCCTGCATATACTACCGACCAGTGCCTGTTCTAGACTTTGTGAGGCCTTAGGAGAAACTCAAACATGAGGTCCCCACTAACATCCATAGTTTAAAAATAAATAGGGGTTGCATTGTGTGTGTTTGAGCTGTAGTTAAATTGGAGTGTGTGCTTGCACTGAATACTAGACATGTGCAATTCGTTTCGGTCTGAATTAAAATTAGCTGAATTACCGAAGTGCCGAAGTGCCGAATTGCCGAATTGCCGAAGCCCCGCAGTGCCAAAATTACCGAATTTCCAAATTGTAGTAGTGCTGATGTGCCGAAGTGCCGAATTGCTGAAGTGCCGAAGTTCCGAAGTTGCTGAAGTTCCGAGGTGTCCAAGTGCCGAAGTTCCGAAGTTCCGAAGCACAGTATTGCCTAAGTACTAATATACTTACCCAGTGAAAGAAGAATGTTACACTGTATACAATTTCAAATAAAAAGTATACAAACATAGCCAGGATTCAGCTAAAAGCATTTGCAACATTTACAACAATCAAGTAACATACATTACTAGACATACCCCTACTCGCGGTAGAGCGAGTAGGGGCACAATTTACTAATACTAAGTCATTTTTACTTAGTATTAGTAAATTTGTCGGAAAGACGCCCCCTTTTTGAGCATGTTTGTCCCTTTTGTGATTCACATCAGTGGCCCACCCCTTTACCCCACCCACCGAAATCCTGCGTCACTGGACACTGATGTTAGGGAGTATGGATTTACTTGAAAGATGAAAGCGAGAGATTAGCATAGGGTATGTGTTTTCTTAAAGCTATATCCTGTGAGTTTCTCTCCAGCACCACCTCCCCCAGATGTTTTCTGTCGATAAGATTCTGTAATTAGGCAATCATAATTGTCAGCATCAGGCCCAATGGGCTCTTAATCCGGCCCTGGATTGCTGGGCATGGTTGCACAGGCTAGCACTCATGTACACATAAGTGTCAGTGTGAAGGGGGTTATTACAAACAGAAATGAAAATTTTGATTGGGTAAAAAAACTTTTAAAGATGTATTTACAAAATAATAAAGATTAGAACTAGATAAGAAAACAGTGTCCTATACATTTCCCCACATATTCAATAATCCCTTTACATATATATTATCCTATACGTTCTTTACATGTGTGTCCCCATGTTTTGTACATGTATGTATATAATATATTATATATCTTGCCACTTTACCTTTGCATTGCCCTTACCATACCTCCCTCACATTGCAATCATAGACACCCACACACCCACACCCACACAAGAATACATGCACAAATATACACACTGTTACACACACACACACACACATATATACAAAGTTATACACAAACACATTGACACCCTGATACACGGACATGCACGCACACACACACACTGATGCACAGACCCACACATTGACAAATACAGACATGCAGTCACAATGTGTATCTGGTTGTTTGTATTTATGATTGTGTTTAGCATTGTCTACCTGTGTATGGGCCTGAGAGTGTGTGTCTGACAGTGAGTATCCTCAGGAGTGAGCGTGGCATGGTTGGAGGTGAGAGTGTGACAGGGCGAGGGTAGGTGAGCGTGACAGGATGGGGGGTTATGTGACAGGGTGAGTGTGGCATGGTTGGGTAGGCTGAGTGACATGATTGGAGGAGTTAATGTGATATAGTGAGCATGACAGAGTGAAGGGGGATGAGTATTACCTAGTGATAGAGGATGAGTGTGACAGGGTTGGTGGGTGAGTGTGACAGTGCAAGAGAAGATGAATGTGACAGCATTAGGGGGGTTGAAATTATAGGGTGAGCGTGGGAGAGCAAAGGCAGGTAAATGTGGCATGGTTGGAGAGGGTGAGAGAGACAGGATTAGGACGGAGTTAATGTGAGTGGCTGGGTGAAGGTGGGGTGACAGCATGTGTAGGGGTGACAGTGTGTGTAGAGATAACAGTGGAGGGCAGTGTGCGGAGGGGTGACTGTGTGTGTGGGAGGGTCAGGGCCATCTTTAATATTGATTGGACCTTGGGCAAATATTCGCTTGGGCCCCCTGCACCCTGCCCCCAACTCCATGTCATAGAATCACGCCCTCCACCCCAATGCAGTGGCGGAACTAAAGTAAAAAGTGCCCTGGTGGAAAAATTGTATTGTTACATGTTTGTAACCCCAAATTGCCGAATTGCAAGGTTGGATAAAAGGTAAAACACATTCTGTCGTGCAACTCCAACAATACTTTGACAGCTGGGGCTCTACCAATTTTGCCTGCTTGCAGGGTTGTATTTAGCACGAAGCTATGCTTCTGTGTTTGAATGTAAGCATGTTTTTGTATAAAGTATGTTGTGTGATTGTGTTTGTATGTGGTGTTGGAGGTTGAATGCAAGCATGCATGTATGTGTGGTGTTGGTTTTTGAATGTAAGGTGTGTTTATATATAATTTGGGTGTTTATAGAGGTGTGTTTGTATGTAGTGTTGACGTTTCAATACAGAAGTGTGTTTGTATGTAGTGTTGACTTTTCGATGCAGCAGTGTGTTTGTATGTAGTGTTGACTTTTCCAAAGTGCTGCCTGAGGTAGTTGGAGGAGCTGGTCCTGCCCAGCCCCCGTCCTCTCTGCCTTCTCGTGCTCCAGTCTTCTTGGGAGGACTTCCAATCAGCTATTTTGTTTTGCCTAAATGTGGCAATTTGTGTTTTAATTCACAGTCACAGATTCACAGTTTAGTGAATCTACCTCTTTAAAAGTTTACCATTTGTTCTCTAAGAATTTAGTCACTTAAGGAGAATTCCCACAATATAGCAATAAAGTTATATAACCGGTTATAGATTGAAAAGCAGTTTTAGTGCACAATATAAATAGAAAGGAAAAACAGTTGACTGAAGATATTTTATACCATTAAGTTAGGGCATTTAGATGACATCATAGGCAGTGAGACTAAGAGCGTGCAACTAAGCCAGATGGTGTTATTTATGCAATGCATATTTGGGTTTAAAAACAACCACAAAAAACAGTTCTCTTGTCAGACATTTGTACTTTCTTAGAATAAAGCATACATTGCTGATGGGAACAAGTATAATATAAGCAGTTCAATTTGTATTGCTTTAAAAATGTCTAATTTATACAATGATGGAAAGTTTATTTACTAAATATCTAATTGGAGTGAGTTGGAAAGCAAATTGCTAAATGGAGGGGGCGGAGCCAGCTGCCATACCGTCCGGACGCATAACGAAAGAGCTCCGGGCCATTTCTAACAAAACAGCCGGTATAACTACCTTTCCAGCTTGGCACCTGACTGCCTAGCGAGAAGACCGGTCTCCAATAACGATGGGCCGAAAAACCAAAAAATACAAAGCGGATAAACCTCCAATTTCCGCGGACATCGGGGAACTCCTGAGAAGGCCGCAAGGCGCGGTGAAGCCTGTCATGGCGCCTCTCTCCGACGGGTTGTCCTACTCCTCGAGTGAAACTTCCCTACCAGATCTACATGAACTGGCCACTACAGCTAGCAGACAGAGCGCTGTCTTACAGGCAAAACGGTCAGAAGGTTCACCGGTGACAGAGGGAACCTTGAAGGCCCTGTTGGACGACCTCCGCCGCAATATAGCAACCGACATTAACTCCTTCAAAGTGGAGATTAGCGGAGTGTCGAGACGCCTCCACAACGCGGAGACAACCACGGCCACCCACGAGGTCCGCCTCAATAATATGGAGCTCGAGCTCAACGAGATACGTTGTGAACAGGCCCAGACGCAGAGCCGCTTGGCGGCGATGGAAGACCGTAGGAGGTGGAAAAATGTTAAAATAAGGGGCATCCCAGAGCAAATTGACACGGCAGAAATTCCCCACCTAGTCAGGAGACTACTTACACACCTCTTTTCAGCCAAGCAGGCCAAAATGATGGCCCTGGAGGGTTGCTTCAGACTCCCAGCACCTTCATCACGTCCCACTGAGGTGAACAGGGATGCCATCATACGCTTCCAGAATGGGCCGGACAGGCAAGCATTTCTAACAGCACTGCGGAATAAATCACCATACGAATTTGAAGGTCACACGTTACTGTTCTACCCAGACCTGTCCAGAGCAACGTTGGACTGGCGAAGATCCCTAAAGCCGCTGACGACGGAACTGATCCGACACCACATACCCTATAAATGGGGCACCCCAAAATGCTTGTTGATCCCCCAGGAATCTGGCAATCTCAATGTCCAGGAGCCCTCGGAAATCAAGGACGCACTACAACAGCTGGGACTGACCGTGACACCAGAAGGTGCACTGCCAATGACCAAGCCGCAGCCACACATCTGGAATCCGGCTAAGACTCTCCCGTTTGTGCCAGCAGTTAAGCGGGGCAACCCTGCCTCAGCAGCCATCCCATGATGGACTAACTCTATTTCAGTACATCACCAGACTGCTACCGTTCTAACTTTGATAGGCTGACAATAGTTATATGTCTAGTTATATGTTTCACAGTTATAATATTGATTTTACAACCTCTTTGACTGTACCCTAACATTAGATACAATGTCGGATGACATAATTCCCCCCATCCACTGGCTCGAGGGTAACACCTCTTAACACCCCCCCCCCCCACCCTAAGACCTTGCAACAGTACCAACGTGCCACCATACGGGTGCTAGCCTCTTAAGCGCATAGGCTCACACTTAAGCGCATAGGCCCTTACTCACACCAGGCCAAGAGGCATACGGCCCACACTGCCTATACACTACAAAACCTAAGCCAACTTACTCTCTCATCGGAGGCAATGGGCCAAGAGGGCAACACAGCAGGCTATACTACATCCCTTTTTTTTTTTTTTATCGCAGATACTCAAGCATAATAGCCTGTAGCTCAACTTTACACTATAAAAAAAATGTGCTGTGAATTTACTGCCATGCCGTTGTTTATGTTATATTGAATTATATGTGCTTGCCTCTGCTGTTGTGGCAGCGCAAGCGATGATGTTATACCATGCACGACTAAAATAAAAAAAATAAAAAAAAAAATTGCTAAATGGAGTCAACAATAGCCAAGCAAATCAGCTATTTTTGTCTAAATTTTGCATTTCAGGTTTTAATAGTAAATGCAAAATGGAGGCAACAATTGTTGATTTGAGAGCATTTTCCAGCTTATCTACAGGCAGTTAATTTGGCCTCAGTTTTCCAATTTGAATTTGCAAAGATTTTGTGTGCTTAGAAGTAGGGGTGCCCAAAAGGTAGATCCCCAGATGTTTGATAACGACAACTTCCATGATGCCTTGTCCAAAGGCGGCTCTCTAATTAGACCTTGCATGGTCTGGGACCTCATGGCCACCTAAATAGCCTTAGCCAGACTGACATGTTGGGTCTTCGGTCTATGGCCGAGGGCCCGACACATGAGAGGGCCAGGCGGCTTGCCTAATATGCCACTGGGAGCGAAGCCCCTCCGCTCAGTCTGCCCTGGGGGAGAGAGCCCAGTTCCTGTCTGCAGCTCCGCTGGGGGAGGAGCTGCAGACTGAGGTGTCTCACGATCTCCAGCAAACCAAAGGGTTGCCGCAGCAATGCTCTGACTGGAGTTGCAAGACTTACCACGTGCTCTACAGCTCTGCACCCGGTGGAGCTGCAAACCAGATAGGGAGCCCACCGGACCACCAGGGATTGAGCCAGCCCACCGGATCACCAGGGAATCAATTTACTAAAAAAGCCCCTGTATATCCTGTCACACTCAATCTACCACATAAAGCCTTCCAATCCTGCCCTCCAACTGTGCAACACTCACCCCAAACCATAGACGTGCACAGCCTATTGTATAAGGGTGTCCACCCTAAAGCACAAACACACGGCGTGTATATATATATATATATATATATATATATATATACACACACATATACATATACATACACACACACATATACTGCTGTGTGTGTGTGTGAGGGTGCTGTGTGTAGGTGCTGTGTGTGTGTGTAGGTGCTGTGTGTGTGTAGGTGTGTGTGTGTGTAGGTGTGTGTGTGTGTGTGAAGGCGCTGTGTGTGTGAAGGCGCTGTGTGTGTGTGCAGGCGCTGTGTGTGTGTGTGCGGGCGCTGTGTGTTTAAGGGCGCTGTGTGTGTGAGGGCGCTGTGTGTGTGAGGGCGCTGTGTGTGTGTGTGGGCGCTGTGTGTGTGTGTAGGTGCTGTGTGTATAAGGACGCTGTGTGTGTGAGGGCGCTGTGTGTGTGAGGGCGCTGTGTGTGTGTGGGCGCTGTGTGTGTGTGTAGGTGCTGTGTGTGCAGGCGCTGTGTGTGTGTGAAGGCGCTGTGTGTGAAGGCGCTGTGTGTGTGTGGGCGCTGTGTGTGTGTGCAGGTGCTGTGTGTGTGTGCAGGCGCTGTGTGTGTGTGAAGGCGCTGTGTGTGTGTGTGTGTGTGTGTGGGAGCGCTGTGTGTGTAAGGGTGCTGTGTGTGGAAGGGTGCTGTATGTGTGTGTAAGGGTGATGTATGTGTGTGTAAGGGTGCTGTATGTGTGTGGGTGATGTTAGTGTGTGTGTGTGTGTATGTAAGGTGTGTGTAAGGGTGCTGTTAGTGTGTGTGTGTGTAAGGGTGCTGTTAGTGTGTGTGTGTGTGTGTGTGTGTGAGGAGGCTGTGTGTGTAAGGGTGCTGTTAGTGTGTGCTGTGTGTGTGTATGTGTAAGGGTGCTGTGTGTGTAAGGGTGCTGTTAGTGTGTGTGTGTATGTGTGTGTGTGGGTGCTGTGTGTGTAAGGGTGATGTATGTGTGTGTATGTGCTGTTTGTGTGTAATGTGTGGGGTGGGGAGGCCGTTTAGTTACATCCCCCCTCCCTTCTTACCTTTTGTAGGGAGGGGGGACCGTGCTGCTGCCATCCCTGGTGGTTCAGTGGTGAGTGAACTCTAGCTTCACAGGGGGCTAGAGTTCACTCTTGCAAGATCTGAGCGTTGCCGAGGTAACCGCGGCAACACTCCGACCTCGCGAGAGGAACCCGACGGAGCAGCTGGCAAGAGTTCCCCGGGTCCTCTCATGCCTCCCTCCATGCTGCTGTGTGTCGGTGAGGGAGATCTCTGATCTCCCTCACTGGCCCATGGAGGGAGGCACATAGCGCGTGCCGAGGGGATTAGGGTGTGCCCAGGCACACCCGGCACACCCCGTGCGCACGCCAATGCCCCAAACCCTGTCACACATAGGTAGACAATGCCAGACACACTCAGAAATACACACAACGGCACTTATCTATACACGACTGGAAGGCTATGTACAGTGGCGTACACATGACCCATGGGGCCCCAGTGCGAAAATTGATCCGTGGGCCCCCCCCCACGCTTACTCTGCGCGGGCCGGGGCCGCAACACATGGTGGCGGGCACCTGGTCGCAGGGGTTGCAGGGCTGCGACTCCTGCGACCGCGGTATGTACGCCAGTGCATGCAGATGCACATACACTTAAAGGACCACCACAGACACCCAGATCACATCAGCTCAATGAAGTGGTCTGGGTGCCAGGTCCCTCTAGTTTTAACCCTGCAGCAGAAAACATAGCAGTTTCAGAGAAACTGCTATATTTTACTGAGGGTTAATCCAGCCTCTGGTGGCTGTCTCATTGACAGCCGCTAGAGGAGCTTCCGCGATTCTCACTGTGAAAATCGCAGTGAGAAGACACTGAACGTCCATAGGAAAGCAGTGAGTAATGCTTTCCTATGGGCGGTTTGAATGCGCGCTCATCTCTTGCCGCGGATGCGCATTCGGAGCTGAGAGGCGGAGGGATCCCCAGCGCCAAGGGAGTCCGGCGCTAGAGAAAGGTAAGTGCTGAAGACACACAAACACACTCTCACGAACAGATGCATACACACTATCTAACAGACACACATTTAATGACAGAGACACACTCAGCGACAAACATACATACACACTCACTTACAAAACATACACTCTCACTGACAAACACACACTCACTAACAGACATCAGACAGACTCACACAAACACACTCAGTAACAGACACACACAGTAACACAGTCACTGACACTCACTAGCAGACACACACATTAACACACACACACACTAACACACTCACACTCTAACACTAACACACACACACACACTAACACACACACACACTAACACACTCACACACACACACACTCACACTAACACACACACACACTAACACACACACTAACACACACTCACACACACTCACACACACTAACACACACTAGCACACTCACCCACTCACACACACACACTAACACACACTCACACACACACACACTAACACACACACTTTTTTTTTTTAATTCTTTATTTTTGTCGTGTCATGTATCTCCAACATTTACTCAAAGCTACACCAGCTTCTGAGAGCAATTTACAATATTCAACAGAATAACAGGTGGACACAGCACAAATTTTTAGTTTATAACAAAGAAAGGAAGGAACAATAAAGGAATACGACTCAGTCAGTCAATGTTGAGTTGGATAGCATGTAGCTTTCCATGCATGGTCAGGACCAAAGTCCTTTATGTCAGGTATAGGCATTCCCACCTCCAATGTTAAACTTTTACTTAAGACTTAAGAAGAGGCTTCTAGACCCTGGGAAAGGCCCGGAACATCGTCAGGGTAGATTTTGATACTATACAGTCAGAGTTCCCGCCCATACGATATACATGTAACTCGTCATCACGTGCCTGTCAGTTGCCGTTGTCCAAGGTGACCGCTGCTGACAGTGAGGTGGTATATAGTGCGACCGGCGCGGCAGTCATGCCGAGTTACCAGTCTGCATCAATGCCCAACTTACGTATGGATTACATTGCTCGTCCAACCGCGTCTCCGGATCTGATACAGGTGTAACATTAACTCCACCTCCCATGGAGAGTCCAGGGGGAGGGGTGTAAGAAACAAGAAAGATAAGAAACTTAACACAAAGAAAAAGACGAGACTAAGAAAGGTGGAAAAATATAGTAATGTGAGAGAGAGAAATGAGAAGTAGAGCAGCTGTCTAAAAAATAGAGAGCAAGTTAGACGGAGGGAGAGGGAGGGGGAGGGAGACAAAGAAAAGAAAAGGAAGGAAAAAGGAAGAGGGGGCGGAGGGGGGCTTCCTGCGCGAGATCCCGCCTACTGACACCAGAGAAGATGCCGTCAAGCTCAACCCGAGCCCATTGGACTACTGTCCCATGGCTCCCAAATCTTTTGAAACGAACCTACTGTCCCTCGTACTCTTGCAGTCAAGTCGTCCATGATTCTACACTCTCTAATCCTAGACGTCACTCCGTAAAAATCGGGGCCTTCCGGGGAAAGCCACGCGGTCGCTATAGCCCGGCGTGCGCTCAGGGTTATCTTGTGCGCCAATGTTTGTTCCCTCCTGGTCCAGCCCTCCAGAGACCTATTCAGCAGGTACACCCAAGGGTCCATACGCAGGGGTCTGTTGAACGTCTGCCTCAGGAGGTCCTCTACCGACCTCCAGAAGTCGGTGAGTTTTGGACATTCCCACCACATATGGATATAGGTGCCCTGGTAACCGCAACCCCGCCAGCAGTCATCGTTGACCAACTTGCGCATGCGATACAGTTGAACAGGCGTGGTATACCACTGCAGCATGGTCTTCCACGCCTGTTCTTGGAGTGTGACACAAATCGAGACGGTGGCATTCGCCTCCCAGATCTCCCTCCACTCCAAACCCTCCAATACCTCGCCCAGATCCGTTTCCCATCGCTCAGTATAATTTAAGTTACCCCATTCACTGGTTTCCGTGCTTAAGTGTGCGTACAGAAGCGTAATCATACCCTTGGGGGTGGTCCCAGTGGAGCAAAGCCTTTCATAAAAGGAACACACACACTTTTAAAAAAAAATGTAATCCCCACAGCCTCCTTACCTGTGGGAGAACTGAGGGGATTCCCTGGGGTCCAGTGGTGTCACCCGGCGGGCAGGCTCCCCTGAGTGCTTCCTCTTCAGCTCCCTTGCGCGCCGTGTAGGGATGCCGGTGCCGGAAGATGACGTCATCTTCCGGCTCCGGCATCAGTGCGGTGCGCGAGGAAGCTGAAGAGGAAGCACTCAGGGGACAATGCTCCCTTGCGTGCCCGCCAGCCGGGTGACAGCAGGGCCAGCCTCGGCAGGGCCAGCCCTACGTACATACCGTGTCGCAGGGCGGCCGGGCCCCCTGGTGGGCCGGGCGCGGTCGCAGCCGCGACCCCTGCGACCCTGGTATGTATGCCACGGGCTATGTAACCATACCCCGTAGTCGTGTATAAATGATTAGCATAATTGCTAATTAAATTTGTTTATTGAAAATGTATTTAGTTTGCCTTAATGCCATAACTACAGCCAGAGAGCTCACAACGCAACGGCACAGGGAGCCGCGACACTGGCACTGCAAGCCTGAATACAGAGACTAGCTCTCTGTTTTCAGCTCTGCAAGCTTGTATTTCAATACAATACAAAGGCATGCAAAGCATTATGGCAGTTGTAGTTCTACAACATCTGGGGAGTCTATCTGGTTTGAGTAGAGAATAAACTCCATAATCGCACATACAAATGGGGTTTGTTCGCTAAACAATGAATTGTAGTGAATTGATATCTGAATAGCAAAATGAAGGTGAAAAAATAGCCACACAGTGAGTGACTATAGCTGAATTTTAGAATGTGCCATTTTAAAACATTTAATTGTTTAACTCACTGCAATTCAATATTTAGTGAACAAACCCCATGATATTTAGCTCTCTGCAAAAAAAAAAATATATATATATAAAAAAGAAAAATACACTTTCTTTGCCCCACCCCCCTCCTCAGATTACATCACTTCTCTGCTTGTAAAGTGGGTTACGTCACTCCCTTTGCATTAATCTTAATCAGGTTCCCAACGTCAGGCACTCTTCATGAAGCAAGAATGGGGATAGATGACTGTGTGCAAGCTTGTCAATGAAAAAAAAAAGAAATAGCTGGATTATTATTATTATTATTTTTTTTTTTTTTACTATGTCACTATAATGCATTCTTTTAAAGAGAAATAAATATCCTTCAGTGATCCAGTCCTGAAATGCTAAGGTATGATGTTATTTGTCACTCAGCCCAAAAAGTCAGATTTTTTGAAAACTTTGCCAGAAGAGGGAGAGAGAGAGAGAGAGAGAGAGAGAAAGCAAATAATTCTCCCAGCTGCTTCCTGTCTACAGTGTCTGTGTAAATGTAGATAAATGTGAGGATTTTCTGTAAATCTCTCTCCTGTTTGCTAAATCTGTCAGTCACTCTTAAAATCAGAGCAGATAGCGCCTACCCAAATGGAACAAAGTCCACTTTATTGAAATGTACTGCTCTGAACAATCTGCCTGGAAGTATTACTATTATTTTTTATTTCTTGTTATCACAGCTAACACTTTCATTCTCAGACCCTGCACTTATAAGAAGCAATGGAAAAAAACAACAACAGTCTTTCAACACAAATATTTAAGTGCTACTTTTGTGATATCTTAAAGGTAACTCCCTTTCTTGTTTAATCTATGTTCTACTGTTTTACTTAATTTTTAAAATAATGTTATGCTTGTTTTGTCTGTTTTGTCTGTTTTTTATTTTTTTTATGTTTTTTTTTTTTTGCGTTCACTCCAGCTGTCAAATAGCTTTGGATCTGACAGTAAGAAAAATGCTGATTGTGCAGTTTGTTGGTGAAGTCTGCACATTTTTTTTTTTTTTTTTGGGTATTTCTCAATTCTATAAAATGTAAATGTTAGCAAATATTGCCTATAGCTATATACTTTAAACTTATTAGGATAGTTTGCAGATGTAACTACTTTATGTTATGACAACAAACATGTATATTATGCAGTAACAGGAGCTGATAGCCAATGACATACTGAGCTATTTTATTCAGACATTGATTGTACTGCAGTTGTGTTAATACACCTGTCAAAATACTAACAATGTGCACACCTTGATAGTAAAAGTAAAGAGATAGATAATGCTAGATCATGATTTTCTATGAATTACTAGAATCCACATACTTTATCAGTTTGATTTCAAACTTTATTTAGATAAGGGGACTTTTGCAACAAATGGCATGAATTCATGGTGTTTGTGGGGTCTATTCACTAAACAGTGATTTATGCTGAATTAAGTAGAAACTTGTAAACTTAAGGACAATATATAAAAGTTTATAAAAAAAAAACAAACTAAAATTAACTTTAATATTGCAAGTTAGTTATCAAAGCACAACAAGGCAAGTTGAGTAAATAAACAAACAAACCCCAAAGTGTGAAAAATAATAAACATATAATCAGATAAAGCAAAGCATATTTTCAGTGAAATATTACAGCATTCATCAATAAATTGCCCAAATCGGATCATTTACATTTCCTCAATGGATAGAAAATTCAGATATTTAATGCTACACACCACTACATCAGGTCATTAATCCAGCATCACTTCTATAACATTAATGCTAGATTTAACAATCTCTGCATTCCACGTTTTCAAGGGTTAACGTATTATGTAACATCCGCCAAAGGGTTTTAATTTACTTTTTTTTTTTATCTTTTTTAATTGAAAACATTTTAAGAATGATTTATATGACCTTTCTTCTGGTTGTTGGAAATGTTTCAAGTTTCCTTTCTGAGCAGAAAAAAAAAGTAAAGGATTTTTTAGTTTTTTTTTTTTCTTGAAGGCTGATGCGATTTTAACTTTTCTTCTACTGGAAATGTGTTTAAGCTATTGGATCAGACACTTGTATACACTTTAGGCCCAGTTCATAAAACATGGAATTGGAACTCATTATTAGTAATGTATGTCAGTGACTGTTCCATCCTGCATACAGTTGCCAGTGTACCATGTTTGGTTCATTTCCTGATCCAAATTAGATGATGTGAAATGGGAAATATCTTTCTAATTCTGCAAATGTATTTGAAGAAGGCCAATTGTTCTGTTAATCTTTTTAGTGCAAATAATGGGGGTACACTAAGAAGCGCTACAGTAAAACACGCAAAAGTACCATAGGACAGGGTTGTATACACAAACGGGTTTATTCGAAAGACTCTGAATATTAGCAAATTGAATCTGGATGTTAACGTTTAGCCAACAATATCAGATCTGGAAACGTTATTTAACACAGCTTCGATATTTTAGTCTGAATTTTACCAATTGGACGTAAACCCGCTATCATTCAGAGGGGATAAACTCAAAAGAATCATTCTCACCAAAACATTATTGAGGTAAACTCATGTAAGTTCTAGTGAGCTGAGAACCATCCTGTAACATTTAGACTAAAATGACGCAGTTGAAATAAAGAGCTTTATTGCCTTGAAATTTTATTGATTGACATTGTTTATTAAGAAATCTAAATGGATATTTATTATAATCAAAAAATGGCTTACTCTATACCGTATAAATAGTGCCATTAGTTACTTAGTTGTGTTAAACTGTATAAATGTACAATGTATGCTAATTGTTTTGTATGTTGACTGCTATAAATTGAATCCAAACTCCACACTACTTTTATAGTTTACTTTTTTTTAACTAGTCACATTGCCTAATGCTAATGGTTGTCATAATTATTTGTATTTTGTTCTAGCGGCAATTTTATCCCTCTGTCTCAATGACATATGAATGATTCTCCTTTATCCGTCAGCTCAGTGCATCTGTAGAACGTGCTGGTATCTTTTAAAATAAATAAATAGACATAATTAATTTGTACAAAAATTAAGCCAATTAAATTGAGTTGATTTACATTCAAATCAAATGTGACATGCAAGTATAAAGTATGTGTGCCCTGAGAAAAAGTGTGCCTTATCGCTAACCAGTCTCTGCGTTTTCAGAATTGTATTGAGAAACTGATTTGAGAAGATTGATAAAATAATACTTTATCTGTTTTCTTTGGCAGGTTAAGATTCACACAATGTCCTACATTCATCTCTTCTACCTGGCTCTGTGTCTACTTACCTTAAGCCATTCTGTAGCTGCTGGTCCAGAGACTCTTTGCGGAGCTGAGTTAGTGGATGCTCTACAGTTCGTATGTGGAGACCGGGGCTTCTATTTCAGTAAGTTCCGTTATTTTTTTCTTTTAATGTTTTTTGGTTTTTTTGCTGTATTTGTTAGCTAGGCCGTAATACACATGGTGTATTGGGCAAGTAGGTTTACTAAAAAGTTGGATAATTTAAAGCAAGAGAACAATCTTGAAGTGTGTGTATAAAATCATATTTATAGTCTGGAGTTGGTTGAATCTCCTAAATCCTCATCACCTGTATAGAGGCTTTCGAGACGATTGAGTGGTAGGGAAATATACGTCATAGTTACACCAGTTTGTCTGTTGCTTAATGATAAGATTAATCTGAAATTAAGCATGAAAATTCATTTAAACTTAGAGTACAAAGCCACAAGGCTTTATTGAGTACGCACAAAATAATTACCGGTTGGGTCTGTAAAAATATTGGTGCAAATAAAAAACTACTGGTCATCATTTAGAGGTGGATCTCAAAAATCGAAGGGCTATAACTCCTTTTTAGTAAAAAGAAATATATGAAGACATGATCAGTAGTGAAATGTGTATAGAAACAACCAGAGGGGAGTGAGAGGGGAACGAAGAAGAAAAAAATGAAGGAGATCAGGAAATTCCAGGTAAAAACCTGTGCTCATGGAGAATATTTCAACACCGAGTGAGACATTTGCATTAGATTGCCGGGAACTTGGTGCAAATAGTTGATTTATGAGTAAGCATGAAAACATGTTGCAATTGTCTCACGTGATGGACTTGAGCTACTATGCTTTGTCCTTAGTTTACTACGGTAATGGGACCACCTCTGTGGCTGGTTCCTATATAGCACAAAAATATGATGAGATGGAAGGGAGTCCTCAGAGCAAAGTCTTTCAAGGTTTCATAAAGTATTTACCCACAATACATGCTGCATAGAAAGGGATTAAACTGTTTCACTGATGATGGGAATCTACCATATATACCTATTGGAGGAGCAGTGGTGTCTCTAATTATAGAGAGCCTGGAAGGAAGTCAGACAACGGTCAACTTTCTTAAATCTACATCTAACTGTAGAAGTGAAAGTAGGCTAAATTTTCACCATGAAATGTTTGATTGCCAGAAAAATCCATATGTGTAAAATAGGGAGGACCTTAAATTCTATTCAAAAGTTGTTCAATGCATTTGAAGCTGTTGGGTGACTCATTTCAACAACCTCTGCAGATGCAAAGTGTACCAGCTTCCCTTCTGGTTTACTTTTAACCCCTTAAGGACCAAACTTCTGGAATAAAGGGGAATCGTGACATGTCACACATGTCATGTGTCATTAAGGGGTTAAAAGTATACAATATCTAAAACTCTGATTAAGGTTAATAATTTAAAAAAGTTGTTGGCATTTGTATTCTGTAGTATATGGTGCTAAACGCCAACTTATGTCCCGGTATCAGTGGTAAGAGAATTTCTGTTTCAGGTCAGGAATGTGTGTCATAAATTCTTTAATACAGACGTGGTGGTGTATCAATGGGTTGGATGGAACCAAGTGTGAATCTCACCTAATGCAAGGAATTATTGCCATGGGATTGCTTATGTTGAATTTCTTTTATACATATTTTAGTCCTTCAAAAACAAAGTGTCAGCGCTATATATGATAACCTTGCATTTAGGCAATCTGTTAAAAAAAATGTATAGATTTTTTATAGATTGCCTAAATGTAAGGTTATCATATATAGCGCTGACACTTTGTTTTTGAATGATATCTGGGTAAAGATTTTTAAGGAACTTTATTTTGTGTTTAGCTGCTTAAGTATGCTATTATTATAAGAATTTTAATTTACTACGATTGCGCTCTCCTGTTCATATCAGTTTGTATATTTTAGTCCTTATTGTCTACAGACATTTTTACGTTATTTTGTAGATGGTTAAAAGTTATTGATGTGAAGTTATTGGATCAGAGCTTTTTTCCCCCCCAAATTGGTGTTTCCGAATACTTACACTATCTTGATCGCGCAGTGCTCCATCTTTGGATTATCGGCCTCTGGTTCCTTTATCAACGATTCTGATGCCAGACGCTGAATCTTTGTGTTTTTTTATGACGCAGTGTTAATGCATCAATGCCAATGGTGCAGATTACATAAAATTACATCATTTGCAACACCCTATCATATTCTGGGTTAATGGAATATCAGCTAATTAGTCACATGCCATAATCATCTATACCTAGTCAGAGCTTTCAGAGACCTGTGCCCTATCATCGTCTGTAATATCCCAGGAGTGCATTCTGTATTATCCTCCGGTATTCTGATTTGTGACTTTGACTTTTTTGAATATTCTGATCTCTGGTATCCTGACCTTAGATTGTTTACTTGTATCGTCGCTATTCTATATTCCTTTGACCTTGGCTTTATCGCTGACTATTCTTATGCTATTTTACATTAAGTCCCGCCACCTCTAAGGACCGGTAATATGTACTGTCCTTAGAACTACTATATATATGCTTGTTGCTTCTGTGTACTGTCATGACAGTAAGAGTTTTTCACATCAAAATATCGCGCTGTGACATCTAATGACTTAAAATTGCAATAGTCTCAGTTTTGCTTACAACTATCTTATACACATTGCATAACTCTCTTCGAAATGCTGTAAAAAACAGCTGACGTTGCAAAGTTAAGTCTTTCTTCACGTTCCATTTGAAACACACATGAACATTGCTCTTTCTGGTTCTCGGAGCAGTAGCATTATAAAGCAATATATAGCCTTCTTTACTATAGCTCAAAGCTGCCTCCCTCTGGTACATTTTTTTTATTTCATGAAATTGCTACCACTTTGGACACATGTTAAACTCCAAGCAAGTTCTTTACGTAAAATACACAGAAACGTAAAGGAACACTTAAAGAGAAACTCCAGTGCCAGGAAAACAATCCATTTTCCTGGCACTGCAGGTCCCCTCTCCCTCCCACCCCCCAATCCCCGGTTGCTGAAGGTGTGAAAACCCCTTCAGTTACTTACCAGAGGCAGCGACATGTCCCACGTCGCTGCTTCTTCCTCTGCCGCCGCTCCTCCCAGTGATTGCGTCGGTCGGTGGCGAGACTGATCCCGCCCACCAGCCGGGGAGACCTAATGCGCATGCGCATTAGAGCTCCCCATAGGAAAGCATTGAAAATGCTTTCCCATGGGGAATTGAGCGATGCTGGAGGTCCTCACACAGCGTGAGGACATCCAGCGACGCTCTAGCACAGGTTTTCTGTGCTATGATGCAGGAAGTGCCCTCTAGTGGCTGTCTAGTAGATAACCACTAGAGGTGGAGTTAACCCTGCAAGGTAATTATTGCAGTTTATAAAAACTGCAATAATTACAGTTGCAGGGTTAAGAGTAGTGGGAGATGGGAGTAGTGGGAGATGGGCAGAAGTGGTCTGGGTGCCTGGAGTGTCCGTTTAAAGCACTTTAGATGTGTCATCTTTTTTTCATTTCACAAAAAGTTCAGATTTAATCAGAAATTGGTGTATTTACACACTACTGGCTGTCAATCAGCAAACAGGTTCTGCTACTTCCTTGTTTGATTAGCTCACTGGAGCTAAACTCGAGAGGCAGCAGTTTCTCAGAGAACCTGCCTTGCAAAGGTTTCTCATTAAGATGCACTGGGAAGTCTGTGATTGGACAGCCACAGAGAGTATTGGCTAGGTAAGAAGCAGGGACTATGATATAAAGAAGCTATAGCTGGGCTGTTTTTTGGTTTTTTTTTCCTATACATTTTACAAACAAGGTATCTCAGTGTGCTGGGTCATATAAACACAGGAGGAGAATTAGTATCATTATAAGAATAAATGACATTATTGTAGATAATATATAGTATCCTCCAACAATTAGTGCATTCTTTATACACACCTGTTTGAGTTGTAAGAGTGGTTGTGGCAAGGGAAAACCAGGCATCATATTAAATACAATTATACTTTGTTTAGTTCTTTTTAAGTAAATATCTAAAGAGACAATCTATAATTCTTACAATAACCTTACTGCATTTTATGTATCTACCGCTAGGGGAGCTATTGCTACATGTTGCAAGGAGACGCTGTGTTTTAATTGTAATCACTCGTAGCTGCATGTATAATTGTCTTTCATCTCTCATCATACCACAACATTATAAACCATTTTCTCAGTTTAATGGCCAATATGAGATTATTACTCCAGGCCATATTCCCTTTCCCAATAAACAGCCCTGTATACCCAAATTCCAGGTAAAGATGTCCAACTGCAAGACAAGATACAAAGCAGCAGATCTGAATACAATTAATATGCTCCATGTCGACATATCAAAGTCGAATGTCAAAGTCGAATGTTACAGAGTCCTCGTGTCTAGTATGCTGTAAATATCAAAGATCCAACTAATCTTTAGATTGACAAGATAATGCTGACTTATCTTTGCAACTGTGCATTTTGATAGAGCACGATCTTTCTTGTTTTGCGGCTGCTTAGCATAAGATCTAAGGTTGGAGTTATATTTAGTCAGCAGTTTGTCATTGGTATGTGTAATTTTAAATTGAGTAATTCAGAGCAAGACTGAAATTGCCAGTGAATATTTACGTTGAATAATTCCAACGAAATCTAGTTTGGATCTTATAATACTGTATGTATGTTATAAATAATAATAATAACAACAACAAATAATTATTATTATTACTCTTGTCAGCATTTATATAGCAGTAACTTATTCCGAAGCGCTTTGCAACACTTTAAAGAGGGAAATTGATAAGGTCCTTGCTCGAACAAGCTTCCGATCTAGAGGATGAGGGGTGCAAAAACACAATAAGAGAGGCAGTATAGAGAAGAGGAACCAAGTGACAGGGTGGTAAAGTAGCAGAATTGGAATGTGAGTTTGAAATGGAGAATTGATTCACTAATTATAGGGACAGTCCAGTCACCATAACAACGTCATCCAATGCTGATCTGCAGATCCTCAAGGCCGCATCTGACTTCTGAATCTCAGGAAGCAGGGAGTTCGACCGGGCAGAGGCTCTGCTGAAATATTTAGAGTGGTCATCTGCTGCTCTAAGCCAATCAGTAGCTCCCTATTGATTAAAAGGAAACGTACCTGCCTGGCACCACTCCGCACTTCCTGAAACTGAGATTCAGAAGCCGGATGCCGCATGGGGGACCTGCAGATCGTGGCTGGAGGCACCCTTTTAGGTTAAGCCATTAAAGTATGGTTTAACCCCTTAAGGTAAGAGTGCGCCCAGAGGCCTCCTGGCACCATAACTACTTAATTTAGATGAAATTGTTATGGTAACCGAAGTGTCCCTTTCAGTTGAGAGAGCAGGATAAAGGTTTGAGAAATGACAATTGCCATGCCATAGCAATTGATTAAATGCTCCCACAAGGAAATGTGTTGAAAAATTGATGATAGCATACCTCCTGACTTAACAATTTTTATTCCCATTCAATAAATTCAGATTTTACCATATATAAATTTCACTTTTTCATTGTCAGCCTCAGAACGCATAAAACAAAATGTATGCACATTTAGACATGTAGATTGTGAGAGCACTTTGAATAATTACTTTATTTTCATATAATTTAGACCTTAACTTTCTTGTCACTCTATGCAAAATGTACCATTTTTTTTTATTTTTGTTAAATTTAATCTTTTAGCCAAATAAATACTCATTGTATTGGTTGGCCAAGTTTATATTTCCTGAAAAAATTCATGGCTGAAAACGTATGGGCAGTAAAAATGCTTTGAATTTAAGAAAAGAAAAAGCTTCTGAGAATTTGCATGACATATCACATCTGTTCATTGAAAAACGTAATGCTGTGTTTCTCTTGACTGTGAATGTATTTATCTGCGTTTGCACTTCGAAATCTGACAGTTCACATGGGAAGCTTAAATTATGAATCATTCCTGATGGGTTCACATAGAGGACTCTCTTTTTGTGCATGGTTTGATGAAGCACCTGCGCATCTCCAGAATGCATTATGTTTCATCCATTTGAATACGGTATCATGTCATTTCTCTGTGGTCCTTTCGAATTACTTTTAAATAGATTCAGGGGAATAGTTGAATTTTTTTTTTTTTCACGTTATAGTCTGACACCTATTCCAACAACTTCCACTCCCTCTGTTACATGTTGAATAGAAATAATATCTAATTTAATTTATAAAGCGACAGTACAGCTCATGAAGATAGTTCAAAGTGCAGTAGTAGCAGTCACTAGATTTATTTTTTTTATATTTTTTTTAAGCAGAGTCTTTAAAGGGACAGTCACCATACTAGTAAAACTCATTATATTGCAAGAAGTCTTTGGTAATAATCTTCTGGCTTTTTGTCAAACCATTTTGAAGCCGTCTAACAGAAAATGTTCTCTCACCGGCACCCAAGTCAACCCTTTTACAGCTCACTCTCTTCCACTACTCCCAGCACTCTCAGACTATCATTAAGCTTGGACAGAAAAAAATGAATTATAAATTCTACCTTTAAGAGGAGCCAGGCTTTGACTGCGTAGAAATTCCCACATTTCTAGTTATTTGTTAGATTACTCAAAAGCAGCTTAACAGAAAACTGGGTGACAACAACAACTAATGAATCGTTGCACCATAACTACTACAATGTGCGCTAGAGCTTATGGTACTTTGAGGGCCTCTTTAAATCCCATGTTAGATGTAGATTAGTTTTCACACAATACATTAGGTCATTTAGAATGTAGAAAACAAAAAGTGTTAGGTGATCTTGAGAAGAAGACAAATAGTTTGCAGAGTAGAGATCAGTTGTAATGGCTATGAACATGATTAATGATTATATATGGCTACATAACTGTTTAATGAGAGCTAGACTCCCCTTGATGATGTTTCATATCCCTACCCTTGTTTTTTCTTTACTTTTTCCAAAAGACTTATGAATGACAGTAACTCGCTGAGACACAATTTTAAAAGTTTTATGCATGACGCACAGTTATGAAAAACAGAAACAATTTATAGAACATTCCATTTGTTTTGCCATATTAAAAGATTTTGGAAAATTATGAATCTTTAAATATCTGCTTTAGAATTATTCAGTTGATTTAGCGCCTCAACCTTTTTGTACCTGGAATGCATAGATCCGCTTCAGCTGTATTTTATCTTCTCTTTGTAGCTGACCGCTGAACCCAAGCCTGTATCTTGGATAATCTGAATCAAAGCCATTGCTGTAAAGCCATTGCAGTGCCCCTTGTAACTGTGGACACTAGTATATGTTGCTGATTAGTGGAACTGACTGTTATGTGTTTGTATTGATCACTTCTTTTCTTGCCATGCTTAGGCCCAGTTGGCCTTCACTTCCCCTGAATTAACAAACTCAAAGACTCCATCCTATTGTGCCTCAGTTTATCACAAAATGAGAATATTTGACCAGTGACTTCACCTCTAAATTCAGTGAAATCAACCCTTGTTTATTGTTTTATAAGTTTTATAGTTGTGAAATTAACTTTTCAATTAGTCATTCTTAACCCACATTCATCAGTGAGCTGTGATTTTACTGGTTGTCCTTCCTTACTGAACTTTTGGTAGGTACTAACCACTGCATACACGGAACACCACACCAGACTTTTCGGTTTTTTTATGCCCCGACCCAGTCATCTAGCAATCACTATTTGGTCCTTGTCAAAGTCACTTAGATCTTTTTGCTTACCCATTTACCCTGCTTCCAACACATGAAATTCAAGAAATGGGTGCTACCTAAAATATCACACCCTTTGACTGTAGCCATGGTAACATTATAATCAATGTTATTCAGTTCACCTTTTAGTGGTTTTAATGTTGTGGCTGATCAGTGTATGTGACACGAGGATCCTTTCTTAAACATTGTCGTATATACCACCAGTGACCACTGGGTGCGAAAGACAGAAAGTTTCATATTTCAGATGATACTTCATTGAGCCTTGTGCTCCTTACTGGAGATAAGGGTTCTGGTTGAGGTACATATTGAAGGACCAGCCTATCATTGTCTACAGCAGGGATAGGCAGCCTTCGGCACTCCAGATGTTGGGGACAACATCCTCCATAATGCTCTTACACCCATAATGCTGGCAAAGCATCCTGGGAAATCTAGTCCAAAACATCTCCAGTGCCGAAGGTTGCCTATGCCTGGTCTACAGCATCATTTGTGTAAGGTCCTTTTGCTTTTATTTTTATTTTTTGTGCTGCAACATAGCTTCTATTTTGTATCAAGACCTATATTTTCTCAAACCTCATTTCAATATCTCAAAAATCTGAAATCATATAGTCCCCTTAATATACGAATATCAGCAGTGGTATTCGTCTTCCTTCTTTTTAAATTACAAAAAACATAATTCTCTGCTATGGGTGGTGGGGGGAGGGGGTGGTGGTTATAGGCAAAGTACAAGACTGGATATGGAAGGAAGCAAGTCTAATTAAAAGGAAACAAAAGCTAGTTACATTATTAAACATTTTTGATAGTCCCAATAAAGGAAATGCTATAAAAATAGTGAAATTTCAAAAATGTATGCTGTATAGAAAGAGGACAAATCTGTGCCATTAAATGTGGGCAAGGAAGGAGTTTGGAAATGTGTACATTTTGTTATTACAATTCACATGGCAACAGTCAGTCATTCAGGGTTGCCAGGAACCAACCAAAAAACAGCAGGGAGTTTTCCTTCATTGACATTCTACCAGGCGAAAGTTCCATTTTGAATTTTTCATGACTTCAAAAATGAGTGCTAAACTTGCCCAAGTTATCTGTGCACTTTTAGAAGCTCACCAGTAAAGCCCCCACAAAATCTGTCTCAAAGGTTGTTTTAATTTGGCCACAGAAAATGGAATACACCTTATACGGTCTTGTGTGGTTCAGTTTAGTTTTAGATCTGATGGACAGGGTTAATGCATCGGATTAAATTTCTTCCATTTTTAACGTGTTTGCTAAATTGAGCGGAAAATTTTGCAAAAAAATAATGACATAATGTAATCATTTAAACCACTGTCAGATTTATTCAGATTTAACACATTGTTTAGTTTTTCATTGGCAAACATAATTTAAAGAAGCACTTGGCAGGCCCTGTAGTGATTATTGGCATGAATATGCATTGCCTTTCCCTAAGTCTAAAATACTGAGAAATACATTTGAATTACTCGAATCCTGGCAAATTATTTGAAGTCAATGAATGAAACTTTTTGCACATAGTCATGTACCTAGGACTGACATAATTAATAGCTGATTGAGCCCTCAGGCCAATGTATGCAGCTGACAGAGACCACACAGTTTTTTTTTAATTAAAATCACTTGTCTTTATTTTTTTTAAAGATTCTTTATTTTTAATTTTCAAGTATCACATGAACGTTTGTACAGAAAAAAGAAATTGGTTATGTGAATAACAACAATAATAGGGTACGACATTGGATTGTTTGCATACATATCTGGCATTTTGAAATCACTTGTCTTTATGATCATACACATTGAACAAATGCATAGTCAGTGAATTTAGTAAAAAAAAATTAAAAAAAAATTAATATGTCAACTGCTCAAACAGCACATGTTGGTTTTCAATAACTTTGAGCTGGTCTTAGAATTCCCTTAACACTTGTCGCTAATCGGTTCAGAAACATATACAGTAAATATATCCAGATGTATGCAAAAGTTTGAGCACCCTTGAGAAAATAATATGTCTTGTTGATTTTCTAAATAATAAGTTAACATTCCCCGCTAGCTTGAGTCCCAACAACCCTGGACTGCTTTCCCTATACAGGACTCACTTGCCATGCGGCATTGCAGACGACACCGGACCAGGCGACATAGCAGAAGAACACTACACTGAAATGTACTCTGCCTGTCTTGCTAGCACTAGCGTGCTAGCAAGACAGCTACTTAACATGAAATCTTTCACTCTGCCGAACACACTCTGCCCGGGACTCCACCACTCAGAGACCTCCCTCCACTATCGCTACACAATCATCTTGCTCACTGTAGGCGCACTCATGATTAGCAATCCATACCTGATGCTAGCTTACATAGCCTGAATACCCACCACTCACATAACGATCACATAACCATGTATGCATCGACTAGCTACTCTACAAAAGTTCCACTCAATTATCACAAGCCTGTTACCTTTCACAAAAATGTAATGTGCTGATAACTCTGCCATGATATTGTATGCCACTGAATAGCTTGTACTCGCTGTCGTGGCGCTACAAGCTTGTCTGTAATATTGTGCTCAAGGAAAAATAAAGAATTTAAAAAAAAAAAGTTAACATTCCCCTTTTCAGGAAAAAAACCTAAAACCTACATATTTCTGCATATTTTAACGCACAGTTGCAATTTATATGTCAAATTTATCTGATTGGAAAACTAAAACAGTGAAAGTGACATATGCGAATGTTTTGGCACCTATCAGTTTGTACTTAGTAAGACCATCTTTGTCGGTAATTACAACCTCCAAATGGTTCTTGTAGCTAGAGGTGTTGCTAGGCAGCAAAAAATACTAGAAAATTCAGCGAAAGGGTACATTTTATGGCCGCATCAATATATATTGATTTAAAGTGGCTCTGTCACCTCAAACCTACGAGTTACCTCTTCCTGGAGGCATGCCTGCAGGATGATTGGCCAATCCAATGCTCCTTGTAGAGGGAACAAAGGCGCATGCGCAGCATATGGCGATGCACCTACAATTCATCCATAGAAAAAATTATTGTATTCACTGATACTCTATAGCCTACCGGGGCAGCACTATGCATGCACATGTGACATCGTGATGTGTTATCGTATGAGCGCCAGGAAGTAAGATTCCCAACTCTGATACCCAGAGGGCCTGGAGCTGTGGCTTGAAGCCATGTTTCCAAGCCTTCAAATTATTGAAATAAAGGGTTTTGGGCAGTAGCACAGGGTGGCCAGCTTTGATGACACTGCAACAACTTCAGTGAGAAGAAGTTGTTAAAGTGCCTCAAGTGTTCCTGACAAAGCATTAGGGGAGGTGTAATCCACAACATCTGGAGTGCCGTAGGTTGCCTACCCCTGGCCATAGATTAAGGTGTGTGTGTATAAGCACCAATTATGTCTAGATAGGAATAGGCACCATTTATGTCCACATATGTTCCTCAAATGTATAGTTGGCCCAGCAAATTGTCTGCCTGTATTTTCTGATAACATGCTGCATTCATCTTGCGATCAATTTTCACAAGGCTCCCTGTGCTTACACCCCCTCGCCCCTCCCCCCCCCCAAAAACATCAGTGAGCCACCACTATACTTCACAGTGAGAATGGTTTTCTTTTCACTATAGGCTTTATAGGTTTTTCTTTGTATCTCAAGCAATTCCTATGGCAGTTGTGGCTGAAACCTTTGTTGGTTTACCTGACCTTGGCTTGATATCAAGAGACCCCGAGTTTTCCACTTTGTAATAAATGATTGAACAGTACTGATTGCCATTTTCAAGGCTTTGGATTTCTTTTTATATCCTTTTCCATCTTTATAAAGTTCCATTACCTTGTTACGCAGGTCTTTTGACGGTTATTTTCTGCTCCCCATGGCTCAGTATCTAGCCTGCTCAGTACATCCATATGAGAGCTAACAAACATATCGACTATTTATACACCAACACTAATTGCAATATAAAAAGCCACAGGTGTGGGAAATTAATCTTTAATTGCCATTTTAACCTGTGTGTGTCACCTTGTGTGTCTGTTACAAGGCAAAACATTCAAGGGTATGTGAACTTTTGATCAGGGCCATTTGGGTAATTTATGTTATCATTATGATTTAAAAAGGAACCAAACAACTATGTGATAATAAATGGCTTCATGTGATCACTATCCTTCAATAGATTACATCTTTTTGCATGATCAGTCATATTTAAAAAAAATCAATGCCACATTTTCACAATTTGTGCTAGGGTATGCAAACTTTTGAGCACAACTGTACATATTAAGGAAAAGCAGGCTTGAATTTTAAAAGGGATGGGATTGGCCAAAACACTGTTGATCACAGTTGGACTATTGGAACAAAAAAGAGACATCTGGAGTCGAGATGACATATCGTTGAATGAGTGTGGGGCAAAACTATTCCCCACTTCCAAGAGCAGAAAAGATTACTCCAAGACCCTATGTCCAACCTGGAGACTCCAGGCCAAACCAGTTCCTAATCGGAGTGCTCTCTCTCGAGGACTTAATTTCATGATCCACGATCTAACCACAGGCAAACAAAATCTTTCACGCTCATTTCAAGCTCATTTGATATCATGTTCTACATTTTTGGAACTGAAATCAATATTGAAAATATATCTATATATATAAATGTATACATATATATTACCTTATATAATAAGCATATTAGAAATTAAGCAAATAAGGAATGAAAGCTAGTATTGCATCTTTTTGTGTAAGTTACAGTAATGTTTTTAGTGATTACCAAGAAATGCAATATAGCAATTATAAAACTACCAGCATTGAAGTTGGAAAACCAGCTGGAATCAAAGTGATGGTTTCTCTTTCCAATTTTTATTAAAGATATTTCATATTGTTTATATATAAATTAATTTACCTTGGCCTATGTTACTTCTTTCCTAGAAAAATCTCTGCTTCCTAGGACCGAACATCGTTGGCCAACAAAAATATAAGATTATACTTTTGTGATTGCTTTGATTGAGCATACGTTCACCTAGGACTCGTAGGATTTGTAGTTCGGCTCAGCTTTAGACGTTTATTTTGACTGCTTTTCCTGACATTTGCGTGTAAGAAAACATTAAAATAGTGGCAATCTTTAAAGTACAAGTTGGCTAAATTCCAGACGATCATATCATAACCTTTATAGGATCTTGCTTCCAGTAACTCTGTTTCCTAGTATGATTTGAGCAGACATGTATGGTGCAGTGAGAAAGAACAATGTTTTAAGTTCACAGCAAGTCGCAGTTGTGGAACTGCTAGCTCAGTTACCCTATGACTAGCAGGGCATTTATTTGGGATAACAGATGACCTCTAAGTTAATTATGAAATCAAGATTTATTTGGAAATCTGCTTCTTTGAAAAATGTCCTCCTTCAAAGCGTGAGGTTGTCCAGAGTTGTGTGAATTGAGAAAGCGCATTTAGTGCGAACAATGGCACCACACCCAGACCATTTCAATGAAATGAACTGCCTTTAGTGTCCTTTAATATAGATTTCCACCTACTGCTTAGTTGCAGATTGAGTTGTGGATAGCTGTCAGCAGTTAGTTGTGTAGTGCTTATGGTGCATCGTGACATGCTGAGAGCTCTAGGCTAGCCCTCTAACAGCGATATAAGATGACTATTGTTGTACGCTCATTCTCTCACTTCCAAATCCCCACATTTTCTTTCTTTTCAATTCTTTTTTTGTATCAATCTTCCAATTTTAACAAATATCATGTTGTTTGTATTCATAAGCCGCTTGCCAGAATCAGAATTAGTTAAATAGCTCAAGTTTATTCTGTTGATCTTGACCGGTTCAACATTTGAACACAATACACTTCTCCACCCATGTTTATTCTTCCCGATAATCTAAAAAAACTATGAAATATCTGTATTTGGTTAAAAATAATCATTTTACTATATTCATTATTTATTCCGACAGTATGCATGTTTACAGTTAAAGGTTACATTGTTTAATGCCTGTAAAAAATGTAAATCTAAAATCCATTCTTTTTCGCATTGATGTTTCTTTAACTTCTTAAAGTTTGGTATCTGATTTTTAATAGAGTTTGTCAAATTAAAGTTTAGCACAAATTTGGAATTCACCTCCAATCTGCATGGTATTATAAAGGACTAACATCACAGCTGTGTCAAAAAGAACATCGAAAACCTGTTATATTTCATTTGGCAAAAGTAAAAAGCCAATTCTAGATGTTTATACTGATAAAAACATCACAAACATTAGACAAAATAGACATTTACTTGGAAAAGCATTATTTATATTCTTAACGTTAGGATTTTGTTTTTTATAATGCCTACATTCTCTCCCCAAGTTAGACCATGACTTATCCTTAGCCAGATTTCTTTATTTTCAATATTTTTTGTTTCCTTCTAAAGCCATTGCAGCCCATCTGTCTAAGTCAGTGCTTCTTAACCTTATTTACCATACTTACCTTACATGCATGACATATTCTTGGAGATTTTGCAATTATATTAAAAGTCAATTTTCAAATTCTAATATAGTAAATATTCACATTTTGGACTTTTCTACATAGTTTTTTTTTGTTTGTCAATATATGTTTTTATTGGGGTTAAATTGAGGTATGCACTATCCCAAATCCCTATGCATATTTACATAACTCTAGGTTTTTAGTACCACTTCATTGGCCATTCGATGTAAGCTCCCCTGCCACGTCAAGGCAAACCTCTTAAGGGAGTTCCACACTAAAACTATTCACCTTGCTTCCTTCAGGTAGAAACATCTCTAATGAGACAGAGAGGGGTATTTTTTTAATACCCTACATACGTATTAACCCTTAATAGGGAACACATGGGGTGGGTTAACATAAGATGCTGTAATACCTCTCATACCAAAGTTTCCCTCCAGGTGGAGCACTCAAGGTGGATTATTAGGTATAGGGTAGCAGGGGCTCTGTGTCTACCTGCATGCCATTCCAAGGGTAACAGAGAGCAGTCAGCCGACACCCTGTTCAAGTAGACCTGGTGAGTATGTGTACAGTCCACTATCAAACTGTAGGGGACACCCCACCAGCCCCTGACACAAAAGTGGACCCGCACTGCTCCTCCAAGATACCCGCCAAGGCCAGATCGTTGTCCACTTCTCCATGCTGCAAAGTAACGATTGGGTGGTATAGTCCGCAGCCGATAGCCTGTGGTTCCCCGTTGCCATAATACCAAAAGTTTTCGCCCAAGGCCTTTACTGGGGCCCTTGCCTTGTATCCATTGATCCCCTCATCAGGATCATTGGTCCTAGGGTTCTCTGGGTGACTTTTCCAATTGTTACAGCAGTGATGCCACAATAAATTATTTACTTAATATCTTGGAACTAATGAAGACCAAAATGAGGGCTGTTCACTAAATGCAGAACGTTAGTAATTTAAGCTTCAGTTATCAAAATTAGTCTGTTTAACTAATGTAACTCATTCTGCTAAACGGCAAATTTGGTTTTATATCAACTATTTTTACCGTCATTCCTTTGAAATTCAGTTGTCTATTGAAATCAAGCCAAATCTCCATGTAACATGTGACCAATTTTGGGTATTACCAAACATCCAAACTGAATTATTTTTATTTGGTTGACCCAGTTGTCTGATACTGACCAGGGGAATCGGACCCATAGCTCTAAGTTTCCATAACACACTCTCCAACTGCCATTGACCATTAAACAATACCCTACCACTGAACCCACCACCAGATTTGTGCCTTAGCAGTGTCCCACAGTTTACTCTCTTTTTTGTGTGTTTTGAAGTGTTATGACAGTGTGTTGTAATTGGCATAAACAGTTCCTGAGGTAGTTCTTAAATCTCCTCGAAAAAAGAAACACAATACAAATATGTATGTGTGTCTCATGGTTTTTAGATATTCATACCTCATTATGCAGTGTCTTGTTGTTGATGGATCTGAACTTGAAACTGTGTTTTCAAGATCCTAAAGATAAAACTATGTTAAATTCTTCCAGGACTGACCCACATGTGTGTGGATACAACTGAAATATTCTGTCATTAATGTTTAGTTTTTCTCCATTACATTTGGAAAAATATCCTTATCACATTATGGTGTATATTTATCGAATGGGGTTTTATTGTAACTCACCTGAAATAATACAGTAATCCTTATTTCATTATTATTCTGTGGGCTATAACCTTTGATATATCATCCCAATGGAAAAACACAGAATCAAAGAGTTTATTCACAAAACAAAGGAATGACAAGGGAATTGTAAAAGCCAAAATAGCTACGCTGGAATAAAATAGCAGAGTTAGGGAATTAAATCAACTTCAATTTACTGTCTGAGGAATATAACCATGAGTCATGTTATTTCATATATTGGGAAACTCAGACTTTCTAGATAAAATTTGTACATTGAGCTGGTTTTATGTTTTCACTATATAAATGGTTTACTTATTCCGTGTAATTCTTTATATTAATTTCATATTTCTTATTCCATGTACTGTGCCTCAACCCGCTAAAATCTTATTTACAGTAATGCAAAATGCTACTTGGTATCACGAGGTATGGTCTCTGTAACTCCTCTTCCTTTTAGTTATGAAACATTCTTTAATGGTGACCGTTTCATTGTCCATTAAACATAACAATACAATATGTTTTACAAATGATATTTTATATACTTTCCAACAATGAGAGGTATGGGAGTGGAATAGGCAGGTCGGCAAGCCAGAAGTCTTCATCAACAATTGGTGAGCCTTCCCATAAAGTGGTGTTTTAACCTGCCATGTGTGCATAGCAGGCTGAGAGACAGATTCTGTGGCCAGCTCAACTCATTGCAAGCCATGTGCAGTCCACTCCTGAAGCACCCTTCTGATGGACTTGAGGTTACTGAGTACAGTACAAGCACATCTAATAATGTGCTTGCACTACCCTGATGTTCCTAGCTGATGGACACCAGAGAGCTAAACCAGGTCAGAACCTCAAATTCAGGAACCACCCAGGCAAACCTAGGACACATGGAAAATATGATTTTATGCCAATAAGAAACAATTATGTGAAATTAAAATAAATCATACCTCAATAAAAAAGTATATAGGCTAGAACTGGGAAAACTGTAAACAGGACCCTGAATATATGTAAAGTGTTTGAGAATGGCACGTTTTATAACAAGCAAATGGACTATTGAGTCATTGTATGGACTTGGCCCTGAAGATGAAGAAGAAGAAAAGACCATATGATGGGTAGAAAGTGTAAATAAGATTGTTCCGATTTCAAAGGCTTGATTATCCAATCAGACAAAACAAAGAAGCTCCTATAGAAAGGGAAAGAAAAAGTTCAAAAACCATGCATCAGTGATTAATTTGAAAACTATTTTTTCCCATCTGTTGAATTTCTAATCAACAGCCTCTTCATGAGGAAGTTATTTTGATCTGCATATTTGAAGCTTATTTTTATAGCCATTCTCTTATTTTCCAATAGATATATTTTGCTTGGCATAGGGGAATTAGTGACTCATTGGAGGGATTTAGCGGAAAGCTACTGAAAATGAATTTCAATCCCTCGAGAGTTCACACTGTAAGATGATATTGACATAAAATTGCTTCTTCTTATTTGGTTAAACGATGTTTAACATTGGCGGGAGGCCATCTTTTTTATTGCGTCCTTTGATTCTGAAAATATTTAGACACTCAATAGCAGCATACAGGTGGAGGATTTTTGACACTTAATTTTTAATCCAACTACCATTTTTTTTTATCATCATCCCTGTCGATGCTCAATTTCCATCCTCGCAGTGAGACAGGAAATCCCCATTGTGTCATTTTCCATAGTTTCCATCAGTAATTCTGTAGATGGAATGCAACGTTGAGACATCAAGCTGTAACACTGGTATTTTTCCACCTCACACTGCATGTTTCTTAGAATGGAGAATAACGTTTTACTGAAGCAGAAATTACTTAAATTGCAGTAAGACTTAATGATCCTTTTAAACCAGTGTTTTTTTTGTTTTTTTTTAATGAGATGCAAATTTATAAACACAGCACTAGCTCGGTGACCCAATTTCCAATTGTAAAATTAACTAAAAGACCCATTCTTTGATTTTATAATTCAGTTAAACACATCCAGTGAAAACATCTTCCATCCATTGTAGTCACCAAAACAACTTTACCTTTTAATTTTGGTGTATAGATCATGCCCCTGTAGTCTCACTGCTCAATTCTCTGCATTTAGGAGTTGAATCACTATGTTAATGCATCCCTAGGCACACCTCCCTGTATGTGATTTACACAGCCTCCCTAAACACTTCCTGTAAAGAGTCATCTAATGTTTACACTTCCATTATTGCAAATTCTGTTTAATTTAGAATTTCTTATCTCCTGCTCTGTTAATAGCTTGCTAGACCCTGCAGAGGCCTCCTGTATGTAATTAAAGTTCAATTTACAGACCAGGAGGTACAAAACTTTTAAAGTAAATGAAACCATTTTGTTTGCATGCAGGCTATGTCAGTCACAGCGAGGAGAGGTATATCTAGGGCTGCATGGACAGAAACAAAAGTGATTTAACTCCTAAATAGCAGTGAATTGAGCAGTGATACTTCAGAGGCATGTCCTATACACAAAAACTACTTCATTAAGCTAAAGTTGTTTTGGTAACTATAGAGCCCCTTTAAACTGTTAAGAGTATTCATTGCATTAAAGGGACACTCCAGGCACCCAGACCACTTCTGCCCATTGGAGTGGTCTGGGTGCCAACTCCCACCACCCTTAACCTTGCTATAAAAAATAAGCTATTGTTTTTTTTTAACCCTTTTTATAAACTGCAACGATTACCTTGCAAGGTTAAGTCCTCCTCTAGTGGCTGTCTTGCAGACTAGCAGGACTTCTGGGTTCTTAGAACACAAAAAGTGTTTTAAATGACGCTGGACGTCCTCACGCTATGCATGAGGATCTCCAGCGTCGCCGGAATCCCCGTAGGAAAGCATTGTATAATGCTTTCCTATGGGGAGGTCTAATGCCGCGCATGCGCATTAGGTCTTCCCCACCGTCTGACGTTGGCAGGGGAGGAGCGTGGGTGGAGCCTGACCCAGGGCCGAGGGACATCGACACTGGATTCAGGTAAGCAACATGGGATTGGGGGTGGGAGGGAGAGGGGCACTGCAGGGTCCTGCAATGCCAGGAAAACTGATATGTTTTCCTGGCACTGGAGAGTCCCTTTAAGTATAGCAATAATGCCACAGTATACCACGTAAAGCTGTGCCAACCAATGGGAACTTAATTTTGTGTCCCTAAACAGGAGTTGAGGATAATTGTTCATATCACAATTTCTATTGTGTTCAGCAGAAGCACTTTCATTTTTAGTATTGATTAGTGTGCCATAAACTAGAAAAGGTGAGTAACAGTTCATAAATTCTCGGATAAACCAACCCAAGATAACAAGCAGATCTTTTGCATTCTGCATCATCAATTTAAAAGGAGGGCCTCAAAGCTCCTTTAGGAGGATTGATACTTGGATATTGTAACTGCAGCACTAGACATATTTTGTGTAATATCTATATGGATTACGTGTAACATATATACAGCATATTTCCCTCCCTGTTTATATATCTCATATATATTGTGATATCGCAGTAGTTCAACATTATATTCAAATTGAGATCTTTATTATTCAAGATCAGGTGATCAGGTTTCCTGATTCTGCTTGCTCAGTTAGTCTCAGGATGCTTATAAAACACATGTTTCAAGTGTTCTTTTTCTCACAAGGAAAAATACCAACTCATATTTTCACATACAGAGCAAAAAAATCTTATGAATTGCAAGCTTTTAGAATATACCAGGAGTCCTAGATGAGTATTTTACTTCTGTGTTGCCTCCTAATACATTGGCATTGTTTAATACATTTCCATTATGTGTAGTACTCTAATTTTCTTCATATTTTGTTCAGGTGTTATAACTAGTATACCATCATCTGGCTCTTCTTTGGATGGTTTTGTTATTCTTCCTGGGTGCCTACAATATTATCTAAGTGTCCATTTTTAGAAAAAAAGTTGACCCAACTGCTTGCAAAACTTGAATAATTATTGTATTAATTCATTGACTTTGCGCATACATGTCAAAACTGTGATGGTTTGAAAGAACGTTTGTAGGTTTGTTGTAACAGTCCCCACCACGTTACATCTTTTGAAGTATTCTACCAGCCCTCGATCTCGTTAGCCATATCTGATCTTTAACTTTTGCTCATTGACAACAAAGTTTAGTTTACCTGCTTATCATGTGCTGGATTGCAAAACTAAAACGGATTGGACTGTTATTCGGATTCAATGAAGCCGAATGTGCATCAGTGATTGCTAGCTCGTAGTTTGCATATATGTCTCTTGACTGTTTTTTTTACTGCAGACTCTGTTTTCCCATTACTCACTGAGTCCTGCGAAGATGCAATATGATCTTTAAATTCACAGCCTTTGATGAAATCTTTAAACTCTCACCATTTCTGCATTGTATGAGAACACAATGTCTGCATTTCCATGACTTGCAAAGTCAACTTTAAAGTTTTGAATGAATGTTTTCTGGATTTAAATATTCAATTTCCCAAAAAAAGTGTAAACAGTTATTAAAACCTGTTTGTTAACTCAAGTGCATATATCTATTCTACATCCACAGATCTGAAAATGTGTTTATTGTACATCAACCTGGTCTACACGTTGGAACATTATGTTCTTATTGAACAAATATGAAGGGATAACAATTGCAGACTTCATCCATGGACTTTATGGAATTTCATCTGCAATGTTCACTGTTATTGGCTGTTTCAACATTACAATTCTTATATTTGTCCATAGACAACCCCCATCTCTAATATGTGAAAACAGGGATATTGTCACTGGATTGTATTGTTTACTTGTAGACTAGCCTTGCTGTGTCATACCTTTCAAAAGTCTCTGTCCCAATTTTCTTTCATCATCAGTAGTATATTGAAGGGTTTAGACTTTAAGACATACATACAGTATAAAGTAGGCAATACAGTGTAGATGTGAAGTGTAACGTGTCAAGTACATCAGTTATAATGCAATGCTCCTGCCAAGCTAAAATCAAACTAAGTTAAACAATAAAACATAAATTAGTCATTAACATGTCACGACCAAATATGATAGCACTCTTAAGGGGATATCTGATATCCCGTCATACCTCCAGGAACATTACCATTCCATGTCACGAGTTTAGCAAAACTGGTATGTTTTTTTATATTTGGAGGGTTCGAAGGGTAAGCTTGGAATTGACATTGCTTTTAGTATATCGGCTACCTCTCTCCAAAAGGGCTATATCTTTTTGCAACCCCACCAGATGTGTAAAATGGTGCCTTCCCATGGACCACTTTTTCAGCAGAGTGGTGATACGGCTGTGTAGATTTTGTGGAGGCAAGATGAGTGTAATGTACCACTGGTAGACCAGCTGAACTGTCCAAATTTTGTGATCCTGTCTTGTGGTCACAGGTCGGCTCCCTGGTGTTCCTCATCTGGGGACACCAGGGAACTGTCCACAGTAAGGACAATGCAGGACCAACATTAGATGTGCCTGTGCTTTTCTAAATAGTGACAGGGCACTGACACCAGACAGAGCACTTCAGGAGTTAAAAATGCATGGTCTGACCGAAGTGAGGCTTACATGAGATGCTGTCAGTCATCCAGATGTGTGATCATGCCAGGATAATATCCCCCAATTTTTGTCAGACTGCCCACTTTATGAACTGTCTGGTTCCGTTCTTGGCTGGGCCTATCCATTTGTCTAGCCTGTCCTTGTGTCTTGCCCATCCACCTTTGTCCTGGATCTCCACTGAGTCAAAGGCAATGTTGGGATATATGCAATCTGACTTTTTTTTGCCAAGATTTCCCTTCTCAGTCGAAGATATGTTTGTGTTTTGCATATATTCATTGAGATTTTTAGATATATGTCCTGGTCGCGTAATTTTTTTTATTCTTAAGACCTATTCACTAAACATTAAATAGTAGTGAACTGCTTTTAATCACATTGACTTTTTCTGGGTGTAATTTTGGGTTAGATGACAGATTACATTAAGCATGTCAAACTTGTGGCCCAGGGGCCGCATGCGGCCCACAATGAATATTTGCGACCTGCTTCCCTGGGGCTGCTTTGTCCTGTGGCTGCGACCAGCCGCAAGACAGGAAAGATATATATCCCTCCCACGGCCACAAGAGGGCAAAGTGTCTGTCTGTCTGAAGAGCAGGCCAGCCACTCCCCCTTCCCTCCTGCTCGCAATGCCAGAGGAGCGTCTGGTCTGCTTGAGCAAAGAGGAGCAGGGCTGGAACTGGAGTGGTGGCTCATCTTAAGGTAGGAGAAGAGGGGCTTGGTGGACTTTCCTGTGTAATGTGTTAAATTGGGGATGGGAGCAGTGTATTAAATTGGGGCAGCGAGGGGGCCAGTGTATTAAATTGGGGAGGAAGGGGGCAGTGTATTAATTTGAGGGAGGAAGGGGGCAGTGTATTAGAGTTGTGGGAGGGGGGGGCAATGTGTTAAACTGGGTGAGGTAGTGGACAGTGTTTTCAAGTTGTGGGAGGGGCAATGTGTTAAATTGGGGGAGGGCAGTGTATTAATTTGGGAGAGGGAGGAGGTATTAGAGTGGTGGGAGGGGGCAGTGTGTTAAATTAGCGGGAGGGCAGTGTATTAACTTGGGTAAGGGAGAGGGGCAGTGTATTAAATTGGGGGTAGGGGGGCAATGTGAAATTGGGGGAAAGGCAGTGTATTAAATTGGGATGGGAGGAAGAAAGTGTATTTTTGTTTTTTACAGCTGTGCAACACCATAATTTCACCATTTCAGTACCATTACCAAACTTTTCTTAATATGTGAAGGTAGTTGGACTGAAACATTGGTTATATGCAAATACCATTTCTTAAAATAAATTCACTGTTTTGTTTACTTTAAAGCCCTACGAGCGTGAGGATGTCCAGTGTCACTTGGGCACTTTTTGTGTACTGTACTTTTCTAAATAAACCTACGTTTCTATGAAAACTGAAGTTGTAGTTTTTTTGCGGCCCACATAAACGTAAACCTTGTTTATTTGGCCCGTGTTAGCCTTTGAGTTTGACATGCTTGGCTTACATGGTAGATTCCCAATGCATGTTTTTCAGTCACTAGAAATTTTAGTTAGTGAATTTGTTTGCCTTTTTTTAATACTTTTTTCCCCCCAACATCTTTTAAAAAACAGAATCATTTTAACCAGGGCCCTTTATTGCATACACCTTATTTTCACCTTCAACACTAATGAGTTCATTGACTTGTTTTTTAATAATATATGACTGTCCCTTGCCAGGGTAGGCAACCTTCAGATATTGTGGTGCACATTTCCCTTAAGGGCTCTTACAGCTTTTATTGCCAAAGCATCAGTAGAGGTGTAGTCCACAACATCTCTTAGCCAAAGGTTGCCTAAAATTACTGAACAGCACTGCGAACAACAATGATCTGTTACTGTTCCTAGAGGATTGCATGTTACACTGGCATAGTTTGTTATCGCCATTAGTGATGTCCCGAACGGTTCGCTGGCGAATAGTTCCTGGCGAACATAGCTTGTTCACGTTCGCCACAGATGGCGAACATATGCGATGTTCGGTCCGCCCCTATTCGTCATCATTGAGTAAACTTTGACCCTGTACTTCACAGTCAGCAGACACATTCCAGCCAATCAGCAGCAGACCCTCCCTCCCAGACCCTCCAACCTCCTGGACAGCATCCATTTTAGATTCATTCTGAAGCTGCATTCTTAGTGAGAGGAGGGACAGTGTGCTGCTTCTGATTTAATAGGGAAATTGATAGCTAGGCTAGTGTATTCAGTGTCCACTACAGTCCTGAAGGACTCATCTGATCTCTGCTGTAAGGACAGCACCCCAGAAAGCCCTTTTTAGGGCTTGAACATCAGTCTGCTTTTTTTTTTCCTGTGTAATCTAATTGCAGCTGCCTGCCAGCATGTGTGTCAGGCTCACAGTGTATACTGTGCCCACTTGCCCAGTGCCACCACTCATATCTGTTGTCACAATAGCTTTAAAAAAGAAAAAAACTTTTTTGACTGTAATATAATAGCAGTCAGTTTCCTTCACACGTGTGCATTTCAGGGCCTGCCAGGGCACAGTGTCACACCAGTGCAACTCATATCTGGTGTAACAGTAGTGTACATTTAAAAAAAACAACACTTTTTTGACTGTGAAATAATAGCAGTCAGTTTCCTTCACACGTGTGCGTTTCAGGGCCTGCCAGGGCACAGTGTCACACCAGTGCAACTCATATCTGGTGTAACAGTAGTGTACATTTAAAAAAAAAAACTAGAAATTTGACTGTGAAATAATAGCAGTTTCCTTCACACGTGTGCGTTTCAGGGCTTGCCAGGGCACAGTGTCACACCAGTGCAACTCATATCTGGTGTAACAGTAGTGTACATTTAAAAAAAACAACACTGTTTTGACTGTGAAATAATAGCGGTCAGTTTTCTTCACGCGTTTGCGTTTCAGGGCCTGCCAGGGCACAGTGTCACACCAGTGCAACTAATATCTGGTGTAACAGTAGTGCACATTTAAAAAAAAACTAGAAATTTGACTGTGAAATAATAGCAGTCAGTTTCCTTCACACGTGTGCGTTTCAGGGCCTGCCAGGGCACAGTGTCACACCAGTGCAACTCATATCTGGTGTAACAGTAGTGTACATTTAAAAAAAAAACAACACTTTTTTGACTGTGAAATAATAGCAGTCAGTTTCCTTCACACGTGTGCGTTTCAGGGCCTGCCAGGGCACAGTGTCACACCAGTGCAACTCATATCTGGTGTAACAGTAGTGTACATTTAAAAAAAAAAACTAGAAATTTGACTGTGAAATAATAGCAGTTTCCTTCACACGTGTGCGTTTCAGGGCTTGCCAGGGCACAGTGTCACACCAGTGCAACTCATATCTGGTGTAACAGTAGTGTACATTTAAAAAAAACAACACTGTTTTGACTGTGAAATAATAGCGGTCAGTTTTCTTCACGCGTTTGCGTTTCAGGGCCTGCCAGGGCACAGTGTCACACCAGTGCAACTAATATCTGGTGTAACAGTAGTGCACATTTAAAAAAAAACTAGAAATTTGACTGTGAAATAATAGCAGTCAGTTTCCTTCACACGTGTGCGTTTCAGGGCCTGCCAGGGCACAGTGTCACACCAGTGCAACTCATATCTGGTGTAACAGTAGTGTACATTTAAAAAAAAACAACACTTTTTTGACTGTGAAATAATAGCAGTCAGTTTCCTTCACACGTGTGCGTTTCAGGGCCTGCCAGGGCACAGTGTCACACCAGTGCAACTCATATCTGGTGTAACAGTAGTGTACATTTAAAAAAAAAGAAAACTAGAAATTTGACTGTGAAATAATAGCAGTTTCCTTCACACGTGTGCGTTTCAGGGCTTGCCAGGGCACAGTGTCACACCAGTGCAACTCATATCTGGTGTAACAGTAGTGTACATTTAAAAAAAACAAACTAGAAATTTGACTGTGAAATAATAGCAGTCAGTTTCCTTCACACGTGTGCGTTTCAGGGCCTGCCAGGGCACAGTGTCACACCAGTGCAACTCATATCTGGTGTAACAGTAGTGTACATTTAAAAAAAAAGAAAACTAGAAATTTGACTGTGAAATAATAGCAGTTTCCTTCACACGTGTGCGTTTCAGGGCTTGCCAGGGCACAGTGTCACACCAGTGCAACTCATATCTGGTGTAACAGTAGTGTACATTTAAAAAAAACAAACTAGAAATTTGACTGTGAAATAATAGCAGTCAGTTTCCTTCACACGTGTGCGTTTCAGGGCCTGCCAGGGCACAGTGTCACACCACTGCAACTCATATTTGGTGTAACAGTAGTGTACATTTAAAAAAAAACAACACTTTTTTGACTGTGAAATAATAGCAGTCAGTTTCCTTCACACGTGTGCGTTTCAGGGCCTGCCAGGGCACAGTGTCACACCAGTGCAACTCATATCTGGTGTAACAGTAGTGTACATTTAAAAAAAAAAACTAGAAATTTGACTGTGAAATAATAGCAGTTTCCTTCACACGTGTGCGTTTCAGGGCTTGCCAGGGCACAGTGTCACACCAGTGCAACTCATATCTGGTGTAACAGTAGTGTACATTTAAAAAAAACAAACTAGAAATTTGACTGTGAAATAATAGCAGTCAGTTTCCTTCACACGTGTGCGTTTCAGGGCCTGCCAGGGCACAGTGTCACACCACTGCAACTCATATTTGGTGTAACAGTAGTGTACATTTAAAAAAAACGAGAAATTTGATTGTGAAATAATAGCAGTCAGTTTCCTTCACGCGTGTGCGTTTCAGGGCCTGCCAGGGCACAGTGTCACACCAGTGCAACTCATATCTGGTGTAACAGTAGTGTACATTTAAAAAAACAACACTTTTTTGACTGTGAAATAATAGCAGTCAGTTTCCTTCACGCGTGTGCGTTTCAGGGCCTGCCAGGGCACAGTGTCACACCAGTGCAACTCATATCTGGTGTAACAGTAGTGTACATTTAAAAAAAAAATTAAAAAAAAATTTGATTGTAATAGATTGAATAGCAGTTAGTTGTATGCAAGCGTGTGTGTCAGGCCTACAGCGTCTACTCTGCCAACTTCTGCCAGTGCACAGTGCCACTCATATCTGTTGTCACAGTAGCATGCACGCATAGTACCACTAATCGAAAAAAAAATGACAGGCAGAGGCAGGCGTGGTCGTGGTGCTGTCCTCCTTGCCCCCTCTCAACCATCCGCCACTCCATCTCTCGCCTTGAGCAGTTCCTGCTCATCTGCCCACAGTCAGGTGTCTGTCAAGGACATGTTTGACCATAAGAAGCCAATGTCACAAAGTCACCCCCTTGCCCAGCGTCTGACAGCTGGCTTGTCTGAACTCTTAGCCCGCCAGCTTTTACCATACAAGCTGGTGGAGTCTAAGGCATTCCAAAAATTTGTAGCTATTGGGACACCGCAGTGGAAGGTACCCGGCCGAAATTTCTTTGCACAAAAGGCAATCCCCAACCTGTACTCGATTGTGCAAAAGGAAGTAATGGCATGTCTGGCACACAGTGTTGGGGCAAGGGTCCATCTGACCACTGATACCTGGTCTGTAGAGCATGGTCAGGACAGGTATATCACCTACACTGCGCATTGGGTAAACCTGCTGACGGCTGCCAAGCATGGAATGCGTGGCTCTGCAGAGGAGTTGGTGACACCGCCACAACTTGCAGGCAGGCCTGCTGCCACGTCCTCTTCTCCTCCTACTCCATCCTCTTCCATAACCTCCTCGGCTGAGTCCTCTTCTGCTGCTGCGTCTTGCTCCACATCAACGGCACCCCTGCAGCTCCCCAGGTACTATTCCACATCCCGGATACGGCAGTGTCACGCCGTCTTGGGGTTGACGTGCCTGAAAGAAGAGAGTCACACCGGACCAGCACTCCTGTCCGCCCTGAATGCACAGGTGGATCAGTGGCTGACTCCGCACCAACTGGAGATTGGCAAAGTGGTTTGTGACAATGGAAGAAATTTGTTGGCGGCATTGTTGGCACATGTGTGTAATCTGATCATACAACGCTTTGTGCATAAGTACCCAGGCTTACAGGACATCCTGAAGCAGGCCAGGAAGGTGTGTGGCCATTTCAGGCATTCCTACACGGCCATGGCGCACTTTTCAGATATCCAGCGGCGAAACAACATGCCAGTGAGGCGCTTGATTTGCGACAGCCCGACGCGTTGGAATTCAACACTCCTAATTTTCGACTGCCTGCTCCAACAAGAAAAAGCCGTTAACGAGTATTTGTATGACCGGGGTGCTAGGACAGCCTCTGCGGAGCTGGGAATTGTTTTGCCACGTTACTGGACGCTCATGCGCAATGGCTGTAGGCTCATGCGTCCTTTTGAGGAGGTGACAAACCTAGTCAGTCACATCGAAGGCACCATCAGCGACATCATACCATTTGTTTTCTTCCTGGAGCGTGCCCTGCGAAGAGTGCTGGATCAGGCCGTAGATATGCGTGAAGAGGAAGAGTTGTGGTCACCATCACCACCAGAAACAGCCTAATCAGCATCACTTGCTGGACCTGCGGCAACGCTGGAAGAGGATTGTGAGGAAGAGGAGTCAGAGGAGGAATGTGGCTTTGAGGAGGAGGAGGAAGACCAACCACAACTTGCATCCCAGGGTCCTCATTGTCACCTATCTGGTACCCGTGGTGTTGTACGTGGCTGGGGGGGAAGAACATACCTTCAGTGAGATCACTGAGGATGAGGAACGGGACATGAGTAGCTCGGCATCCAACCTTGTGCAAATTCGGTCTTTCATGCTGTCGTGCCTGTTGAGGGACCCTCGTATAAAAAGGCCTGTACTAGGTGTCCACGCTACTAGACCCCCGGTATAAGCAGAAAGTGCCTGAAATGTTACCGAATTACCGCAAGTTGGAAAGGATGCAGCAGTTCCAAAATCAATTAAAAAGTATGCTTTACACAGTGTATAAGGGTGATGTCACAGCACAATGGGAATCTAACAGGGGAAGAGGTGAAAGTAATCCTCCTCCTCCCACGACCACGCCGGCAAGGACAGGACGCTTTACAGACGTGTTGTTGATGGAGGACATGCGGAGCTTTTTAAGTCCTATGCATCGCCACAGCCCTTCGGGGTCCACCCTCAGAGAACGACACCGACCGACAGGTAGCAGACTACCTCGCCTTAACTGCAGATATCGACACTCTGAGGAGCGATGAACCCATTGACTACTGGGTATGCAGGCTTGACCTGTGGCCTGAGCTATCCCAATTTGCGATAGAACTTCTGGCCTGCCCCGCTTCAAGTGTCCTGTCAGAAAGGACCCTCAGTGCAGCAGGAGGTATTGTCACTGAGAAGAGAAGTCGCCTAGGTCAAAAAAGTCTAGATTACCTCACCTTTATTAAGATGAATGAGGGATGGATCCCGAAGGGACTGACAGTGGGCAATACATTCGACTAAAAAAGGCCTGATGAGGGGGACTACTTAACACACCACTCCTATCTGGTGGCACATTAGATTACACGCACAGTGCCCTAAATTTGAAGTAGGAGGACCAACCAAGCATGTTTTTCCATCTGCCGGTTCCTAAAATCGATGCCATATACACGTCCCCTGATAGGGAACGTAACAGGGATTAAACTAATAGGAATAGTACTACTTAACACACCTTATAATAATGCACAGAGAGGCAACGCAGAGAGAGGAGTCTGAAGAAGAGGAGTCCGAGGAGGAAGGTGGCTTTGAGGAGGTGGAAGACCAAACACAGCAGGCGTCCCAAGGGGCTTGTTGTCACCTTTCGGGGACTCTTGGTGTTGTACGTGGCTGGGTGGAGGAAGAGACCTTCAATGACATCAGTGAGGACAAGGAACGGGAAATGGCTAGCTTGGTATCCAATCTTGTGCAAATGGGGAGTTTGCGGTTGTGCAAATGGACTGTTTGCGGTTGTTTGCGGTGCGTTAAATGGGGAGTTTGGTCTGTCACTGTGAAGCGGGCGTAACCCTTACACTACCTGATCGATACAACATCATACCTGATGTTTTAAAGCACGTTATTCCAAACAATTTAGGAATGTTAGGTGATTTATGCCCTTTATGGATTAAAACCAGACTCTGCATCAACTATGTAATTTCCCATGGGAGTTTTGCCATGGATCCCCCTCCGGCATGCCACAGTTCAGGTGTTAGTCCCCTTGAAACAACTTTTCCATCACTATTGTGGCCAGAAAGAGTCCCTGTGGGTTTTAAAATTCCCTTGCCCATTGAAGTCTATGGCGGTTCGCCCGTTCGCGAACATTTGCGGAAGTTCGCGTTCGCCATTCGCGAACGGAAAATTTTATGTTTGCGACATCACTAATCGCCATCTGTTTATAGAATTATATGGGGATATCTATTACTCTGTTTCTGTCAAGTTACGCTAGCATTTAGAATCGCAAGTCAATATAGTAAATTGGACAGCTATGCATTTTATTACTTATGCTGCTTTTTCGGCACACAAATAGCAGAGTAACCACTGCACTGAGTTTTACTAGTTTTGGTGCCGAGCGTGTCCCTTAAAGTTTATATGTGAATAATGCATAAACAATTTCATTCTGCAAGTTATTTTATTTTTTAAAGTCAATATGCTGCTTCAAATTTTGTAAATGTTTGTCTCGTTTGCCCCTAATATTGTGGTCCCATTTGAGCCCAAAAAATTACATAAATATTTTTTTTTATCTCTCAATTGGTTAACTCTTTAGCTACAAAGAGATCACATAATGTTACATAATTTATTTCTGATTTGAGACAATATCAAAAAGTATGCAATCCCAACTGCATGACAAAACACTGAGCTAACATTTAAATAGCTCTCCTGTGAGCCATGTTTAAGGGGGTTACTTTAATTAACTCATAAGATTGCAATTCTGTGTGTAATGAACAATTTAATGACATAAAATGTATTACAATTCATAAATTTTATGAGCAACACAAAAGAACAGGGTGATGTGTGAGCAAGTTCAGCCTTGTAACATATTACAGTGCTCTTGCCAGTATAGCAGATGGGGAAAAGTGGGGGTATATTAACTAAACTGTCTTTGTTGAGAACTTACTATTTTAACATCCCATCACTATTATATATCTTGGTTGGTAAAACAACAACTATTTGTTTTGTGGACATACAGTAGAAGGTAGAAAGGATTCCACAATTAAAGTTCGCTGGCACCCTCCGGAGTAAGGAGTTAAAACTTTTGGACAGTGGTTTCCAAACCCGTCCTCATGGCCCACCAATAGTCCAGTTTTTTTTCAGTATAACTGTGGAGAAGACCCCTTGAGGATTGTTGGTGCGTCATGAGCATTGCTTTGTGAACCACTGCTTTTGGTAATGGTTTTACAACTAAGCTGGGGTCCACTGAGACCTGGTTGTTTTCCTTCATTAAAGCCAAAGTCCCTGCAGTGGCTGTAGTGGTTACGGTTTTAGAGTGTTCCTTTAAAGGACAGTGCCAATGTTGCCGTCATTTACTTTTCAACCTGTGGTAGCAAAATTAAGAGTTATCAAACTTTTCTTTATTGAGTCGGTTGTGAACTGAAATCAGAATTGTCAAATGTAAGTAAAAAAAACTTAACTCTGGAAAAAATTTCCAACTCAACCATTTTCACGGTTTGGCTAATTCATCCTGCTTTTACGATTTGAATTTCCATTCACAATAATTTGAGTTTAGTGAATAAGCTTTTGAGGGTAATCACCAATTCTCATATGTTGGAAAGAACAAACAAAGACTTTGGTGCTATCACAATTCATTTATATGTTTACTCACTATTGAACTTTGGAAAGGGTAGACACATTTGTGATTATTAACCTGTGGCTTGTGTCTGAGTTGATGGAAGTGTGATACACTGTACGTAATCATGTTTTTTTGTAGAATATTATTTGTACTGATCTTAATTTTACCTATGTCCATGACAACACTGATTGATTTGAAAAGGCAGTCTGTCTTTCTCTATTTTCTCTATTTTTTTTTTCACTTATCACATGTGTGTTTTATCTTTAGATTTTGTTATTACTTATCTTAAAATTGCACTAATCCTTTCCTCCTAAATAGAGCTTTCCCCCCAGGCATGTATGCAAGGGATATTGCAGGGCTAGAGAGGGCAGGTCTTCAACGTTTCAAGAATCTTTATTTGAACCTATCCCAAACCTACGCATGCCTACCATGCCAGAATCAGTACAGAGAACACCATAACACCACATAACACCACACAATCCTTTGATAAAATATAGTCTCCCAGGAACGGAACCTGGGGGACTAGGTGACCACGGGGAGGGGGAGGGCGGGCAGCCTTGCGATGGGACACAAACGCAGGGGGAACACCAGTTCCTCGTTTGGTGCCCCAACAACAAGCGCAGCACACCTTTTGTTATGACTAGTGCTGTCAAGGGCTAATATTGTTTTCTTCTTATGGTATTTTGACCTTCCTTGTTTTTGGTTAACAGAAAGTTAGGAAAAACAGAAAAAAAAACATTGTTTCTAGGAGTGATGCTTGAACTAATTATTTTAACATTCCTAGCTTTGATATATGAGCAATTGCTGTGGTTGTAACGCTGATTGGATTGTTTGAACTGTGATGTTTTTGTGTTGATTATACTTTTCAACTGTTGACATAATTGCTTTGTCTACTGTTTGAGCTATTACTAAGATCATCCCATGTTTATTGCATGCACTCTTGGCTTGATAGTTAAAATGTCCCATCTGTAGCTGACATACCCTTGTGAGATTAGAACTGGTTAATTTGCTGGCAGGAGTGTAATAATTATAATGTGTGATCTCTGGCATGCTTGTACTGATTCAGCTGTGGAGGAGAGTGAAGCGAGTATTGTTTAAGTATTTGGCACGCTAACACCAAGTATGCTGGTTTAGCTGTTAAAAATTATTAATTAATTTTACTGATTCCCATCGACCATCATTTCTGTGAGATAGTCACAAATATAATGTATATTAAATTTAAAGAGAGTTAATACTGTTAATGAAAATTATTATTAAAAGATACATTTTCAAACAAGGACTTATCTTTATATTTAATGTATGCCCTCTTCATATTTCATTCATATTGCATTAGTCAACAAACTTAACTTGTCAAGTTAGGTTAATTAATGTATGTATAAGCAACAGGTAAACTGGTAAGATACCAACTGATTGCAACTATGCCATCCTAACATAGAATGTTTGAACACACATATTTACAGCCCATCTGTCTGTCCATATGGTTATCTGTCCTGTGTTTTTGCCTGTTTTTTGCCTGACTTTCTATCGTTCTCTTTGCATATCCGTCTTTCTGTCTATCTTTTATAGATCTTTAATTGTAGTGATTCTGCTCTTTGCAGTAACTTTAATATACTGTCTATAATGTATACACTGTGCTGTACTGTTGATGATGTGCGCTACACTGATTGCATTTTGCAATTGGGCGCTTTGTGCGCTAAACGTACTGTTTCAACTGTTATAATGACAGCCCTGGTTGCATTAACTGTACAGCTGGATCGTTTGAAAGTATCACTAATTTTAGAGTTTCACTTGCTGAACTGATTGTACTGCAATTTTTTACTATGTTATTAGCTGTACATGCTGACCGTACCTCTGCTATTGGTTGGTTCATTTTGGCTGCATTGGGTTCTAGTTTCACAGCTCTCCTTGGTGGAGCTACATTTGATATAGCTGTTATCGTTTTAACTTGTCATCATTCATATGTTGCTAATTTTATATTGGTTTTTACCTATTTAGTTATTACTGTTTCTAGAATTTATTCTGTGTAATTTGTTGCTGTGCTGATACAAAGTATGTTATTTCAGTCTTTAAATTTATTGCACGATTTGGCCAGTTTATCCTGCTGGTGTTGTGAGATTTGTGCTGTTTTGTCTTTGTGCTGGCGTCGTTTCTGATTTTTTATCTGTTGGTGGGATTGTTCTGGGTGTATGATTGTAATGTTTCAGCTGTTGGATAGATTGTACCAGTTGTACGTCAAGTCTTGGAATGATTGATTGTCCTCGCATGTTCTGTTTCTTCACATCTTTATCCTTGTCACAGTTTGTAAGCATTCAAAAATATTATTAGTCCTGTCAGTTTTATGACTATAAATTCATATTTCATTTTAAAGATCACGTCATGGTTGGAAAACAAATCACAGAGAAAGCCAAGCATGGACTATGATGAACAGGCAATTTTTGCAGAGCTACATAGGTCAAACAAGCTAAAGTGACTGTTTATTTCTTATGGGAATTACATAACAATCTTAATATTTCATTTCGCATAAAGTATAATCTGGGGCATTATGAAGCCTGAGTGCTTTCTTTTCTTCAAGAGGAAGACACTTTAAGCTATCATTAATGTCTTCCACGCATCTAAGCGTACTCATGTGAATATATCATCAGCTACACAGTATGTCAATATATGTGTTTTAGCATGTTGTTCCATTTGCTTGTGAACTTTGTTAAGTATGTACACTGGTCAGCCATAACATTAAAACCACCGGCCTAATATTGTGTAGGTCCCCCTTGATGCATCGAGGCATGGACTCCACAAGACCTCTGAACATGTTCTGTGGTATCTTGGACCAAGACATTAGCAGTAGATCCTTTAAGTTCTGTGAGTTGGAAGGTGGGCCCTCGATAGTTCATATTTATTGCTCCAGCACATCTCATGAATGCTCAATCAGATTGCGATCTGGGGAATTTGAAGTCCAAGGCAACACCTTGAAATCTTTGTCATGTTTCTTAAACCATTCCTGAACAATTTTTGCAGTGTGGCAGGGTGCATTATCCTGCTGAAAGAAACCACTGTCATCAGGGAACAACATAGCCTTGAAGGAGAATATGTGGTCTGCAACAATCTCTAGGTTAGTGGTACATATCGAAGTAACATCTACATAAATGCCAGGACCCAAAGCTTCCCAGCTGAACATTGCCCTAAGCATAACACTACCTCCGCGCTCCTGCCTTCTTCCAATAGTGCATCTTGCTGTCCTCTCTTCCCCAGGTAAAATACACAATTGCACCTGGCTATCCACCTGATCTATAAGAAAACATGATTCATCAGACCAGGCAACCTTTTTTCATTGCTTCATGATCCAGTTATGATGCTTAGGTCCCCATTGAAGGCCCTTTCAGTGGTGGACAGGGATAATCATGGGTCCTCTGACCGGTATGCAGCTACACTGAAAATTGCGATGCACTGTGTGTTCTGACACCTTTCTGTCATGGCCAACATTAAGTTTTTCAGCAACTTGAACCACAGTAGCTTTTCTGTGTGATCAGACCAGATGGGCTAGCCTTCATTCCCCACTTGCATTAATGAGCCTTGGATGCCCATGATCCTGATGCCTTTCATCGGTTGCCCTTCATTGCACCATTTTTGGTAGATACTAGCTGCTGTGAACTCCCCACAAGACTTGCTGTCTTGGAAATGCCTTGACCAAATCATCTAGCCATCACCCTTGTCAAATTCACTCAAACCTTTTCACTTGCCCATTTTTCCTGCTTCCAACACATGGAATTCAAGATCTCACTGTTCACGTACTGCCTTATGTATCCCACCCCTTGACAGGTGCCATTGTAACTATATAATCAATGTTATTCACTTCAACTGTCAGTAATGTTAATGTTATCGCTGGTTACTATTATTATTATTATGATATTTATATAGTGCCGTCAAGTTCCGCAGCGCTTTACAATTGGTGGACGAACAGACATGTAGTTGTAACCAGACAAGTTGGACACATAGGAACAGAGGGGTTGAGGGCCCTGCTCAATGAGCTTACATGCTAGAGGGAGTGGGGTAAAATGACACAAAAAGGTAAGGATAGTATTGGACTAGTGACAGTTGCAGAAGAGGAATCAGTTGGGAGCTATTAACAGTTTAATTGATACGCTTTTATGAAGAAGTGGGTTTTTAATGATTTTTTGAAGGAGTGGAGACTGGGTGAGCATCTAACGGAGGAGGGAAGCGAGTTCCACAGGAACGGTACAGCCCTCGAGAAATCTTGAAGGCGAGCATCAGAGGTGGGAGTACGGACAGAAGATAGACGTACGTCTTCAGCAGATCGTAAGGGCCTAGACGGGGCATACTTGTGTATAAGGGAGGATAGATAAGTGGGAGCAGCATTATGTAGAGATTTGAAAGCAAGAACCTGAATTTTAAATTGAGCTCTAAATTTTATAGGAAGCCAATGTAGGGACTGACAGAAGGGTGAGGCATGGGAGGTGCGGGCGGACAGGAAGATGAGCCTCGCCGCTGCATTCATTATGGACTGTAACAGCGCAAGTTGGGAGCACGTAAGGCCACTGAGAATCAGATTATAGTAGTCAAGGCGAGAAAGGACAGTGGAATGGACCAACACCTTAGTCGCATCTGGCGTTAAGTAGGGTAGGATGCGCGCAATGTTTTTGAGATGGAAATGACAGGATTTGGCAATAGATTGAACATGAGGCTTGAAGGAGAGGTCGGAGTCAAAGAGAACACCTACGCAGCGAGCATGCGTGGTGGAGCTGATGGTAGCACCGTTGACTTGGAGGGAGACAGACACAGGAGTAACAACACTTGAGGGAGGACAGACCAGAATTTCAGTTTTGGTCAAGTTTAATTTAAGGAAGTGGGCAGCCATCCAGTTAGAAACAGCAGAGAGGCAGTCAGAGACACTAGTCAAGAGGGACGGGGAGAGATCAGGAGAGGACAAGTAGATTTGCGTGTCATCTGCATAGAAATGATATTGGAAGCCAAAGGAGCTAATGTGTTTACCAAGGGAGGCAGTATAGATGGAGAACAGTAGGGGACCAAGGACTGAACCTTGGGGGACACCAACAGAGAGGAGTTGGGGAGAAGAAGCAGAGCCAGAGAAAGAAACACTGAAAGAGCGTTGGGAGAAGTAGGAGGAGCACCAGGAGAGAGCAATATCTTGTAGACCGATATTGCGGAGGATGAGAAGTAGCTGTTGATGATCAACAGTGTCAAAAGCTGCAGACAGAATTAGGAGAATTAGGATAGAGTAGTGACCACGAGATTTTGCAGCGAGTAGATCATTGGATACTTCGGTCAGTGCCGTTGAGCGTGTGTGTGTGTTTGTTTATGCGAGAGATTGGTGTTTCTTGATAATAACTTGTTGGCTTTAAAGTGATCTACTTTAAATTCTAGACTGAATAACTTGAAAAATTTGTTAATATTTCCAATTCAGCTATTTTGGCCTAAAAAGTTCAGCTTTTAGTAACTATCCAACAAATAAAAAACTTGATATATAGCCATATAAGGGTAAAACGCATTTTCTTTTTTTGATATTGTATTTGTATTGCATGATAAAAAGTAAATGAAAGAAACGAGTGAATATATTTTCATGGTTATTCACTAAACTGTGAATTGTCAGGAATTCACAAATTCTAGATCAGATGAAATGGAAGCATAGCCGAGTAATACTTGAAGTTATATGGTGGAATCCTGGCAATTTGTGGATTGGCTAAAATCCCATATGCATAGTAAGCTATACTATATGTGGATAAAACATTCTGATCTGTAAAGATGTATTAATGTGATATTTTACCAAAATAAGAAAAAATGTTACATAAATATAGGTAGGAACTTTGCACGGTTGACATCTTAACACAGGGTGGGCAGACTAGGAAAGGGGGCATTGACAAAGGGTGGTCCTGACTAAAAAAGAGGCAAACCAGCCCATGAAATGGACTGTCTATCAGAAATGAAGACATGGCATGAATGCTGTTGAAGTGTTCTGTCCATGTTTCTAATGTCCAGACACCATTCACCACAGCTTTAGCTTGTATAACAATGTGATCACGTTGCAGCTGTGATTGCTGTTGGTAAGGACAGTTCCCTGGTGCCCACAGATGTGCAAGAAAAAATAAATAAATCCAGATATGACAGTTAAACTTTAAGAAATTGTTTTTGCTACCTCTGCTTGTCTGTTCATGGAGATGTTCATGGAACAATGGAGATCATTTCATCTTTAAATATTAAATCTGGAGCTATGGGAAATGTTCCTACTTGTTCTTTTTTGGAGTTTTTCCAGTTCTGTTTACCTTCTGCACCTTCAAAGTTAATAAGATCAGAAGATTGTTGGCAGTTGCCCTTTATTTAAACTTCCTGTTTGCTATTGGTGAAGATTGACCTGGCCAGGGACATTTCCGATGTAAGAAATATATTTCTTAGTTTGTGTACCATTTTCAGTACCACCCAGACAGTTATTTGCACTGAACAAATTAAAACCCTAACACCGCCTAAAGTAACTCTATTCTAGGAAAGCTCAAAGGTGCATATCAATCCCATAGCAAACACTAATTAACCTAGAACATTGGTTTGTAAATTCGAAAACAATAAAATTAGGGGTTGAAGACATGTAGACGAACTGCTCCAACGTTAACAGTAGTCTTCACTGCAGGGCCAGACTGGGACAAAAATTCAGCCCGGGCAATTAAAGGCAGAGCAGCCCACTATTAGGGGCGGGGCCAGAAAGGGGGCATGTCATGTCACCACCATTAACATGCACACCCCCTTCCCCCCCACCAAATTAGTATGTTAATGTGACGCTCCTTCAGAGCATCCAGTGCTCCTGGCTAAAATAAATGCCATGATTTTTTTTTTGTGCTGCGTTTGCTGGCGATTTGTCTCTGGTGTCCTCAATAGTGGGATACCAGAGATCAAAACAGGAGCCGGACTGTTAAAGAGTGTTGTGCATGTGTGGGGATGTTCCTTGTGTTCTTGTGTATGTTTGGACGTCGCATGTGTGTAGAGCAATTGTGTGTGTGAAGGGGTCTGTTTGTGGCATACTGCATGTGGCTAGGGGCTGTAGTGTGTGTGTCTCTGGGTTGTAAAGTATGTGTGTCTGTGTGTGTGTATTTATATAGGGCCTGTGGAGTGTGTGCATGTAAGGAGCTGTACTGTGTGTTTGTGAGTGTATCTAGGGGCTCTAGTGTGTGTATGCATATAGGAGCTGTAGAGCACATGTGTATAGGGGGATAATGTATGCATAGGTGGTGTAGTGTGTACAAGGGGTGCAGAATATGTATTTATAGGGGATATAAATTAGTGTGGGTGCATGCAGGGGGTGTAATGTGTGTGTTTATAGGGGTATAACGTATGAGAGTGCATGGAGTGTAGTGTAGGTTTATCGGGTATAGAGTGTGTTTAGTGTGTGTATGTGAGTGTCAGGGGAATAGTGTGTATATAAGGGGTATAGAGTGTGTGTAGTGTGTGTGTGTGTAAGTGCAGGAGGTGCAGTGTGGATATATGGGTATAGAGTGTGTATTGTGTGTTAATGCAGGGGCTGTAGTGTGTATGTAGGGGTATTGAGTGTATGCAGTGTGTTTGTGTGTTAGTGCAGGGGGTGTAGTGTGTTTGTGTGTTAGTGCAGGGGGTGCTGTGTGTGTAGTGTGTTAGTGCAGGGGAACAGTATGTTTGTGTGTTAGTGCAGTGTGTGTTTGTATGTTTGTGTGTTAGTGCAGTGTGTGTTAGTGCAGGGGAGCAGTATGTTTGTGTGTTAGTGCAGTGTGTGTTAGTGCAGTGTGTGTTAGTGCAGTGTGTGCTTGTGTGTTACTGCAGTGTGTGCTTGTGTGTTAGTGCAGTGTGTGTTAGTGCAGGGGAGCAGAATGTGTGTGTGTTAGTGGTGCAGTGTGTGTTAGGGCAGTGTGTGTTTGTGTGTTAGTGCAGGGGAGCCGAATGGTTGTGTGTTAGTGCAGGGGAGCAGAATGTGTGTGTGTTAGGTGTGCAGTGAGTGTTAGTGCAGTGTGTGTTTGTGTGTTAGTGCAGGGGAGCAGAATGTGTGTGTGTTAGTGGTGCAGTGAGTGTTAGTGCAGGGGTGCAGTGTGTGTAGTGTGTTTGTATGTGTGTAATGTGTTTGTGTGTGTATATGGCCTTAAATTATTATTATAAAAAAGTTTTAAAAAAAATTCCATTTACTCCCCCTTTTAACTTTGCAGGGGGGGAGGGAGCATTCACATACCTGGTGGTCCAGTGAGGGGGGGCTAAGCCACACACATCCCTGGCGGTCCAGCGGCAGGTAATTCAGTCTGTACCCCGCAGGGTACAGACAAGGTCTCTCTCCCTCTCGCGAGCGCCGTTTTTTCAGAGCGTTGCCGCGGGTTACCGTGGCAACGCTCTGATAATCTCGGAGCTCGCGAGAAGAAAAGAAAGGAAGCTGCTCGCCGTCCGTGGAGGGAGACCGGCTCACTTCCCGATCTCCCCTCCGGCCCATGATGGGATAGTACTCCATCTTGGGGCCGGTGCTGCTGCGCATGGGCCGGCAGGGGATATCTCTTGATCTTTCCTGCCGGCCTCGGCCCATGGCCATCGCGGCCCACCGGGCATTTGCCCGGTTTGCCCGATGGCCAGTCCGGGCCTGCTTCACTGTGTGTCTATTTAGAAAGTGGTTTACCTGAAAGAATACTTTGTGATGTATCTTGTTCTTGGGTATGTACTAGTAAACTCGAACAGAACAGAGTTTATATTTTGAAAATAAAGAGAGACTGAACAGTTAAACCATGGGTAGGCAAGCTTGAGCACTCCAGATGTTGTAAACTACATCCCCCATAATGCTCTTACAGCTATAAATCTGGCAAATCATCAGGGGAGTTGTAGTCCACAAAATCGGGAGTAACAAAGGTTAATTACCCCTTTGTTAAACAGTAGCAGATCATTTGTGAATGATTAGCAGAGTGGAAGGTGTTAAGAGATGTACTGAGCTGAAGTTGTCTTTTTGCTTACGTAGTATAGAGGACCCCATACAAAAAAAATCTGATGGATATTACTTTTTAATTTTAAGATAACCGTTGCTGACAGTTTAATAATATGTAATCCAAATAATTGGTCAGGCTCCTGCCACATACCAGCATATTGTTCTAGGAGTTAACTAAGGTAGTTGTGAGTTACCATTATATGATTTAACATTTTTATTTTTCAATTTGTTCAAAAACATTTGTGGGCTCCCTGTTTTCCCTTGAACCTCACCTTTTTGTTTTCTGCAACACGTCTAATCTACATAAAAGCTAATCCCAATCAATTCTGCCTATTCTAAAACTGTAAGAAGAAGAGAGCATAACAAAGCAAGACCTATTTTATCATTAGAACTTCTTTGTAATGCGGTCTGCCAAATAAAATGCAGCTGGGAAAAAAACATAGACAGACCCATACAAAGTCTCACAGATTCACACAGTCTGAGACGCACAAACAATTTAAGACACACAGGGGTTTATTCACTTAATGGGAAAGCTCAGAAACTGGAAGTATACCTGACTTTTCTAGTTTAACTATTTTGACCTTAACCCCTTAAGGACACATGACATGTGTGACATGTCATGATTCCCTTTTATTCCAGAAGTTTTGTCCTTAAGGGGTTAAAGGACCACTATAGTGACAGGAAAACAAACTTTAGGTCCCCCCCACCCTCAGGGACACACTCCCGCTGGGCTGAAGGGGGCTGAAGGCGTTAAGAGGGGCCCTCTTACCTTTCTCCAGCGCCGGGAACTCTCCTCCTTCTGCCGATGTCAGCGCTGAATGCGCATGTGCGGCAAGAGCTGCGTGCGCATTCAAACCGCCCATAGGAAAGCATTACTCAATGCTTTCCGATGGATGTCCAGCGTCTTCTCACTGTGATTTTCACAGTGAAAAGCGCAGAAGCGCCTCTAGTGGCTGTCAGTGAGACAGCCACTAGAGGCTGGATTAACCCTAGTGTAAACATAGCAGTTTCTCTCAAACTGCTATGTTTACAGCTGCAGGGTTAACACTAGAGGGACCTGGCACCCAGACTACTTCATTGAGCTGAAGTGGCCTGGGTGCTTATAGTGGTCCTTTAACTTTGAAATTCACTTAGAATTCTTGCTTTAGTAAATACCTTGTGTTTCCCTTGGTCCAGTAAAAGCCGCATATGGCTTCGAATATTTGTGCAAAGCAGTGTTAGTGAAAGTGTGTACAGTTTCAATGTGAGTGACTATAATTATTTCTATGTGAGAGCAATGGCACACATCTCCAAGCTGCCTGTAGTGGTTATAGTGCCATGAGTGTCCTGTCACCCTCCAAAATGTAGTAGTCTAATCGTTTGCTAATGGTTTGACAAATTGCATAGGGACACCTGGGCACAGGTCACCTCCTCCAGGAAAACTGGAAACTTTCTGTTCTGAGCTAGCCTGGTGGTGCAGGGCTGTGCTCATTGGCTTAGAGTGGTCTGATGATAAAAGCTCTATGTAGGAGCTTCTAGTACTCCTGAATACTCTGACTGCGCCACAGTAAGTTATTTGCAGACGTTTTGACTACATGTCCTGGGAGGGTACCAAGGCAACTGTGGTTCCATAATCACTACAGTGCACAGTAGTGTTTATGGTGGTTGGAGTGTCCCTTTAATCTGTTATTTTGCTGCTTGTTACAGTCTAGCAATCAAACAGAATAATATACCTCTTAACCCCTTCAGGACCGGCCTGTTTTTGCGATGTTTGTACGTTAAGGACCAGAGCAGTTTTAACACTTTTGTGGTGTTTGTGTTTAGCTGTAATTTTCCGCTCTCTCATTTACGGTTCCCATACAAGTTATATATTGTTTTTTTCAAGACAAGAAGGGCTTTCTTTACATACCAGTATTTATATTATGTCATATATTGTATTTAAAAAAAATAATGAAATATGGTGAAAAATAAAAAAAAAAACATGTTTTTGGACTTTTACTTGAAAAATCTTTTACTTATCTACAAAAGCTAATGAAAAAAACTGCTAAATAGATTCAAAATTTTGTCCCGAGTTTAAAAACACCCAGTGTTTACATGCTTTATTGCTTTTTTTTGCAAGTTATAGGCCTATAAATACAAGTAGGAAATTGCTGTTTCAATATATATATATTTTAAATGTATCAATAGTGACATTGTTACACCGTTATCTGTCATAAATCCCCGAAACACACCTAACATGTACATATTTTTTAAAGTAGACAACCCAGGGTATTCAAAATGGGGTATGTCCAGTTTTTTTTAGTAGCCACCTAGTCACAAACACTGGCCAAAGTTAGCATTTATATTTGTTTGTGTGTTAAAAATGCAAAAAACGCTAACTTTGGCCGGTGTTTGTGACTAAGTGGCTACTAAAAAAAGCTGAACATACCCCATTTGCAATACCTTGGGTTGTCTTCTTTCGCAAATGGTATGCCATCATGGGGCTAATTCTCATTCCTTGGCTACCATACGCTCTCAAAGGCAACCTAACCAATCTGACAAATTTCAATAAAAAAAAAAAAGTAAAATCAAGCCTTATATTTGACCCTGTAACTTTCACAAACACTATAAAACCTCTACATGTGGGGTACTGTTATACTCAGGAGACTTCGCTGAACACAAATATTAGTGTATCAGAACAGTAAAATATATCACAGCAATAATATCCTCAGTGAAAGAGCTGTTTGTGTGTGAAAAATGCAAAAAACTTCACTTTCACTGACAATATCATCGCTGTGATATGTTTTACTGTTTTGAAACACTAATATTTGTGTTCAGCGAAGTCTCCCGAGTAAAACAGTACCCCCATGTACAGGATTTAGGGTGTCATAGAAAGTTACAGGGTTAAACACAGTGCTAGCAAATTAAATTATCTGTACTTTTGGCCTGGGTTGGCAGGCAGGTCCCTCAAATTGCAATCATTAAAATTACTTAATTAGGTAAAAATATTACATAAATATGCACGTAGAATTTTAATATATATACATATTTATATATTTGACGTCTACGTGTATATTTATGAAATTATTTATGTAATTATGTATGTGGACATATGTATATTTCGTATTATTTTTATTTATTTATTTATACATAGATATATATATCATTACATTCTAAGTATATTTTGATATAAATATATATATATCAATATCAAAATACTGTTAGAATAAAACTGAATATATATATATAATTTTTTTTTAATTATTAAAAATTATTTTTATTTTTTGTTATTTATTTTTATTAACATATTATTTGTATTTTATAATAATATATATATACCATATATATAGTTATTATATATATTGTATATATTCGTGTGTAATTTAAATATAAGTGTATTTTTATAATTATATACGTATATATAAATATAAAAATACACTTAGTGTGACATTATATATATGATATATATACATATATTATATATAGGTATATATAGATATAATACATGTATATATAGCATATATATACACATATTTTTTTTTTTTTTTACACAGATTTTTTTTTTACACTTTATTTTGGATTTTTTACTTGCAGGGAGACTGCCTGTCAGCACAGACAGTCCCCCTGCAGGCAGACACATGGACACCTATTGCGGTCATGTGATCGAGTGATCACATGGCCGTGGGGTCCTGATCTGCCGAAGGGGGACTGCCTGGGCAGACAGGCAACCCCCCTGGACCGGGTGGAGCACTGATCGCCGCCGTGGGACCGACGGCGATCAGGTAAGTAGCCCAAAACCGTTATGACGGTTCAGGACCGTCAGCGGTCCAAACGCACGTTTTACCGCTGACGGTCCTGAACCGTCAGCGGTCGTTAAGGGGTTAAATGTGCTCTGTCGTTAAAGGGATACACCATAGAATAACACACATTTTATAATTTTTTTACCTAAATAAATACATAACAATGTGATAATACATAATGTACAGTTGCCATTTGGGACATTGCTTTAGCTCTTGCATACGCAGGAAGATGAAACTTAAGGTCTGATAACGGCTGGAGAACCATGATTGTTCATCCCATAGAGTGCGCCTTGTGTACTTGTTTTTTTTTTTAAATAGTAATATAGTCACAGAAAGCAAAGTGACATGTAGGAATTATTCCTCAATCTGACAGTGCATCTATATAAAATGAGTCTCAATATATAGCTCTAGAACAGTCTTCTATAAGCACTAGAACAATTTAACAGTTTTGTTTTAATAACCTTGCAGAATTCCCTGCTGGCCACAAAGTGTAGAAAATGTCTACTTCCTAGAACAGGTATAGGGAACCTTCGGCACTTCAGATGTTGTGGACTAGATCCCCCATAATGCTCGTACACCCATAATGCTGGCAAAGCATCATGGGAGTCGTAGTCCAAAACATCTGGAGTGCTGAAGGTTGCCTATGCCTGTCCTAGAAGATTTAGCTGCTATATTATTTAATTTGTGGAAGGGCTTAATTTTGTATGAAATTGAACTTTGGTTCCCACGTCAGATTTTTATAACAATATTTTTATAATTCACTGAAGTCATATTAGACTAGCATTTAGACAGCTTTAAATTTAGCCAAATGCTGACTTGGATTATGTCGATTCCAGTGGACTGTGGGCACAGCTGATGTCAAGTTTATGAAATTTCACTTAAGTATTATTTACAAAACTACTAAGGTATCCATGGAGTAAATGTTTCAGTAAATAAAAGCAGACATTATTCATACGAGTATATGGTTATTAAGAATTGTTTTGTGTGTGCTAGGTTTGATATTATGGTTGTTACTATGCATCAAATCAAGTCAAATCATCAACTACAGAGTTAACGTCAACGTCAAACAGTGGCAGGTGTTATGTCAAATGCCAACAAAACAAATGTTGAGACAGACTCATGGACAGCACAGTAGTCAGTCTCTGAGACAAATGGTATGAACAGCATTCTCATTGAGAAAGTGGGGCATGATAAGTCAAGAGTTTGGGAAATATTTTAGACTAGACAGATCCCCATAGTGTTGGAAAATAAATACTGTGGAGCTCGAGGCTCTAAGCGTGCAGTTCCTGTCTGAGATATCTGATCCGGTTTTTCCTTAGAACTGTGTCATTTCAAAACAGGTTGATGCATTGTATTTCTATAATTACAACGGAGAAAACCTTGAGAAGCACTTAAATGGTAAGGTCTGTGGTCCAGAACAATTTGTTTCAAAGTATCCATATGTACTGCATGCCCTCTTAAAATGCATGTGTAAAATGGCTGCACTTCACAACCTTTAAAATATAACTTTTACGTCCTTTAGTGTTTTTTAAATATAATGCATATACATACTTTCTGGACAGTAGAACACATGGACAATTACCAGACAAATTTAGGCTGCAGAAATCTGTAAAAATCAACTTCTTTAAATTAATATGATTGCAGATACAAAAAATAATTGTCGGTTCTGACATTGTTACCTTTTACAAGGACGGCTCTTTGTACAGGCAAAATGTTCCGTCAAAAGAACTTTTGGAGAATTGGCACATTTATGGCACATTTATCCTTCTGCTGGACCATTAATGGTGTGAAGACATTGCATAAAGAAAATTCACAACAAAAATATTTTGCACACTAACAGGGTTTCATTCAAGGTGGGAATGAAAGGTTCAGAGCGAATGCAAAGGGGATTTCAAATTAAAGGTGCAAATAGCTGACGTTTAAAAAGAAAATCTTTCAAAGCCAGCTATGCGTTCGCTTTAGCTTCTCTGGTCTTAAATGTGAAATTCACTTTGAATTTGCTCTGAACTCGCATTTTAGTAAATAACCCTGTAAAGCTATCATTAATTTTCTGGATTTATATTGAATGTCGGTGACCTCGATGGTATCTGTTCTGTTAACACCCACTTTCTTTTAAAACATAGTTCTTTCCAAAATGCTTTGAATTTGCTCCGTCAAAATCAATTATAATTGAATTCACCTTTCTTCGCATTATCTTCAGCTTATTAGTAATAGTACAGTGGGTGAGTATCTCCTGCTGCATACTCTCTCAAAGGGTGAAATGAACCTGGTCAACAAATGTAGATGAACAGGATCTTCAAGAAGTCTGTTTATGCGGTGGTTAACAGATTAGAAGCTCCTTCACTCAAGTTCATGTTCTAGTTTCTGAACTAAAGCCTAGGAGATAAGACACCAAGACTACTTCATCTCAATAATATGTGCCACATGATCCCCTCACCCCCTTTTAATCATCCAGTTGAAATTATATTGCAATGTTAATATTTTAAAAGCCACTCGAGGCACATCAGTAAAATATTGGTCTCAGGAGAGCGTCTTAATGGTGTTTTGTTGCACATTGGATTGGCTGAGATCATCAACATTGATGATCTCAGCAAAAGAGGTGGGGCTATACAAGGTGGGGAAACCAGCGAGGCGTGGGCTGAAAGGTAAGTAAATCACTTTTGTTAACCCTTGCAGAACTGGCCCGTTGACCTAAACAGTGACTAGGTCACTATAGCGTTAGGAATACATATTTGTAATTCTAACTCTATAGCGTGCTTTTAACTTAAGAGTCTTAAACCCCACCTGACTGGTAGGATCTGGGACTAGGGCAGATCAAGTTTAAACGAAAAAAAGTGCCCACAGTCTCTGGAAAACCGGCTAGCCCCCATCTCTATGTGCTCTATACAGTATTGTAAGTGAAAATAAGTTAGTGGGTTTGCTGCCATTCGAACTGTGCCAAAGTGGGCTACATGAGCACGTACTAGGACTGGAGAGCAACTTCTATCAAAACATTTACAGATTTAATGCTTGTTATATTGGAATAATTCCAATACTGTATTTTTAAATTGCTGAGCTTTTAATAAACAATGTCTTTTTTGTTCCATGCATACTAAACTTCAAACATATTACAAAATCTATGCTTTATTATGTTATGATTTACATGTTTCGTTTTTTTACTATCTATCTATGGTCAAAGACGGTGTACAATATTGTATGAACATTCAAAGAATTATGCAAAAAGTGCCTAGGTAAAATAATACAAAGCTGGGAAGTCAGACTGCTTTTCTGAACAAACAGCAAAAATATTAAAGGCAGTGCTAAATGTTTATCCTGGATCTTGTACAGTTACACCCCCAGTAGACTAGTAGAAATGCCCTTATTTTACATTTGGATTTTGTAATAATGAATTGGAATGTATAAACTAATATAAACTGGGTGTTACGTTGATGAATAAATCAAATTTAAATGATTTTGCAATTTATAGCATATTCAATATTAAAAGCAAGATTACTGCAGTTGTGCACATTGAATTGTAATGCAGAGAGCTGCCATCAGAAAAGGCAAACTATAACTATCATATAACTAAACTATGTCTGAGTCATGTCTTCCTCATTCAAGTTTCATTTATATTTTGATGGGAATTGCCTCACCATGTAACAATGGGGGAGCTTAGATACCTGCTTGTGCTCTACAGATCTTTGTAATTTCTCCCATGCATCTATGCAGTCTAGTACTGTCGATGATGGTTGAGTGCTTCTCATGCAGTCTGGTACTGTCAATGGTGGTTGAGGGCCTCTCATGAAGTCTGGCACTGTCAATGGTGGTTGAGTGCCTCTAATGCAGTCTGGCATTGTCAATGGTGGTTGAGTGCCTCTCATGCAGATGAATACTATCGATGGTGGTTGAGTGCACTCTCTAAGTGACAGCCACTTAATGCATTTAAACCCTGCAATGTAAACATTTCCATTCCTGCAGAATGGTAATGAATTACACTGCAGGGACAAAACTACAGGGACAGGGCACCCAGTCCACTTCATTTTAAAAATCCATGTTTTTGCTCTACATTTTTTTCTTAGGAAATTTGCTGTTTGAGTGAATCAAAAGCACACAGTATTTACACTTCAATAAATGTGTTTATTAATTCGGTTTCTGTAAATTAAATATAATTTGGTTATGTATCTCCCACCCTTTTTGGGTTTGGCAGGACAGTCCTAATTCAATCTAATGATGCGTTTGTGTATCATGCATGACCCACTGGCTTTCAATCTGCCTGGTGTGTATGCATATCAATCTGTCCTGTTTGGCTAGGACCTTCCCTATTTTGGATGAACTTACCACCATAGTGTTACCAGTTATGCGGATATGCCAATTTTTGTCATGCCATACCCCACAATATTTATATTAGACAGTATTGCGAGGTATGGTCTAATGAAAGCCAGTTATTTAAATTTAGATCATAATATAATCTAAAAAGGGATCTTACATTGACTCATTTAACACCCCACCTAATTTAATGAATAACGTGTAAGTATGAGTGGGCTACTGAACTGGAACAGAAGGAGGAAGGAGAGGGGGCAAGACTAGAGAAGTTCAATAGACAGAAAGGGTTGTAGAGGTTGAAAGTTGGAAATAACCTAGAAACAGATTGAAAGTGATAACTGAAAGGACAACAAGTCAGGAGATAGAATGTTGAAGGACATGTTGTCCTTCAACATTAATTGTGGAAGATTGGATGAACAAAATAGAGACTAGCTTTATTACAAATGACTGGTGTAGTTTTACTGTGGGATGTGGGTGTAATGTTTCAGCATTCATAAGTGTTAATCATGGCTCCCAACCATTTTTTTAAATGCTTCCTTAGATTACAAGAAGGCAAATATATTCTACTCTTCTTTTAGGACATACGGAATGATTGGAAAACCAAGAAGTTATGCAAGTGCATATCTTTTACATAGAGGGATATCAGAATGACAGTGTATTATGAAGTAAAAAAAATAAATAACAAAATTGACTACTGCAGCAGAAAAAAAAAAAAAGATGAGTCACCATTGCCAGGAATTTAATCCTCGACCCTTAGATTTTCCGCAGATGTTATGGACAAATGCCAATAGACTATCTGCTGCGGAGAAGCGAGATTCAATTTAATCATCATCAAGGATTATCTGTACAATTTATATTTCATTTTCAATATAAACTCAAATGCTTTAGGAGGAATTGCCCTTTTTAAACTCTGGCATGAGTGTGCCTTTAATTGTAAAGTCAAGATTGTTCTCTATCCTCAAATTTACTTATTTTCTCAACTTTTCTTGTTTTCTGATATTCGAGGATATATTGGGAGCATTCCAAAGAACGCACACTTGTAGATTTGATCTGAAGCCCACACTCTTGTGTGTTCTGTGCAGCCACATCAAAGAGACAGTCCTTGCAATTAAATATTGAAGGACTTCTCACTGACTAATACTGATCTGATTTTTTTCCTTGTGTGGTTACATTTTATTACTGGTATACGTCAAATGTTTTGGCTCAAATGTCTCCGTTTTCTTAAAGTGAGTCTTACATGTGCAAACTTATCTGCTTACTTTACACGTAATTGTACAGTGAATATATACAATATACTTTATTTTTTAATAGGATTTTTTTCTTCTAATGTTTTACTTGTTGAAATGTATATTATTTGGCTAAAAATATTGGGACACACCTCTCAATTATTGAATTCAGGTTTCAATCACAGGTGTATAAAATCAAACACCTAGCCATGCAGTCTGCATTTACAAGCATTTGTGAAAAAAATGGGTTGTTCTGAAGAGCTCAGTGAATACATGCATGGTACTGTGATAGGATGCCACCTTTGCAAAAAGTCAGTTCGTGAAATTTTGTCCCTGCTAAATATTCCACGATCAAATGTAAGTGGTATTAATGGAAAGAGGAACTATGTAGGAACTCTGGAGCCGTGGAAACATGTTCTGTGGAGTGACAAATCACGTTTCTCTGTTTGGAAGTCTGATTGGTGAATGTCAGGAGAACATTACCTTCCTGACTGCATTGTGCCAACTGTAAAGTTTGGTGTAAGAGTAATAATGGTATGGAGTTCCATGGTATGGAGTCTTTCCGGTGGTTTGGCTAGGCCCCTTATTTCCATCGGCGGGAAATCTTAATACTTCAGCATACCAAAACATTTTGAACAATGTTATGCTTCCAACTTGGTAACAGTTTGGGAAAGTCAGGCCCTTTTCTATTCAAGCATTACTGTACCACAGTGCACAAAGCAAGGTCCATAAAGATATGGCTGTATAAGTGTGGTGTGGAAAAACCCAACAGGCCCACAACCTTGTCAAACACCTGTAGGATGAACTGGAACAGAGATTGCGACCCAGGCCTTCTCCTCCAACATAAGTGCCTGGCCTTATAAATGCTCAAGTGGATGAATGGGAAGAAATTCCCACAAAAACTCTCCAAAATCTTCTGGAAAGCCTTCCAAGAAGAGTGGAAGCTGTTATAGCTGTAAAAAAGTAATCAACTATATATTAATGTCTATGTATTTAGAATGTTATGTCATAAAAGTCCCTGTTGGTATAATCGTCAGTCGTCCCAATAATTTTGTCCATATATGGTATATATGGGCTGGTATAACCTGAATTTAAAGCTCTTTGGATGTCATCATTGCAGGCTAAATAAGTAAAAAAATAAACACCAAACATCTACACATTACAGATAATTGTGCAGGACCATGCTTTGGAAAATAGCTGGAAATTTTGGTCAGTGTCTTAAAAGTGGACCGAACAGTGGGAACTTTGCATGATTAGTTCTGTACTTTATGACTTTGTTGTGTTAAGGCACACCTAACAGACCAAGATTACCCGGGAGTGCCTTAAGGAGAGGGTTGATGAGCACTGTTCTATACCATTCTAGAAGACCTATCTAAACTTCTTGTTATTGATAAATGAACTGCTTCAAATAGAATGCTCATGGGTTATTTATTGGAAAATTAATCATCAAACTATTAAATTCTAAATGCAGTCATTACATAAACAAAAAAATCATGAAAATAATTTTATATTTTGGTTACTGAAAAACAGGCTCTTAAGAAGCAAAAATAATCCTTACTCTAATCTTGTGAAAGGCACTTTGGTAGTTACCATCTCCAAATCTTATGATGGTCAGGCAAACTGGCTCGGTATCAGTACTGTCAAAGCCCAAAACAGATGGTGTGCAAGAAATATCCTATACTTCCTGCTTGGCAGTAGTTTTGCAGCAGCAACACTTATTTTAAAGTAATTTCCTCAACATATCTGTGATCCATTTTTTAACGTGCAAGATGCCAGTGCTCAACATAGTTCTTGTTTATGCAGGCATGAACTTAATTATCAAATGTATGCTGACAGCATGCAAATGGATTTGTTTTGTTATCTATCTCCATGACAAAGCTTTTGGCATTTTTCATATTGGTATATTTTCCCAGTTTTCTGGATTGATACCCTACCAAACTGTAATTTACACAGATTTACTTATTACTGTTTTAAAATAAGTTTCACATTTGACAGAAAACTGAAAAACTTGATATCCACCACTATTACTGTTTAGAGAAAAAAAAATGGCTATTTCTCAAAATGTTAAATGGAGAGAGGCTCAGCTCTCTGGCGCCCAGTGTTAAATAACAGAATGTTAGACGAAGGGGGGCATCTGTTTGGGTGTCAGCGGACCTCTTTCATTTGACATTTTAGTGGTATGTTACGAAATGTCCAGATTTAAAGGATGACTCTAACCCTCTTTAATATTCTGCCATTTTACTTTAGAATGTTCAATTGGGCATTATGAGACTTCCCCCATTATAAAGCAGCAAATTAGGCTGTAAACGTACCTTGATTTCAGCGCCAGGCAAAGCTACTGGCGCTCCTCTCCTCGCTTCCTCTGACATTACAGCCTCCCCCGTGCTGTTCAATCAAATGCTTTTGATGGAAAGGGAAAGGATAGCTTTAGTTCACTAGTTCACTAGGGCAGCACAAAACCAGGATACACCACTGCCCTGAGGCCTACCAGGATTGCAGGCCTGTTAGGGAGAGGAGGCCAATCTCCCGCTTCGGACAGAGCCTCCTGAAGTGAATCTACTAGAGCCCAATTACCTCCCCCCTTTGGACCGGTGGGGGTTATACAGGTCCCGCTGGAAACATTAAATACTCTGCAGTGGCAAGCACAATCTCAACCGCGTGGTGAATCAAAGATGGCTTCTGCACTGAAACCCATACTGAGTGAAGCAGACCATGAGAGCCTAGATAGGGTAAAAAGGTTTTAGGCCAGATTTGACAAGTTGTGCCAAGACTTCTGGACTCGTATGGCATGTCGCATGGCCACTCCAGCTTCACCGGTCCCACCGCAGACTCGAGCAGCAGGTCCAGATCACTGACCGCAACCACCCATACACCCATGCGGTGTGCCAAGTCGACGCAAAGCTGGAAAGCAGACACCGCACCGGATGCTGAAGAAGGGTGTGTGACTACATGCTGTTACCCACTCGGCAGGTGGTTCGGATTCCCGCAGATGCTTACCTGGACCCAATACCCAGGAAGGGTGGGCGCACATGGGAGGGCTTGCCTGGTGAGCCCCTCCAGAAACTTTGACACAGGTCCACAGAGCTCTCGTAAGCCGACCGGGGGCTGAGGGGGCGACTTGTGGTGGACTTGTCAGTATGCAGGGACTCGGCTTCACACACACCATGACAAGCCGGAGGTGGGGGTGGGCTGAGGGGCCAGTATGTAAAGCTAGGTGCTCATGTATGTTAAATTGTTTTTCTTTACTAGTGATGTCGCGAACACAAAATTTTCGGTTAGCGAACATCGGACGCGAACTTCCGCAAACGTTCGCGAACCGGCATGTCAGAGGGAGATCCATGGCAAAACTCCCATGGAAAATTACACAGTTGATGCAGAGTCTGGTTTTAATCCATAAAGGGCATAAATCACCTAACATTCCTAAATCACAATGGATATGGATTGACACCTGACATATGACATATTGACACCTTGACATATGGATTGACACCTGTCCTCAGAGACCCTGATACACACTGACACAGAGCAGAATAGGGACTGTTCCTCCTACATAGGGTCACTTGGCAGATATGGATTGACACCTGTCCTCAGAGACCCTGATACACACTGACACAGAGCAGAATAGGGACTGTCCCCCCTACATAGGGTCACTTGGCAGATATGGATTGACACCTATCCTAATGATCCCTGATACACACTGACACAGAGCAGAATAGGGACTGTTCCCCCTACATAGGGTCACTTGGTAGATATGGATTGACACCTATCCTAATGATCCCTGATACACACTAAAACAGAGCAGAATAGGGACTGTTCCCCCTACATAGGGTCACTTGGAAGATATGTATTGACACCTGTCCACAGGGACCCTGATACACACTGACACAGAGCAGAATAGGGACTGTTCCCCCTACATAGGGTCACTTGGCAGATATGGATTGACACCTGTCCTCAGGGACCCTGATACACACTGACACAGAGCAGAATAGGGACTGTTCCCCCTACATAGGGTCACTTGGCAGATATGGATTGACACCTATCCTAATTATCCCTGATACACACTGACACAGAGCAGAATAGGGACTCTTCCCCCTACATAGAGTCACTTGGCAGATATGGATTGACACCTGTCCTCAGGGACCCTGATACACACTGACACAGAGCAGAATAGGGACTGTTCCCCCTACATAGGGTCACTTGGCAGATATGGATTGACACCTGTCCTCAGAGACCCTTATACACACTGACAGAGAGCAGAATAGGGACTGTTCCCCCTACATAGGGTCACTTGGCAGATATGGATTGACACCTGTCCTCAGAGACCCTGATACACACTGACACAGAGCAGAATAGGGACTGTTCCCCCTACAGAGGGTCACTTGGCAGATATGGATTGACACCTGTCCTCGAAGACCCTGATACACACTGACACAGAGCAGAATAGGGACTGTTCCCCCTACATAGGGTCACTTGGCAGATATGGGTTGACACCTGTCCTCAGAGACCCTGATACACACTGACACAGAGCAGAATAGGGACTGTTCCCCCTACATAGGGTCACTTGGCAGATATGGATTGACACCTGTCCTCAGAGACCCTGATACACACTGACACAGAGCAGAATAGGGACTGTTCCCCCTACATAGGGTCACTTGGCAGATATGGATTGACACCTGTCCTCAGAGACCCTGATACACACTGACACAGAGCAGAATAGGGACTGATCCCCCTACATAGGGTCACTTGGCAGATATGGATTGACACCTGTCCTCAAAGACCCTGATACACACTGATGCAGAGCAGAATAGGGACTGTTCCCCCTACATAGGGTCACTTGGCAGATATGGATTGACACCTATCCTAATGATCCCTGATACACACTGACACAGAGCAGAATAGGGACTGTTCCCCCTACATAGGGTCACTTGGCAGATATGGATTGACACCTATCCTAATGATCCCTGATACACACTGACACAGAGCAGAATAGGGACTGTTCCCCCTACATAGGGTCACTTGGCAGATATGGATTAACACCTGTCCTCAGAGACCCTGATACACACTGACACAGAGCAGAATAGGGACTATTCCCCCTACATAGGGTCACTTGGCAGATATGGATTGACACCTGTCCTTAGGGACCCTGATACACACTGACACAGAGCAGAATAGGGACTGTTCCTCCTACATAGGGTCACCATTTTTAGCCCAAGGCAGCTCATCTCATTAGGCCTTTTTTATTCGAATGTATCGCCCACTGTCAGTCCCTTCGGGATCCATCCCTCATTCATCTTAATAAAGGTGACCTAGGCAACTTCTCTTCTCAGTGACAATACCTCCTGCTACACTGAAGGTCCTTTCTGACAGGACACTTGAAGCGGGGCAGGCCAGAAGTTCTATCGCAAATTGGGATAGCTCAGGCCACAGGTCAAGCCTGCACACCCAGTAGTCAAGGGGTTCAATGCTCCTCAGAGTGTCGATATCTGCAGTTAAGGCGAGGTAGTCTGCTACCTGTCGGTCGAGTCGTTCTCTGAGGGTGGATCCCGAAGGGCTGTGGCGATGCGTAGGACTTAAAAAGCTCTGCATGTCCTCCATCAACAACACGTCTTTAAAGCGTCCTGTCCTTGCCGGCGTGGTTGTGGGAGGAGGAGGATGACTTTCACTTCTTCCCCTGTTAGATTCCGTTGTGCTGTGACATCACCCTTATACGCTGTGTAAAGCATACTTTTTAATATATTTCGCAAATGCTGCATCCTTTCCTACTTGTTGTAATTTGGTAACATTTCCGCCACTTTCTGGGGGGGGTCTAGTAGCGTGGAGACCCAGTACAGGTCGTTCTCCTTCAGCCTTTTTATACGAGGGTCCCTCAACAGTCACGAAAGCATGAAAGACCCCATTTGCACAAGGTTGGATGCCGAGCTACTCAGTGATCTCAATTAAGGTATGTTCTTCCCCCCCAGCCACATACAACACCACGGGTACCAGATAGGTGACAACGAGCACCCTGGGATGCCTGTTGTGGTTGGTCTTCCTCCTCCTCCTCAAAGCCACATTCCTCCTCTGACTACTCTTCCCTCTTCGCTGATGGTGACTTCGGTGCGACTGACTAGGTTTGTCACCTCCTCAAAAGGACGCATGAGCCTACAGGCATTGCGCATGAGCGTCCAGTAATATGGCAAAAAAATCCCCTTCCAGCGTTGCCGCAGGTCCAGCAAGCAATGCTGATAAGGCTGTTTCTGGTGGTGATGGTGACCACAACTCTTCCTCTTCACGCTCATCTACGGCCTGATCCAGCACTCTTCGCAGGGCACGCTCCAGGAAGAAAACAAATGGTATGATGTCGCTGATGGTGCCTTCGGTGCGACTGACTAGGTTTGTCACCTCCTCAAAAGGACGCATGAGCCTACAGGCATTGCGCATGAGCGTCCAGTAATATGGCAAAAAAAATTCCCAGCTCCCCAGAGGCTGTCCTAGCACCCCGGTCATACAAATATTCATTAATGGCTTTTTCTTGTTGGAGCAGGCGGTCGAACATTAGGAGTGTTGAATTCCAACGTGTCGGGCTGTCGCAAATCAAGCGCCTCACTGGCATGTTGTTTCGCCGCTGGATATCTGCAAAGTGCGCCATGGCCGTGTAGGAACGCCTGAAATGGCCACACACCTTCCTGGCCTGCTTCAGGACGTCCTGTAAGCCTGTGTACTTATGCACAAAGCGTTGTACGATCAGATTATACACATGTGCCATGCACAGCACATGTGTCAACTTGCCCAACTTCAATGCCGCCAACAAATTTGTTCCGTTGTCACAAACCACTTTGCCGATATCCAGTTGCTGCGGAGTCAGCCACTTTTCCTGGGGAGCTGGGGGGCTGGGGGGGTGCCGTTGATGTGGAGCAAGACACAGCAGCAGAAGAGGACTCAGCCGAGGAGGTTATGGAAGAGGATGGAGTAGGAGGAGTAGAGGAGGTGGCAGCAGGCCTGCCTGCAAGTCGTGGCGGTGTCACCAACTCCTCTGCAGAGCCACGCATTCCATGCTTGGCAGCCGTCAGCAGGTTTACCCAATGCGCAGTGTAGGTGATATACCTGCCCTGACCATGCTTTGCAGACCAGGTATCAGTGGTCCCTTGCCCCAACACTGTGTGCCAGACATGCCATTACTTCCATAGCACAATCGAGTACAGGTTGGAGATTGCCTTTTGTGCAAAGAAATTTCGGCTGGGTACCTTCCACTGCGGTATAACAATAGCCACACATTTTTTGAACGCCTCAGACTCCACCAGCTTGTATGGTAAAAGCTGGCGGGCTAATAGTTCAGACAAGCCAGCTGTCAGACGCTGGGCAAGGGAGTGACTTTCTGACATTGGCTTCTTATGCTCAAACATGTCCTTGACAGACACCTGACTGTGGGCAGATGAGCGGGAACTGCTCAAGGCGAGAGACGGAGTAGGGGCAAGGAGGACAGCAGTGGTTGACGTGGCTGAAGATGCTGGACCAGGAGGAGGATGGCGGCTTTGAGTTTGTGTGCTGCTTGTACTCATATGTTGATCCCATAGGCGTTTGTGATGTGCGATCATGTGCCTACGCAAAGCAGTTGTACCTAGGTGGGTGTTGGACTTCCCACGACTCAGTTTCTTTCGGCACAGGTTGCAAATGGCATCGCTGTTGTCAGAGGCAGACACACAATAAAAATGCCACACTGCTGAGCTCTGCAATGACGGCATTCTGGTGGTGGATACAGCATGCGTTGATTGGCGTGCCTGTCTGACTGTGCCACTAGCTCCTTGCGACAACCTCCCCCAGCTTCCAACTCGTCTCCTCCTCCTCCTCTCTGTCTCCCCATCTGAACTTTCACCCTGTTCTTCTTCTTGCCGAGCGGGCACCCACGTGACATCCATGGACGCATCGTCATCATCAACCGCTTCACTTGTATCTGACAACTCAGAAAAGGAAGCAGCAGCGGGTACAACATCATCATCATCACACCGTACGTCAATGTGTGTAATGCTGCCTGCCTGAGACATATCCCTGTTATCTACATCCTCTGGCAATAATGGTTGCGCATCACTCATTTCTTCAAACGGATGTGTAAATAACTCCTCTGACATACCAAGTGAAGCGGCTGTGGTGCTAGTGTTGGTGGTGGCGGCAGGCGGGTGAGTGGTATCTTGAGAGGTGCCCGAAGCTAAGCTGGAGGAGGATGGTGCGTCAAGGTTCCGAGCGGAAGCTGTAGAAGATTGGGTGTCCTGTGTTAGCCAGTCAACTATGTCCTCAGAACTTTTCGAGTTCAGGGTACGTGGCCTCTGAAAACTGGGCATTATTCTAGGGCAAAAGGGAATCACAGCACCACGACCACAATGGCCCCTGCGGGGTGGCCTGCCTCTGCCTGTCATTTTTTGGGGGATTAGTGGTACTATGCGTGCAAGCTACTGTGAGACCAGATATGAGTGGCAATGTGCACTGGCAGAGGTTGGCAGAGTACACGCTGTAGGCCTGACACCCGCTTGAAGACAACTAACTGCTATTCAATCTATAACAGTGGAAAAAGTTTTTTGGTTTTAAATGCACGCTATAGTGACACCAGATATAAGTGGCAATGTGCACTTGCAGAGGTTGGCAGAGTACACGCTGAAGGCCTGACACACCCGCTTGAAGGACACTGACTGCTATTAGCTTACAGTGAAAAACTTTTTTTCTTTTTAAAGGCACGCTATTGTGACACCAGATATGAGTGGCAAAGTGCACTTGCAGAGGTTGGCAGAGTACACGCTGAAGGCCTGACACCCGCTTTAAGGACACTGACTGCTATTAGCTTACAGTGAAAAGCTTTTTTCTTTTTAAAGGCACGCTATTGTGACACCATATATGAGTGGCAAAGTACACTGGCAGAGGTTGGCAGAGTACACGCTGAAGGCCTGACACCCAGACGCTTGCACACAACTAACTGCTATTCAATCTATTACAGTGAAAAATTGTTTTTGTTTTTAAATGCAAGCTTAAGCTTTTGTGACACCAGATATGAGTGGTGGCACTGGGCAGGTGGGCACAGTATCCACTGTGAGCCTGACACAGAAGCTGGCAGGCAGGCAATTGCAATTACATTACACACAAAAAAAAAAAAAAAAAGCAGACTGATGTTCTAGCCCTAAAAAGGGCTTTTTGGGGTGCTGTCCTTACAGCAGAGATCAGATGAGTCCTTCAGGACTGTAGTGGACACTGAATACCCTAGCCTAGCTATCAATTTCCCTATCAAATGAGCAGCAGCTACACTTTCCCTCCTCTATCTAAGAATGCAGCTTCAGAATTAATCTAAAATGGATGCTGTACAGGAGGTGGGAGGGTCTGGAAGGGAGGGTCTGCTGCTAATTTGCTGGAATGTGTCTGCTGACCGTGAGGCACAGGGTCAAAGTTTACTCAATGATGATGAATAGGGGGCGGATCGAACCGTGCATGTGTTCGCCCGCCGTGGCGACCGCAAACACGCTATGTTCGCCGGGAACTATTCGCTGGCGAACAGTTCGGTACATCACTATTCTTTACATCTTTAAATAAGCTGTAGCCCTCAAGTAACTTCCCTAAGCGATCTTAATAATTAGTAGTGGACCCCAGTGGTTTTATTTTACCATCTATCTACTTATAAGCATGTTCATAATTTTCAAGTTTAATCTTAGTGGCATCTACAACAGTGCATGGGTCATACTTTATATACAGAGTTTATGTTTTTAGCTTCACCTACCAGCACTGAGCTATTTTGTCATTATAAACAAAAACAAAAATGTGCAATTTATCATGTGTTATCTGAACGATGTTTTCCTGTACTCTGATTGCCACCCTACCGCTTTTGCAAATATCTATGATGTATCTGTGCACGAAAAAAAATAATTTAATTGAATTAAAAAACCTCACCAAGGCTCAATATTTTGAAGACAAAAAAAAATCTAAAAGTCTATGACATCCAGCCAACTTGTGGAATTTTAGTACACATCAGCCCAGATGTGTAAAAATTGGCAATGAAACAGAAATAATGTTTCATATCTACGGTGGATACTACTGAACAAAATCATAGAACAGACCAAGAATAATATTTCTGAATTTAAATTAATGCAAGAGTTCACTAAAGGAATAACGTTGCATATCCTTAATATAGCCACAATCAAACCTCTGTTCTCGATGACTCAATTACTAGCTACTGGTAAATGTACTGCTAGCAGAGCATCTTATTGCATCGTGAGTCAGTGGTTTTCTGTAGTCTGGTTATATGTCTAGAAAACTGCAAAGGATGTACTAGTCCATGAAACTGAAAGTAAAAATTTTGTAAATTTACTCAATTTGGTCTCTATTTACTAAGAAAGTATTTAAATGTGCAATAGTGCAGTTTTCATCAATTGTCTAATTTTCGGACCCCTATTTCAATATATCTCCTAACATTCCCCTGTTCAGAACTGCAGCAGCAACTGAAGCTATTTTCCTAGATGCCATAAAGCGTATGGATAATATTTGTCACTGTGTTTTAATACGGAAGCTAAGTAACCTCAAAACCTCAGTCATTACCGAAATGTTTTCAATATTAATCAGAAGTCAATGTGTATCCATTGCCAGAAGTACATGTGGAGTTTCCCAAAGTCCCGATCTCTTTCAATATTTAAGAATGACCTATCCGTGTTTTATAGATTTTCAGCTTTGCATGATGATACTATAATTCATGCTATAAAATTAAAACAAATTAGAAGCTAAAGTGCAATAGAGCAGGGTTGTTTACAGTTTTATGTATGTATCTTGAAGGACACACAGCACACTGTTTTTAATCTAAACATCACAACAAATTCAATTTACTCCTTCGTATAATTAAAGGAACACATAGCTTTAGGAATACAAATGCGTATTCCTAACATTAAACAGACCTTTTGGCTGTTTGACCAGTGATTTTTCTGTCCTTTTCTTCCTCGCTGCTATCACACCTCCTTGGCTGAGATCACCTAGATCGATGATCTCAGCCAACCCAATGCTTTTTTATAGGAAAGCATTGGAAGCCTAGTGCACATTTGCTGCAAAACGTCATCTAATTGTTTTATCCTGCTGTTTCAGATGAAGCACCTCTAAGTTAGGCATTTAAACCCTGCAGAATGGCAATGTGTTCACAGGATTAACACAGGGAGAAGATGAAGTGGTCTGGGTGCCTATAGTGTACCTCTAAATATTTTTGAAATATATTTATATGTATTTAAGCTCTTATTTGGACACCAAATTTATTAAGTATGATTCCAAAGTAGACAATGACCCAGACAGTAAAGGTGTAACTGTAAATGCTGATTTAATGGAACAATGTACAAGTAACGTTTTGACCCAATGGGTCTAATTAAGGTAGCTTGAGTACCTAGACCAGGGATAGGCAACCTTCGGCTCTCCAGATGTTGTGGACTACATCCCCCATAATGCTCGTACACACATAATGCTGGCAAAGCATCATGGGAGGTGTAGTCCAAAACATCTGGAGAGCCAAAGGTTCCCCACCCCTGACCTAGACCATTGGCTTCTTTATAAACTAAAGAGTGGGATTTGGTCTAGCTCCAGTTGCACCCTGGGGACCAAGGGAGTGTGGTGTCCCTTGTTCTATCAAGTATGACTCCAGTCATCTCCTTAAATTAATGTGTAACATACTGAGTCTAATCATGTAATATTTAAAATGAAATATGCAGCAAATGGTAATGCTGGTCAGTAAGACATGTAGAATGTACATGTCCGCCTAAAAAGCATCCTGGTAAACCCAACGCAATTTGATAAATTTCACTATCCAGCTTTGTCCTGCATAATGATGGCAGTACTCATCTGTGATAAGTATTACATGACCTAAACTGACAAATCCTTAAATCTAGACCTATCTTTTATATTCCACTGCCACAGAGGCATGCACGCGCTAGCTTTCTGCAAATCAAGGCCCGTTCCTAGTGCTGCTCATTATTTGGCATTGTCAAACGGCAATAGATCAGCTTTCTCTTACTGAACTTGGCAACTGTGGTAGAAATGACCAGAAACATAAAATCATAAAAACATAAAATCATCTTCTGTTGGAAAAGATCTGCTTCATTGTGGCTACCTTCAAACTATAGCTGTAAATAACTGCTTAGTGGTTTCAAATGTTTTAAATATGTAATTCAATTGTATTGTTCAATGGTCCTGGGACATATTTGAAATCTTTTTCCAGTAAAACACATTTTAAATAATAATAAAAAAAAATACATGTTACTGTAAAATGTGCACGTTACAATTTATTTGTTTTAAAATTCATACCACGCAAAAAAATAAAATAAATAAAATAAAATTTAACACTGTTCTGTTCTACAAATGTGTGCAAAAATATAAAATGGGAGGAGCAACCAATAGAATGTGCCTGCTGATTCCACTGGTGTCCATGGTGATTGCCACACCTTTAGAACTTTAGACCGCAGCTGCTTACATTTCAAAGTGACAAAAAGGGACACTTTCATTTTAGGATTCTGAATGGGGGTGTGGTCAGGAGCGGGTTATTCTGTGAATTTTTTTTACACACAGACTTATTTCTTAACACATTTCATGACACATCACAGTGAATATTATTGCTGTGATTTCTAATATAAAATCAGACACACCAAAAATACTTATATATTAACAGGATGAGATTAGGCACTAAATAAAGTTCTTATTTGTGATGATGAATAGCAGCTACAACATACCAGAGTTCTCTCTTCCTGTCCGATGTAAGGACAAGAATCGAACATGATCCAATGGTGCAATATATATATATATATATATTTATATGTATTAAGGCAATTTGCCTGGATTTGTGGGAGGGGCTGGCTTGCTACCTCTAGCCTACTTAAGGCACTCCCCTTACCTTGCTCATTACCATTCGAGGTCAGAGTTGAATGAGGATCCACTTCAGGGTTCTCTCAGACGCCATCTTGGTTTTCTTACCCACAAGTTTTTCTGCAGCAAGCTGTGTCCAGGAATCCTCTTGCAGGCCTTTTCCGTCCCTCCAGCTTCTTACCTGGGTCTTCGTCGTAGATCGCGTCCCAGGGACTCCTAAACCGTAAGTCAGACCTACCTGTCACGCCAGGATCGATTCCCACGGCGCACGGTACAGCACGGGACCTCGCTTTACGGTTTTCCCTGCACAGTCGCATTTCAAAGCCTTTTTCGTGGCTTTTTTTCTTACTAATTATTCGGCTAAATTATGCGTATTAGAGAAGCGATCAATTCGTACAAACTGGTTTTCCCTTGCTTAATTTAAACGATTGTCATTTCGGTTTGTGTTTTCTGGTCGGCACTTATTCATAGTATATTCTATGCACGATTGCTGTTCGTATTAAAATGCATACGGTTAAGCTATTCATGCTAACTTCTGTTTCCCTTCATACTAAGATTCGGTTATTCTGCTATGTATTCACATACCGTATATACTCGAGTATAAGACGAGTTTTTCAGCACATTTTTTGTGCTGAAAAACCCCCACTCGTCTTATACTCGAGTCACTTGTCTGTATTATGGCAATTTACATTGCCATAATACAGACATGGACCGGGGGCTGTCAGGAAGCTCTTACTTACCTTCACAGCAGCTCCTGTCAGCTCCCTTCTCTCTTCTCCGGTGCGTGCAGCTCCCAGGTCAGCTCCCTCTGCAACTCTCGCGGCCGCGCGGAGCGTTGCCACGGTAACCCGTGGCAACGCTCTGACCCCGCGGCTCCCGCGAGAGTTGCAGAGGGAGCTGACCTGGGAGCTGCACGCATCGGAGAAGAGAGAAGGGAGCTGACAGGAGCTGCTGTGAAGGTAAGTTACAGCTTCCTGACAGCCCCCTCCTACAGCCCATCCACTGGACCACCAGGGAGTGAGAGCCCCCCTCCCTGGCCAGCTAACAAGCAGGGAGGGGGGACGAAAAAATTAAAATATTAATAATAAAACAAATAATAATAAGGAAAAAATAATTAAAATAATAACATAAAAATAATAATACAAATAATAATAAAATAAAAAAAAATAGTTACCTAAAAAAAATAACATTAAAAAAAATATTAAAATAATAATTAAATAATAATTAATAAAATGCCCACCCCCCACCAATGCTCTGCACTCACACACACACACACTGCACATACACACACTGCATTCATACACACACTGCACTGCATTCATTATAAACACACTGCATATATACACACTGCACTCACACACACTGCACTCATACATACACACTGCACTCATATACACACTGCACTCATATACACACACTGCACTGCATTCATTATACCCACACTGCATACACACTGCACTCATACACACACACTGCACTCATACACACACACACTGCACTCATACACACACACACACACTGCACTCACACACACTGCACTCATATACACACTGCACTCATATACACACTGCACTCATACATACACTGCACTGCATTCATTATACACACACTGCATACACACTGCACTCATACACACACACTGCACTCATACACACACACACTGCACTCATACACACACACTGCACTCATACACACACACTGCACTCATACACACACTGCATACACACTGCACTCATACACACACTGCATACACACACACTGCATTCATATACACACTGCATTAATTATATACACACACTGTAAATAAATATTCAGTTAATATAATTTTTTTAGGATCTAATTTTATTTAGAAATGTACCAGTAGCTGCTGCATTTCCCACCCTAGTCTTATACTCGAGTCAATAAGTTTTCCCAGTTTTTTGGGGTAAAATTAGGGGCCTCGGCTTATATTCGGGTCGGCTTATACTCGAGTATATACGGTAGATCTTTTTCGTGATTTACATTTCATCATTTCATGTATTTACATTTGGTTAAAGTTGCTTGGTTAAATAGACAGACCATTTTCATGCTATTTTTAAGGTATCACTTATTACATCAAGGGTATGAAACCAGCTAACATTTCTGTATAGACCATTGGACTCCCACGCTTACTGGAGTTGTTTTTTGTTTGTTTTTTTATTCATTCATTACATTTAAATCAGCCTACGTTACAGGCCTCATTTCTTTGTTGTTAATCATGACACATAAGGATTTAATACCTTTTCATGCATACTCGGGTTGAATCACACGTACTGATCCAACCAATCATACGTTTCCTGCGCAGTAATATACATATATATATAACTTACATTTTATGTTCCCCTTACACACCATTATTATATAACACATATGTTGTTGGTACATAGGCCACGGCCTCCCTCAGATATCTTATTAAAGCCATGCCAACATTTATAACACATATCTATTGCATAGTATCAACATGTTATTTGCAATCATACACAAGCAAACCTTAAAACATTGCTGCTACAGGCTATAAGTCTGTTTTCTGTCCAACAATCCACACTCATCATACTACTTTCTTCTACCCATTTCAGGCTGTCAAGCTTATATATATTTGCTCCACACAGGTTTTTCCTGTGAATTTGTCATACTACCAGGTACGTACACCTGCTCATATGGTATTTCTACCATACATTTCATTTCATCCCCCTAGGTTAGAGTGCTGGCAATAGGGTCACAGGCTTCCCAATAGGTATTTACCCCTTCTTGGCAATCGCCATCAGTTAGTGGTCCCGCGAGGCCAACACCCCGCCTCAAACGTTTCAGAGGCAAACACCCATCGGGCCACACATTAGCTAGCCGCCTCGCATGTTGCATAGAGAGGGCCTCACCTGTCACTCCCTTCCCCTGTTTTCTGTCTTACAGTCACCGAGAGGCCTAAAACTCCTGCCACTACGACGAGTGGCCTCAATAACCCCTCGCGCCAACGCATAGATAGAGCCTCTCAAGCCGCTTGCCAATTAGCAGGGCCTCATCTGTCACCAAACAAGTATGTTTTCGCCATCCGGCCTAGCTAGCCTGCCAGTACAATTTGGTGGTTTCCTATACTAATTAATTGTTTTGTTTATAGTATGTCTCAGGAAGGGGTAGAGGATTTCTCCCTGCCTAGCACTCCGGCTAGAGCTGTCACTCCCACACAAGGAGGAGAGCTAGCCAGTCCAGCATCGATCAGATCCTGGACGATCCCACGTATAACCACGGAATTGAGGAGACGACAAATCCCCTACCCCGCTACAGCAAGGAAGGCAGAACTTTTCAAACTGCTACGCACATCTACAAATAACATGGATGCCGGGGAAGGACCTAGCCAGTCCAACCCAGGAGATATACATGCCATGTTATGCTCACTCATGGCGTCCATGAGCAAGGTCAACTCCAGGCTGGAGAAACAAGCTGGTCACCACGGCCCTTACTCTAGCAGGGCCACCCGCTGCTGCTTCACAAGCACCAGCTGACTTGCATTAGTTGCTCCAGTCATCACCCTGGATGACCAGGAAGTTAGCCCGGCTCATATGATACCTGAGCATATAAAAAGGGATATCCTGGAAGGTAAAGACGTCAACCTGGCTTCCCTGTTGATTGCCTCCCAGGATATTGTTTTTTTTTTTTTTTTGCAGTGCATTAGATGTTACAGCTTTACACGGGGTACCCCAAAGGCATTCCTCGTGTTAGTCATACAATAGTTACAGTGGGGTATATGTTTGTAACTGCACATTTTTGTGTTATAGTCGCGTCTTGACAAGATGATGTACAGCATTATTTAGGTATTTAGTGACATAGCGATGTAGGTTATGCAGGCATGATATACATATCACATATGGTTACATACATTACACGTGTGCAGACACCATTTATGTATGATGATGTTGCTTAACCAGGATTGCTCCTAGGTATCTCACCCGGGAAGGCAGGGCGCATGATACAATTACAGGCAGCGTGTGGGAACATATGTTAAACACTATGGCCTAAGACATGACTGTTGCAAGTTGGGTAAGAGTGCATGTGGAATAACGGTTTCTGCAGTGCTAGGGTGCCATGAGTGCTAACTTGGTATGTTGTACTATGGGAGGATTGCAAGCGGTATGCTATGGTCAGAGGTACAGCGTGTAGACTTGGGTATGTTAAGGCTGGGTAGCCATCTGCAGGTAAAATATAATATAGTATCACCCAGTCCGAGTAAGAGTTCGTTAGGCTTCATACACTGCAGGAATCACCGACATGCTGGGTCCGCTGCTTCATGGGTTGTAGTGGAAATAGAGTCAGCCAGTGCCTTCCTCAGCATGTTGCCTCTGTTGGGAGGAGTGATCTCCGAGGTCGTCGTCGTGCGTTACATGGTCTGGCGTGGGACACATTTCGGTTGGCGGCAAGGTCGTGAATGTGAAGCGGATTCCCGGCATATCGGTGTCTCCGCCACCGCTGCTCGTCTTCTCGTGGTTAGGCGCTCTGGCCGGTAAGATGTCGCTTGGGGAACTGTGAGAGAGTCGGGCCACCCTCTTCTCTTGTTTCCTGGGCCCGTGCTTGGTTGTTGGTTGCACCGGGTGCTCCCAGCTCCGCTGCTGTGCCTTCCATTCCGCAATCTTCAGTGCACGTGGTAGTCGCCATCTTGTGCATAGTGGTCGGGCCCTTGGATGCGTCTATGGCGCCTGTGTGCCCCGGCTGCCCTGCCTCCGGGTGAGGACCGGGATCACCCCCCCGGTCCATAGGGGGGGGAAACAGGGCCGGATCCGCCCAGGTTCGAGCCCCAGGCCGGGTGCTGTGTGGCGGGGCAGTGGTGTGTCGGCCGTCCGCTCCACTTACCGCCGGAGAAGGCCCCGGTTGGGGCATCGCAGTTTTCTCCTCCAGGGGACTGTAGCTTGACAAGCCAGCCTCTCCCTGGCTCCAGCAGGCCTTCTGCATTGGGCATTATGGTGGTCGGTCATTTTTGGGCTGAATTTGGGTCGTTTTCTGCATATTTTGTGCTGAAACAGCAGGAGCTCCTTCTGCCTGCGACCGTCCAGCTCGGCGGTCCGGCCCCGCCCCCCTCCCAGGATATTGTTGAGAATAAAACGTATGCTTATGATGATGTATCTGTTGTTGTCAGGTCTAGGGATGCCCGCCTAAACAGGAAACTGACTATCCCTGAATTTGTACTAGCTTTTGGTATTTACAGGGATGTCATCTGTGCGGTCTATCCCAACAGAAGAGAGGAGTTTGATCTCTATATGCACAAGCTGGTAGACCTGGGCAACAAATATGGTGGTTCAGCCTTCTATGACTACCATAGGTATTTTTCTGCAAAAATGTCTGGAGCCTTCTCCCAGTACGGAACACGATCCAACTGGGGAAGGATTGATACCGTCATTTTTTGCAGACACTTTGCAGGTCTAAGAACACCGGCTTGTGCATACTGCTCCTCCACAGCCCATACTACAAACTTTTGTCCCAACACGGCGGACGAACATGCCTCCACGCAAGGAGCTAGTTCCTCTGGGGTTCCAGAGAAGTTGTCATGAGACAAACTGGGACGCCCAATCAAGTTTCTGGGCAAGTCCCAGATATGTAATAATTTTAATGTTGGGTCTTGTAATTACAGTGGATGTAGACTATTGCATGTCTGTTCAAAATGTTTTAGGGCACATGCAAAGACCATGTGTCCAAATAAAATGTATTCCAAGCCTTACCTAACGTCCATTAATATGCCAGTATTCACTGCATTTATGTCTCAGCACCCATCTAGACACCTAATAGACTTTCTTATCTCTGGTTTAACAGAAGGCTTCCATACAGGTATCCTACACTTACCAGTCGGAACTCTGGAATGCCCTAATCTACAATCCGCCCAACACAACCCCACAGCGGTTGACACCCTCATAGCTCAAGAAGTGGCTGAAGGCTTCGTATTGGGGCCTTTCAAAACTCCCCCATTCACAGAATGGCGCACTAACCCCATTGGTATTGTCACAGGGAAATCTTCCCAAAAACAGAGACTCATCATTGACTTATCGGCACCCCACTCATCGGCCAACCCCAGTCTTAATTCCCTCATCCCCTCTGAGGAATTCTCCCTGCAATACACCACCATAGATCACGCCATTACCGCTATCATACAAGCAGGGGTTGGAGCCTGGCTCAGTAAGACCGACATTACCAACGCCTTTAAATTACTACCAATCCACCCCACACTGTGGCACCTGCATGGCATCAAGTGGTCCGGGAACTACTATTTTTTCTCCCGGTTAACCTTTGGGTCCAAAAGTATCCCAGCTATTTTTGACACATTTGCCAAAGCATTATGCTGGTTACTATTGAACATAGCCAGATGCCCTACGGTATTACATTACCTGGACGATTTCCTACTGGTCGAGGAGAACACTTCCCCTCCTACTAGTCTCAAAGCTACTACTAAGCTATTTGAGCAACTAGGGGTACCTATCTCCCCTAAGAAAACAGAGGGGTCAGACACGGTTATCACTTTTCTGGGTATCCAATTAGACACTGCCACAATGCAAGCGAGCCTACCACACGATAAGATAGTGAATATTCTCACTTACATAAACAGCTACCTTCAGCTCGGTACTTGCAACCGCAAAGAGCTACAGTCTCTGCTGGGATCACTAAATTTTGCTATGCGCATCATACCTCAAGGCCGCTCCTTTATATCACGACTATTGCATCTTTTTCCACTTTTCCTACATGACACGCACAGGTTGTCCTTAGATACCCAAGCTACAGCAGATCTAAACATGTGGAAGAGATTTTTATCCAATTGGAATGGTAAAAGTATGTTCCTCCCTCAATTGACGGACTCATCTCCCACCATTTGGTCAGATGCAGCATCTACCACTGGTTTTGCAGCAATTTTTGGGAACGAATGGCTTGGGGGCAGCTGGTCTTCAGCAGTTCAGGATTTGGAAGGTTTTTCCATTACCTCAGCTCTTTTTGAGATCTATCCCATCGTGGCGGCTGCCGTAGCATGGGGTCATTTATGGGCAAAAATGCCAGTTCGTTGCTACTCAGATAACCAGGCAACCTGTCACATCATCAACAAAGGTCGTTCCAAATCCCTTACGATCATGAGATTTCTGAGGAAACTCACTTGGTTGGCAGCTTGTCATAATTTTTTCCTATGTTGTTTTCATGTTCCAGGTGTATGTAACACAGCTGCTGACAATTTGTCTCGCTTTAAATTTCAGGCGTTTCATCAAGCACTCCCGTCAGCGGCGCCCACAGCCACCATCACTCCAACATTTCAACAACTCATACTGGACTAGAAACCATCATGCAGCATAGCAGGACATTGTCCCAATTGGCACTTTCAAACAATACACACAAAACATACAACAGAGCTTTCACACTATTCAAAAGATTCCTTCTGGAACATAACATCATGCAACCATTTGTTATGACATCTTTTTTGGGGTTTGCTTCCTTTTGCCACCTCAAACTTAAAATGTCATATAACACCATCAAACTCTATCTCACTGGCATTCAACACCACATGCTAATCTTACACCCAAATAACAACAGTTTCATGGCCTCTCACCAAATTAAGACCATACCCAGAGGTATTCAGAAATCAGAACCCACACATACAGCCCAGAGGCTACCCATAGATAACCATATATTTAAAGCATTATCTAACCTGCTTGACTTAAAACCGTTTGACACCAATACAAACTCCATCATCAAAACAGCAATATACATAGCTTTCTATGGATTTCTAAGACCGAGAGAAATCACTACAACCTCCACGACCCAAACTACTCCTTTCCTCCTCTATTCCCACTTGACAAAACATATGGATCATTACATCCTGACTTTACCTCACTCCAAAACCAGTCAGCACATACCCGTAAACTTTCCGTACTATCCCACGCACAACAGATGATGTCCAGTCAGGGTTCTTGATGCCTACATACAGCATCATAACTTACTACCCTCACAACCATTACTACAGCTGCAAGGTTCAGTACTCACCACTACAACCTTCATGACCTACGTCAGGTCTTTGCTCACACAACTGGGCCTCAACGCAGCCAACTACTCAGGGCACTCCTTTCGTATAGGAGCCGCGTCCACAGCCTCCAGTGTAAACATCCCAACTCATGTTATCAAAACACTGGGGCGCTGGAAGTCATCCGCTTTCTCACGGTACATACCTAACCCAGTACAAGAATTAAGGGATGCTTTCAAAAACATGTCTGGTTGATAAAATGTATATGTATTGGTTGTCTGTAAATAAATGTGTTTACTTCAATTTTGCCCTCTTCTTTCTCAGGCCTACCTCATCGTCGGTTCCGGCACACCACAACAGACTTGCTCTTTTATTATCCTACATTTATCTATGGTATTTCACACTGTACTATCATAAGCACCTAACACAAGTATGAAGGCAATTTGCCTGGATTTGTGGGAGGGGCTGGTTTGCTACCTCTAGCCTACTTAAGGCACTCCCCTTACCTTGCTCATTACCATTCAAGGTCAGAGTTGAATGACCCTCCCACCACACCACATTTTAACATTTATTTCCTTTCTATTTCTTTTCCTGGGTAGGCCCTCTTCTTTCTCAGGCCTACCTCATCGTCGGTTCCGGCACACCACAACCGACTTGCTCTTTTATTATCCTACATTTATCTATGGTATTTCACATTGTACTATCATAAGCACCTAACACAAATATATAAAAGGATAAGGATTCACTTACCTTAGACAGAGCTTCAAACCAACTCTGGTGTTCAGGCTTGAGCGGTACAATCCCCTCCTTGGGGTATATAGATGCTTCACGTTTAGGGTATTGGTCCTCAAAGGAATATGTATTGGGGATGACAAAGCAAAAGAGCAGGAGCACTATATAGTGTAGTATGTAACTTGATGTCAGCAGGTGCCTAGACAGACGTAGACACAATCTCATTCTTCTAACTGTATTAGAGCAAAAGTAAAGTCAGATCTGTTATGAAAATAAACAAAGCTCCTGTCTTTCTCATTAGCTTTATTTTGTGCATAATGCATTTAACAATTTACAAGGCGTAATAATGCCAAGCACTGTTCAAATTGGATGCAACAAGCTTTCTAGAGGAGATCTATTTTTTATCCCCATCCATACTTTAAAACCACAATACAATATTGTATTCTCATTAAACAAAGTCGGTTGCTTTTACTAAACTGTTGATCATATTGTCAAACAAGCAAACAACATGGCTTGCTAAAACAGATGGCGTTTATGCAGTGTCTTGTTTGTGGGATTGAGCTACACGAAGAATAGTCTTTATGGTGTGCAATAATGAGATTTATGATAAGATATTGGGGTACTGTGGTGGACCTAACATGATGAGGCCATATGATGTATTTTTGCATTGGGACATTTGGGGTATATCTATTAAATTGGTAAAAATAATAATAATAATGTGTGTGTGTGTGTCTATATATATATATATATATATATATATATATGTGTGTGTGTGTGTGTGTGTTAGTGTGTGTGTGTGTGTGTGTAACTAGAGATTGTAGCTGTATTAGTCCAGTGATGTATATGTAAAAAAACAGATACAATTTGTATCTTTTAATACCTTTTTTAACGGACTAACAGCATTTTTTAATGACAAGCTTTCGGGAGAACCTCCCTTTCTCAAGAATGGTGTCTATTTTGTATCAAACCTGTGTCTTATCTGCACTCATGTCGCTTTAACCCTTGTATCACAACTCAAATTCTATGTGTTGTCTTGCTCAGAAATGCTTCAGACTTGATATAGGGAGGTTCTAAATTCTGTTAGTCCAATAAAAAAGGTATTACAAGATACAACATTTATGTCTGTATATATATATATATATATATATATATATATATATATATATAAAACATCCAACAAGAAAGGCTGCTCTCCGGACTTAAAATGAAAATTTTATTGAAATAATTTAATCAGTGGATGACTTTGTGCGATCCTGTTCTTGACAATAATTTTTACCAGTCCAGAATGGCGTGCAAAGGTGAGTGTGCAATTTCTTGTTAGTAAAAATGTATAAAGATACATTTTAACTGAAAAGGAATTATACCTTATGTTTGTTAGTTCTATTCTACTGAATGGGATTACTTTATATCCCCTGACCTGTGTTAAATAGACAAATTAGAATGTATTTTTTCCCTAATATCTTCGTGTTAGTTGATTCAACTTTATGGAAAGTGATCATTATGTATTTACATCTAGCATTGTCCATTTCTCAAAATAATTACTTCCTGAGTCATTCACCAATGCCACTTTTCTTCCTAGTGACATTTTTTTCTGAATTCTGGGCTGCTATATAGTTTTCAAATGATAGTAAGCTCTATCATAATTTATGTCATACCATTCCCATTCTTAAAATAGATATTCTTTCTCTTTCTAAGATGTCTGGGAAATTGCCTTGCTGAACCTATGAGAACCAATTTTTCCTTTCAGATTAGAGGCAGTGCTTACACCATAGGGGGATATCCAATCTGGAGGGAAAAACAGGCAGGCAAATCTCCAAACATTTTAACCCCTCCCCTAATTACCTCCTTTCCAATAAGTAGCAGCTCCTCCTGATCCTCCCCAGTTCTTTGCCTGCCTTCGGCAGGGGAGGTTATGCAGGAAGGTTCTCCAGGAAGCAGGTGAGAAGGGCTGAGGCTCGGGAGGCTCTGCTTCCTTGATGTTCGGGTAAGTAGCGTTTAACACGCCGGACGGCGTGGTCCCTCAGAATTTATTCCGTCTCTTGCCGTGCCAGGTGCCGGTCTGACGAAGGACGCAGGCGTGCGTCGGCTGGGAGGTCCTGTCGGTGGAACGCACAAACAGGTTGCGTTGCGTTCCACCAGGGAGTCGCAGAGCGCTATGCACATGCGCAATGCGAACCTGGATTCAGGCGCCAAATTTGAACTGGGCGTTTTTGTTTGGTTACAGGACTTAAAAGGAGCATCCCCAGCAGCAACCTCTGTTTGCCAGGAGCTCTCAGAACGGTTTGCAATGTGTGTTTCTCACCTGCCCTCCAACACACTCTCGGGCCATTTAAGGTAAGACTGATTAAGTTTTTATTTAAATGGTTCTAGCCTGAATCTTTAGGGAAAAATTTTGTTTATTTTCCCTTGTTTGTTTTCTGTTCCCAGTGGATAAAGTTGCTGAGAAGGGGAAATGTACATCTAGCCAAGCATTTAATGTGCTCTTTGTGTGACCATCTTATGCCAGATGGTTGTAAAAAGAAAACTTTGCTCTGTGTGTTCAAAGAAGCTTCAGAGGAAGCACAAAGAACAGTAATGTCCACTTTATCAGCTGGTTGCAACAAAGTATGCAGCGAACAGTTGTGGATATGTGGTCAGCAGCATTACAGACAATCCAGGCTTCGGTTGCCCAGGATTCTCGGTTGTAATACATGCTACCAAAAAGCCTAAGATCTTGGGAAGTTCCGATTCTAGTTTGGAACTAGTGGTTCTGAGTATGGCGATAATTCAGCAGTGCCTCATCAAATGAGGAATCTGCATTCCCAGTAGAATCCATTTGGGGAATTGATTAAAGAAGTGCAGTTGCATTTGAACTTGAAGAAACAGGAAGCGGTACAAGACTGTATGCTGGATACTGTCCCTGTAGTGGGCGTTCCTATTGCTCAAATAGGTAAGAAAACTACATTACCAATTAGAGTTTCAAGCGGCCTCAAGGAGGTCATGGTTGAACGCATGGACTCCTCCTTAAAGATGTTGTTCATCTCTTCGGCAGCTCAAGCTAAAGCTTTGATTACGGGGTCATCCGTTGCCAAGGCCCATATTTCTTTGGTTGGAAGAACTAGAAAAGGAAGACCCGTTAAAGCTATTATAAAATATCAGTATGGCATCTGATTTTTAGTGGATGCCTCTGCAGAAAGCCTGAAATTATCGGCCAAGAATATAGGTATTTCAACAGTCGCCAGAAGAGCACTTTGGCTTAGAAATTGGTCAGCAGATGCGACACCTGATAATTCACTGTGTGAACTATCTTTTGAACCTGGAAGACTTTTCGGTTCAAAGCTGGATGAGTTGTTGAAACAGGTGAAGGAAGGAAGGAATGCTTTACCAGTATCGTATGGGAAGCAGTTAGAAGCCGTAACGCAGAGACACTTCCCTCATTTAGAAGTTCCTCTCTTAGAAACTATTTCAAGGGTCAACAGAAAGAGCCTTTGATTATAGGAAGAAGTATCGACTCTGTTACTAAAAGAGTGGTGGAAGAAGTTCCTCTAAAGGAAGACATCAAGGCACCTATTCAAGACTTTTCTTGGTGCCAAAACCAGATGGTTCGTTCGGACCTATCCTAGACCTAAAGGCCGTAAACAAGCGGATTATCATAAAGAATTCCTCATGGAAACAGTAAAGTCGGCTGCTCTGCTTATGCACCCATAAAATTGGTTTGCTTCCCTGGATTTGAAGATGCCTATCTTCATGTACCCATAGCAGAATCCAGCAAAAGTTTTCTATGGATGCGGTGTGCTGCCAATTGGTAACCATACATTACCAATTCAGAGCACTACCTTTCGGCCTGGCATCAGCGCCCAGAGTATTCACATAGCGTCGAGTAGTAGTTCAAGCGTTCTAAGAAGTATGGGCATCGCTGTCATTCCATATTTGGACGACTGGCTGTTGTTTGCAGAGTCCCAAGTTCAACTACAGTTAGACCTGGGGACAGCCATCAAATCGCTGGAAAAGCATGGCTGGCTAATAGATTTCAACATATCGGAACTAGTGCCAGTTCAAAGGATCCAGTTCTTGGGTCTAATTTTGGATTCTGTCGCGATGAAGTTATTCCTGCCAGAGGGGAAGATACTAAAAGATCAAGCGGTTAATCCGGAATCTCTGAGAAAAAAGTATGTTTTCAATCAGAGATGCCGGGTGCTTGCTGGGTCTGTTTACAGCCTCAATCCCGGCAGTCGCTTGGGCAATAGCCAGAATAAGACCTCTACAAAGTTACATTCTGCAGGTCTGGTATCGACAGGAACTCGGCCTAGATAGGCTGATGAGGTTTAACGATCTAATTTTGAAAAGTCTGCAGTGGTGGACATTTTCTCGATTCCTCCACGAGGGTCTGTCTTTCCGGATGAAGTCCTTTACGATCATATCAACAGACGCCTCTGCGCTGGGCTGGGGGGCCCATCTGGAAGACATATAGAAGCAGGGGTCCTGGCAAGAGAAGGATATGAGAAGTTCCTCGAACTTCAGGGAATTAAAGGCCGTATGGATGGCACTCTTGGCATTTCAGTTTCTCATCAAAGATCAACATATTCAAATTCGTTCAGACAATCGAACGACAGTGGCATTTTTGAACATACAGGGAGGTACGAGTTCAACAAGATTAGAAAGCCTTTGTTCAATAATCATGCTGTGGGCAGATGTGCACCTGATGTCAATCTCTGCAGTTCACATTTTAGGAAAGTTCAATGTGGTGGCAGATGCCCTGAGCAGGCATCATTTGAAACAAGCAGTTTGGTCCCTGTCATGCAGAACTTTCAAGTTCAGCACAGTCCGCTTCGGTGTGCCGGAGATAGACCTGATGGCACCCAGAGTGAACAGGAAGACAAGACGTTTTGCATCCCTTACTCCAGCAGACAGGCCGGATTTCATAGATGCCCTGTCATTACCATGGAAGTTCAACCTGGCATATATCTTTCCGCCAGTAGTGATTTTTCCCAGAATACTTCAAAAAAGTAAGGCTGGGAAATGTAAGTATTATCCTAATCCGTCCAGGGTGGCCAAGAAGTAGTTGGTTCTCGGTTCTCCTGAACTTTCCGGGGGCCACCTTTTGGAAGCTTCCTCTTTTCAGGAGTAATTCTAGAGGACGCCATGGTGCCTCTTCCGGCCCTTCGGAGATTCCGATTGACGGCCTGGTTTCTGGACTCCAGATTTAGAGTGTAAAGGTCTGGATCCTGAAGTTTTAAAAAATTTTTGTTGGCATCTACTTCAAGGTTCTACGTTAGGATTTGGAAGTTTCAGCGATGTTGTAGGTTTGAAGTCAAACCTGTTTCCGCGTCCATCCAGAATATTCTATGCTTCCTTCAGATGAGATTGGCAAAGGTCTTAAACCTGCTTCATTTAGTTTACATGTTTCTGCTATCGGTTTCTTCTCCCTCAGATGTTTCACCTCGAATTTTCTGATTTCAAGGTTCTTCAGAGCTCTGACACGTTTGGTGCCCTTTGTTAGGGAAACCTGTCCTCCCTGGGATCTGAATTTGGTCCTTTCCGCGCTTTGAGTACCGCCTGTTGAACCATTGGAAGAAGTTCCCTGAAGATGTTTTCTTTGGATACCGTTTTCCTTTGATGGCTATTCGTCAGCTAAAAGAGTATGTGAGCTCCGAGCGCTTCGGGAGTATTTTCCCTTTTTGGTTTTCATCAGGACAAGGAGGTTCTGAAGCTGTATCCTTCAGGTGTCACAAAAGTTTTTTCTGTTGCCAATGTCAACCGAGAAGTGGTTTTGCCGACCTTGTGTCGGAATCCGTCTAATGCCTTGGTAAGTAATTTTCTCTGCTTAGACGTAACGACAGGTCTTTGGCAATATCTAAAGCTACGGAATCCTTCCGTTAGGATATCGGTATGTTTGTCTTGTTCATAGGCACACAGAAAGGTATGTTGGTTTCGCAGAGTTCTCTGGCTAGATGTCTGAAGGATTGTATTCTGTTATCTTATTCTAAGAGTGGCACGGAATTTGCAGGCCCTATAAAGGAACATTCTACTAGAGCTGTTTCTCCGTCAGGGGCTCTGCGTGCAGCTACTTCTCCGTCTCGAATTTGTTCAGCTGCTAATCGGTCCTCTCTCCATACGTTCTCAGGACACTACAAGTGGGACATACTGGCCTCGGAGTATGCAGCTTTTGGGCGCAGGGTGCTTCAAGCAGTAGTGAACTGAAACCCGCCCTCAGGATCTGCTTTATTATATCCCTATGGTGTAAGCACTGCCTCTAATCTGAAAGGAAAAACATAAATTTTACTTACCGAAAATTTCTTTTTCCTGAAGATTAGAGGCAGTGCTACAATTCCCGCCCCTTTTTCTAATAAACTAAGTAATTTTGCAGCTATTTGGCTTATGTATTGTCTGGGGAGGATCAGGAGGAGCTGCTACTTATTGGAAAGGAGGTAATTAGGGGAGGGGTTAAAATGTTTGGAGATTTGCCTGCCTGTTTTTCCCTCCAGATTGGATATCCCCCTATGGTGTAAGCACTGCCTCTAATCTTCAGGAAAAAGAAATTTTCGGTAAGTAAAATTTATGTTATTCAGTCTATATCCATATTACTATGCTAGGATTTGGCTTGAGAGTTGTTTTTAATTCTCTCCATAGCAATGCAAAGGAAGGCAGACGTGCAGTCTGTTATGTATAAAATCTTTATTTTGATAGTGACAGACCCAGACATTGTGGTCATGTTTATCTGCCAATTGTGATCTTAACTCTAGTTTCTGTCACACTCTTTGACCATTTACAATTCTAGATAGAACAGGAGAAGTTAGCAAACATTAAAAGGATGGCCAAATAATTAAAAAAAAAAATTTGTTTATTGAAAACACCCCTAATGCAGTTTTTAATTATAGGTATATCTAAAAGCAGCTTGTAAAACTTGCAGGTCTCTTGTCTGTTGCCTTTGCAAGCCCTCCCCTTCTAACCCTGTCCAGTCTTTCTGTATCTGTCCAATCACAGATCTCAATGCAGCTCAATGAGATGTCTTTGCAAGGCAGGTGCTCTGAGCATTTGCTGACTCACTAAGCTAAACATCCAGAAAGTAACAGGATTGGCAGCTATGGAGTGTTAAAGGGACACTGTAGGCACCCAGACCACTTCAGCTCATTGAAGTGGTCTAGGTGCAAACTCCCATCACCCCGCAGTCGTAACTATTGCAGTCTTTATAAACTGCAACAATTACCTCTGAGGGTTAACACCTCCTCTAGTGGCTGTCTACCAGACAGCCACTAGAGGGACTTCAGGAATCCGAACTGACTTTTGGTCATTTATCTGGTGCTGGACGTCCTCACGCTCTGCATGAAGACCTCCAGCATCAGATTTTCCCCATCGGAAAGCATTGAATAATGCTTTCCTATGGGGAAATCCTAATGCGAGCGCGACCATTGCCGCTCATGCGCATTAGGTCTCCCCCCCGCGGCAGACGTCGGTGTCGGTGTGGACCCAGGTAAGTGACTGAAGTGGTTATTAATTACATTTCCTTTTTTGTTTTTAGCAGTTCTAAACTTATTAAAATAATGTTGTCGTGTTCAGTATTGAGATATTCAATGAATTACTCAGTTACTCCAAAATTGTGCTCATGAATCGGGTGTATTTAGCCACACGGTTGGCGACTCAGATACAGTTTGACCCCCAGTGTGGTGCCAGACAATTGTTTTATATCTTATAGGGCTATTCCAATCATAACCATTACAACCTGCTGTAGTAATTATAATGCCGGGAGTACCCTGACCCAGTTCCCCGGAAATGGGGCAAACCGTTTAGCAACCTTGCTTCCTCATTGTCCAGTAAAGAATATCCACAAAGCTGCAGCAGTCACAATTCATTGGCTGAGAGCATCAGCTGACCGGTCTCCGCCAATGACAGTCATTCTGTAGAATGACATTAGTCAGCCCGGAATTCTACTTCTAGGCTGGTGGATGAAACCCTTATGACGATCAAATCTGTATGTGCAGCATTTCAAAATGATTAGTTCTAGTTACAATTTGTAATGTACACCCCAGAATTTTTTAACATGTTAACCTTTTACAAAACGGTGTGAAATATTTTTGATTTGTCAAAACTTGACAGGTCTGAAATTGGGAGAGCGAGTGGGTAGGGCTTTAAATACAGAGACAAATTACCCTTTAAATGGTATGGGCGGCCTGGTGAACCACTGTCTTGGACACATGGAGGAGCTGGGAAGATGGATGAGACACATAGAGGAGCTTAGAGGTTGGGATGAGACACATGAAGGAGCTGGGGGGGATGATACACATGGAGGGACAGGGGTTTGATGTAATGATACACATTGGGGGTGGGGGCAGGGCAATTTTCGCACCGGTCCCGGTGGTATCTAGTTACGCGATGTCATCATAGAGAATATGCATGCCAGGTTTCAAGTTAAAGCGTAGGGTGCTTTATGGAGCGCATGTGCAATTGTGTAATTATTGAAATGCTTATGTTTTATGCCAACTGCAGTGCAAGTGCATTTAAACATGGGCTTAACAAAGGAAAATTGTGTAACGTTCTGTTCTGTGTATCCTTTGTAGAATTTTATATGATCCACTGATCATAGACATCTATTTTCCCATTAACTATTTCCCTTTTTTACACTATTTTTTACTTTAATATTTCCATTTTGTTTGTGTAATATTGGCCAATACTGGTAATACCTACTATGTGTAAAATTCCATGTGTAATATTGGAAGTTGTTCATGCCAATATTGGAAGTTGTTTGCATGTAGAATTTCCCTACTGCTAATTTAGTGCTTCAAAAAAATAATTTAAATAAATAACTATACATGTCCCATACTGTTCACAGTGTGCATTTTTTTTTTTTTTTTATCGGGTCAGATTCCAGAGGTAGAAAGTGAGATCAACAGCCAAGAAAATTTTCACTGGCTGCAAAAGTGCTTTGCATGACTAAATCTTTTTTCTAGGAAAATGGATAAGTGTTTCAAGGTCTGCGATAAGATCATTAGATAGCATGAAGCCATTGCTTTGTTTAAATATTATTTTTAGACTGGTAAAGTATTGCAGCATCACCGTTCCTCTTTTAGTCTATACCAGGGTTTCCCAATTAATTTTTCCCTTGGAACCCTTTGACATTATATAGCAAAACTTTGGAACCCCAACTAAAAAATGTGTGCCGTAGAGTAGCACTGCGCAGCTCAAACCTTTCAATGAGCAGAGTGTAATGTTCTCTATTGCTGGCAAAATCTTTTTATATCTGGTTCAATTGTTGACAATTGTATTTGCATGTCTGCAGTTAGGTCAAGTCGATTTCGATACTTCGTTTTTTGTTGCAGAGTAAAGTGAGAATCCAGTTTGACATAAGCATGTGCTGGCGAATGGCAACATAACTTTGATTGCCCGCTTGGACAATTCTGGGTATTCTTCGCGTAAATCACCCCAAAAAGCAATAAGAGAAACTTCTTTAAATTTTTGGCTTAGTTGACTGTCAAAAGTTATATCGATCAGATTCTCAAAATCTACATCAGAAAAATTGTCTGGCTTGTCTTTCATGAATGGATTTTGAACCCACTCATTATTGTTTTCATTCAAGAATGGAAAATACTGATTAATAGATGCGATTAAATGGCGAAGATGATCTACAATTTCATTGCAAATTTCATCTTCAAGTTAAATTTCTGATTCTTCATGAAAATCTTTAAGTGTTGGCAAAGTGTTCAAATAATTTTGCTCAACAGATGAGGTCCAAAACTGCAGCTTACGAGGCAGTGAAAATATTTTATCTCTTGCATTAAAAATATTAGTGTTTTTTTCCTTGGAGCGCGAAACATACGTCATTTAATTTTGTGAATATGTCTGCAAGATATGCTACTTTGGATAACCACAGAGTGTTTGTTAATTGATCAGATAATCCAAATTTATGATCCTGGAAATATGCAAACAACTCTTGGCGCAAGTCAAACATTCTAACAAGGACTTTACCTCGTGATAGCCAACGGACTTCTGAATGCAAAAGCAGAGCATAGTGGTGACTACCCATATCTTCACATATTATTTCAACTAGTCATGACTGTAATGGTCGACTTTTTATAAAATTAATCATCTGGACTAATTCGTCTAGCACAGTTTTAAGTGAGATTGAACTATTTTTAGCTACCAGTGCATATCTGTGAAGAACACAGTAAGAACTGGTGCTGTTTTTTGCTACATTTCTTATTCGTGTCACAGCGCCTGCCACTTTCCCAACCATTGCTTTGGCACCATCACCGCACACATCTACACATTTGTCCCAATTTATACTGTGTGTGTTCATGAACTTCTGGGTACAGTTAACAATGTTCTCACCAGTGGTATGAGTTTTCAAAGTTTCACACAGAAGCAACTCTTCTTCAATCTGTTTGTCAAACTTATATCTAACAAAAACCAACAAAATTGAAAGTCCTGCCACATCTGTGGACTCTTATTGCAGTGAGTACCCGTCACATTGATGCAGTCGAGAAATTAGTTTAGCATGGATGTCATCAGCAAGATCATGAATACGGCGCAAAGCTGTGTTGTTGGAAAGTGGCACAACTTCAATTTGTTTTTACTCAACTTCTCACTTAAAATACATGACACTATTTCTTTTGCACGTGGTTTTACTAGTGATTCCTCAATTGTGTGTGCTTCTCCTGCAAGTGCTTTGCGGTAATTCACTCTGTAAGAAGCCTCTGTGGCTCTTTCATTTGCATTTTGAATTTTTTTGCATTAACAGGGGCTAATGAGCTGTTTGGTAATATTTTATTGCAAAGTACGCATTGTGCTTCAGGACAATCTTCATTTCTGGCACTTGTGAATCCAAATGACAAGTAGCTATCATCATATTTTATTTTCTTTGTTTGAGAAGAAGATTGGCAAGCATTGTGTCCTTTTTATTTATTTTTTTTTATTTTTTTTGACTAGTCACTTGTCTCTGCTATTTGAGGAAAAGTAGATACAACTATTTCGGGCATGTTTTCTGGATTTTTAGTTGTATCTTCTTTCTCAGTTTCTATAAGTGCCGAACAGGTAGAAGCAGTAATATTTTTTTCTCTGAAGAGTTCCCTGCTTTAACCAGCTTTCCAAATTCTTAGTTGTTTATTGGTAAAAAAAAATTACAAATAAACTTTGAAAAAATACAGATCTCACAACCTGACTGAAAAGGATGCTGATTTTAATAACATTCTTAGAAAGAACTGAACTTAAGCAGGATTTTTGAGTTAGAAGTGGAGCAAAAAGATTGGAACACTTTGGAAAAATACAGATCTGAACAGGATGCTGATTTTGATAACGCTCTTAGAAAGAACTGAACTAGAGCAGGCTTTTCGAGTTAGACTTGGAGGAAAAAGATTTGAACACTTTGAAAAATACAGTTAACAGTTTTTTTGCCCCTCACAGAGTCTTTCAATGCCCCTGACAGAGCCTTTTAATGTTCCTAGCAGAGAATTGCAATGCCCCTGACAGAGTCTTTCAATGCCCCTCAAAGAGTCTTTAACCCCTTAAGGACCAAACTTCTGGAATAAAAGGGAATCATGACATGTCAGACATGTCATGTGTCCTTAAGGGGTTAAATGCCTCTGACAGTCTTTCAATGCCCCTGTCAGCGCCTTTCAATGCCCCTGTCAGCGCCTTTTAATGTCCCTTACAGGGCCTTTTAATGTTCCTAGCAGAGAATTTCATTGCCCCTGACAGTCTTTCAATGCCCCTCAAAGAGTCTTTCATTGCCCCTGACAGTCTTTTAATGCCCCTGACAGAGTCTTTCAATCCCCCTGCCAGTCTTTCAATGCCCCTCAAAGAGTTTTTCAATGCCCCCTAAAGAGCATTTTAATGTCACTAACAGAGTCTTTTAATGTTCCTAGCAGATAATTTCAATGCCCCTGACAGTCTTTCAATGCCCCTGACAGAGCCCTTAGAATGTTCCTTACAGAGCCTATTAATGTCCCTAGCAGGAAATTTCAATGCCCCTGACTGAAGGCAGGACTGGCTGGTTTACTGCTGGGCGGGCTGGCTGATGGCTGGACGGGCTCTCTCATGGCCGAGCTAAGTGGCTAGCTGATGGCAGGGCTGGCGCTAGGGCGTGCTGACGGCAGGGCAGGCTTAAGATCTTGCGCAATCTCTGCTGTTTCCGACCTTCTGGGAACAGCAGGTAGCGGTGGCCATCTTGGATGTGGCATAATGCTGCTGAACACTAATTTTGGGGAACACCAGTTGGGAAATGCTGGTCTATACGGACAAGTTTCAGACTTCTTTTTATAAAAGGAATTAGTGCAATAAAGATAAGAAACATTTATAATAGCTACAGTCAGCAAGTCTTTACCAAGAATCATCGTAGAAATGTATAAAATGTGTTTCTTCCTCTATATATGTTTCTATTTGTAATTCCACTATAATGACAAGTTCATTAATACTTATTTTTATGTTAAATTATAATAAAGTCTCAAAGAATACGACTATTTCAACCATTAAGGCATCTGTCAGGATCAGATGTGCAGGTTGACGATTAATGGCTTAAAAGGAACACTCCAAGTACTATAACCACTACAGCTCACTTGGACTAGCCTGAAGTCCCACCCATTGTAAGGATTCAGACTGTTTTATAACAGTTTAACATCTGCTGGGCATCGCTTCCCACTTTCACTACTTCCTATGGCAGGGGATGGCAACCTTCGGCAGTCTAGATGTTGTGGACTACATCCCCCATAATGCTTTCACGCCCATAATGCTGGCAAAGCTTCATGGGAAGTGTAGTCCAAAACATCTGGAGTGCCGAAGGTTGCCTATGCCTGTCCTATGGCACAAGTTCTCTATCTCAGCTACCTTTTGTATTCATCTGAGTAGATAGTACTGTCTTTTTCCACAATTGTACAGTACTGTACAGTACTGTGGAATATGCTTGCACTTTCTAAATGCCAATAATGTAGTGGTTCTTGTGTCTATAGTCTATCCATGCAGGCTGAGCAATGTAAACACTGCCTTTTTAAATAATATTGCCTTTTTAATACTAGGTAGCAGATCCTTTGCATTCTGATGCCCTAAAGTCTACGATCCATAGACGTAACCAAACATAGGGTATATCCCTCAAATGTGTTCTGCATAGTCCCCATTTCATTTCTTGTTTGTTAGAAGGCACGATTATCTTTGGTTTAGTTTTAGCAAGTACAATACATTCTCACGTCAGTTGACTGATATGGCCAGTTCTAAACATTCTACCCGTTGGCCCTCAATGCCACTTAGCTGTTAAAGATGTTTAAGGTAATGGTAGTGATGGAAAAGAGGGTCAAGTGATGCCGTATAACTATAATGTTGGGTTAATTCTTCACTAATTAAATGTTTTTGTTTTTTTTAAAAGGTCAGTGTATTTGCATACTAGTTAATTGGTTAAAGGGATACTGTAGTGCCAGGAATACAAATCTGTATTCCCGGCACTACCGATCCCTCTGCCTCCCCCCTCACTTACTAACCTGATCCCAGCGCTGATGTCCCTCGGCCCTGAGTCAAAGCTCCGCCCCCTCGTCTGTCCCACGACGAGCGGCATCTAATGTGCATGCGCTGCAAATGCTGTGCGCGCATTAGACCTCCCCATAGGAAAGCATTGAATCAATGCTTTCCTATGAGGAAAATCTGACGCTGGAGGTCCTCAAGCAAATCGTGAGGATGTCCAGTGTCAGATAACAGAACAAAAGTCAGTTTGGATTATCGAAGCCCTCTAGTGGCTGTCTGGTAGACAGCCACTGAGAGCAGACGTAGTGCTGCAATGTAAACATTACAGTTCTCTGGAACTGCAATGTTTAACATTGCAGCACTAGGTGCAAATGGAACTCAGCACCTAGACTACGTCAATGAGCTGAAGTGGTCAGGGTGCCTACAGTGTCCCTTTAAGGGGTTAGTCACAGTGCATTGCTGCATTTCTAGTAATTGTTCATACCTCAAGGCTACAGGTTTACTTCCTGCAGAATCCGCTTGGCCATTCAACTGTCCAAGGTTAAAAAAAAAACAAGTAAAATTTAGCTAGTTAATAATAACCTAAGACCACGAAACATCACTTGGGAACGGTAAATTTAAGACATATTCCAAGTTCCATAAACTTTTGTTTTTGTAAATTGTAAAGATTTGTAAATTGTGCTTCAACTGTAGAGTTACTCTCTCATTCAAGTACATCAAAAGGGAAATATTTGATGATCTTTCCAGCTTAACCTAAGATATCGGATGGGTTCTGCATATGCATGTAATGTGTAAATTCCATTAATGGAGATATTGATAAACTGATAAAAGCCAGGAGTGGCTGCTGTCAGGTTGGGCTGTAGTTCCATTCATGTCTTTGAATAAATGTAACTACTGAAAGTGGTGACTGTGTTTCTATTACATCACTACCAGGAATGGCTCTCAGAATTTAGCAACTCCTCATCTGGTTAGTGCCCATAGACTCAGATTGAAATTTGGAGAACATAGAGAAATTTGGGAAACATATCCTTTTAAATCACCGTATTACTATCATTATTTAATTGGCAGCATTAGTTTTCCCTTAGTGGCATTTGACTTGATATTAAATGCGTAAGAAAAATATTCGACACAGCTGTCACTCCAGGAGTAGCAATCATAGACTCTTTGCACCATAATCGATAAAATAACCTGTAGTGGTTATTCTGCTTAGAGTGCCCCTTTCTTACAATGTGAAATAAACATATGACTAAAACTATCCAAATATAAATAAATTAAGCCCACATAGTAAAACAAAGTATAAAATCAACTGAAGGCTGCTAATATAACGTTTGTGTTCCTTCCAAAACATATTAAACCTCTTTGTAGAGCGTTATAGATTGAAAATTTGTGAAAATTGAAACATGTTGGTACTCAATCAAGTACTTTATCTAAAATAAATGTTTACACCATTGATGTTGTAAATGTATGCCTTGCATATCAGCAAACAAAGTGCTTCACATGTTTTCACTTGTTTAATCTTTTTCCAAGCCAGTTGGTGTCGTTCCCTGTTATAGAATCTTGTGATCTCAACAAATGATCGACTCATTTTTTCAAGTTTAAATCAGAATATTTTGTGTTGTCAACCCTGCAGTAAATATATACAAAATCACTGAAATTTAAAAAAAACAAAACATGACGTATTCATGAAATTGCTCTGTACGCTGTAAGACTGAGCACCCTTATTACACAGCTTAAAATGCTATTAGTGTTTATTTCAAATGTACTCAATACGTATTAGTGGTCAAAATTGTTACAACATTTTTTTTTTTTTTTTACACAGACAGGCCTCCAGGGTATGGATCCAGCTTTCGACGTTCCCATCACAAAGGAATAGTGGATGAGTGTTGCTTTCAAAGCTGTGATTTAAGAAGGCTAGAGATGTACTGTGCACCCGCCAAGCCGGCAAAGTCAGCACGTTCTGTGCGTGCTCAGCGTCACACTGATATGCCAAAAGCCCAGAAGGTAACCTATCATTCAAGATTATTTGTTACTAAAATTCTAGTGAAGCCAAAGTGCATATTTAAATCATCCATACATTGTTTAAGTCTGTTTACACAGAAGGGTATGTTTTATTTGTTAAATACAAACTAATTATTAAAAGAAGACATTAGTACAGTTGGAAAACCTACATACTCGTAGTTAGTTCTTGGAGTTTTGAGTGCTTGATATTAAACAGAAATCCAAAGAATTATTGGCCAAGCTCTCCTCCATGGTGAATCAGTACTGTAAGTTCACTGGGATCCGATATCAGACAAGCATCGCTTAAACCTCAGAAACCGTCTTTTGTTAATTAAATCCCCAATTTGAAGAACACACTTTAGACTGTTGACCAATTTAAAAGATTATTTTAAATTAAAGACTAACAGAAAATTAGTTAAGAAGGTTTGCAGGATGCAAATCACTGGAAACTTGGATCCATATCACTGTTTACATCCAACCAATGTCTTGAAATCATACGGCAGCACTTGACCTTCCATCAGCAACCATTAACTTAAACATCTTTAACGGCTAAGTGGCGTTGAGGGCCAACAGGTGGCATGTTTAGGATTGGCCATATCAGTCAACTGATGTAAGCACTTATTGTACTTGCTGAAACGGAATAAAAGCTAAATGTGCCTTCAAACAAAAAGGAAATGAAATGTGGACTATGCAGAACATCTTTGATGGATATACATGATGGTTGGTTACGTCTGGATCATAGACTTGAGGGCATCAGAATGCAAAGTATCTGCTACCTAGTATTAAATAGGAAGGCTTTATTTATAAATGTGGTAAAAGTTGCAAACAAGAAACCACACATTTGACAATTATGGATAGTAATAGCCTCAACTTAAAGCTCTTAGTTTTACTTTAATTCTAAATGTACTTGTTTAGAGTTAAAAGCCAAAAGACCAAAATGTGGGCCACTATCTGGGCACTTATGAACTGCTTTGTAGTATAGAATGAAAATGATATGTTATCAAACATTTAGACCAGGCTTCCCCAGGCCTATCTATTTCATTAATAGAATCATGGGAGTTGTAGTTCAGCAACATCTGGAGGGCCAGAGTTTGGGGAAGCCTGGTTTAGGCACTTTCCAAATTATATCCATGACAGATAAAAACATTTTTTAACACTTCCGAGACTGAAAAGTTTTCTCCTAACTCAGACAGTCCTGATTTCAATAATTTACATAGTAATCTCTGAGACTGGTTAAAGTTTAACTATTCATACAAGCTATGTTTATCTACACCCTTTAGCCCAGTGACCCATTAGACTTTACTGATAATGGTGAGCAGTTCTGAGAGACTGCTATATATGCATTTTAACTTGGAAAAATGCTGTAAAAGGCAGGTGATTGTTTCATACATTACTAATACATGATGGCGCATGGATTAATTCATGCCAAAATAATTCCTCGAAAGAGTACAGGGCTACGTGGGTTTACACAGTATGTATAGACAAATAGATGCTAAGCTAAAACATTAAATCCCATCTGATGGTCATAGGTAGAGTTGACACTGTAATTGAAAGGTCTTTAACCTTTTTAAAACCCTTATCATCAAGTTGAACAAACCAATGAGGGATATTTATAAAGCATAACTCTAAAGCAAAGTTCTAAAAGTAGAGCCATCAGCAGGTACATTACATTAGTTTCCATGCAGATTATTAAATTATTCAATCTTTGCAGAATTAATAAAGAAATAAAAATACCCACTAGAGGTAGACACGAATAAAGGACAAATGGAGGGAAACCAAGAAGAAATGAGTATGACTATCTACTAAGACACTTGGACACACAATTTGGAAAACTGAGAGAAGAAATCCAAATTAATACTTTGGATGTTAAGAAAGAATTGCAGACTTTGAATACACAAATCCAAGGAATAGAAGAAAAATTAAACGGGTTGGAACAAAAGGAAAAATTCCACAAAGAAGAGCATCTTGCGCTGGAAAAAAGAATGGCTGAGAACAAATTGATAGACCTAGAAGACCGGTCAAGACAGAACAACTTAAGATTCAGAGGAATATCAGAACAAATTAACGCAAAAAATCTGGAGTCATACATAGAGGAGTTTATTAAACATCTGAAAGTGGAATGGAACGCCAGAATCCCTATGATGGAGATATGCCACAGAGTGAATAAACCTATGGGGGTCCCAGACCACCTACCTAGAGATGTTCTGATGTGTTGCGCCTCTTGTAAAATTAAGACGCAAATACTGAGAGCCATAAGACGCAACAAATGCTCAGAAGAATGCGAAACACTGAAAATATTTCAGGACTTGTCATGGTCAACCAGACAAATGAGGAAGACCTTTACTGAAGGCACATCAATCCTGAGAAATAACAATATTAACTACCAATGGGGGTTCCCCACGAAAATTCTAATAATGCACAAAGGGAAAATCACTCCCATTAATCATGCAGATGATCTAAAAACCTGGTTAACTGAAAATAAAATCAGGAATAGCTCCAATCACTAGATAAAAAACCGCGAAGTCCCAATTTTACTTAAAATAAATGGGCACGAGCGGTATTCGACCTTCAAAGGAGGGAAGACTTAAGAATTACATTTGATACAAGAAGATCCATATTCTATATATAAAACACAGACAGGAATTCACAATAGGATTTAACTTATAGGGTGGGGTGGGGGGAGGATCGGGGTGCGACACTGGAAGTTTAATAAGAAACATAGAAACACTTGTAAATTTTAGGAGATATTTATGATGACAAGAGTACCAAGGCCTGAATCACAGAAGCACCAGCCAAAAAAAAACAAAACAATACCAGACAGGTACACGTCTGATATATATATATATATATATATATATATATATATATATATATATATACCGTATACACGCACCGGCGTATAACACGCACCTCATTTTTAGAAAGAAATTCCAGGAAATTTCCCCCCCCCCCATAGTATCCCCCCCTCATCCTATAGTGTTCCCTCCCCTCCCATAGTATTCTCCCCCCCTCCCCTCCCATAGTATTCTCCCCCCCTCCCCTCCCCCCCTCCCCTCCCATAGTATTCTCCCCCCCTCCCCTCCCATAGTATTCTCCCCCCTCCCCTCCCATAGTATTCTCCCCCCCCTCCCCTCCCATAGTATTCTCCCCCCCTCCCCTCCCATAGTATTTCCCCCTCCCCTCCCATTCTCCCCCCCTCCCCTCCCCTCGTGTACTTCCCCCCCTCCCCTCCCCTCCCATAGTGTACTTCCCCCCCTCCCCTCCCATAGTGTACTTCCCCCCCTCCCCTCCCATAGTGTACTTCCCCCCCTCCCCTCCCATAGTGTCCCTCCCCCCTCCCCTCCCATAGTGTCCCTCCCCCCCTCCCCTCCCATAGTGTCCCTCCCCCCTCCCCTCCCATAGTGTCCCTCCCCCCCCTCCCCTCCCATAGTGTACTTCCCCCCCCTCACCCCCTCCCATAGTGTACTTCCCCCCCCTCACCCCCTCCCATAGTGTACTTCCCCCCCCTCACCCCCTCCCATAGTGTACTTCCCCCCCCCCCACCCCCTCCCATAGTGTACTTCCCCCCCCCTCACCCCCTCCCATAGTGTACTTCCCCCCTCCCCCATATTTCACTTTCTAAATTAAGTCATGTATTAGCCTATTAGTTTGAAACAATTTTATGAAGTGACTGACAATTTAAAAGTACAAGACGATAACGTCAAGTTACATCATAGTACAATATATAGAAAAAGGAGGTGGACTAATAAATTGCCAATCCTTTTACGGAAATAAGTCAAAGCAATGAAAAGTAAACACCTAACAAAACATAAGAAAGCAAAGCCTCATATAGCCTCCGTCAGATATAGTAATCGTATATTAGGTAAAAGGAGATTCAGTCAAGACAAAGTAATACAAATCAAAAGATGTGTAGCAAGACTTAGCATCAAACCAAAAGACAATTCAGGACATATAAATAATTAAGTTACATTGCATAATGAGAGCACCCTAGATGGCCAGTACAATCACAAACGTTGAGGGATCACGAAGCCATGGGGGTAGAGGGCACCTAGTAAAGTGTGGTGTACATACCTAGTAGTAAATATGTTCGCCTGCCTGTATGTAGAATATTTATTTATAGAAATTGCTAAACAATTGTCATAGAATATGCAAGCGAGTATGACATACTTTTACAACTTTAGACATTTCGGAAGTTTAGAATGGCTTGATATTGCAATTGGTGGAGAACATCTAGAGCTAAAGGTGATGGGTAGTTGTTGGGGAGTGTGGGATAATGCGTTATAGAGACATAGATAATCTGATTGTACAGCACTGGGGAATTTGTTAGTGCTTTATAAATAATAATAATCAAATAGATGTGCATACGGGATGTACTAGATTTCCCCAGACACTCCCTAATCATTCTTGATGGATTGGTAACATTTCCTAAATACTGAAACCTTTCTAGCTTTACATTTTTACGGATATTTTCCCTCGTTATCCAATACCTCAAGGACTTTTTATCACCTTGATCCTCGATGAAAAGTGTCTATTTTTCTAAAACTAGATTTGTGACTAGTATAAAACTTACATTTCTAAAACTAAATGCTAATTAACCTCAGCCATGATGCTCACCCAGTCTCCACTCCTTAAAAAAATCGTTAAAAACCCACTTCGTCGGTGGCCACGCAACGATCCAAGATAGATGCGTAAGCCACGAGCTCCTGCACACGAGACGAAAAACAGCGACTATACCAGCAAAAGAACGGCGAACCCCGGTTCTAAACGAACCCATCTAAGTGCCCAGCTAACATGGCATACCGCACAGTGAAGAAGCCAAAACAAAAACAGGCTGACCTGCAAATCTCCGCTCTCACCTCACCGCAGAAAAAAATCCAAGATGGCGCTGACGGCCTGTCTTCTCCTGCTTCTTGCTCAGACAGGAGCGACAGCACGTCCATCTCCACACATGCCTCAGCACCAGCCACCGACTCCTCTATCCAAAAGATGTTGTCTGAACTAAAAAGCTCTATGCAGCTTGAATTCTCCAAACTGGCAAGAGACGTTAAGGCTGATATCCAGGCAATAGGTGAGCGCACAGCACACTTAAGGGAGAAAACTGAGCACATAATACATTGGCAGATGCTTATACAGACATCACTACCAAACTCGAATTACTGACATTAAGTGGCAGATCATGAGGACAGAGACAGACGGAGCAATGTCAGAATCAGGGGTATCCCTGAAGACATTTCCCCACAAGACCTGTCATCCTTTGCAGCAGATCTCTTTCATGCAGTGTCCCCAGAACTGTCCCCAGCGGAGTTGCTACTGGACAGGATACACCGTCTCCCGAGACCAAGAAACCTCCCAACAACTTTCCCACGAGACACTATAGCAAAATTCCACTACTACACATCCAAAGATAAGATCATGAGAGCTTCACGGCTACTCACAGAATTGCCGGGCAAATTTGCAAAGATAAAGCTATACACTGATCTCTCTGCCGCTACGCTCCTGAAGAGAAAAGCCTTAGCGCCCATCACAACGGCTTTGAGGAATACAAATATCATATATAGATGGGGATTCCCAGCCAGGTTGATGATTAGAAGAAATGGTGTGGAAAAACATATCCTCAATGTAGAAGAAGGCCACAAGATACTCAAAGAGTGGAATATCCCACAACAAGTCCAAAACGACAACGTTACACAGAATCCAATGCATTGCTCCCCAATACAGATTTCAAGGGACTGGAACACAGTCCCCACAGCCAAGTGACTGTGCCCCTCCTCAATAGACTTGTCCAGAAAATAAAAATGCTCTCCAACCCTGATCCGTCGTCGTGAACTGTCACAATTCGAACTTTACATTGATATGTTACAACCGTGTTGACACACCGAGATGCAACCTATGCATCTATCCCTTATGCCACAGGCTACCACCCCAGGTCCTATAAGTTTTGTTATGTTATGTTTTATATGTTATTAAGTGTCAACAAATTTTATGCCATGGTAAATGACACTGCCTAGGCTACATAACCTTCTCCTCAAATGAGAATACCCGCATATACCTGGCAACCAAAACAATTGCACAAAATCTTTAGATCATTATTATCAGTCTCTTGCAGGCCTTGCCTATGCCGCCTATACACCTTTGTATCCTCCCTGACGGCCTATTGTATATAGTTCAAATAGTTTTGGCGTTTCTATGTTTTAACATTGTAATCCAAGTGTCACACATCACAACAACCTGTTTCACACCCATAAAGCACAGAAAAATTGTGTAACCCTAATCTACCCCACCTTATTTTTTATTGTCACGCATAACACTACAACACAATGTCAGCTACACCGATTGCTACTGATACTACCCCCCTGCAACCACATAGTACAAATCGCAACCTATACTAAAATGCCCATCTTGAGAAAAGGTATGACCGGGAGAACCACAAAAAAGAAATACAAGCTATGTATAGCAACCTCCCCCAAGATTATAACATGACCCTTACAATCTAATCACTAAATGCTAAAGGTCTAAATACACCTCACAAGAGGCGACTAGCTTTGGCGGAGGCTAAGAAAGCTAATGCCTTAGTGGTTTTCTACCAGGAAACCCACTTTAAATGGGGTCACAGGCCCAAACTTAATTCCACCCTTTTTCCCCACGATTTTCACTCATGCTACAAAAAGAAAAAAAGAGGAGTTTCCACCCTAATTAGCAAAGACGTGTCTTTCTCTCTAGTTAAAAAAATAGGAGACAAACGGGGGAGATACTTGATTATTCAATGCTACATCAATAATAACCCGTATACTCTAGTAAACATATATGGACCTAATGATAACCAACATGATTTTATCGTAAAGATATTCAGTCTACTTTCCTTATACCAGTTTGGGGATGTTATCGTAGGGGGTGATACTAATTTCCTACTAAATGCCTCCACTGATACCTCAGCACACCGTCCAGACCACACGAAAACCACCAAACACTTAGCGACATTAACCTCCAAAATTATGCGGACCATCCTCAGTCATGACTTTGTGGACCCCTGGAGAATACTTCACCCTACTGACATAGATTATACTTTTCATTCTGCAGTACATAACACATACATGAGGATAGATAGATTCTTGATACCCGCCAAACTTATAGACAATATTCAAAAAGCCACAATAGGACCCATAACATGGTCAGACCATGCCCCCATTTCGTTGGTCATATCGGAACAATATCCGTTTAAAGGACAAGGCACGTGGAGACTCAATGACACATTGCTTACAAAACATGACACAACAAACACATACAAAAAGACATAGAAGCCTACTTCACAGACAATCCTCCAGAAGACACAAGCGTAGAATCAGTATGGCAGGCACATAAGGCCGTCATTAGAGGCACACTGTGAAGGATTTTCCATGTACTTGCCTGTGGGCCCTCAGTTAAACCCTCTCCCTGCTGTTTAAATACCTGTATCTGTTCGGTTTAAAATGTATAAAAGAAATGTCTGTGTGTTATGTGTAAAAGGTGACTTTATGTATTTTAAAGTGTTTTATGTCTTTTTGCAACCATGTGCTCAATGGAGTCTGCCTCTAGTCATGGATAATTGGATTACTTTCCCCTTTGTCTCCAGGATAGAGGCCTCTGTAAAACCTGTTTAAACCAGATTGCCATGCTGCCAGTAAGGGACACAAGATACTTTTACTAACTTTTAAACCCCTGGTCTGATTCATGCCATTTTTTAATATGTTGTTCCCCTGAATGATTGTGAATATGTAATTTTTATGTGAATGTGATGTATGGTTTTAGAGTTATGAATGTTAGGTAAAAAGTATGTTAAACTGTAAATGTTCTGGCCAGCAGATAATTGAGCTATGTATATTGCTAAAACTCAATTATCTAGCCTGGCCCAGAGGAGGAGTTTTGTGTTGCATAAATTGTGAGTTCTGTGTGCCAGTAAATCAGTCTTGTTCCAGCATTAAGCTTTGGCTCATGTGTGGATTATTTGGCGAGACCAGCAAGTTATTACTCTGTGGATTACTTGGTGATTTTATTTTATGGGAAGAAGGGAATGCTTGACTGAGTAACGGATTGTACCGTCACACACACTTATCAAGTTGGCCAGCTACCAGCAAAAGCAACGTAAACAGCGTTACATTCAGCTCATAAATGACATCACAGATCTAACACATAAAAACAAACTGCAACCATCCAGGGACACGCTAATCGTACTGCAAAAAGACCTCCAGCATTTAGAACTAGAAAAGACTACATACCTCCTACAGTTCTTTGCTGACGGGAACAAATCAGGGGCCCTACTAGCTGCACAACTCAGAACCCATTCCCAAAAATCGAAAATTGCACATTTACTGAATTCCCGGGGAACTAAAATAATAGACCCACAAAAAATAGTGGACGAATTCGCGTCCTACTATAGCTCTCTATATAACCTCACAGAAGACCCTAAGACAGTCCAACCCTCTCCACATTCAATTATAGACTTTCTTCAATCTATAGATGTCCCCACTCTACAGACCAAAGATCTAGATGCCCTCTGCTCCCCATTCACTTAGGAAGAAGTAGAGAAGACCATTCAGGACCTACCCAAACATAAAGCACCCGGACCGGACGGGTTTACTAACCTTTACTACCAGACGTTCACTAAACTTCTCACACCACATCTGACAACCTTTTATAACGCCTGCTACACCTCAGGGCGCATACTCAGTGATATGCTCGTAGCCCACATATTGACGCTACCCAAACCAGGCAAACCACCAACCCAATGTCAAAACTTTAGACCGATCTCCCTTATCAATACAGATGTCAAACTATATGCCAAACTTTTAGCCAATAGACTTTCCTAAGTCCTACCCACATTGATCCATAACGACCAATCAGGGTTTGTTAAAGGCAGAGAAGGCTCAGATAATACCAGAAAAGTCCTGAATATCCTTTCACACATGCACAAATCACATACCCAGGGACTAGTTTTGGCACTTGATGCAGAAAAGGCCTATGACAGGGTTAACTGGGAATATATGCGACAAGTTCTCCGCAAATTTGGATTCCCAGAGGGCCTCATCATGGGTATTATGGCCCTGTACAACAACCCAAAGGCTAGAGTGTCCAACTCTGGTTTCCTCTCCAGATCTTTCAATATTACTAACGGCACTAGACAGGGGTGTCCTCTATCTCCCTTGCTTTTTATCCTGTCTCTAGAACCATTAGCATCAAAAATCAGACACCACGACACAATCACAGGCATTGAAATCAAAGACCGCGCATTTTGTCGCTCTATGTTCGCAGATGATATTCTGCTTACAATGCGTAAACCTGAAAAGTACGTCCCGGCACTAATACAATTGCTCCACCAATATGGGCAACTGTCTTATTACAAACTTAACCAGAACAAAACACAAGCTCTCCCGATTAACTTACCTAATGCACTGAAAATGCAACTCAAACAAACTTACTCATTTGACTGGAGATCGACTGACCTCACCTACCTGGGTGTAAAGCTTGGACCCTCTCCCGCAAACGCATTCGACCTTAACCTTAAGCCATTAATACCACTATGTAAAACACACGTCCAACAGTGGAAAACAGTGAAACTCTCTTGGTTAGGCAGAATAAATACCGTGAAAATGATACTTTTACCAAAAATGTTATACAAATTTAGGATGTTACCGATCTATGTCAATCCGATATTCTATAAACACCTCCAAACCATACTCTCCTCCTTCATATGGGAAGCATGTAAACCACGTTTAGCTATGTCACTTCTCCAGAAGCGCACAGAAGAAGGGGGTCTAGGATTCCCAGATGTGTCCAAATACCACAAAGCGTCTTTCTCGGAAGCCGCAATCAAACTTCACTCCCCCAGGGGTACCTTCCAATGGGTAGACATGGAACACGCCAATGCACTGGGAAAATCACTACTACCAATTCTGTGGACACCGAAGCAACTGAGACCACACACACCCCACCTATATCATACCTCAGTCCTCACCATCAACAATTGGGACAATCTACACCACACTAGGGCAGCAGTTAACAAATTCCACCCCAGAGCGCCAATATCAGCACTAAACTCACTAACCCCAGCACTGACGATGAACACATGGAAAAAACAAGGTGTTAAACACATAGGGGATACGTTCCACAACCACCAGCTCATGCCCTTCCCAGACCTCCAACGAAAATATGGACTAACGAACTCGTCCATCTTCCAATACCTCCAACTAAAAAGCATCACCACCCACAACGTACTTACACAATCAGACATTGCACTACACGATCCTCACTCGATCGACCTCATATATGACCGATGCTGGCTGACTCCAACAAAACCTAAGTCATTATCTATGTGTTACAACTCACTGTTGGACAATGTAGACAAACTACCCTTCCCTTTCGAAAGACAGTGGCAAGCAGAATACAAAGATTCTCCTACTGGGGACACTTGGCTATGATCCCTTAACGCGCTCAAGGGACTCACCAATTGCCATTCACATGTAGAAGCACATAAAAACTGGTTTTCAGGTGGTACCTGACGCCCAGCAGACTACATAAGATCTACCCCACAGTACCAGCAGCTTGCTGGAGATGTGCAAAAGCAGAAGGCACGATGCTACATATCTGGTGGGACTGCCCACTCCTAACACCACTTTGGAAGCATGTAAACGATATCCTCCAATCCTTTAAGGTTGACAATCTTACTCTCAACCCATCAATATGCTTGTTTTTGCTTCTCCCCTTCTCTCTAGCCAAGCCTATCAAACAAGTGGTGATACTTACCATACTGGCTGCGAGAAATCTCATAGCATTAGAGTGGAAAAAACTCACTTGCCCCACCAAACAACAATTGATGGATACAATCCACCAGTACTACACATATGAATGCAGTAACTTCACAGACATAATACCAAACACTTCAAGACGTATGGGAACCATGGGCAAACATATATACCAAACAACACCAAAAACCACACACCTAGATCCTCTTGGACAGGAACCAGCCCTCACCCACGAATTATAGAGGAGGGACCTAATGCCCCCACTTTTACAGCCCGCACAACCCCTGAAATATAAATACATATATAACGGCAAATTGGGTTTCGATTCCAAAACCAAGAACCCTTAAGCCTTACATGAAAGGGAACAAGAGAGGTATTACTACCAAGAAAGAAATAGGTGACAGTATGTTTCCATATTTTCAGATGCTCCTACAACTGTATCAATGCCTTTTGGTTAAACAAATAAGTACACAAAATGTTATAGTGTGACAAGAAATGTTAATGACCCTGGTTACTCACCCTCCCTCCCCCCTATGACTCCTTACCTTACCTTCATGACGAGGTTACTCCCTGCACGGAAAAGTTTCAAAACGGCACCACAAGGAAACCCGACAGACCAATGTACAATAGAAATGTATTGTAATTGATATATGTACGACCGAAACATGTTGTACGGAATATTGCATGTTCTCATGAAAACCTATGTTCCCCCCCCCCACCCCTTTTCATTTTCTGTACCCTATACCCATTTACCCTGATGTTTTTTACAAAACAATAACAATTTTAAATATTAAAAAAAAAAAACACTTCGTCATAAAAGCGTATCAATTAAACTGTTAATAGCTCCTGACTGATTCCTCTTCTGCAACTGTCACTAGTCTAATACTATCCTTACCTTTTTGTGTCATTTTACCCCACTCCCTCTAGCATGTAAGCTCATTGAGCAGGTCCCTCAACCCCTCTGTTCCTGTGTGTCCAACTTGTCTGGTTACAACTACATGTCTCTTCATCCACCCATTGTAAAGCGCTGCAGGAATTTGATGGCACTATATAAATATCATAATAATAATAATAATAATAATTTAGCAATCACTGTCAAAACCATATGGTCCCACTTCTTTAATTGGTTTCCACTGTAATTACTTTTAGAACACTACCCCAAAAATTCATAATTTTTTTTGTTACACTTGTATATAGCTCCATTATAATATGTTTTAGTTAACTAAAAGTGTGGCTTGCTTGGTGACCATGCCACTAGTGCTGTGTAGACCAAAGCTTTAGAGATTAACAATATTCACCTATATCACAAGCCCTGTCAACGAGCATCCTGTAACATTGTTTGTTCATTTTGTATCCACTGTTTGAGTAAAGTTTAATCTCTGTCTTCAATAGGAAGTACATTTGAAGAACGCAAGTCGAGGAAACACGGGAAGCCGCAGCTTCAGGATTTAATTCCTGCCACACAGCATCTTGAAGTATGAATGTACCATCTGCAGGATACGTTACTGTAACAGAAGAATCTGATAAAACAGTGAAGATTTCACACATATCTGAATCAATGGGCATTTTTCCTATGAACAATACAAATGCACATTCCAATCTTAGAATTTCCAGAAACGAATATTCCAACTCACAAGGCTGATTTAATCCTGTTTAATCTTTCGTCTGTTTTACATATCCTGCACAAACATTTCTTTTTGATAGTCTGTGTTCCCAAAAGGTCCAGAAATTAATGGCCTTTTGATGGCTCCAATTGCACTAAATTTAATCAATGTTCCATGGATTCTAGGAGTATTATCCAGCATTGTCCAAGAGATTTTCTCTAATTTGCACTTCTATACATGCAACAGGCTGTTTATTTTTCAGTGTCTGATAACATTGTTTGCCTGCCCTTCCTATATTTGCACAATTTTTGCCCTTTGGCAAAATAAAAAAAGCTTTGAATTTTTAAGCATTACTAAATTCCACATAATGTATTATGCTATAGTTAAAATCTTCCCTTAAATATGTTTTCTCATTTCCTTAAATATGGATTGATATAATGATAACTTCGAGTTCCACAGATGCCTGCACTAAAAGGATTAAATTAACGTCACTGATTCCTGTAAGTTTTTTTTTCTTTAACTACACGCAAAAAAAAAAGCTAGTTAATTTTCAAACAATATACATTTTGTTTTCATTTTTTTAAGTACGTAAAATCTAATCACTAATGCAAATATATCATTTCGGTGTGTAATGCTGTTAAATAGTACAATGGTGCTATGGTATCTTGTAATAAGTGTTGTCCTTATGATCTGGTCAAATATAATAACGGGTAAAAGCAAACCGATCATGATAAATCCTGTAGAGTCTATAAAACATATTTTTATATGCACCGCATTAAGTGTAAAACCAAAAACCAACATTAATATTAATAATGATTGCACGTCCAAGGATTTGGTTAATTTACCAGCGCTTACTTTTGTACAATAGTTGGAGACAGAGAAAGAATTAAAGCCAAACTCTGAGCACCAACCTAACAAATAAGGTTTTGGCCTAATATGCTGTATTATCATGTTCTCAAATTATCATAGTCTTCATAGTCATGTTTTGTAGAATGATGCACCATAAACCCTGCCTTCCTAGATTCACTTTCCTATTTCAGAAAAATACTTCTTTATCAGTGTACATACTTTATCACTGCCAGCACTGTGGTAGCCGAACTGCTATAAGCCAGAATACTTGTATTAGAACTAAAGAACGTCCAGAAACACATGTAGTAACAATATCACTATTGTCTTGTGTTAATCTGACTGTCTGCAGCTCGATTTAGGATTGAATAAAGCAGCTGCCAAAAATAAAGGGTTTTAATGAGGTCAAAAGCATTCAAATGGATTAAAGTTGTGATAGTTCCTGGAGTGTCACATTGATAAGCTGTTTTTTCCTCCACAAATATGAAAAAGTATTGTCACCAAGTGAAGTGTTGGTTTTAAACCTGTATTTCTAATGCTATAGTGTCCCTTGTCCCTACTCCTATTCAGGAATGTCTCCCCAAGTGCATTAAAGTTTTAACATTTTTCCTATCGCCTTTTTCTAACTCCCCGCCTTCCGCGACATCATAGAAGAGGCATGGCCTCCTCCATGATTGTCCAAACCAATGCTTCTCATAGAGAAGCATTGGGGACCTAATGCGCATGTGTGACGAGCGGTGCGCACACGCATTCATACTTCCCCATAGGAAATCATCTCTGCGCCATGTAACAGACTTTTACTCAGTCAGTGCCATGTTACACGGACAGGGACACAGCACTCAGACCACTTCATTGACATAAAGTGGTCTGGATAATTATAGTGTTATTTTAATTAAGTGTTAGTTTTACAGATTCCGTACAGTGTTGTTCAAATATTTACATCATGTGATTGCAATTCCATGTGAAACAATATAATCCTTAGTGAGTTCCACTCATTTTAGATGGGGTTTTTTACATAAATGTATCAGTCCTGTGCCTAACCTTTCAGTGATCTGGGATAGCTGCATAGACTACTTTATTCAGTGTAATTGTAAAAACAAAGCAAATTAACGTCCGCCATTACCCGTGTTTCCAAACCGTAGGGTAAACAAAGACTTTTAGTTATTATTAACTAGGACCATGCCAATTTCAAGTTTTGTCCTGGAAATCACAATTTATAGGAATCTCATTAATTTATGATGGCCTACAGCTTACTCCATTCACTGGATATTAAACTGTATTTCAGCATGAAATTGCAGTTATCATTAATTGCAATAACACTACATCAGGGGTCAGCAACCTACGGCATGTGTGCCATGCATTGCATTTGAGGTGCCTTTGCAAGAAACCATACAGGCTCTGGCCTATCAGGAGTCCCCATGTGAGTTCAGATATTTGCTACTGTCACCTGAGTGGTGATTGCAGGTGATGAGGGACAATCCTCAATTTATGCATTGTAGCACTTAGGGAAAGTGATCTCAGATCACTTGATTCCAGCACTTGTTAAAGGGAATGTGCACGGAAGTAAAGTAGCCCACAGCAACTCTCAAAGTTCCTGCCCTTGACCAGTATGAGGTCAGCCCAATCTCCACTGGACCTCAGGGGAGTCACTCACACTGCTTGATATACACAAAGCTGCAGAATACTCCTCCCCTCATACAAATATTACAAACAACACACACGCAAACACACACAGTGCCCACAAATACAACACCACAAACAATATACATACACGCACACAACCCCACAAGCACCCTCTCACATATAATATTACAAGCAGCCCCACACATACACACACCACTAAACACAAAATATGATATATCTTCCAGACACACAATTCCACAAGCAGCCCCCATACACAGCACACATTCAGGTTTTATACACAATACTACAAACTACTCATGAACATATACAGTACAACAGCCTACATATGCACAAATACAATGTTACAAAGCAACTACAGCACCCATAAATAACACAAGCAGAATAAGGCAACATACACACCTCAGTTTACAAAAATAGGTCCGGCACGCCAAGGGACTTCAAGATTTTGTTTTGGAACATTACTGCTAAAAGGTTGCCTGCCTCAGCACTGAATGGTAATATTCAGACTTATTTACAACAAATCCGACATAACACATGGTTAAACAAGGAGGCTACCCCCTGGGAAGGTCTTGTCATATATTTTAAATTATTGTTTTAGCCACGTCCCAATCAAGTCATAGCATACTATAAAACAGTTTTGTTGTGCTTAACTGGAACAATAGATGTCAGTTAGAAGTGGCCTCTAGAGTCAACTTACGTGAATTCGTTGAATCATGACCTACATTTCATATGCTACTTGAAGAGCAGGAACTTACAGTGTTATATTGTAGAGAAGCTGCTTGTTCAAGTTAAGTAATCTGCTATTTTTTTTTTAATTGGAAAATTAACTTTTCCATTTTAATTTAAGATGAAAAGGTTTTGAGTTATACAAACACTTAAACAACTATTTCTTGCTCTTAAAAAAAAGTCACCAACCACAAACAAATGAGTGGCCTTGAATGTTCGAGACTTGGAGAATTGTATTTCCGTTTGCAGGTAAATTAGTCAAATAAAACTCTGAGATCTGCCATTTGCATTAAAGTATGCTAACACTTAAGAAGTCTGGGTTCAAGTTGTAGCAGGTGATAATTTTGATTAAAAAGTTAGAGTAAGAAAGCATTCCTTGGACCATTTGGGAAGTTGGAATACGACTGCGTGACCAGGCTGGGTTAAAGAATAAATCAGACCCAGTGATTAGTATATTTTAATAACAACAATGTTGGGGGCCATATAAGCCCCTTAAGAACACATGACGGAAATCTTCCGTCATGCAGGCCTCATTTCTGAAGCTGTGTGCTAAAGGGGAAAAGGTGTAGTAGAGAGGGTCGTTACCCACTTTTCATGGCAAGAGTGGAAGACAATACATATAAATGTTTGGTAAACAACAATACTGAAAGTCCATTCATCTCATTACTTTTCTATACAAGTAATTCATAAGCTCAGAGAAATCTTCCACCTACAAATTCACATACAAAAAGATTACTATTATAATTAATCAAAGGCTTTTAATACATGAAAAGGTGTATTCTATCATTTTCATGATACAAATTGTGTAGCAGATTTGCTTTTACCAGTTACTTATTTGGCCAGGAGTGGTAAAGTGGTGCTAATGTTTTCTTAAATGAAGTACTTGACTAAAATATAAAATAAAGCATATAAAATATATTTTTTTGAAATAAGGAACTGCCAACTATTGTGTAAATAGGTTGCTTTTTAAATGTTTCTTTTTTTATGTCGATTTCTCTTGAACTTTGTGCCATCTTAAATTTAAAATTTGTCAACATAATTATTGTATTATTTGGAACCGAAAATTTGTAAGGTTCGCGGTTTTTAAAAATTCGGACTGTAATGTCTTTTTGCAAAACCAAAAGCTGTAAAAAAAAAGACACTTTTGCCTTTGTTAATGATATTTTATTTTTTTATTTAGTGCTGACCAAACTTCCTGCACTTTATAAGATTTATGTGGAGTATGGTGTGATTTTGTGGCAAATTGATAGACAGAAAAATATATATGTTATAAAAACTGATGTCACTTTTTCTATTAGCCCTTCAGTGCCTGAAAATAGCTCAAGAACGCAAATGTTTGTATGATGTGACTTTTTTTTCCAAATTGTATTGGCTGGCAGAACACTATGAAACAATACCACACAAATCATCTTGTTCTTTGGTACCTTGTGATTTGATTGTACACAGTATATCTTTTCCTAGCTTACAATAGCTACTCAGCCTTCCGAGGAACTAATCAGTAAACTGAAGTACAATATAAATCTAATTATTGAGATAACATTGTAGCTTAACTTATTCACAAAATTCGTTTATTCATGAAGAATTTCAAATTACGTAAAGTGCAGCTTGTAACTCAAAATGCTTCTCTGTATAACTAACTGGAATTGGGTGGAAAGTTATCAGAATTTAACATTGATTTATAAAATGTCTTTAAGATACAAAGAATCATGAGTAATTGTCAGACTATGTCTCCCAACATCTCGCGAAGCCAATAAAAGCATGAGTAAGTCTCACGTGATGATGTAATGTGACAATAGATGGAATGTATAGGCCCTGGTCCAAACATGTCAGGATTGAAATATTTAACTCCTTTCCTCTTTACCCACTGCAGAGCTTATGTCCTCTAGACTTATAACTAAGTATAGTTCCAAAGCATTTCAACCAACATCCTCCCATGCTGTGCAGTCCATAAATTCAGATGAGTAGGGTTATACATTTCGTTTATTAAGCGTGACCACTATAAACAGCAATCAATGGCAACACTGAAGACTCAGGTGTATTGTTAGGTGAGATTTATACACAGATACGCACTTGTAATAGTTTAATGAATAAGATCAATATTTCTTCTTGGTTGAAAAGAATAAATTCAATCTCCCACGAGTTAAATAAAGAAATACTATATCTACAGTGAATTGAAGTATCTTTCTTGACAGTATATTGTTTTTCTTTACTTATATTATTGATATGTAGAAGAGTTGCTTTGGATTTTTATTTTTTATTTTTACTGACCATTTATTGCCCTTGTGTTTATCTTTTTATTATTTTAATTTTCTTTTCACTATGCAATCCCTCCATAACTTAGCATTTGACCATTAAAAAGGTATTTGCTTCATATTGCATTAGGTCAAAGCAGGGCATTTTGATCAGGGGTGTGCATTAAATAATGTCATTGGTTATCTGTCATGTGACAAAGCCAGAAGTGGGTTAGAACTTCACATTGACCTTTGCAAGATATCAAATAATGTCCACTCTCTCTGTGCCCCCAACAAATGAAGTCATAACTGATATGTTTCCCACATGGCGTCCCATCTTATAATAGGATATGCAGTGTGAGCAGGTGTGGGTCCCACAGGTTACATTAAGCAGCAAACATTTTTGCTGCCTAATATAACATGAGGGCCCTACACTTTTCTGATTGAAGGGTTATTCCAAGCATATTAACCCCTACAGCTCTCTGTAGTGTTTCTGATACTAGAAGTACCCTTGCGCCATTCCCTGATAATGGGGCAAACTGTTTTGTAATGGTTTGCCTTCTTACCTGAGTCCTGAACCTCCTTACAATTTGGTGGAATGTATATTTGTGTTAATATTGTGCTAATAATTAATTACTCTATCCAATAGACTCCAACTTTCCAACCAATTTTTGTAATAAAATTAAATGGAAACTGTCACCACTTACCTGGCCCTTTGCTCCTCTGCTGCGATCTCATTAAAGAGGTAGGTACAAAGGTTACTTCTGTAACATCCACCTCTGGACCACCAGCATCTTCTGCTCTTCGTTGATTTGCCCTGAATGGGGATACTTCCCCAAGCAGAGCAAACCTCTGCCATGATGCCAACATGCTGGCTATGTGGCTAGCATGCCTGCGTCTGAACGGAGTTACATCATGTCACACCTTTCCTATACTCCCTAGCCAGTGCTAGCAGTGCCGGCTAGACAGTTACCAAATCAAACACATTGCATGAACTGTGGTTGCCATGGGTTTAGAGCAGAGGGACCTCTGTGAGAGGTATCTTCTGCTCTACTTGTCTCTTAAACCTTCAGCATTCAGTGTCTGCCAAGGAATTATAGAGAGAGATAGATAGGAGGGGAAAAAAATTTAATTACATTTTTCTCCCAATCTATAGCGTTGGCATCAAAACTATTAGCACAATGTAGAGATGGAATTTCAAGCTCTTTTAAAAAAGCTAAAAGTAATTTTACCCATCCTAATATCAATTTTGATTCTGATTGACTGTTATCTAATGCACCTTTAAAATCATATTGAGTGTAGACACTTCTGAAAAGATAGATTATTGAATAAGGCACAGTAGCTGCAAGTGTAGCATTTCAAATATTACACATAAAAAATCATCAACATGCAGAAGATAACCACACGTACTGTCAAAATAAGTGCCTACTTGGAAAACTCACAAAAATAAAATACTGTTACATCTCCTTTTTAACAAAAATTTAGTTACATGACTCCTAAAAATACTAAGATACAAGAAACGGAAAATTTATACAGTTGTGGAAAAAGTTTGCATACCCTGGCAGGAATTGTGAAATGTTGGCATTGATTTTGAAAATATGACTGATCATGCAAAAAAAAAAAAAAAAATGTGATCATATGAAGCCATTTATTATCACATAGTTGTTTGGCTCCTTTTTAAATCATAATGATTACAGAACTCGCCCAAATGACCTTGATCAAAAGTTTACATACCCTTGAATGTTTGGCCTTGTTACAGACACAAAAGGAGACACAAGCGTAAATGGCAATTAAAGGTTAATTTCCCATACTGTGGAATTTTAAATTGCAATTCCTGTCTGTGTATAAACAGTCAAAGTTTGTTAGCTTTTGTTAGCTTTCACGTGGATGCACTGAGCAGGCTAGATACTGAGCCATGGGGAACCCACAGGTAAGCTCAGGAGAAGTACAAGAAATAATCGGACTGGCAGTAAGCTGCTCACACTGTATAAAAATAGGGATTCACCAGAACCTATTAGAGAAATAGCAAGAATAACACCCTACAAGTAAGGTGTATAGAGTCCAGGAGCTAGCTTGTGTAGAGAATTTGAGTTCAATAATTAAGATAAGTGCAATAGGTAACAGATGAAAAAAGTATGAAATGATAAATATATGTAAAAATGTGGGTACTGTGTCTTTAAAATTTGTATCTTAAAATATAAAGTTCAGCATATGTATGCGGTGTTGATATCCTAATCTCTGTAATAATACAGGATAGATTATATGATCACCAAATAATATACTTTGATAAATAGATAAAAATTACTAACTGTAGAAAAACTGTATATGGAACTGTCTTCTGCAATGCAATACATATAGTGTATCGCTAAAACCACTTAAAAAATGAGGATGTAAAACTGGATAAATTAAAAACCAGTTTATTAAACACAAATAGCTCAAAATAAAAGTCAGGAACAGTTCACAGGAATATTACCAGCATAGTAGAAATCAATAGTTGGAATAAACCTCAAGGTGGATGGCTAGGATGGATGTGGATGCTGTTATTCAAACTTGCCCTCTGGATAACGGCTGCCTGTGAGGACGGTGTGCGTCTCTGTGTGCGTTCCAGCACAGACCTCACTCTGAGTGGCGGACACTGAAGACTGATTCAGTCCAGGGATGTCAAAGGTTTCTGTGTGCAGTGGTCTTCTGCTGGCTGTTAGTCCGTGTCTGTATCCTGCTTGATCTGATTGGTCTTACGCGTTTCGTGGGTGTAAGCCCCACTTCTTCAGAGACTGTATTATTACAGAGATTAGGATATCAACACTGCATACATTTGCTGCACTTTATATTTTAAGATACAAATTTTAAAGACACGGTACCCACATTTTTACATATTTTTACATATATTTATCACTTCATACTTTTTTCAGGAGAAATACAGACTGTAACAAAAGAAACGACTTCTACACGTAGTGGCTGTCCGAAACTGGACTAGTCCACTAAACCCGTAGAGAGTCACACCTTAGACGACACTCCAGAAGTGTCCCGGGGCATAACCCCTAAATGTTTAAACTACAGAAAAATCATCAAGCTACTGGATAGAAAATCCAGAAACACGAGTATCGGCTGGACAAATAGTATAAGAAATAAATAATAAAGTAATATAGGTAAAATGAGTCTCAAAAATAGATGGTCATGAATGGATAAAGAAAAAATCAAGCCTAATGGCTAACCTCCTGTCCTGGAGTCTCTTCGGTACATCTACTATACCCAGACTCTGGACTTTAAGGCAATCCGGTGTTGTCCAAGTCTGAGACGTATTCGAAGTGTAAAAGAGAATTACCTAGAACCCATGGCGTCTAAGTCTTTAGATAAAGGTGGACATGGTAACATTATAGTAAATGACCCACTGTTAATTCTCTAGGATTCTAGTCACCTTAATAGGGTAAGTGGAGATGGAAACATAAATGAAAAGCCAAAAACAATGGCTAAGAACTGAGTGATGTATTATTCAGATCTTATACAATTTAACAAAATGTATCCAGATAGCTCTTATTTGTGCAAATATGAATGGCTCTGTAACAAGCTAATAAATTGAAACTTGAGCTGTTAGAGACTTGCTCTGGCCACATTTGCGTTATGGTCACAACCACAAGCGCTATGTTTGGAGAGGGGTCAACAAGGCCTAAAGTGAAAAGAATACCATCCCCACTCTAAAGCATGGTGATGGATCGCTGATGTTTTTGGGGTGTGTGAGCTCTAAAAGCTCAGGAAATCTTGTGAAAATTGATGGCAAGATGAATGCAGCATGTTTTCAGAAAATACTGGCAGACAATTTTTTATTCTTCTGAATGAAGCCTGTGCATGGGACGCTCTTGGACTTTCAAGCATGACAAGGACCCTAAGCACAAGGCCAAGTTGACCCTCCAGTGGTTACAGCAGAAAAAGGTGAAGGTTCTGGAGTGTCCATCACAGTATCCTGACCTTAATATCATCGAGCCACTATGGTTAGAACTCAAACGAGCAGTTCATGCAAGATGACCTGGATTAGACTTTGCATGACCTGGAGTCATTTTCCCAAGACGAATGGGCTGCTTCACCACCTGCAAGTATTAGGAGCTAATAGACAACTATTACAAAAGACTGCACACTGTCATTGATGCTTAAGGGGGCAATACACAGTATTAAGGACTAAGGGTATGTAGACTTTTAAACAGGGGTCATTTCATTGTTTTCTTTCTTGCCGTGTTTTGTTTTATGATTGTGCCATTCTGTTATAACCTACAGTTGGATATGAATCCCATAAGAAATACAAGAAATGTGTTTTGCCTGCTCACTCATGTTTTCATTAAAAAAAATGGTACATATATCGCTAATTTTCCAAGCGTATGCAAACTTTTAAAGGGACACTTTAGTCACCTGAACATCTTTAGCTTAATGAAGCAGTTTTGGTGTATAGAACATGCCCCTGCACCCTCACTGCTCAATCCTCTGCCATTTAGGAGTTAAATCCCTTTGTTTATGAACCCTAGTCACACCTCCCTGCATGTGACTTGCACAGCCTTCCATAAACACTTCCTGTAAAGAGAGCCCTATTTAGGCTTTCTTTATTGCAAGTTCTGTTTAATTAAGATTTTCTTATCCCCTGCTATGTTAATAGCTTGCTAGACCCTGCAAGAGCCTCCTGTATGTGATTAAAGTTCAATTTAGAGATTGAGATACAATTATTTAAGGTAAATTACATCTGTTTGAAAGTGAAACCAGTTTTTTTTTTTCATGCAGGCTCTGTCAATCATAGCCAGGGGAGGTGTGGCTAGGGCTGCATAAACAGAAACAAAGTGATTTAACTCCTAAATGACAGTGAATTGAGCAGGGAAATTGCAGGGGAATGATCTATACACTAAAACTGCTTTATTTAGCTAAAGTAATTTAGGTGACTAAAGTTTTCCTTTAAGCATAACTGTATTTATACAAAATGCATTATGTAATGATACCCTTTTTAATTGGACTAATATACTACTTTAAAGCAGGGGTCAAGTCCTGGGGAATAAAGTGTGGGGACACTCCCAAGATCGCCCCCCCCCCCAAAAAAAAAAATACACGTGTGTATATATATATATATGTATAAATATATAAATATATATATATATATATATACACGCATGCACTCACAGACACACACATACATTCACAGACACACACACATGCATTCACAGACACATACACTCACAGACAGACACACACACACACACACACACACTCAGACACACACACACTCACACACTCAGACACACAGACACACACATATACATTCACAGACACAAACACACACACACTCACAGACACACATGCATACACACACATTCACAGACACACACACACACTCACTCAGACACACACACATTCACAGACACACACATACATTCACAGACACACACATACACTCACAGACACACACACATACATTCACAGACACACACACATACATTCACAGACACACACATACATTCACAGACACACACACATACACTCACAGACACACACACATACACAGACACACACACACATACATTCACAGACACACACATACATTCACAGACACACTCACAGACACACACATACTCAGACACTCACACAGAAATTATTTTTTTTAAACTAAAAAATGTCCACCCAGCCTCCCTACCTGGAGAGCTGGCGTGGACCTGTCCCTGGGGTCCAGTGGGGCGGGCGCCTGTCTCTATATCAAAAGCGGCGAGGGAGCTGTGTTCTCTCTGCTCCCTCTCGCCGCGCAGGCTGTCTGCTGATGCTGGGAGTCGGAATATGACGTCATATTCCGGCTCCTGGCATCAGCAAACCTCGCGCGGCGAGAGGGAGTAGAGAGAACACAGCTCCCTCGCAACGTGTGACAAGCGCCCGCCGGGAGGGGGGAGTCCATCAGGTGGTCATTAGGCCACCTCTTGGGCCCCCCCATGACAGGGGGAACACGGGGGGCGGCATTTTATGCCGCACCCGAGTCCTGCAGCAACAGCGGGAACGGCGTTCCTTCTAAAAAAAAAAAAAACCTTAAGGACACATGACATGTGTGACATGTCATGATTCCCTTTTATTCCAGAAGTTTGGTCCTTAAAGGACCACTCTAGGCACCCAGACCACTTCAGCTTAATGAGGTGGTCTGGGTGCCAGGTCCTTCTAGGGTTAACCCATTTTTTCATAAACATAGCAGTTTCAGAGAAACTGCTATGTTTATGAATGGGTTAAGCCTTCCCCCTATGTCCTCTAGTGGCTGTCTCATTGACAGCCGCTAGAGGCGCTTGCGTGCTTCTCACTGTGATTTTCACAGTGAGAGCACGCCAGCGTCCATAGGAAAGCATTATGAATGCTTTCCTATGTGACCGGCTGAATGCGCGCGCAGCTCTTGCCGCGCGTGCGCATTCAGCCGACGGGGAGTAGAAGAGGAGGATCGGAGGAGGAGAGCAGGAGGAGATCTCTCCGCCCAGCGCTGGAAAAAGGTAAGATTTAACCCCTTTCCCCTTTCCAGAGCCGGGCGGGAGGGGGTCAGGGCACTCTAGTGCCAGGAAAACGAGTATGCTTTCCTGGCACTAGAGTGGTCCTTTAAGGTGTTAAAGACAAGCTTTCAAGAGTTTTGCTCTCTTTTTGAAATCTAAAACAATACTGATCAGTATAATAGAGTGTTAAATCCTATCATATTAATTAGTATTGCTTCAGACCTGAGGAAGAGAGGATAATACTACATCTAGGTAGTGTATAAGCAGAGAATTGTAAGCATGGGCTAAACTCGCTTTGTTCAGAGAAAAATGTGACAGACTATTTTCTCCTGTTAATGTCCATTTGCTCTATGATCCTTCATTTTAAGAACTTGGGCCTCGATTTAATAACCTTTTCAAATGATTCAGTAGTGTTAGAACATCTTTCCAAGTGGTGTATCTGAAGAAGTCACTGTGACAAAATTGATATACATATATAGATATTAGTCATACTCTCAGCAACATTGTATAGCCATAGAAAAAATCCAGAGGACTAGGGCAATTCAACATGTGTTTACAGACACTATGTCTGCTGCTGTATACATAACCTATGTTTGAAGTGTTTATTAGCAAAGAGGAGGGGGGGGGGGGGGGGGGACGACTAACCTTTCCCTTGGAATATGCAAGGTTGTTGTGTCCTGGAATAAGAACAGAGGACCCCTGGAAATAATTTGCTTAACCTAATTCCACCCGACAGTCTGAGCTCCGGTACCCCATCCCAGTTCTTATTCTCATTTGTGTAAATAATTTGCAATTTCATTTCATGTGTGTGCTGTGGTCTTTAGGAAAAGCTGGTAGCTCAGAAATAAAGAGTGATTCTACAACTTGCCAGCAAGAAGCATATGTCTTGTCTCTTTGCGGGGTGGATGGAAGCTATAGTTTAAAGGAACACTATAGGCACCTAAATTACTTTAGCTAAATAAAGCAGTTTTAGTTTATAGATCATTCCCCTGCAATTTCACTGCTCAATTCACTGTCATTTAGGAGTTAAATCACTTTGTTTCTGTTTATGCAGCCCTAGCCACACCCCCCCTGGCTATGATTGACAGAGCCTGCATGGAAGGAAAAAAACTGGTTTCACTTTCAAACAGATGTAATTTACCTTAAATAATTGTATCTCAATCTCTAAATTGAACTTTAATCACATACAGGAGGCTCTTGCAGGGTCTAGCAAGCTATTAACATAGCAGGGGATAAGAACATCTTAATTAAACAGAACTTGCAAAAATAAATAGGGCTCTCTTTACAGGAAGTGTTTATGGAAGGCTGTGCAAGTCACATGCAGGGAGGTGTGACTAGGGTTCATAAACAAAGGGATTTAACTCCTAAATGGCAGAGGATTGAGCAGTGAGGGTGCAGGGGCATGTTCTATACACCAAAACTGCTTCATTAAGCTAAAGTTGTTCAGGTGACTATAGTGTCCCTTTAAAAGTTTGCATACGCTTGGAAAATTAGCGATATATGTACCATTTTTTTTAATGAAAACATGAGTGAGCGGGCAAAACACATTTCTTGTATTTCTTATGGGATTCATATCCAACTGTAGGTTATAACAGAATGGCACAATCATAAAACAAAACACGGCAAGAAAGAAAACAATGAAATGACCCCTGTTTAAAAGTCTACATACCCTTAGTCCTTAATAGTGTTTATGGAAGGCTGTGCAAGTCACATGCAGGGAGGTGTGACTAGGGTTCATAAACAAAGGGATTTATCTCCTAAATGGCAGAGGATTGAGCAGTGAGGCTGCAGGGGCATGTTCTACACACCAAAACTGCTTAATTAAGCTAAAGTTGTTCAGGTGACTATAGTGTCCCTTTAAGTCATGCTAAGGAACCACATTCATTCAAGTGTATTGCCAGTGGAACAAGCAAGTTAGTATACTCTGTTACAGATAGAGCATACAACCACAGTATATCCTGGGTTGACGGTGAGTCTGCCATCAAGCAAACGTAACAGCGGGACTTAGTTGAGCAGTTAGCGTTGCAGGTTAGGTAAAGAAACCCACGATTGATAGCAGGTCGGAACCGGTACACCTTCCGTGGCAGAGATGCCAGGGACTTTTCATCACAGTCATTAAAATCTATGGGACTTTTTGCAGATATATCAAATGAATGAACTAACAGCCTTCTTTCCAGCCCCATGCACGAAGCAGACTCTGCACTATCCCACTACCCTTAGTTAATCTAATGATCTAAGATGCATTCACTCTGTGTTGGTTGGGCACAGTATCTTGGTATCCCCGTATGCAAGGCACCAGTGAACCAACTAAGGACGGCAGGCAAGAAAACTGAAATACAAGCTGCATCAAAAAAATTGGAACTGGTAGCATTCCTGCTACTGCAGGGGAGGACTTTACAAAAATATTTTGTGTCCTGTCCATGTACTTGTAAGCTATTTCCAGAAGATGGAACTTGTTATTCTCAGGCACCAAGTGTAGAGGGATTATGAGACAGGATTGCAGACTATGGTGAGGTCTGATAGAAAGCAGTTGTTGTTGGAGGATTCTATCATAAAGGGTGTGGAGCTGGACAATAGTGGTCTTGTGAGATGTCTTCCTGGAGCTACTGCTCACAGAGACAAGAGATGTATTTGTAATATTGTTAAGTGAGCAAAGCAGGAAGGGGAATTAGATATACGTGTCCATCTAGGGACAAATGGCTTGGCTTGCAATGAGATTTCAGAGGTTAAGGAATTTTTTTGTGTTTTTGCCAATGATATACGGCAGGTTGCTTCCACACTGTCATTCTTTGAAGTTCTGCCTGTGCATAACACTCAGAACGACAGGCGGATGCATATTAGGGACTTTAACTTGTGGCTTGGTGAATGGTGTCGGGATTTGGCTTCATTTCTCATGATAGCTCTGTTTGGAATGGAAATAAACTGTATAAAAAAGATGGTTTGCATCTTTCTCAAAAGGGAACAAATGTTCTCAGTGAGCAGTCAGAGGTTTTGCAAGGATGTATTTAAACTAGGAGGGGGGGTGGAGAGGGTGATAAAACATCAATCCAATTGCCTCCCAAAACAAGGACAGAAGGTGCCTGTAGCAAGTGTGTTAAAAATGATAAGCTTGGAATCGTGTCTACAAATGCTTGCCGTTTAGGGAATAAGATCCATGAACTTGTGGCAATAATAGCAACAAATAATGTAGATTTACTCGCTGTTACTGAGACATGGTATAACGAGAAAAGTGACTGGGACATAGTAATACCAGGGTACTCTTTATATAGAAATGACAGGGAAGGCAATAAAGGGCGAGGGGTAGCCCTGTATATGATGGATAGCATAAAATCTAACCTAATAAAAGTAAGTGAGGTGAACATAGAGTCCATTTGGGTTACGTTAGAATTTGGTAATCACACAGTAACTTGTGTAGGTGTGATTTATAGGCCCCCAGGACAAATAAAAGAGTTAGATAATCTACTAGTTGAGGAAATAGCTAAAATGACAATGAAGGGGGAAGTTATCATCATGGGTGACATTAATCTTCCTGATGTGAACTGGAAAACCAAAATAGCTGCTTGTGCCAGGAGCACACATATTCTAAACTCCCTACTGGGATTGTCTCTAAAACAAGTCGTTGAGAAGCCAACTCGTAAAGAGGCCATACTAGATTTAGTGTTAACAAATGGAGATTTGGTATCAGATATTACTGTCTGTGAAAGTTTAGGATCCAGTGATCATCAGTTGGTGTGGTTTAATATAAGAACAGTGATTGAGTCACACCACACAAAAACAAAGGTTTTAAGCTTTAGAAAAACAGACTTTTCTAAAATTAGAATATATGTAAAGGAGTCATTATCAGACTTTAGCAGTTTAAATGGAGTCCAAGAGAAATGGGATTATTTAAAAGTTGCACTGCTGAAGGCAACAAAAAATTGCATTAGGCTTGTCAGTAAAAGCAAAACATTTAGGAAACCACTGTGGTACTCCGCAGATGTGGCCAAAATAGTAAAAAAACAAAAAGTTAGCATTTAGTATTCATGAAAGAACCCAGAGTGAGGAAGATAGACAGATCTATAAGATAAGGTAGAAAGAGGCTAAGCAAGTTATAAGAGCTTCCAGATCACACACAGAAGAGAAAATAGCACAGTCAGTAAAAAAAAGGGGACAAACATTTTTTTAGATACATAAATGAGAAAAGGAAAATAAAACAATAATTAGTTTGATTAAAAACAAAAGAAGGAAGGTATGTAGAAGAGGATAAAGGTCTAGCTGACTGCCTCAATGAATATTTTTGTTCAGTATTTACAGATGAAAATGAAGGAAAGGGACCTCAGTTATGAAAAAGGACAAATGAGTCACTTGTTACATGTGAGTTTACAGAGGAAGATGTTCTATTTCAACTGTCAAAAGAAAAGACAAATAAGTCAATGGGGCCTGAGGGAATACACCCTAAGTTATTAAAAGAGCTCGGTGGTGTACTAGCAAAACCAGTTTTATTTAACCAATCATTGTTAACAGGAGTAGCCCCAGAAGATTGGAAGTTAGCAAATGTTGTGCCCATTAACAAGAAAGGTAGTAGGGAGGAGTTGGGCAACTATAGGCCAGTAAGTCTTACTTAGTAGTGGGGAAAGTAATGGAAACCATGCTAAAGATTAGGATTGTTGAACATCTAAAATCACATGGATTTCAAGATCAGAGACAACATGGATTTACGTCAGGGAGAGCATGCCATACTAATCTTATAGATTTTTTTTGATTGGGTAACTAAAATAATAGGTGGTGCAGTAGACATTGCTTGCCTAGATTTCTGTAAGGCTTTGGACACTGTCCAACATAGAAGGCTTTTCAATAAACTGCAATCTTTAAGTTTGGATTCCAATATTGTTGAATGGGTAAGGCAGTGGCTGAGTGACAGGCAACAGAGGGTTGTAGTCAATGGAGTATATTCGAAGCATGATCTTGTCACCAGTGGGGTAACTCAGGGATCTGAACTTGGACCCATTCTCGTTAATATTTTTATTAGTGATATTGCAGAAGGTCTTGAGGGTAAGGTATGTCTTTTTGCTGATGATACTAATATATGTAACAGGGTTGATGTTCCAGGAGGGATAAGCCAAATGGCAAATGATTTAGGTAAACTAGAAAAATGATAAGAGTTGTGGCAGCTGACATTTAATGTGGATAAGTGCAAGATCTTGCAGAGTACAAAATATTTGATAGAGTCCTAACCTCAACATCTGAGGAAATGGATTTAGGGGTGATTATTTCAGATGACTTAAAGGTAGGCAGACAATGTAATAGAGCAGCAAGAAATACTAGCAGAATACTTGGTTGTATAGGGAGAGGTATTAGCAGTAGAACGAGGGAAGTGCCATTGTACGGCACACTGGTGAGACCTCACTTGGAGTATTGTACGCAGTACTGGAGACCGTATCTCCAGAAGGATATTGATACTTTAGAGAGAGTTCAGAGAAGGGCTACTAAACTGGTCCATGGATTGCAGGATAAAACTTACAAGGAAAGGTTAAAGGATCTTAACAAGTATAGCTTGGAGGAAAGACGAGAAGGGGGGATATGATAGAAACATTTAAATACATAAAGGGAATCAACACAGTAAAGGAGGAGACTATATTTAAAAGAAGAAAAACTACCACAACAAGAGGACATAATCTTGAATTAGAGGGACAAAGGTTTAAAAATAATATCAGTATGTATTACTTTACTGAGAGGGTAGAGGATGCATGGAATAGCCTTCCAGCTGAAGTGGTAGAGGTTAACAAAGTAAAGGAGTTCAAGCATGTGGGATAAGCATAAGGCTATCCTAACTATAAGATAAGGCCAGGTACTAATGAAAGTATTTAGAAAAGTTAGCAGACTAGAATGGTCCGAATTGTTCTTATCTGCCATCACATTCTATGTTTCTATGTCATAGTCATGAAACTCAGATGTAATGTCAGGATGAAAATATATTAAAATATAAGATGTGCCAGCAAGGATCAAGACTTACTAGTCATATTTACCTGCCCACCCATTGTTATGTATAGGATTAGAATAAGGTTAGTAGTTGAAAAGCAGGTATCTAATGCTATATTTTAATGTGATTTAGATGATATTTCAAGTCCTTCTCATTGTTTTAAGAAGGATTTGTAATTAACTACAGCAGTGCTCTATTTATCATGAGTAAATCTGCGAACCTGGCAAATAATTCAATAGCTGTGACTTTCTCAGTGACCCATAGATCTGCTTATTCCATCATGATTATGGAAATAAATGTGAATGGAATGAAATCTAAAATCTGAAACAATTACACTTTAAATATTCATTTTTATAGATTAGTTAATAATTTATAACACAGCTATATATATATATATATATATATATATATATATATATATATATATATATATATATATGGTATTACAAGATACGAATGTACATATATATATATTTATACATTGGAATAAAAGTACGCACTCATAGTGGCGCTGTGTGATTTATTAGTTTATTAGTATTTTTTTCAGCCAGTGTACGTTTCTTTTTTGCACTTTGATTGAGTTCTTCGGTTTGCCCCCTTTATGAATACAACTACATTCTCTCAGAGGTTTATTCACGAAACTCTGATTTGCAGTAAATTGAAAACCAAATAGCAAAGTTTAAGCAAAAAACACTGAGCTGTGACCAGGGCCGGTGCAAGGATTTTTGGCTACACAGGCGAAGATAAATTTTGCCGCCCCCTCCCCCCCACACACACGAATAAGATGTATCTTTAGCGGTGTCTCATATCCAGCCTTATGAAATCCCCATGTAGTGTATTGTACCCCCCTTTAGTGTGTCTTACACCCCCTTGTATGTCTCGTACAACCTCCATGTGTATCTCCTTTCCCCCCCAGCCCCTTTGTGTGTCTTTCTTTCCCACAGCCCTTTTCTGTGGGTCTCTCCCCTCAGCCTGTTTTTTGTGTGTCCCTCTTCCCCTCAGGCTCCTTTGTGTAACTTTTCCCTCCCAAGCCATATAGACATAGATATATAGCTACACACACATACAGGCACACAGTCACAGAAATATGCAGGCACACAATCAAACAAACACAGCCATACAGGCACACAGTCATACAATCAACACATACAGGTACACAGACATACAGTCATACAGACACACACACAGAGACATGCAGACACTGGCATATAGATAAATAAAGACACAGTTATACAAACACAGACATACAGAGACATGAAGATGCAGGCATACAGAGACATACAGAACAAGGCATACAGGCATGCAGAGACATACTTACACAGGCATGCAGGGACATATATACACAGACAGTCACACAAAGATATACAGAACAAGACATACAGAGACATATGGATACGGTCATACAGAGACATACAGACACAGGCATACAGGGACATTCAGAAACATACGGACACAGTCATATAGAGACATACAGACACAGTCATACAGAGACATGCAGACAGGTATACAGAGCAGGGGCAGATCCAGAACCTAATCTTGGGTGGGGGGGGGGGTGGTAGTGAGTTTTAGTGGGGTAATAGGGGCTCTAATTAAGGAGTTAAGGGCTGTAGTAGGGGGGCAGGGGCTGTAGTTGAGAGTTAGGGACTGTAATTGGGGGCTTAGGAAATGTAGTGGGGAATTGGGGCTGTAGTAGGGGGTTGGGGACTGAAGTAGGTTGATGGCTGCAAGTGGGAACAGGGGCTGTAGTGTGGGGGATATGGGCAGCAATTGGGGGAGAGGGGCTGTAGTGGGGGTAAGGACTGTAGTAAGGGAATAGGGGCTGTACTGGAGTTATGGGGTAAAAGGGAGTGGAAGGGATGTGAAGTAAGGGAGTTGGAGGCTGTAGAAGGGAGTATAGGGGCTGTGGTGGGAGCAAAGGGGCAATGTGGTTGGAAACGGGCAGTATGGTGGGAAACAGGGGCAGTAGAGGGGGACACAGGGGCAGTATGGTGTGGGCACAGGCTGTAACGAGGGACACTGAGGCAATAAAGTGGTGTCACAGGGACAGTATGGTAGGGGGTAAATGGGAAGTAGAGGGGGGACAGAGGCTGTTGAGGCGGGTAGAGGAAGTAGAGGGGGGAGACGGGCAGTAGAGACGTGTGAAAGGTAGGCAGGGGCTGTAGAGGGAAATAGAGGAGGCACAGGGGATAAAGAGGGGGGCACAAAAGCAATAGGGGGAAGTTAGTGGGGACAGGGGCTGTAGAGGGGGGCATGGGCTGTATAGGGGCACATGGGCAGTATGGTGGGGCAGAGGCTTTAGAGGGAAAGAGGGGCTGTAGACAGGGCAGGGGCTGTAGAGGGAAATAGAGGAGCATTAGAGGGGCAGTATGGTGGGGCAGGGGTTATGGAGGGAAATAGAGGTGATGTAGAGTGGCACAGGGGCAGTAGAGGAGGACAGGGTCAGTATGGTGGGGGCAGTGGCTATAGAGGTGCTGTAGAGGGGCACATGGGCAGTATGGTGGGGCAGGGGCTATAGAGGGACGTAGAGGGGACATGGGCAGTATGGTGGGGGCAGGGTCTATAGAGGGAAATAGAAGTGCTGGAGAGAGGCACATGGGGCAGTAGAGTGGGGACAGAGGCTATAGAGGGGCTGTTATGGGGCAGGGGTAGTATGGTGGGGCAGGGGCTAGAGAGGTGGCAGGGGGAGTATGGTGGGGGCAGGGGGAGTATGGTGGGGCAGGGGGAGTATGGTGGGGGCAGGGGCTGTATGGTGGGGGCAGGGGCCGTATGGTGGGGGCAGGGGGAGTATAGTGGGGGCAGGGGGAGTATGGTGGGGGCAAGGATAGTATAGTGGGGGCAGGGGCCGTATGGTGGGGGCAGGGGCCGTATGGTGGGGGCAGGGGGAGTATAGTGGGGGCAGGGGGAGTATGGTGGGGGCAGGGGGAGTATGGTGGGGGCAGGGATAGTATAGTGGGGGCAGGGGCCGTATAGTGGGGGCAGGGGCCGTATGGTGGGGGCAGGGGCCGTATGGTGGGGGCAGGGGCAGTATGGTGGGGGCAGGGGCCGTATGGTGGGGGCAGGGGCCGTATGGTGGGGGCAGGGGCCGTATGGTGGGGGCAGGGGCCGTATAGTGGGGGCAGGGGACGAATAGTGGGGGCAGGGGGAGAATAGTGGGGGCAGGGGGAGTATAGTGGGGGCAGGGGGAGTATAGTGGGGGGAAGGGGAGTATAGTGGGGGAAGGGGAGTATAGTGGGGGCAGGGGGAGTATAGTGGGGGCAGGGGGAGTATAGTGGGGGCAGGGGGAGTATGGTGGGGGCAGGGGCTGAAACTGAACTTTTGATTTAAAAAAAAAAAAAAATGCTACAAGTTCTTCCCCCACCCCCTTCCCCTCCCCCTCCCAGAGACTTACCTTGGACCAGGGAGGGGAGAGCCTTACCCCTGGTGGTCGGCTGGGACAGGCTGCACTGGAGGCTGGAGCTGCAGATAGAGTCAGGACCGCTGGGGAGTCTGGGAGCAGTAGAAGTCCCGCCCCCTTCTGACATCATCAGAGGAGGACGGCTGACTTCACTGCCAGGCTCCTGCTGTGTGCTGGCTGCAGGGAGAGAGGTGAGATTAAAAATCTGAGTCTCCAGCCAGAGGCAGGGGATTCAGATTTTTGCGCCCCCCTCCTCTGGCGCCCTAAGGCCGCCTGTGCCACCTTATGGACCCGCCGGCCCTGGCTGTGACTGTAGCTGAGTTGAAGAATTCTTCTAGATCAGCTATTTTGGCCTAAATTTTGCCATTTGGTTTCCAGTTAGGTCTGATCACAGTGTTCATTCCTCTCTCTTAAAGAGATTCTCCAGTGCCAGGAAAACAAACCATTTTCCTGGCACTGCAAGTCCCCTCTCCCTCCCACCCCCCCCATCCCATGTTGCTGAAGGGGTTAAAACCCCTTCAGTGACTTACCTGTATCCAGCGCCGATGTCCCTCTGGCGCTGGGTCAGGGTCCGCCCACGCTCCTCCCCCTGCCGACATCATCCGGCGGGGGAGACCAAATGCGCATGTGTGGCAATGCTGCGCACGCGCATTAGACCTTCCCATAGGAAAGCATTGAATAATGCTTTCAATACTTTCCTATGGGGATTTCAGCGACGCTGGAGGTCATCACACAGCATGAGGACGTCCAGCGTTGTTATAACACGGAAGCGTCCTCTAGTTGCTGTCTAGTAGACAGCCACTAAAGGAGGAGTTAACCCTGCAATGTAAACATTGCAGTTTATGAAAACTGCAATAATTACATTTGCAGGGTTAAGGGTAGTGGAAGTTGGCACCCACACCACTCCAATGGGCAGAAGTGGTCTGGGTGACTGGAGTGTACCTTTAACAATCTGTGTATTCTCGCTCGTCAGCTTTTATCACCATCATTCTCATGTTTCTTTATTCCAAAGCTTGCAGTCTCTATGTTCATGATTTCTCTGCTCACTCTCTGCCACTGATTCTCTCCAGCCCGTCTTTCTTTATTCTTACAGGGTTCACTACAGTGAGAACTGCTGGGAACTCAAAGTGGATTTCTAATTTAGGCTACTTTGACTTTACATTTGAAATGAACTTTTAATTCATTTCGAATTCAACAGTTCTCAGTTTAGTGAATAATTCTGTAACTGACTTTTGTGGTTTTCTTTTCTTTTCCCTGTCTATTCATCAAACAGTGAGTTGAAATATAACGTGCAACATTTAGGCAAAAACAGAAGAGTTATATAAAGTCACCATCTCAACTCTTTTTCATAACATTTCAAATCACTGTTTAGTGAATAGACTTCTAAGTCTCTAGTTGCCTCTTTAAGAGAGACAGGCCAAGACATTTAGGGGGAAAAAAGACAGACTGAACTGAAGAGTTGTTGATGGATACAAGACGGACCAGAGAGACATTTAGGGAAAGTGAATAGACCAGGAAGGCAATTAGGGAAAGGATAGAGAGATTGTTGAGGTATTTAGGAAACAGAGACAGACTGGTAGACATTTTAGGAGAGACACAGTGAGCAAACATTTAGGGAAAGAAAGAGACATACACATTGCCAAATACAGCCATCCATACACACACTGCCAATGCATCCATCCATCCATACACACACACACACTGCCAATACATAAATCCATACACACACATTGCCCAATACAGCCATCCATACACATACACATTGCCAAATCCATCCATCCATCCATACACATACACATTGCCCAGTCCATCCATCCATCCATACACACACATTGCCAATACATCCATCCATCCATACACATACACATTGCCCAATACATCCATTCATCCATACACACACATTACCCAATACACCATCCATACACATACACACTGCTATATACCGGTACATACATACATACATACACATACACACTGTTCAATACATAAATCCATACACACACTGCCAATACATACATCCATGCACACCTACTGCCTAATCCACACAGCCATACACACAAACTGCTTAATACATGCATTTTACATTGAATACATCATTTATGTATGGATCTTGCGGGGGACTGATTTGCAACTTCACAGACCAATAACAATAAGGTTACAAGGCACGACACTCCCACACACAGCACACAATCCCTCCTCTCTGCTTGGGAGATAATTGGATCAGTAACTGTACTAATTCTAATCCAATTATCTCCAAGCACAGAAAAAAACATACTTTTTTTAAAACACCCCAAAATTACCCTAAAAATACATAAAACCACACAAATGTTACATCAGCTAATAGCCCTGATCTGGGTGACCAAATATCCAAAAATTACCCAGATCAGTTCAGAGGTCCAGGAATTTCCTGCAAGTCATTTATTTGACCAACCGCAGGCATGGTCCCATAGCCAAAAATAGTCCCATAGAATCACGGCTAAGTGCTGCTGGAGGACCGACCGGGAACCGCAAAGTTTTCATGACGAATATAGTTCCAGGGCATTCACGGCTAAGTCCCCCTGAAGTCTACTCGCGGTTTTGGTCCATGCAAACAAGATGGCCACCACCTCGTGGTCGTCCATAGAAATTGTGGCCACCCAGACGAACACTTAGACCACTATGGTGGAAATTGCAACAATGTATCAGTTAAGCTTAACAAGCACCAGGGTGGTCTCCAGTTTGTGCGGCTGTTTAGTAAACGAACCATATAGTCCCAATTGCACGAACAGAGCCTGTTTAAAATATTTTTGCCAGGTCTATTGCTGGGGCCATAGTCACAGGGTAGGAGGCTGGCAAACAGCCCCCCCCCAAAAAAAAACAGTGGCGAGGTTACTTTCGTCACAATAACCATTACGGCACTTACAGCCACAACTACCCCCCCCATCTATTAACCAAAAAAGGAAGGTGGGAGGGACAACTAACAGGTAAGTGTAGGTTTGATTAAAATGTCCACTTCTTAAAATGGACGAATTATATATGCCTGAAAGACCCCGCCCCCTGTGGATATTGCACGGAGGCAATTCCAGAGAATAAGAGACATGATTAACCCTGCACAGCCCCTTACATGGACCAGTGAACTTGAGCGACAACTATATTGAAGGGGTATGGAGGCGTAAATTCTTCGTAGACTGCCACACCTTACTACCGGGGGCATAACTGGGAGCCGCAGCCCTAAGGCGATCAGCGAACTTCTTCTGGGACATGGCTGCATGTGAGAGAGCTACATGGACCTGATCCCACATCTCCCGTAGAGTAGCAAAGTGATCGTCCAAAGCGGATATTTCATTTTCAGAGAACACACCTGGAAGGACACTGGGTTGCACAAAATAAGTCACCTGAAAAGGAGTAAGTATATCACAAAAGGCACCCATTATTTGTAAAAAGGTAAGTAGTTTGGCCCCCAGTTTCGCGCTGAAAAACATACGTAAAAGCACTTTAACTTGTGAAACTAGGGGTTTCAATTCGAGCAATAAATGCAAAGCTTGTATGACACAAAGATTATTAAGTACAGTTTTTTTTTTTAAAGTTCGGCAATGGGGAGTGAATTCACTATTAAATCAAACATAAATTGTGAAATGAAAAATGTGATATACTTACTCCACTGTCCTTGTGGGAAGCAGTATGTGGGCTGAACTTGTAGAAAGCTAAAAGAGTGTATTTTTTAGAACACAAAAATAACATTCGGAAATTTTTTAATAAACATACAGTCCCCATCCATTGTAATGCATGTGCTAAACTTAGTTGGAAAGATTTTTATTATGTGGAAAAAATAGAAAATTATTGGAGAGGTGGAAACATAATAAAAAAAATTAGCACAACGTGAAACTTATTTGAATAACATGTTAAAAACCCTCCAACCAGGGGGACTAAATGTGGACATAGACCTTTAGTGCTCTTTAAAGTAGTTATTTTTCTTTCCCTTTCTTCTTTTGTTTTAGCTTTTTCATCTTCATTTGTTAAGGAACTGTTTCTGTGTGTTATAAAATTTGATACATTTTCTGATCCTTTTTATATTATCATGTATGGAACAATTCTGTTTTATAACAAATTTGTTTGATAAACTTTTTGATACTTTTGCTCTAACTGCATAGTGAATAGAAGTATTGAGTGCTCAATTATCAATTGATATATTTTAAAATTTGGTGTTTAATAAAGTATTTCTTATGTAAACTGTCATTAGCAGTCATTAACTTTTTTTCCCTTCCCCTTCCAACATGTTTCGCCCATTCATCCACTCATTTCAAGAACTCTTTCTTAAATATATCAGACTCCCCTAGAGGGGAACACATGGTGGAACGCATGCACCACCATGAGACTCCGGCGGACATAATGATGATGCTGAAACGCATGCGTGTGTAAGTAAATACATTTTGCATTGTGCACTTTATTCATATTTTAGTTGGCTACTCTCTTTTCTCAAAAACCTGTGCCAAATCGGCACTACTGTATCCTAATTCTCCTTGACCTGTCTGCGGCTTTTGACGCTGTTGATCATCAACAGCTTCTTCTCATCCTCAGCAATATCGGTCTACAAGATATTGCTCTCTCCTGGTGCTCCTCCTACCTCTCCCAGCGCTCTTTCAGTGTTTCTTTCTCTGGCTCTGCTTCTTCTCCCCAACTCCTCTCTGTTGGTGTCCCCCAAGGTTCAGTCCTTGGTCTCCTACTGTTCTCCATCTATACTGCCTCCCTTGGTAAACTCATTAGCTCCTTTGGCTTCCAATATCATTTCTATGCAGATGACACGCAAATCTACCTGTCCTCTCCTGATCTCACCCCGTCCCTCTTGACTAGTGTCTCTGACTGCCTCTCTGCTGTTTCTAACTGGATGGCTGCCCACTTCCTTAAACTAAACTTGACCAAAACTGAAATTCTGGTCTTTCCTCCCTCAAGTGTTGTTACTCCTGTGTCTGTCTCCCTCCAAGTCAATGGTGCTACCATCAGCTCCACCACGTAGGCTCGCTGCCTAGGTGTTCTCTTTGACTCCAACCTCTCCTTCAAGCCTCATGTTCAATCTATCGCCAAATCCTGTCATTTCCATCTCAAAAACATTGCGCACATCCGCCCCTACTTAACGCCAGATGCGACTAAGGTGTTGGTCCATTCCACTGTCCTTTCTCGCCTTGACTACTGTAATCCGCTTCTCAGTGGTCTTACGTGCTCCCAACTTGCGCCGTTACAGTCCATAATGAATGCGGCAGTGAGGCTCATCTTCCTGTCCGCCCGCACCTCCCATGCCTCACCCTTCTGTCAGTCCCTACATTGGCTTCCTATAAAATATAGAGCTCAATTTAAAATTCTGGTTCTTGCTTTTAAATCTCTGCATAATGCTGCTCCCACCTATCTATCCTCCCTTATACACAAGTATGTCCCGTCTAGGCCCTTACGATCTGCTGAAGACTTACGTCTATCTTCTGTCCGTACTCCCACCTCTGATGCTCGCCTTCAAGATTTCTCGAGGGCTGCACCATTCCTGTGGAATCCGCTTCCCTCCTCTGTTAGATGCTCACCCAGTCTCCACTCCTTCAAAAAATCGTTAAAAACCCACTTCTTCATAAAAGCGTATCAATTAAACTGTTAATAGCTCCCAACTGATTCCTCTTCTGCAACAGTCACTAGTCTAATACTATCCTTACCTTTGTGTGTCATTTTACCCCACTCCCTCTAGCATGTAAGCTCATTGAGCAGGGCCCTCAACCCCTCTGTTCCTGCGTGTCCAACTTGTTCGTCCACTCATTGTAAAGCACTGCGGAATTTGACGGCGCTCTATAAATATCATAGTAATAATAATAATACTGTGGAGGCACCAAGGTAGAGAGAGGAGGGGCTGAGGGCAGGTTTAAGGAACACTCTGGGCGTATGGATTCTAGACATGACGTATGAAATTAATCGCTCCAAGACAGTATGTCCACGTTAACCCAATCAATAACAGGGTTGTGTTTTACCAACCAGGGGAAACCAGGGACTATAGAGCAAGTAGGAGAGCTCAGTATTTGAAATGTGATACGTTTCCTATGCTAAGCTCCTATAGACATTAGAAACTCCTGGGTTTTGTGGGTAACCTAGGGCTTTGTTAATGGTTTACCATCAAAGGCCTCAACAGCCAAGTGTGTAGTCTTTGGAACCAGGGCAGAGGTCTCAGCAAATGTTTGGTCCATAAGGTTACCTGCTCCACCTGAGCCAATCAAGGCAGTAGTGGTGATGCTTTTCCCATTAACAAACAAAACAACCATTATGAGCGGTCTGGTGGAATCATCATGAGGGGATAGTGTCAGAACACCCAAAGCCGACCCCTCACTAGGCCTTAGGTGCTGGCATTTCCCTAAAGGTCAGGACAAGACTTACGTAAATGCCCCTTCTTCTCGCAGTAAAGGCATAAGCCTTCCTTCTTCGCTGCTTCTCCTCCTCAGTCAGTTTGGCAGAACCCAATTGCATAGGTTCAGGCAGAGGAGTAGGTGGAGGCAAAGCAAGCAAAGATGCAGAGGGTAAGGCGGGTAAGGTATGAGCGTACACCCTGCTATTGGAATCTCGCTGGATACACCTTTCTTGGATGCTGTTGTCTATTACTATGCAATAATCAATGAGATCATCTAGAAGAATGGGTATCTCTCTGGATGCTGTCTCATCCAACAGGTAACCAGCCAACCCCTCTTGAAAAGCGGTTATCAGGGCGTCGTTGTTCTATACCATCTCTGCCAATAGAGTACGGGACTCTATGGCATAATCTGCCATGGATCTAGAGCCCTGTTTAATTCGTAGCAAGGCTTTCCCAGCAGAGGTAACCCTCCCTGGCATGTCAAATGTCCTTTTGAACGCAGACAATAAGTAAGCGTAGGAGATAGTAGGACCTGACTCCCATATGGGATTGGCCCAGGCCAAAGCCCTTCTGGAGAAATGGTTAATGAGGAAGGCTATTTTCAAGTCAAGGATCAAAGAAGACAGAGTAAACATGAGACAAGCCAAAGTTCGGTAACCAGATAATCAGACACAGTATAACGTACTATTGAGCTATCAAAGACCACAACAGGGCACTGGAAGCCGCCGCTCACGGTAAGCGGAAGTGTAGAGATGCCGCGAGAGGCACGCGGGCAATGGAAGCGGTAAGAGAACACAAGCTGCCGCTCACAGAGCATGAGACCTGAAACCCCACAGAAATGACTAATGGTATCCCATAACGTTTTGACCCTGCCGGGCACACACACAAAAAATCGTCAAGACAGTGCACCAAGGAGCCTCCCCATCTCCTCCTGCACAACCCATCCAAAAAGGTACTAAACTTCTCAAAGTAAGCTGGACAGAGATCCAAGAAATAAGTCACATTGAAAAAACACCCAACAGATGGTGACAATCAGGATGAATCAGCATTAAACGGAATGCCAATTCCACATCCGCCTTCGCCATTAGCGCCCCGCGTCCTGCCCTCCTAACGAACTCAACCGCTTGGTCAAATGATGTGTAGGACACAGAACACAGGGCAGCATCGATATCATCATTCACCTATGAACCTTTCGGGTATGATAATTGCTCAACGTACCACCACCATGCTAGGCCTCCGTAAATACGGTAAGCCTCCCAGATCCCACCCAATAACAGAATAACTGTGAACAGCGGTCAGGAAATTTCTCCCTCAACACGTTTGCCAAGATACAAAAAGCCCTGAGCCAATTCCCAAATGACTTCGGTATCTTCCGTTACCGTCGCCGTTTCTTTTCCTCCTCTTTTTTGGAATCTTTTTTATCCTCCTCCTTCAAATCCAGGTATTCGTCCAAGGGGAAGTCATCCCCCCAAATCTCTTTCAGCTCCTGCTTCAAATGACAGCCCAGGGGCCCTGCAAAAGAAACGTGTACCTTTTGTCTAGCCACGTTAGGAATTCCACCCATCAACTCAGACCTCTCACCGGTCACCGCCGAGGACACCGACGCCTGGGACGACAATCCGATCCCTCCTTGTACACCGTCGTCCCCCGCCGCCGTACTCGCAACCCCCACTACACTGTTGGAGGAATCCAAACTCGACTAAATTGTGACCCCTGCCCTTCCCCCGAGCTCCACCGGGGGGCGTCCATCAACCATACGAAGGTCCAGAGAATTACTGCAATGCTGGCATCCATCAGCCTGGTCCCGCTGTAGGACTGTGGGAGAGCAGCTTGCACACCCGCGAAGAGAAGATAGCCTGGGTAAAACGTTCACCGGTTGCCTAACCCGCCCATCCTCCCCATGCTCTCTGCGTGTGACCCTGCCGCAGCTCCTGCTGAGCCGGCCATTAATGGCAGCCCTGCATAACCTGCCTAGTCAGGAAGCTTCCACTAGAGAACCTGGAAGCGATGCGCCTGTTGCTGACTTTCCTGCCTATAGAAACTGAGCGCCCCCCTCCCCGGTGATGCCTAACAGAAGGGCTCCATCCTTGTTGTGGATCGCTTGTCAACATGGCGCATGTGTCTGTACATGTGACGCTCCTCCTTCACAGCATCCTTGTACGTGCTAGACCTTGCCTGAGAGAGCCTCCCCCGGCCGTCTTGTGTAGCCACATGCCCACGGTCCCTCTCCGCTGACAACTTGCCACGCTTGTGACTCCCCTCGCCTACCCGCATCAGCTTCCTGGCTCACATCACCCTGCCTATGCAAACTAGGTCCTCTCTTGGCCGCAACGCTCCTAGCCTGGCTGCCTGTCCCAGAGCCAGCAGCCGTACTCTCCATCCTGGCCCCCCCGCATCCCTTCCCCTACCCTGTGACACAGTGGCCCTAGTTCATTGCCCCCTGAGCCCAAGAACCACCCCTGCCTGCCCCCTCCTGGGTGCCGACTCACCAGAGTCAGGATAGGCAAAAGGAACTATCTAGTAAACAATAAAAAAAATCTACACAGACCTGCCAGTCAACTAACAGGTAAGTGAAGGTTTCATAAAATTGGCCACTTCTTAAAATGGCCGAATTATATATGCCTGAAAGACCCCGTCCCCTCCACTATCCCACCCCATTAACTATTTGCCTAATGCCTAACTCCTGGCTCTGTCAAGGCCCATTCTCCTGCTGCGCTGATCCATGGGCTACATATTAGAAAGCACACAAATAACAATATGAGCAAAGTACGAAATGCATAAAACACTTCAGCACTTCAGCATAAAAATACTGGGATATGGATTATATAGGACCAAAGAATAAATCAATTAAAAGAGGTGGAGCTGGAATAGGGAAGTAATTAACCAGCTGTAAAAGGAGACAGGATGACCGTACAAATTTGCATGGTCTTAGTTACTCATACATCTATCAGTTACCTGAAAATTGCATCATTAATACTCCTTTATACAACACAGAACAAAAGCTATAGAAGGTCTGCAAGGTATAGCTCAACAATGGGTACCATACCCTGATCAGCCACAACATTAAAATCACAGACAGGTGAAGTGAATAACATTGATTATATCGTGCCAGTGGCACCTGCCAAGGGGTGAGATATATTAGGCAGCATATGAACAGTCAGTTCTTAAATTTCATGTGTTGAAAGATTCAAAAATATGACCCCGATCTTTATCAAATACCACCTGCCTTTGATCCCTCTCACTGGATTTCATACACATTTTTCTACAACTTTCTATATTATTCAGTATAGTGTATATCCTCCCCATGACACTTGCTCTGTCAGAGGACCGAAACTCTGAGTAAGATCACCGACCCTATTCTGCGCATGGGGCATCCCTGAAGATACGAATGCCAAGCAGTCCACATACCCAGAGGACTATCTGACGTCTGAGGAACCCAAGGGCTTGCAACCCTGCCAATGGGAGATGGGGGTCACTGGATTTGTGGCAAAGGCCACCTCTAAGGCCTGGTAAATAGGGGGTGAGCAGCTTCAAATCAGCAGATCCATCACAGATCGCACGCAGGAAGCCTGGCTTCGGCACCTCACTGAGGAAAGAGTGGACGCCCTGCTTGGCAAGGAAACGGACTGTGTTGTATGGCCCACATGCGGCATTGGATGCCAAGCAGATATTCTGCCTACCCACTACTAATATCTGGTTCTCTGTGCAGGGAATTCCATCTCCTTTCTAACTACCCTCATGTAATGATTAGTACCTAGTGGGATTAAACTTCTAAGTTGCTGGTGGCAAGCTGTAAACTCTTTTGTGTTATACCCCTTTGCTATATTCAGCTTATACCAAGCTCTAGCTTATCGCTAAAATGACTTAATATTCTGGACTGTGATACTGTGTATATTCTTGATTTTACAATAATTGTCATGTCAGAATTTGTGTTACTTATGTTTAATCCATACCTCAATAAAAACAAAGACTGACAAAAAAAGTATAGTGTATATCAATGAAATAGAACCCTTGTCCTGAGATTACATCTTAAACTATATGTTTAAATGGAATTGATCCGATGTCTAACCAGATGACCAATCACAAAATCTTGAATCATTAAATAATTAGTTGCTACCTCTAAAGGCATACTATAATACTCTCCAAAGTCCAAAAGAGACAAAATCACCCTTCTGCTGTGCACAAATATAATCCTATATATTGACAACCGTTTGTATTCTTCAGTATGGTGCCTGCACTATATATGAAATATTGGATTCCATACAACCAGAACATAGCAGATTTAGTCGTAGAGAGACCAACTTTCTGGATCTCCAGAGCCTATTTGTTGGGCTGTGCAGCTGGTGAGGAGCAATCATTCGACTTCAGACAAGTGTGTTGAGTCCTGTCATTATGAATTCTTGATGTCTGTACCCCGTTCACTTGACCTGTGGGAGATCTGGAATTAAGAAGCTGAGTAAAGACAAAAAGCATTTTATTTAGTGCACGAGTGAGATACCATGTTATCAAACCTTGAATGAATAAAATATATGACTAACATAGCTCAATAGTAAAATGGTAAAGTGGACATGTGCACATTTTTTTTTACTAAAAAATTGGAACCAATGTGGATTATCCAAATCTCCCTAAGAAAAACCTAAAGAACAAATGGAAAAGAATTGGAGATGGCAGAACTGACAAGCTTGGTATGCCTGCAAACAATTATTGAAAGCTTTTTTTAAAAAAAAAAAACAACAAAAAAAACAAAGTTGGATGAGTAGCTTGTGTCTATTTTTTTTTCTGTACATTTTTTAATTGTTTTTTTTAATTTGATGGTTAGATGCTTTGAAGTGCTTCATACAGAGACGCCTGTTGGAGAGATCATGGAAATGTACATTTCATCCATTGAAGTAAAAAATGTCAGAAGTACATTTAGGGCTTGATATTCGTATATCATCTTGTCAATCTTTCCCTTATGTTAAAGCAAAGCAAAATGAGATTGATATCAGAGAGTAGAGACTTCTGCACTATCCCGGCAGCAGAAAATGCTGAGCTTTAGGTGTCCCACGATGTGTGTTTTTTTGTTAAAACACTCCAAATACTGTGTGGGTTTTTGTAATGTATGATAACAATATTTGTTTAACCTGCACCCATGTTCGTTTTCTGTATGTGCGAGAGTTCTGTATCCAAAATGCCACGCTAAGTGTACCATTTTTTTCTTTAAATGTCAGTTACTATAGCATGTGACTGGATGGATTCTATTTACAAATACTAAGTTCAAGTTGAAGTCTAAGAATGGGAAAAAATTTTAGAAGTCCTTTTTGTTGTCCTCCCCATGATCATGTAGTAAGAGTCCTTATAGTCATGGGAACCTTTATAATTATTTGACATTTATATGCGGTCCCGAAAGTACTAAATACAATTAATACGATTAGTACAAAATGTATTCAGACATTGAATAAAAACAACAGTTGTGATTCTGGAGAGACACCTTTATGACAGTGGACCTTTTAGCCGAAGATGACACTATAAAACCTGCTATGTAGGTATAAGGGTCCATATCTGGTATCTGCAAGGAAAAAAAATATTTGACTTAGGATTGTTTTTATTTATTGTTTCCTTACGGTAAAAATGAGATACATCAGTTTATATATCAGCCATGAAAATTAACATGGATATTAATACTAATAATACTAATTGTGGTTAATTAGTTCATATTTCAATACTTTTCTTCTTGAAACTAAAGCTATACATCTAATAAATAGTGATGGCAATAGAAATATGCAATTTGTAAAGCAGTAAAATTATCTCATTATTGGTGCATCACTTTAAATAATATAACAAGCTTTTTGAAAAAGAAACATATCAAGTACCAGCTAATATGCACCCCAGTGAAAATGTACACTCCCTAAAATTTAAGCACACTAAAATGGAACATGCATGTTACAAATAAAAGATGCATTTTGAATAGATGTTCATGTTCCTTGTTCTTCTTGTTGGGACATTTTTCAAAAGAGAGTCCAGGACACTTTAGGGTTTGTTCACTAAACAGAGAGATGTGTAAAACTAACATGGGATTTGTAAACTTTAGGTCAATGTAGATACAACAACAAAATCAGTTTTATATTGAACTTGTCTGATTTGACCTTGAATTTGCAATTCCTTTGTCAGTTTTCTGCAATTCCTGAGTTAGTGAATGTAACAGAGCTTCCATGCTCAGCGCTCAGTACCTCTGCTAGCCTCCCTTCCTGTCCGAGTCGAACATTCAGAGCGAGTATAGCACTCTTAGCAGTTTCCCCAAACATCAACTTGTTTAATGCTGAAACAAGAACTATTTTATTAGCGCACAGACACAGCATTCATACACTAACAAATGTATATTCACAATCCAGGGAGTGATTAACAGAACAAAGGAAGGTTCCTCTCCGGTGCCTATCTGCTTTGTCTGATAATAGTCAATCCCCCACTGAGTACTCTCCAGACAGGACGCTGGGAAACAAAGCCCTAAAACACCCTTCTCCAGCACAGAATCCCCGGAACCATATGTCATATTGCATGGAATCCCACAGAGTCCCAGGGCCACAGTAGACAAAGCCCTGGATTAGGAGGTAGACCTTAGGCTCCCTGATGTATTCGTACCAAGCCCTGGAGTATAAGGCTCCATAATACTCCCTCTAGCATGTAAGCCCGATTTTTCAGCTTGTGCTGCTATTTTTCATTTTAGTGTGAGAATACAGTGCAATACCAGCGCTGGCCAGTAGGTGGAAGCTACAGCTTATCCCTGCCTCTCTCTCATGACTGAAACCGCAGGGGAGCAGCACAGAGGCAGCCTACAGAGCAGGTAAGTGAGGGATGGGGGTGGGGGAGACCGCATAGAGGAAGGTAAAGTAGAAGCAGAAAGGTTCTGCAAGGGGCAGGAGGGGTCAGCAAGAAATAGAGAAGGGCAGCAAGAAGCAGGAAGGGGTCGAAAGGTTTTCAAGGAGCAGGAGGGTAAAGTAGAAGGAGCAGCAAGGAGCAGGAGGGGTCAGCAAGGAGTAGAAAGGGTCTGCAAGAGGCAGGAGGGGTCAGCAAGGAATAGGAAGGGGCAGCAGGAAGGGGCCTCAGAAGACAAAGAAGACTGTGTCAAATGAAGGAGAAGAAAATGAGATTGGAGCACTTCATTCTGGACACCACATCATAAGGCGTTGGTACCTGGCAGGGAAACTTTGGACCTTCTCATCTCCCCAGGTAAAAACAAACAATATCAGTGTTAATGTGTTCACTTTTATTTACTGAGTGTCAGGAAACACAGAGGGCCGCTGGGTAGGGGTGCCGCTGATTGGCTAGATGGGTCAGCTAGCACTCTAAGCCAATCAGTAGCTCCCCATTCATAAAAACGTAAAACATTTTTATGAATCGGGAACTAGCGATTGGCTTAGAGTGTCAGCTGACCACTCTAGCCAATCAGCGGCACCCATGCCCAACGTCAATCTGCACTTCCTGACACTCTGTTTCAGAAGTTGAATACCACTGAGCGACCTGGAGATCTGGAGCTGAAGTAAGCCTTTGGGGGTAAACCATTTCCCCTTCAAAGAAAGAGAACCCAGGGGCCTCCTTGCATCACTGCATTTTCATTTAGATAAAGTTGTTATGGTGACCAGAATGTTCCTGTAATTTGATGAAAGGAACACTATAGTGTCAGGAAAACAAACATATATTCCTGACACCATAGTTGTGAAAACGCTATTCATCCTTGCTTTATGTGAAAATGACTATGCTCCTTCCCTTTCATGACACTAATGATGCGCTCGCTCAACGCTTTCTAAGGATCGTCCCCTAGCACTCGCTGGTCCACTTACCTTCTTACTAGCAGGCTGTCAGGGACCAGGAACCAGACAGAGACAGAAGTAGATGCAAACACACCTTTAATAAATAACAAATAAATAACAAAAGCAAAGTCCAGGAATCAAGCAGGGGTCAGTCACCAGAGCGGGTAGTCAGACAAGCCAGGATCAGGAGCACGGAGAGCAGCGGAGTCAGGAACAAGGCCGGAGTCAGGAACCAGGAGCAAACAGGAAACACAGGAACAAGGAGACTTCTGGGGAACAGGAAACCACGCAAGGGCAAGGAGGTTCTGGGCTTAGCTGCTTAAATAGGCAGAACTGATTAGCAGCAGGGTTGATTACTACTCACAGGTGAGTAACCGTGGCAACAAGCAGAAGCAGCTCATAGTAATTGCAGCTGAAAACTCTGAAACAGAAAGGGTTGCTGTTTAAAACAGCAAAGAAACCCTGACAGTACCTCCCCCTCAACGACTCCCCCCATCTCTGTTGGTGGGTCCGGGCTTCATGGGGAAGCGGGCGTGATAGGAACGAAGGAGGGATGGTGCATGGACATCAGAGGCTGGAACCCAGGAGCGTTCCTCTGGACCGTATCCTTTCCAGTGCACCAAGTATTGGATCTGTCCTCTGAAGACCCGTGAGTCAATGATGCTGCGTATTTCATATTCCTCATGATTGTCAATCAGAACAGGACGTGGACGTGGCACTGAGGTGGTGTAGCGATTACAAACCAACGGTTTCAAGAGGGAAACATGGAAAACATTTGAGATGCGCATGTTAGCAGGAAGGTCAAGTGCGTAAGCTACAGGGTTAACCCTTCGAAGTATACGAAATGGCCCAACGTTTTTGTGAGGGAACACGGAGGCGTAGGTTGCGGGAAGACAGCCAGACCCTCTCTCCGACCTGATAGGTAGGTGCAGGAAGGCGTCTGCGGTCGGCCTGGAGTTTGTAGTTCTGCATTGCGCGTTGCAAAGAACTCTGAACCTGCACCCAAGTGGAACGGAGTTCCCTGAGATGTTCCTCCAATGCCGGTATCTCCTGTGGCAAGAATGTATCAGGCAACATGGACGGTTGAAACCCATAGTTTGCCAGGAATGGGGATAGCCGGGAGGAGGCATTAATCTCACTATTGTGGGCAAACTCCGCCCAGGGTAGCAGATCAGACCAGTTGTTCTGGTGGTCAGAAATGTAGCAACGCAGAAACTGTTCCAGTGTTTGGTTAGCTCGTTCCGCTGCACCATTGGATTGCGGGTGGTAGGCCGAGGAGAAGGAAAGCTGAATTCCCATTTGCGTACAAAAAGCTTTCCAAAATCTGGACACGAACTGGCTACCCCTATCTGAGACTATCACTTTGGGTAACCCATGCAAACGAAAGATCTCCCGACCAAAAATTGTTGCAAGTTCCTGGGAAGTTGGTAGTTTTTTCAAGGGAATGCAATGCGACATCTTCGAGAATCGGTCAACAACCATGAGAACGACTGTATTGCCACGGGAGACCGGAAGATCTACGATAAAATCCATGGACAAGTGGGTCCAGGGTCGTTCACCATTAGGTATGGTTTGCAGGAGACCCACTGGAGGGCGTCGTGGGGTTTTATTTTGAGCGCACACAGGACAGGCAGCTACAAAAGCGGTGACATCCGAACGGAGACTAGGCCACCAAAATTGCCGGGATACGGACCAGATTAACTGTTTTTTGCCTGGATGTCCAGCTGCTTTGGGGTCGTGGTATGTACTTAATAGTTTCGTACGGAGGTTAATAGGTACAAAACAACGGCCATTAGGTTTCTCTGGAGGAGCATTACTTTGTGCAGCCAGAATCTCCTCGCCTAGGGGTGAGGTGAGGTTAGTACGGATGGTTGCCAGTATATGGTCCGGAGGAATCACAGGAGTAGATGGAGGGGAGAACTGTCGAGACAAGGCATCAGCCCGAATGTTTTTTGTACCGGGCAAGTAAGAAACCACATAATTGAATCTTGATAGGAAGAGAGCCCATCTAGCTTGCCGGGGGGAAAGTCGCTTAGCTTCAGAAAGATATGTTAGATTCTTGTGGTCTGTGAGTATGAGGATTGGCACCGAAGTACCCTCAAGAAGGTGCCTCCATTCTTTGAGAGCTAAAATTATGGCTAGAAGTTCTCTATCACCAATCTGGTAATTGCATTCCGCCGGGTTCAATTTCCTCGAGAAATACCCGCACGGATGCCTGGAGCTCTCTGGGTTAGGACGTTGAGACAGGAGGGCGCCCACTCCTGTCTCAGACGCATCGACCTCAAGAATGAATGGTAAGGCAGGGTTAGGGTGTGCCAGTATAGGAGCAGCAGCAAAGGCGACTTTGAGAGACTCAAAGGCAGTAATGGCTTCCTGTGACCAATGCTGTGGATCAGCATCTCTCCTGGTCATGTCCGTGAGAGGTTTAACCAAGGAAGAAAAGTTGCGTATGAACTTCCGATAATAATTGGCGAAGCCCAGAAACCGTTGTATAGAGCGAAGACCCGTAGGTCGAGGCCATTTTAGTACAGCCGAAAGTTTCTCCGGATCCATAGAGAATCCAGCATCTGAGATAACATATCCCAAGAATGTGACCTGTTTGCAGTGAAACTCACATTTCTCCAATTTGCAGAACAGATTATTTTCTCTAAGTCTCTGTAGAACACGAGAAACGTCTGCGTGATGGTTCTCGAGAGATGTGGAATGGATCAGAATATCATCAAGATAAACCACCACACATTGCTGCAGCATATCTCGCAGGACGTCATTTATAAATTCTTGGAAAACCGCCGGAGCATTGCAAAGACCAAAGGGCATTACTAGGTATTCGTAATGGCCGCTCCTGGTGTTAAATGCGGTTTTCCATTCGTGGTCCTCTTTTATCCGGACGAGATTATATGCCCCTCTCAGATCAAGTTTGGTGAAGACCGTTGCTCCCTTGAGGCGGTCAAATAATTCCGTGATTAATGGAATGGGGTAGGCATTCTTAATAGTAATGCGATTGAGACCCCTATAGTCGATACAGGGTCTCAACTCGCCATCTTTTTTCTTTACAAAGAAAAAGCCGGCCCCGGCAGGAGAAGATGACTTCCGAATAAAACCCTTAGACAGTGCATCGGTAACATACTCCTCCATGGCTCGATTCTCTGCTACAGACAGTGGGTAAATCCGGCCCCGGGGAGGATTGGTACCCGGTTGGAGTTCGATACCACAGTCATACGGACGGTGTGGTGGCAGAACGCTGGCTTGACCCTTGTCAAATACATCTTGGAATTCTTGGTACTCAGCGGGTAAGGAAGAGGCAGAACATGCGCCCAAAACTTTGACCGGTTTCTGGAGACAGGACAATGTGCATTGTTGGGACCATGATAATATCTCAGCTTTGCGCCAATCAATTGTGGGGTTATGCTTCTGTAACCAAGGGTATCCCAAAACAACCTGGTAATATGGAGAGGAAATTACCTGGAATTGGATCGTCTCATGATGTAGAGCCCCTACAGCCAGAGATATGGGCACGGTTTCTTGGGTCACGTGGGTTGGCTGTATTGGTCTGCCATCGATGGCTTCGAAGGCTAGTGGGAAGTTGCGAGACTGTAAGGGTATAGAGTGCTTTGCTGCAAATGCACAATCTATAAACAAGCCTGCGGCCCCAGAATCAAGAAATGCCCGGGTTTCAATGGATGAATCAGGCCAGGAGAGGATAACAGGCACCAAGGGTTTGCGCACACATATCTCTGGGTCTGCAGAAAGACCACCCAAGATCTGCCCCTGACAGTATCTTGGGTGCGGGCCCTTTGCCGGACGAATCGGGCAAAACTTTAACACGTGACCGTGGTGTGGCGAAACCAACCTCGCCACTGGGCATTGGAGAGGCCTGGCTGCCCGCCTCCTACCTGCTGACTATGGCCCCTGGTAAAGTTGTACTTTTGAATGCAATATTTGGGCATATTGTATTTTATTGTGCGGCTACTGGCCCTTTAAGCACAGTGAATGGACTTTTATTGTACTGTGCTGGCCTTTTAAAAACAGTGTATGGACATACTGAAACTTTTTGGACACTTCCTCTTCCCCTCCCCCGGATCCATTGTTCTCCAGCAGGGTGTTGTCCCAGGGACAAGGAAAAGCCATGCTTGCAAGTGAAAACAAAGGACTTCGACCTAACCGTTAAACCCCTGAACCTATTCAAGTGAATTTTGGATATGTTTGTCCCCAAGTTATACTGGTTAAAATAATATAAGTTTTATGTATGTACGATGTTAACTCACCAAGTTATAAAAATGTATAAAAAGTGTAACTTTTCAGCTTGGAGATAATTGAGTAGATACAGTAATTGACTCAATTATCTCCTAAGCAGAGGGGAGGAATATGCTGGGTGTGTTTCTATTGTCCCATTGTGTCTGATTGGCTGCTGTACTTGCATTGTATGTGTTGTAATGTGTTTATTGGTTGTTCTGCAAAACCCTCTGAGCAGCACTATGTTTTGTGGATTGTGAATAAAAGCCAGGCTGGATGTCCCAGTCCAGAGTTCCTGTTTTAACCTCAAAGTGATGTGTCGTCTCATTATTGGGGGAAGGATTTATTGTATGCTGTTCCAGTTGACTGCTAGGGGTACAAGCCTATTCGTATGGTTCCTATTCAATGGTCTACAGCATTCATACGCTTGGGAGAATTTAAAGGTTTTCTTGGATTCGGTGATTATGGTGTCTGCCAGAGTGCTTGGAGCCCTCAGGAAGCACTAGGAGCATCCATTAACGGAGGTACCAAGTCGGGGTGCCAGTGGATCCGTTACATTGGTGGCAAGCGGTGGGATGGCGTCCTAGTGTGAGGTAAAGCAGCTCAGAGACACTGTTTGGATTTACAAATTGAGGGCAACGCTAGCAGTCGTGCAGCGCCCCTGGGAGCAGACAAGTATGGAAGGTTCTGGCTCTGGAGATGATTGGCTGGCCGAGGTGAGGCAGCGAGTGGCCGAGTATGGGGATGATATACCCATGGAGACACGCCGGGTGATCTGGAACCAGGTCATGGCTGAGCGAAACACAAGGCTGGACCGAGAATTCCGGTTGGCAAAAGAGAGGAAGTATGCTCAGCAGCAGGAGCGGTACAGCAGCCGAGTAGAGGCTGCATCCGAGGAGGTTAGCCGTCTTTCCCTGAGGCGGCGGGAGGAACCCGAAGTGGGGGTCCTCATAGACTGGTCCTGTGAGGAACCACAACAGGCAGGTAGAGATGGGACCAAGGTCTCTCCACCGGGCCCTTACTCACAAATGTTGCGGGGCCTCACGGATTGGTCCTGGGAAGACCCACAGATGGCAGGTGGAGATGGGACTGCGGTCTCTCTACCGGCCCTACAGGGATGCTGGGCAGTCGGCCCAGATCCCCAGCGGCAGTGTGCGTTACAGGGAGCTGAAGGTGCCGTTCTTGCTCCCCAGCGGCATTCTACGGTGCAGGGAGAGGAGCCTGTTATCCCCTCTCCCCAGCGGCTGAAGGTGTGTAAGGGAGAGGAGTTTGTTATTCCCTCTCCCCAGCGGCAGCGCAGCTCACCAAGGGGAGACAGTAAACCCCTCACCAGCGCAGATGGGACCGTGGTCTCTGCGCCCTGCCTACAGGGAGTACAGAGGGTCAGCCCTGCTCCCCAGCGGCTGAAAGTGTGTAAGGGAGAGGAGTTTGTTACCCCCTCTCCCCAGCGGCAGCTTAGCACACCAAGGGGAGACAGTAAGCCCCACACCAGCGCAGATGGGACCGTGGTCTCTGCGCCCAAGTTACAGGGAGCTGAAGGGGCCGTCCTCCCTCCCCAGCGGCAGTGTGATTTGTTGGGGATTGGGAGCCCAGTCTCCATTCCCCAGCGGCAGAGTATCCAGCAGGGAATGGAGAGCCCAGCCCCCTTTTCCCCACAGCAGGACTCTGTGCTGGGAGGAGAGACAGTCGGTCTCCCTCCGCAGAGACGGGAAGTATGCATGGGAGAGGAGATTGTTACCACCTCTCCCCAGCGGCGGATCATTAATGTACAGGGAATAGAGAGCCCAGTCTCCATTCCCCAGCGGCAGAGTGTTCTAATGGGAGAGGAGATTGTTACCACCTCTCCCCAGCGGCGGATCATCAATGGGCAGAGTGTTCTAATGGGAGAGGAGCTGGTTACCACCTCTCCCCAGCGGCAGCTTAATGTACCAGGGGGAGACTGTAAGCCCCACACCTGTGCAGATGGGACCGTGGTCTCTGCACTTCCAGCACAGGGGGTAGGGACAGTCGGTCCTGCCCCCCCACAACAGGGCTGTTTAGCCAAAGGGGAGACAGTCTGTCTCCAGCAGCAGAGCTGTGTAACTAAAGGGGAGACAGTCGGTCTCCAGCAGCAGAGTTGTGTAACTCAAGGGGAGACAGTCGGTCTCCAGCAGCAGAGCTGCGCAGCTAAAGGGGAGACAGTCGGTCTCCAGCAACCAGGCTCCAACCAGACTACTCCTGTAGTAGTGCTGGCACCAGGGCAGAGTACCGCTGGTCTCTGCCCACTCAGCAACCCACCAAAACAGCCTACCAGTCCCCCACACAGCCGGGGTGAGGCACCTGGACCTGGACAAGTTTTTCCATTACTCAGGTGTAGTAACCATTCATTGTGGGTGGACTGTACTGCTGTTTCTGTTTTGTGGGTGGGCTGCTGGACTAACAAGGGCACTGACCGGCAAGAGGTCAGGTACCCTGTTAGTATGTTTGGAAAAGGGGAGAAATGTGGCGAAACCAACCTCGCCACTGGGCATTGGAGAGGCCTGGCTGCCCGCCTCCTACCTGCTGACTATGGCCCCTGGTAAAGTTGTACTTTTGAATGCAATATTTGGGCATATTGTATTTTATTGTGCGGCTACTGGCCCTTTAAGCACAGTGAATGGACTTTTATTGTACTGTGCTGGCCTTTTAAAAACAGTGTATGGACATACTGAAACTTTTTGGACACTTCCTCTTCCCCTCCCCCGGATCCATTGTTCTCCAGCAGGGTGTTGTCCCAGGGACAAGGAAAAGCCATGCTTGCAAGTGAAAACAAAGGACTTCGACCTAACCGTTAAACCCCTGAACCTATTCAAGTGAATTTTGGATATGTTTGTCCCCAAGTTATACTGGTTAAAATAATATAAGTTTTATGTATGTACGATGTTAACTCACCAAGTTATAAAAATGTATAAAAAGTGTAACTTTTCAGCTTGGAGATAATTGAGTAGATACAGTAATTGACTCAATTATCTCCTAAGCAGAGGGGAGGAATATGCTGGGTGTGTTTCTATTGTCCCATTGTGTCTGATTGGCTGCTGTACTTGCATTGTATGTGTTGTAATGTGTTTATTGGTTGTTCTGCAAAACCCTCTGAGCAGCACTATGTTTTGTGGATTGTGAATAAAAGCCAGGCTGGATGTCCCAGTCCAGAGTTCCTGTTTTAACCTCAAAGTGATGTGTCGTCTCATTATTGGGGGAAGGATTTATTGTATGCTGTTCCAGTTGACTGCTAGGGGTACAAGCCTATTCGTATGGTTCCTATTCAATGGTCTACAGCATTCATACGCTTGGGAGAATTTAAAGGTTTTCTTGGATTCGGTGATTATGGTGTCTGCCAGAGTGCTTGGAGCCCTCAGGAAGCACTAGGAGCATCCATTAACGGAGGTACCAAGTCGGGGTGCCAGTGGATCCGTTACACGTGGTGTCCGCAGTATAGGCACAGACCCTCCCTCCTCCTAAAGGCTCTCTCCTCGACCGAGAGGCGTGAGAAGCCTAACCGCCTTGGCTCCACACAGACAGAGGACTCAGGACCAGGAGGCATGGGAGGTGAGGGAGGTTCGGGTGGGCAAGAAAAGCTCGGTGCCAAATTTACAAGAGGCCTCCGCAGGCGCTCCTTGGATGAGGATCTCTCTCGGAGTCTGATGTCAATGAGGGTGACAAATGATATCAGTTCCTCGAGATCTTTAGGTAATTCTCTGGCTGCAATCTCATTTTTAAACACATCGGAGAGACCTTGTGCAAAGGCAGCCACGAGAGTCTCGTTGTTCCAGCCACCCTCTGCTGCCATGGTACGGAATTCACTGGCATACTCGACAATAGTTTTTGTGCCCTGAGCATTAGACATGAGTAGTTCGGCAGTAGGGGTGGAGCGAGCTGGAATATCAAAAACCCTTTTGAAGGATGCAACAAATTCAGGGTAATTGTAAATAATAGGCTTCTCTGCCTCCCAGAGAGGTTTTGCCCAAGCTAGGGCCTTTTCAGACAGCAAAGAAATCATGAAGTGAACTTTGTCACTGTCTGTAGGAAATGCCTGGGGCAGGGTTTCAAGGTATCCTTTAACCTGATTTATAAATTCTCTGCACTGTGCTGGGTCGCCCCCAAAATACTGAGGGAGCGGGACAGACCCAGTCATTTCTCTAGCCGCTACAGGTTTGGAGGCTACAACCGGTGCTAGAACAGGAAGTGAGGCAGAGGCGGCCGCAATCGCAGGCTGGCCGGGTACTGGATCCAGATGGGCATACTGGTCCAAATGGTGGTTCTGCTGGTCCCACCGGGTAAATAGGTTAGGTATAGGTGTCTTGCCTGTACCATCTGTATTCATGGCCCTTGCGTAATGTCAGGGACCAGGAACCAGACAGAGACAGAAGTAGATGCAAACACACCTTTAATAAATAACAAATAAATAACAAAAGCAAAGTCCAGGAATCAAGCAGGGGTCAGTCACCAGAGCGGGTAGTCAGACAAGCCAGGATCAGGAGCACTGAGAGCAGCGGAGTCAGGAACAAGGCCGGAGTCAGGAACCAGGAGCAAACAGGAAACACAGGAACAAGGAGACTTCTGGGGAACAGGAAACCACGCAAGGGCAAGGAGGTTCTGGGCTTAGCTGCTTAAATAGGCAGAACTGATTAGCAGCAGGGTTGATTACTACTCACAGGTGAGTAACCGTGGCAACAAGCAGAAGCAGCTCATAGTAATTGCAGCTGAAAACTCAATCACTGAAACAGAAAGGGTTGCTGTTTAAAACAGCAAAGAAACCCTGACACAGGCAGAAGCTCCTGGTATATAGTCTGGGACAGAGAAAAGCTGTAGAAGAAAGGGAACATGCCACAGTGTTAGAGAGACCAAAGTCAGCATTACCTTAAAGGATCACTTAAGGGTCAGGAACACAAACATGAATTCATGACTCTATAGTGTTAACACCACCATCTAGCCTCCTGGGCCCCTCATGCCTCCATAAGTATAGCAAAAGCTTACTGTATTCAGGCCTGAAGCTGTAACTCTGCATGCTGTTAGACTCAGAAACACAAGCAGTCTGCTGACATCATTAGAAGTGGTGGCCTGATCCAATCACAGTGCTTCCCCATAGGATTGGCTGAGACTGACAAAGACGCAGATCAGGGGCAAAGCCAACATGATTCAAACACAGCCCTGGTCAATCAGCATCTCCTCATAGAGATGAATCTCTATGAGGAAAGTTCAGTGTCTGCATGCAGAGGGAGGAGACACTGAATTTTTGGATGCATTTTAGACAGCCATGACCCGGAAAGGATATCTAACAGCCATCTAAGGAGTGGCCAGTGAAGTTATCACTAGGCTGTAATGTAAAGACTGAATTTTCTCTGAAATGACAGTGTTTACAGCAAAAAGCCTGAAGGTAATGATTCTACTCACCAGAACAAATTCAATAAGCTGTAGTTGTTCTTGTGACTATATTGTCCCTTTAACTATATTCATTTTCAGCCAGTCCACACAAGTTTTGTTCCCATACATCCCTCTTACATTTCCATACTTAAATAAGAGTATGTGAAAAGTAGTTAGGGTTGCCACCTTTCTGGGAAAAACACACCGGCCTTACTAATTTGCATAATTTAATATGTAGGGGTGACATCACATGATGTAAATCACAAGTAGTGACATAAGAGAAAATGCTGTAAAATCACCAAAAAACTACTTAGTTTGATTCTGCTGTATAGATGGATTCCTCCCAGTGCCCCCATGTCTCCCAGTGCCCTCATGACTCAGTGCCCCCATGGTCGATTACTCCAGGTCTCAGTTTTCCTATGTATCAGTGTCTCAGTGCCCCATGTCTTCCAGTATCCCCTAGAGTCGTGTCCCCAGGTCTCCCAGTGATCCTATGTATCACAGTGTCTCAATGCCCCATGTCTCCCTGTGTCCCCATGTATCCCAGGGTCCCCATGTCACTAGGACACTAGGAAGACGGGGAGACCTGGGGACATGGGGAGACCTAGGGACACGGAGACACCAATGACACTGGGAGACTAGGGGACTCTGGCTGGGACACATGGGGACACTGGGAAAATAGGGGACACTTGAAGACATGGGGGCACAGACACCAGGGACACAGACACTAGAGACACTGGCTTGGAGACATGTGGACATTGAGACACTTAAAGGACCACTCTAGGCACCCAGACCACTTCAGCTTAATGAAGTGGTCTGGGTGCCAGGTCCAGCTAGGGTTAACTAATTTTTTTGATAAACATAGCAGTTTCAGAGAAACTGCTATGTTTATCAATTAGTTAAGCCTTCCCCTTTTTCCTCTAGTGGCTGTCTCACTGACAGCCGCTAGAGGCGCTTGCGTGAATCTCACTGTGAAAATCACAGTGAGAGCACGCAAGCGTCCATAGGAAAGCATTATGAATGCTTTCCTATGCGACCGGCTGAATGCGCGCGCAGCTCTTGACACGCGTGCGCATTCAGCCGACGGGGAGGAACGGAGGCGGAGAGGAGGAGGAGAGCTCCCCGCCCAGCGCTGGAAAAAGGTAAGTTTTAACCCTTTTCCCCTTTCCAGAGCCGGGCGGGAGGGGGTCCCTGAGGGTGGGGGCACCCTCAGGGCACTCTAGTGCCAGGAAAACGAGTATGCTTTCCTGGCACTAGAGTGGTCCTTTAAGGCACTAGTAGACATGGGGACAGTGAGACACTGGAAGACTAGGGGCACTGGGAGATTAGGGGTCACTGGGAGACTAGGGGGCACTGAGACACCAGGGACACTGGCTGGGAGACATGGGGACACTGTGTCATAATGTCTCCCAATGTCCCTTAGTGTCTCAGTGTATGTCTACTTGCAGCCTTTCCCCCCATCCCTTACTTCCCTGAGCTGTAGGCTGTCTCTGCAGGATGGGAGTTGCTGTCTGGACTCTCTGTAGCTACACCCCTGCAGTGCAGATCAGTGAGTATAGATAGGCAGGGAGCGATATCCTGGAACTTCCTATCCCTGCCTGTCTCCACACACAGCGACCCCTACTGGCCAGTGCTGGTATTGCATAGTAATCTCTTGTTTATACTGAGAAAAATACCAGCATTTGTATTGCCAGTATCACTGCAATATTGGCACCAGTCAGGCAGTCTCAAATACTGGCTGTGCCAATAAAATAAAAGCCAGGTGGAATACCTAAGAGTAGTGTGGAAAAAAAAAATGTAAAAAAGAAAAAATAACTTTTTTTTTTTTTTTTTAAATCAATGGGCCTATTCCATGGGCCTGGGCCTGGAGCTGCAGCTCCATCAGCCCCTATGTTAATCCGGCCCTGGTTCCAGTGGTGATCTGGACATTTTCCCAAGTAGGAGGGAGCGATCTTACTGCTGCCAACCAATGTAACAGAGCCAATGTAACAAAGCTCCCAATGCTAAACTACCTTTGCTAGTCTCCCTACCTAGTCAGACACAAAGATCCTGAGTGAGTATAGTCTGCTTAGCACTTTCCTCAAACATCAGCTAAGACTTGATGAAGGGTGAAACAAGAACGTTTTATTAGCACACAGACATAGCATTCATACACTGCAAATGTATATTTACCCTCCAGGGGGCTACTCACAGAACTAGGAATGGTTCCCCAGTACCACTTTGGGCTGCCAGTCCCTGCTGGGTATTCACCAGACAGGGTGCCAGCAAACAGAGCCCTACACCAAACTTCCTCACAAAATAACACCCACAAATAATTCCACATGTGGTGTTCAATCAGCACCCAGTTAAAGCTTTGGCCGACCTTGATAAGTTCTACTAAGATGTGGTCAGTCAGCAGCCAAATAGTTCTTCAAATGATCAATTTATTTGCAAAAAGCGAGTGAATAATAATTTGTGAATGTGCAAATTATTCTGAACATATGATACAAACTGAAACTGAATCTTGACTGTGTTTAGCTTTTGTAAATCTGCAAATTGCCAATCTAGTTGGAACACATTTGAACAAACAGACACAAATCAAAAGTGTATCTTTACACACACAAAAAAAAATTCAACCTCAACAGAAAAAAAACATACAGTTTAATTAATTCATTTTTTTTCTGCAACAAATACTGGTGGGTGCATTTCCCAGTTGCCTTTGTACACAATCGTTGCAAAATTAACAGAATTTATTTTGCTCCCTAAAATAATTATTTTGCAAGTTGCATATGCAATTCGAGTCTGGATTTTAGCATACATCCAGATGTTAAAGTTTCATATTCACACAATTTCAGCCTAAAAAAAAACAGTCAATGTTAAAACAATTTAAATTCCTTTGCGTCTGTCAGAAAGCAATGCAATCTGATGCTTCACGGCGATCTTAGCATCCCAAACTATTGAAAAGACAAAATGTGTAGGGTACAACATTTAAATCCCACCATTCATCTAGTTTAGCAGTACTCCAACTTGCCAATTAATCGGATTGCAAAGCTGTCCAAAGATACATCAACAGCATATACAATACAAACACAGGCTAGCTCCACTGTCAGTGCATAATGCAACAAGCTATAACTTTAACAATGCACATGCTATAATATAACTCATTCTAACCACTTGCTAGACAGATGTTCTGGCAAAGGGGGCTGAGAACAAAATGTACAGTCACACATGGTTAAAGTAAAATCCCCTGCAACGCAGGTAATATATAACCAGTACGCAGTGATGGCAGGAATTCCCTAGATAAATGTACTGCTTCCAGATTTGTGCGTAGCATTCTTTGCAAAAGGAATTATTTACTAAACTGTGAACTGTAGTGTGTCCATACATAGCCCAAACTACGTAGGCCAAAATTGCATTAGTACCTGAACACAAAACAAAATAAAAAAAAACTGGTACAGGTTTCTTCATCTGAATTCTCACTTGAGTGAATACCGCACGCTGTATGACTTGTGTGAGTTTCTAATTGCTTTATCAGCTGTGTAACTTTCGTTTAAATTTTTGCCGGTTTGTTGGAACCTCATTTCCTTCCAGCTCCACCAGCTTTTTGTGGCTTCTGTAAAACCCTCCTTGCTTAAATACTGAATTTTGATACATATTCTTCTCTTCACACGTCTCGTTGTGACATGTTATTTGTTAATTATTATTATTATTTTTTTAATGAGGGATTTAATGGTACTCTTGAAGGTAATCAATATTAAAGATTTCTTTTTTAGTTCAAACTGTTTTTTTTTTTGTTTTTTTTTTCACCGTAATATTTTTGGATATGTTTTTCAAATTTAATATTTTGTATACACTTTTAATATTTTGGGATTAACTTTTAAAATCATCTGATTTTTGTGAAAAATATTTTAATGTGTTATTATTTTGATAATTTTTTTATATATTTTTTTTTTATTTTGATGTATTTTTATATTTTAATATTTTGAAAAAATAATTTTAAAAGTTTATTAAAAAAATATGAAATCATTTCAAAAGGTTATCCAACATTTTTTTTTTTTTAATTCTTTATTTTTGCAGTGCATATAAAGACCATAACAGCAGGCGTGTGGTGCCCCAACAGCAATCCGCACGCTGAGTATCAACATTTTAACATTAGGGTTAACATAAATCCGTGCACTTTTTTTAAAATAAGTATATTGAGGTTATTCACGTTTAAACTTTACGCTGGATATACAATTAAATGGTTTAGTTTTAAGCTAGGCAAAGCATCAACAATAATAGGGAGTCCGCTGTGCGCCTAGACCTAGACAGGTATGTTGAGAGGACTACAGGATGCATAGTTAAGTAAACAAACGTGTTAATAACATGCTGAATGTCTGCAATCAGTTACTGCATCGTTATGAGTTAAACGTTAAGGCTATACTGAAGTTAAAACAAAAACAAAAATCTGTTGCTTGAACTGACCCTGGCTTTTGTAGGCTTATTCACCTGTAGACATTAGGGGAATGTAAAACTTTAGCATATTTAGGGGGCAGCATTGCTTTAGAATAAGCATGCAACTAGACATTTATGCAGTATGTATGAAATCACTAATGCTCGACTAAGCTAATGTGAAGACAATAACAGAACAGTGTTAATTTGCAGTCATCTTTCTTGGCGTTGGGAGGGTTGTCAGAGTCCAGTAATGTGCTATACCGTGGTATACCAGGGGTGCATTCCAGACATACTCAGGTCCGCGGTATGTTCATCCGACACCGTGTATGTGCTTTAGGAGAAAGTCTGTGAGGTGTCCCAGTATGGTGTCTCCGTTCTTCCCCTGGCTGTTCTGCGCCCGGTGCCGGTCCTCGTGATGGGCTCCCCCGCCTGGCGTGTGTGTGCGGGTCCGTGATGTGCGGACGCTTGCTGCACTTAACCGGTGGTGTTGTACGTCGTTGCAGACGGTGTGGGTCCATTTATTTGGGGAAGTCTGCTGCTGGCCCAGTGGATTTGTTGCCTCCGGGTGGCCTTCTGGCTGGTTATGTCTGCAGCTCTCGCCCTGGCTTGTGTGGAAGCGAGTGCCGGTGTCCGAGGGGCTTGGCGTCGATTCCCGCCTTATGAAGTGCCGGCGTTGCCCCCTAATCGCCCCTCTGGAGGCCCGAGGAGGATTCCAGCTCATACTTCTTCTTGTCTTCGGGCGGATCCATGCCGCTGCTTCCCTCCTCGTCCGCCTGAATGCCTGTCCCTGGGTGTGGAGCTTTGTGCAGAGGTGAGCAATGAGTCTGCCGCAGAACTCTGCTATGTTCCCGGGAGGCTGGTATAGTGAGCGCTTCGTCCCAGACTGCCTGGTTGCCGCCATCTTGTTTGGACCTCGTGGGTCCTGTTTAGTAGTAGCTTGGTCTCGCAGAGGGGTTGTCATCCCCAGAGTGGACCGGGATAACCCCCGCCGGTCCAAAGGGGGGGGTAGCAGGGCTTTGCTCTGTCCGCGCTTGTATGCGGGCTGTGGGCCGGGGGATCGGCCGCCTCCTCCATGCTCCAGACCCCGCTTAGGCCGCGTGGCCGGTAATGACTTTCCCGTGGCGGATTGGTACCGGACTGGTACCATTCTGCTCCGCGTGTGGTCCCGGTTCGATACCTGGGTAGCTTGAGTTGTGGATTGCGTTAAATCAGGCAGATTGTGCATTTGTGTGCCCTCTGGTACAGGAGCCCTCAGAGGACACGTCCGGCCATCTTGGCTGTCAGGCCCCGCCCCCCGAGTTTGTTTTTTTAATAGCTCATCCTTGATGAGTGCTTTTTCAGAATTGTATCTCAGACTTGTCTTGAAATCATGTAACACTTTTATTGCCACTCACCTAGTCCTAAATGCATTTAATGGCTCTCAATTTATTTTGGGTACCATAAAAAAGGAGAATTATTTTTATGTCACCCACAAATTTTGAGCGTTTTTTTTTAAATTTGCATTACGGTGAAAAAAATATGTTGCTTCTTAAAGACACACTCTAATGTTCTAAATAAATATATTTGCATGTTGACAGTTACGTAATTTAAATAAATAACTTAAATACATCTTAAACCTAACACAGTGCTGGTCTCACAGTGAAAGCTTATCTTCCTCTTTTAAAATTATCCTGACAGATGACCTCAGACCATTAGCGTATTTCTGCGGAAATTGTAGATTATGCTAGCTTTAGTGTACCTATAATCTTAATTTTATTAATGAAGCCCATGGAACAACGCAGTAGGAGGAGTGGGCCTTGACAGAGCCAGGAAGTGGGCAGGTGCTAGTGTTTGGGGGTTGGATTAGTTTAATGGAGCTTGGGGGCGGAGACAGGGAGTATAAAGAGCAGCCATTTTAGAATAGGGGCCATTTTAACCAGAGCCTTTCTTACCTGTAAATTGTGTCAGGTCGGCGAGGTTCTTTTCTTTGTCGTTTCTGCAGGATTATGGCGTCGCTAGATGAGATCCTGGATGGTGTTCGGGCAGCTGTGAAGGACAGAGGACTGGATTGGCTTCATCAGCAGTTGGGGACTGCCGGGCCTGCTCCTGCGGTACCGGCCCGTCGACCGGCGAGGAGGACGAGACCACCTCAGCGTTTGAGCCCGGGCGCTGGGCCTGCAGCGCGGCGGAGGAGGAGCCCTTCGGCGGGATGTGGTGTGACCGACGGTCCGGGTGAGGCCCGGTCAACAGAGCCAGGCAGGCGCACGGCTCGCTCCGGTGGGCGCGGCAGCGGCCTGGCGAGGACGGACGCACAGCGCATGGTGGCGGATGGATCTAAGCCACGCGGTTCCGCGGCTGGCAGGAGGAACGGTCCTGGCGGATCTCGGAAGACGGCCGGGACGGAGGCCAGGCCGGCTGGGAGTCATGTGAGCGGCGGCACGAAGCGGACACGTCCCGGTGAGTCAGCCACTAGTGCGAATGCTGGAGGGCAGGGGTGTGATGGTGATGGCGGATGTATGACGGCCCCTCAAGCTGTGGGGGGAGGCCAGGACAGCAGTGTGAGGGCAGGGACGTCTCAGGCTGAGGCAGGTCAGGGAGACAGATACAAGGACAAGGGGACCTCACAAGAAGCGAGTAGGTCTGGGCACACGGCAGGCTGCCAGGATAGCGGAGATGAATCGGACATGGGGCAGACGGCCGGGGAGAGGCCAGGCTCGGCACTGACCGTTGAGGGACAGGGTGCTCAAACTGCTAAGCTGGTTAGGGATGTCAGCGGTAGGCGGGAGGGCCCATCTGGCCGCTCCCAGGGTCAGCTTCATGACAGGGAGGCCTCGGGGAGTGAGTGGAGAGCAGAACGACGCTTCTCTGGCGTCAGGCGCAGCATTTCGAAGAGCAGAGCAAGGAGTTCAGGGAGCAGGGAAGGATCACCTGCGCGGAGCGGGTGCAGCTTAGCAGGCTCATGTTGCAGGAGGCGTGATTCCAGGGATAGCATGAGGAGGAGTCAGCGGAGAAGATCGGGTTCGCCGGGTGAGAGGCTCAGTGATCGGTGGTGGGGATCATCTCGTGAGGGCAGTCGCCCTGCGAGACGCAGCGTTGCGGAGGAGGATTGGGAGGAACGTAGGGAGGAAAGGCGGGTGAGGAAGGTTCAGGACAGACTACCCAGATTTCCTTCTCCCTACAGGTCTCGGAGCAATACCCCTACGGTCTCGAGGCGAGTCCAGGCGGATGGGAGTCGGCGACAACGGGATTCTCCGGTGCCTGAAAAGGTGGACGGAAGGACAGCGCCTCTGCAGCCAGTTACGGCCAGAGGTTCGAGTGGTGAGTTCTCACACACACGACACCCAGGACAGTTGTTGAATGATTTAAGAACATTTTTAGATTCTTGGTCTGGGAAAGAGGGGTCGCCTGCGCAGTTCGGGAAGGTGTGGGCACGAGAGAGTAGCCGGGACATAGCTACAGGGCTCGGGGTTACACAGCTGTCCGTGCATGGCGGAGGTGAGTCCGGAGCCGGGGCTGATTTGTCTGGGTTGGAAGGAGGGGGCGAAGAGCGGGAGGTAGGTGATGTCCCGGATGCGGCGCGACAGAATGTGCACGTGTCCTTCGCGGGCCCCCTCGGATGTCATTTAAAAATAGAAGTGAAGGAGAAGATATGGAAAGGTGAGTTTGTGGAGATATTTTCCCTCCTTCCCCTAGAGGAGTTTTTAGACTTGAAGGAGGAGGATAAGAAGGATGCTAAAAAGGAGGAAGAGGAGAAAAGGCGGAGGTATCGCAAGATACCTAAGACCTTTGGGAATTGGTTGAGGGCCTTCTGCATTCTAGCTAGCGTAATCGGGGAGAAGGCGCCGGGGCGTTGCTCAGAACTATTTTGTTATTTGGACGGGATAGGTGACACGTACCGGACCTACGGAGGTTTGGCTTGGTGGAGGTACGACGAACAATTTCGTCAGCGGCTGGCAGCGAATGCGAGCATGCGGTGGGACCAAATGGACCTGCCGTTATGGATGCGCCTTATGATGGCCCAGAAGGCGGCGCCCTTTCCTGGGGCAGCCGGCACGGCCTCAGGGGCCGGGTCGGCTGGGCAAAAGAAAGGTTTCTGTTGGATGTTCAACGAAGGACATTGCAAATGGGGAAATAACTGCAGGTTCCGGCACGAATGCTCAGGCTGCGGGGGGTCCCACGGTGTCAACCGTTGTTTCAAAAAGGGTAAGTCTGGCGGGGGAAGCGGGCCCGCAGGGGCGGCAGCCACCGCAGCTCCCGTTGGGAGCGTCTCCGGTGAAAATAGACGCGATGTTGCCTTGGCTAAGGCAATACGTTAACAGGGAAGTTGCTATTTTCTTGTGGCGGGGTTTTCGGGAAGGGTTCTTTATTCCCTACGTAGTTAGGGGACCTGGTACGTTATGTGGGAATCTTAAGTCAGTGCGGGAACACCCAGAGGTGGTGAGGGACAAGCTAAGTAAGGAAGTGCAACTGGGGAGGATGGCAGGGCCGTTCTCGGCACCGCCATTGCCCGATTTGCGAATATCCCCGTTGGGCGTGGTATCCAAGAAGGAGGCAGGCAAATTCAGGTTGATTCACCATTTATCGTACCCAAAAGGGGCTTCGGTGAATGATGACATCGACACGGCTCTTAGCTCCGTCTCTTATACGTCATTCGACAAGGCAGTCGAGTTGGTTCGGAGGCTGGGGCATGGTGCACTGATGGCAAAGGTGGATGTGGAAGCGGCATTTCGACTGCTCCCGATACACCCGGACTGCCATCATCTGCTCGGGTGTTGTTTTGAAGGGGAATATTTTGTTGATCTGTGCCTGCCTATGGGGTGTTCGATCTCATGCGCCTATTTCGAGAAGTTTAGTACCTTCTTGGAGTGGGTTGTGCGGACGGAATCGGCGGAGGGTGCGGTGGTGCATTACCTAGATGATTTTCTTTGCGTGGGCCCGAGGGATTCGGACCGCTGTAAACAGATATTGGACGTGTTTCAGTGGGTGGCGCATAAAGTAGGGGTTCCCTTGGCGGAGGACAAGACGGTGGGGCCTACGACGTGCCTTAGTTTTTTGGGCTTAGAAATTGACTCCTGTAAATGGGAATGCAGGTTACCGGGGGACAAATTGTCACGGCTGCGGGAGCTGGTGGCCACGGTAGGGAGGGCCAAGAAAGTGACACTGCGAGGGCTCCAATCGCTGGTGGGGAGCCTTAATTTCGCGTGCCGGGTCATACCCATGGGGAGGGTTTTCTGTAGGCGCCTCGCGCAAGCTACGAGTAAGGTGCGGCTGCCGTCGCATTACATTAGGGTTTCGGCGGATATGAAGGCAGATTTAATGGTGTGGGACCGGTTCTTGCGGGATTTTAATGGAACGGTGATTTTTCGAGAGCCGGCGGCATCAGGGGAGGTTGTTAGTTTATACACCGACGCTTCTGGTAGCGTAGGCTTTGGGGCTTACCTGGGGGGTCACTGGTGCGCTGAGCCATGGCCGGAGGCCTGGAGGCAAAGCTCGCTGATTAAAAATCTGGCGTTTCTGGAGCTATTCCCGGTAGTGGTAGCGGTGAGTTTGTGGGGACGGGTGTTATCCAACAAGCATATTATATTTCACTCAGATAACATGGCGGTCGTACAGGCGATCAATAGTTTGTCGGCGTCGTCCCCCCCTGTTTTGTGTTTGCTGCGGCGTTTTGTCCTTCTTTGTATGTCTTCTAATTTGGTGTTTAGGGCTAGGCACATCCCTGGTATGTTGAATGTGGTAGCTGATGCGCTTTCTCGTTTTCAGTGGGAACGATTTCGGGAAGCGGCGCCGGAAGCTTTGGCACAGGGGCAGGCTTGCCCTGGCGAGATGTGGCAGCTCGGGACCGCATGCTTGGGGAGTGTATAAAGAATTCTCTTGCGCCGAGCACGTGGTCTGGCTATGTCAAGGTGTGGAAAGAATGGGACGAGGCGGTACAGCAGGTAGGGGGTGACAGTTCGCAAGGGCAGAGGGTGGACGTGCTGTTGTGGGTACTGTGTCGCTTGTTTGCTAAACAAGCGTCGCCGGCCGTGATAGATAGGTGCATGTCCGCCATGGCGTTTTTGTTCAAGTTTAACGGGTGGGAGGACATTACGAAGAATTTTCTAATACGCCAGGCTTTGAAGGGCTTTAAGAAGGGTAAGAAGCTCGCGGACCCGAGGCGACCGGTGTCGTTTTCGGTTTTGCAAAACCTGTTAAGTGTGTTGATTGATCTGTGTAATTCCCCTTTCGAAGTGACACTATTTTCCGGGGCGTTTGTCTGGGCGTTTTTGGGGGCTTTTCGCATTAGTGAGCTGGTGAGTGCCAACAAGTTGGGGAACGGCGGTTTGATGTTCAAGGACGTGGTCGTGGGTATTGATCAGGTGCAGATATGGCTGCGCCGGTCTAAAACGGACGTGTACGGCAAGGGCCGTGCGGTGGTACTGTATGAGTTGCCAGGATCAGAGGCTTGCCCGGTGGCTTGTGGCAAAAGGTACTGTGAGGTGCGGCCAGAAGGTAAGAGTTGTTTCTTTTTACACGCCGATGGTTCAGCGTTGTCGAGATTTCAGTTTCTACGGATGTTTCGAATGGGTCTGCAGAGAATGGGTTTGGAGCCGAGTCAATTTGGGACGCACTCCTTTCGCATTGGGGCAGCGACGGAGGCTGCGCGTTTAGGTCTGGGGGACGAGAAGATCAAGCAAATTGGGAGGTGGGAGTCCGTGCGATTCCGCTCGTATGTAAGGCCTGATATGTTGGTGTAATTGCTAGGGTGCAAGTATCTGGGGATGGGGACGTTGCCTTTTTCTGCCACTAACTTTGTCTCTTTTCAGGTTTGAAAGTTTGGTTGCTGGGCCACTCGTATGTGTACTGGGCGGAGAAGAGGGCCGCAGTTCGCAGAAGCGGATCACAGCTGGGCTTTCCTTTGGAACGAGTGACTCTATGTTGGTTTGGTTTCAGGGGAGCAAGTTGGCAGAGTTTGTGTAATTTCTTGTTTCAGAAAGTGGTTGGAGGGTCGGTCCCGGATGTGGTATTGATTCATGGAGGAGGGAACGACCTAGGTGGGATTCCACAAAGGGAATTGGTGAGAAGGATGAAAAGGGATGTAGATCGGCTGAGGGAGCTGGTTCCTGGCGTGGTGGTGGTGTGGTCTGAAATGGTTCCGCGTTTTGCGTGGCGGCACGCCAGGGACCCGGCTGCAATAGCTCGATCGAGGGGTAAGGTGAATAAGATGATGTCAGTTTCATTAGACGTTCTGGGGGCGTAGTGGTGCGTCACAGAGAGTTGGAGGGCATGTTACCTGGGTATTTCAGGAGGGACGGTGTACACCTGTCAGATGTGGGGAACGACTTGTTGAACCTTGGGTTCCACGAAGGTATTGAGCAGGCCCTGTTTAGGTGTGGTGGGGGTCGCACATGCGCTTAAGGAGGTCAAGCCATGTGCTGTGGCGGAACAGGGCATAGTAGAAATTGGAATTTGGCGTAGAGTTTGGACTGGACAGGCCGAGGTGTAGGCCTGATGGAATTAAGGACTGGTTGGTTCTAGCTCTTCGGTGGCGACAAACCTGTGGGTGTAGGGGTGTCTGAGGTACACCCCTACAGTTAACAATATGATGTGGGGCCTCTTTGGTAGGCCGTGTTTCAAGTGAATTGTTATTTGTTATATATTGTTCAATTGGTAGGGTCATTGTCAGGGGTACTGTGTGGGGGGTATAGTAATTTAATGTATAGTTGGACAATGACCCTAAATTATGTTAATTTATGATAATTTAATTAATAATTTAATTAATAAAAGCTGTGGACTTTATACTCCAACAGAATTAACTGTGTCCGTGTCTTATTCAGTTTAAGGTTATAGTGCATGACGAATATCGTCTGTACAAAGGTTTATATAAAAGTTTAAGCACATGCCGAATAACGTCTGTGCAAATGTCATGACAGGAGGCGAATATTTGCTTAAGTCTCTCTTTACTAGAACTCCACAGCAGTAAAAAACACAGAGAGTTAAACAAACAACCAATCAGAAAATAGTAAGGAGACCATATAACTCCCTTCCCAGCATTCCATTTCCTCTTTCTAACTGCGACAACAAATAAAGTAAGGAAAACATAACACAATATAACAGAAGGTCCATCTTGACATAGATAACGATCCATGCGGAAACTGTTCAACTGAAACGAAGACTTGAACTTGACCTCATCTTGATAACTTTACACTGAAACGAGAGAAAGACAGTCGAAAGGGGTGATTAGCCAATGAAGTGTACGTCTAAAATCATGTAGCCACCCAACACAATATGTAAGAGCCAACCACCAAGTCTATCGGGCCCGCCCCCGGATTAGAAAATACCGAAATAACCACTATAGAAACTGATCGGTAGAGTAATTCTTTATTCAACAAACATACAATAACCAAGACAAAACCAAGGGTCGGGAAAAGGAAAAGGGTGGGAAATATTCGCCTCCTGTCATTAATAAAATTAAGATTATAGGTACACTAAAGCTAGCATAATCTACAATTTTATAACATGACAGGAGGCTTCATATTTGCTGTTTTAACGCTCCTTCAGAAGAACCAACGATGCATGTTCCGCCGGTCTGAAGTAGAATCTCCGGAAGGTGTCCTCTCGAGACCAGTCTGCTGAACGTAGAATCTCGGAAAGAGAAGCACCTGCCATCAGTGCTCCAGATGCTGCCGCACCTCTGACTGAGTGGGCACCGAACGACGAATCCACACCGGCCAAGGACAGGAGCCATCTGATCCAGCGAGCCAGAGTAACAGTCGAAACCGGTTTATGAGGGCGAACGTAGGAGATCAACAGCTGTCCTGATTGAGAGGGTCGAAGTGGCTTGGTAACAGCCAAATAACGAGACAGGGTAGAAACTACACAGAGCCTAGGGGCTTCTCGAAAAAATGGATAGAAGACTGTAGAAGAGTCAGATTTGGTACGCCTTGTAATAGAAAAGGTCACCCCGTCCGGGGAAAAGGAGAAGGCGTTAACATCGAAAGCCCTAACGTCGGAGACCCGACGAAAGGACACCAAACATAACAGAAGCGCAAATTTGGCCGACAGTTGTCGTAGAGGAAGATCCTGATTTTCCGGCCAAGACTGAATGAAATCCAAGACCCGATGAACGTCCCAGAGCGATGTATATTTAGGAGCCGGGGGACGCGACAGTCTGATCCCTCTCAACAGCCGACAAACCAAAGGATCCTGTCCAATCGGCGTCCCTAGGAGAGGGACATGAGCCGCCGAGATGGCCGACCTGGCCACGTTCACTGAGCGATAAGATTTACCCTGGACAAACAGGTGTGAAAGGAAATTCAGAACGCTGGGGACAGGTGCTGTAAAGGGATCGACACCCCGTTCCACGCACCAGCGACACCAAACGTTCCAGGCGGACAAATAACATCTTCTCGTGCCTGGGGCCCACGAGTCCCATAGGAGGTCCCTAGCCGATTCCGATAGGTCCTCGACCCTCCAGGAGCCCCGGAAAGAGTCCAAGCCACCAAACGGAGATGGCCCTCCAGAACGAGGGGGTGATGGTTGCCTCGAGTGTCCGACAGGAGTGTCGGTAGTGCCGGGAGAAGGAGTGGATGTTGACAAGACAGCTCCAACAGTTCTGGGAACCAGGCCTGGCCCTGCCACAGAGGTGCCAGCAATACTAACGACACTCGTTGACGTCGTAGCTGAAGTAGTACCCTGGGTATCATAGTGAAGGGCGGAAAAGCATAGGCTCCCTGAGACGGCCAGTCTTGAAGGAAGGCGTCTACCGCCGTGCACGTCGGGTCCGGGAGCCAGCTGAAGTACCTCGGAACCTGGAAGTTCGTCCTGGATGCGAACAGGTCCACCGTGAAAGGGCCCCTCCGTCGCGCCACCTCGAGGAAGACTTGCCGATGCAGACGCCAGTCGCTGGCATCTCTCCAGTGTCTGGAGAACCAGTCTGCCGTCAGGTTCGATACTCCTGGAAGATACTCCGCCTGGAGGGTGATATTGCGCTGAAGGCAAAAGTTGTATATCTCCTTTGTGACTTCCGTCAGAGCTTGAGAACGTGCCCCCCCCAGGCGGTTGATATACTGCACCGCCGAGATATTGTCCATCCTCAGGAGGATGCAGCAATCCGACAGGTGGCCCGCAAGGCTGCGTATAGCAAACGACCCCGCGATCATCTCCAGGCAGTTGATGTGGTATCCTGCCTCCGTGTTCGACCAGGGGCCCCCTGTGGAGGCAGTCGCACAGGTCGCACCCCAGCCCCACAAGCTCGCGTCCGACTCTAGGACAAAGTCTGGGGTCGGCCCGAAAATCGCTTTGCCGTTCCAGGCCGACATGTGTAACAGCCACCACCGGAGCTCGGTCTTGACTTCCTGAGTGAGGGATATACGTTGGTCGTAAGAGGGCGTCCGGCGTAGGAAGCGCGCCTTCAGGCGTTGCATGGCCCTGTAGTGAAGGGGGCCCGGGTAGATGGCCTGGATAGAGGCGGACAGGAGACCCACTATTCGTGCCAGAACCCTGAGAGGAATCGTGGCCTGGCGTAGAATCCTTCGAATCTCTTTCCGAATGGCCGTGATCTTCGTCTGGGGAAGTCGTAGGATGCACTGAACCGCATCGATCTCGAAACCCAGAAACTGAACCACCTGCGCTGGGGACAGGGCTGACTTCTCCCGGTTGACCACAAATCCCAGGGATTCGAACAAGGAGACCGTGAAGGCCGTCTGAGATTTCAGCCTGGAGGCGTCCTCGCAGAAGAGAAGCAAGTCGTCCAGGTATATCAGGCAACGAATGCCCCTGGAACGTAGGCATGCGGTCACCGGTTTCAGCAGCTTGGTGAAACACCACGGAGCCGAGCTGAGGCCGAAGGGCAGGCAGGTGAACTGGCAAGGCCTTCCTTCCCAAACGAAACGTAGAAAACGACGATGCTCCATCGCCACCGGAACAGACAGGTATGCGTCCTTCAGATCCAGGCGAGTGAACCAATCTCCTTGATGCAAGAGGTCCCGTAGTAGATGGATGCCCTCCATCTTGAAGTGGTGGTAAGAAACGAAGGCGTTGAGACTCCTCAGGTTTATAACCGGTCGGAATTCTCCAGACTTCTTCTTGACCAGAAAAATCGAGCTGAAGAAACCGCCGTCGTCCGGAGCCCACTGAACCGCCCCTTTGACGAAGAGAGATCGTATCTCGGCGTCCACCAAGGCCTTTGATTCCCTCGACGAAACCGGCGTCCGGGGGCGGGAATCCTGAACAGGAGGGGAATGGAAGTCTATGACGTAACCCCGGACCGTTTGGAGGATCCATGCGTCCGAGGAGATGTCTTTCCACCTGTCGAGACAAAAACGTAAACGGCCGGCATGCAAATATCTGTGGTAAACATGTGGTGTCATGTGTCTCACCTGATGGCATCCTGCCCCGACCACGGGCGCGGTTACCTCTGCCGCGGTCCGACCTCCAGGAGGCGAAGGACCCCGGGCGGTAGCTGGGGAAGAAGGATGGAGAGCGGGATCCTCGTTGGCCCGAAGGCCAGAAGCGGCTGGAGGCACGACCCCGCTGCCTACCAGCCCTGCCAAAAACACGTGTAGAGTGGGAACGAAACACCCTCTTTATCGAAGTCTGCGCCTTATTCAGGGTGGTGTAGAGGTTAACATGCCTCTGGAGCTCCTTGATGAAGGGTTCGCCAAACAAAAGGCCCTTGGCTAACGGGCCCAACTCCTTGGAACCCAGCTCTGACAACTTGCCGTCCATGCGCATGAGGACTGCTCTTCTCCGTTCCGTGCACAGGGCCGAGTTGGAGTTGCCCAGCAGGCAAACAGAGCGCAATGCCCAATCCCTGATGGCAGTAGCGTCCAGGGGTGAGCCCTGAGTGACGGCCTCGTCCGCCATGGCCAGGATCCGTGACAGCGGTCCGAGCACGTCCAGCACTTTATCCTGTGCGAGGCGGAGGTTGCGCTCGACCCCTTTCTTGGGGTCGCGACCAGTTCGGGTCAAGTAGGTGGAGACCAGCGGATCAAATTCCGGTGTAACAGCGACCTTGTCTGGCAAGGTAGGTCTCGGGCATTCCGCCCTCAGCCTCTTTCGAACTGCCCATTCGAGGGGTCTGCGGACCCAATAGTGAACAAACTGGGCCAGGTGATCAGGCAGAGACCACTCGGGAGACCGGGGGTGCCGGATGTTGCGCGGATCAAAGAGGGGGACGCCTGTGGCATCCAGGAACACGTCCTCCCCCAGAGGGGCGCGTAGGTTCTCCGAGGTGGTCTCGTCGGCATCCTGATGGTATGCCTCCTCTTCCGAATCTTCCCCACCCCACCCGCCCTCGTCCTCCGAGGGGGACTGGTCCGCCCGCCATTCATCCAGGACAGACAGAGGCGCGGGAAGGGCGAAATCTTCCTCCTCTTCGGGGAAGTATCTCGGGCGTGCTGGAGAGGAAGCGGACGCCCGCTTAGGTCGCTTAGCAGGAGCCTTGCCCTTCCGGGCAGTATGCTCAGGGCCTGCACCCTTCCAGTAGCGCTTAGGTGCGCGTGCCTGGCTCCTGTCTGGAGAGTCAGGCTCGGACTCGACCAGCATGCGCTGGGCCTCCGGTGCCTCCCTCTCTTGGGGTGGCTGGGGCATAGCGCGTAAGAGCGCTTTTTCAACTGACGCGGCGACGGCCGCATTGATCATAGCCTGCAAGTTTTCTTGGGTCGAAGCGTCCATCTCAGAGCAGCAGCGTGAGCCTGGAGTAAAAATGACAGGTGAGACCCGGTTAATATGAGAGCAATGTATGAGTGACAACAGTATGGCCCCAGAGGAGCGTAAATATAGTCAGGGCTGGCCGGCAAAGGCGCAGGCCCGGCAGGCAGTCTTATGGCACAGACAAGGCAGGCCAATCTTATGGGCACAGATAAAAACAGGCCAATCTTATGGGCACAGATAAAAACAGGCCAATCTTATGGGCACAGACAACGCAGGCCAATCTTATGGGCACAGACAACGCAGGCCAATCTTATGGGCACAGACAACGCAGGCCAATCTTATGGGCACAGACAAAGCAGGCCAATCTTATGGGCACAGACAAGGCAGGCCAATCTTATGGGCACAGACAAGGCAGGCCAATCTTATGGGCACAGACTCCGCAGGCCAGTATAATGGGCACAGACACAGCAGGCCAGAATAATGGGCACAGACACAGCAGGCCAGAATATGCACGGTGTCAGCAAACCAAAATGTAAGTACAGTCACATGTGTACGTGCTCTCAAATAGTAGTGTAGGATGAAATATATCATGAAAATGAAAATTGTGCATACACCTTTAAGGGACACTGAACGCCCTTATCTGGAGGGGTAAACAGCGCCTTAAAATAAAAGCCACCTGAGCAGAGCCAGAGAAGGGGAGCCTGCCTACCCAAAGGACTAGAAATGACCAAGGGGGAGAGAGAGGGGGTTTCCAGACCCCACACAGGCCTGCAGCCGCGGCCTGTGTGAGTGGGAGACCCCCGCGCCGGCAGAGGAGCAAGGAGCCTGGCGCTGAGAATCAAACGGGCGGGGGAGGGGGCGAGAGCAAGAGCTCCCTTCTCCGCCCGGCGGACACACGCGGTCCGCGGATCGGGGCGGCCGCGAGGTGCGGCCACGTGGTGAAAGTTCCGGTCGGCGGGAGAGCGCTCAGAAACGAGCGCCCCGCGACCGGAGCTGAGGGGAAAAAAACTCACGGACCGCTGGAGACGTACTCCGCGGTCCCGGCGCTCGGGGGGATCGGAGGAGGCAGAACGGGCCAGCCTCCAGAAACCCCAGAGCAGGGAAAAAGTGTGACAGCCAAAGGGAGGAAAAACAAGGGGGACAGAGAGAAAAATGGGGATAGAGATCCCCAGAGGGATATGAGGGGGAGTCCCCAGATCTAGTGTACAGAAGAGTAAAAACACCTAAATAACATAAAATACCCCCAATACCTAAATCACAATGAGAGTAAAAGAAGTATGTAAAACAATAAAGCCCAAAGCCACCAACTAAAAGCAGGAGGCAGTGGTACTCTGACCTGTTACTGATGCGGAGCAGTAAAGAAAGAGGAAATGGAATGCTGGGAAGGGAGTTATATGGTCTCCTTACTATTTTCTGATTGGTTGTTTGTTTAACTCTGTCTTTTTTACTGCTGTGGAGTTCTAGTAAAGAGAGACTTAAGCAAATATGAAGCCTCCTGTCATGTTATAAAATTTGCATTCCCCACGCGTTGCACAGTCGTTTTGAAGTTTTCGAAATTAAGGTATATTTTTTTTACACTTGTGTTCCATTAAAACCCATTACAGATTGCAGTCACATTTTAACACACATAGTCATTCTACAGCTAATAAATTCTTCAAACATTTATTACAATCTAATTATTTTATCTTTCTTTCTTTTTTTCCATTCTTTAACTTCTGCATATACACTTATAAAGTAAAGTGAAAGTAATAAATGAAAAATACAACGCAAAATAAGCACAAAAATATTATGTCCACAGTGTAACTGTGATCAGAATACCTGCTAGTGGTGCTATGGATTTGGGTTATTTAAGGAAATACAATTACATATAATAATTGATAATGTTACAATTATCTGTTGCACATTGGATTACTGGGCCCTCTCTGTTAAAGTATATATAAAAAAAAAAATGTTGAGCTCAC